>NW_027361724.1:17630000-18312500 GCF_039654945.1 Dendrobates tinctorius | reverse complement strand
CAGTATGTCCTTAAAAATGGAGATACTGGGAGTTGCTGTTACCAGTCATCAGACTGTGAACCATTCAGGAACCACAGTACTGATGAGACGCAGGCAAGATCACAAATGAGCATTTACATCCAGGTATCTTACCTGTGACATCTTCTCTGATTAGAGTTGTTCTCTTTCTTTTAGTCTCCATCTCGTCCAGACCCCATGATGACTTTTCTCATCCACAGCTCGTCTCTGCAGACCTCCATCTTCTCCGGTCTTCTGCAGCACATCCTGACACAGTGCCCTTAAAAATAGCAGAGTCATTATAATGCTCCTGAATAAAAATATCTGCCCTACACTGAGCTGCGGTATAGACTACTAACTCTCATAATCAGGCCCGGATTGGTAATCTGCCCAACCGGGCATTTTCCCGCTGGGCCGCAATATAAGTGACTCTGTGGCAGGCCCGGATTGGTAATCTGCCCAACCGGGCATTTTCCCGCTGGGCCGCGATATAAGTGACTCTGTGGGCCGCTGGAGTGGCGGCGCCTGCATATCCGGCCGCCGGCCCGTTTAAAATTCTTTCCGCCAGCCCTTTAAATCTGCGGGCACGGCGGTTTTACACAGGTATGCGTGCTGGCAGAAGCTGCATCATCACTCACCAGTCTGTGGCACAGGAGGGGGTTAAGAATGTCTGACATTGCACCTCAGGACGTTCTTTGTGGACGGAGACAGCACGCTCTTCTCTCCTGCTCCAGTCTGCAGCGCTGACCTATCAGGGGAGGAGACCAGAGGCTCAGGACCTCCGGCCTACCTGCGCCCGCCTGTAATCACTGGATGCCTGCCAGGATTGGAGTGATGGTGTGTCTAGGACCTGGTGAGTAAGTGAATACAGGTGCTGGGCTGCAGTGGGGGGCTGACTGGTACATACATGTGCTGCAGTGGGGGGGCTGGTGTATACAGGTGCTGCAGTGGGGGACTGGCTGGTGTATACAAGTGCTGCAGTGGGCTGGCTGGTGTATACATGTGCTGCAGTGGGCTCGCTGGCTGGCTGGTGTATACATGTGCTGCAGAGGGCTGGCTGGTGTATACATGTGCTGCAGTGGGGGGGCTGGCTGGTGTATACAGGTGCTGCAGTGGGGGGGCTGGCTCCTGTATACAGGTGCTGCAGTGGGGGGGCTGGCTGTTGTATACAGGTGCTGCAGTGGGGGGCTGGCTGTTGTATACAGGTGCTGCAGTGGGGGGGCTGGCTGTTGTATACAGGTGCTGCAGTGGGGGGGCTGGCTGTTGTATACAGGTGCTGCAGTGGGGGGGCTGGCTGTTCTATACAGGTGCTGCAGTGGGGGGGCTGGCTGTTCTATACAGGTGCTGCAGTGGGGGGGCTGGCTGTTCTATACAGGTGCTGCAGTGGGGGGGCTGGCTGGTGTATACAGGTGCTACAGAGGGGGGGCTGGCTGGTGTATACAGGTGCTGCAGTGGGGGGGCTGGCTGGTGTATACAGGTGCTGCAGTGGGGGGGCTGGCTGTTGTGTACAGGTGCTGCAGTGGGGGGGCTGGCTGTTGTGTACAGGTGCTGCAGTGGGGGGCTGGCTAGTGTATACAGCTGCTGCAGTGGGGGGGCTGGCTGGTGTATACAGGTGCTACAGTGGGCTGGCTGGCTGGTGTATACATGTCCTGCAGTGGGCTGGCTGGTGTATACATGTGCTGCAGTGGGCTCGCTGGCTGGCTGGTGTATACATGTGCTGCAGTGGGGGGGCTGGCTGGTGTATACAGGTGCTGCAGGGGGGGGCTGGCTCCTGTATACAGGTGCTGCAGTGGGGGGGCTGGCTGTTGTATACAGGTGCTGCAGTGGGGGGCTGGCTGTTGTATACAGGTGCTGCAGTGGGGGGCCTGGCTGTTGTATACAGGTGCTGCAGTGGGGGGGCTGGCTGTTCTATACAGGTGCTGCAGTGGGGAGGCTGGCTGTTCTATACAGGTGCTGCAGTGGGGGGGCTGGCTGTTCTATACAGGTGCTGCAGTGGGGGGGCTGGCTGTTCTATACAGGTGCTGCAGTGGGGGGGCTGGCTGGTGTATACAGGTGCTACAGAGGGGGGGCTGGCTGGTGTATACAGGTGCTGCAGTGGGGGGGCTGGCTGGTGTATACAGGTGCTGCAGTGGGGGGGCTGGCTGGTGTATACAGGTGCTGCAGTGGGGGGGCTGGCTGTTGTGTACAGGTGCTGCAGTGGGGGGGCTGGCTGTTGTGTACAGGTGCTGCAGTGGGGGGCTGGCTGGTGTATACAGCTGCTGCAGTGGGGGGGCTGGCTGGTGTATACAGGTGCTGCAGTGGGCTGGCAGGCTGGTGTATACAGATGCCGCAGTGGGGGGGCCAGCTGGTGTATACAGGTGCTGCAGTGGGGGGGGGCTGGCTGGTGTATACAGGTGCTGCAGTGGGGGGGGCTGGCTGGTGTATACAGGTGCTGCAGTGGGGGGGCTGGCTGGTGTATATAGGTGCAGCAGTGGGCTTGCTGGTGTATCCATGTGCTGCAGTGAGGGGGCTGGCTGGTGTATACAGGTGCTGCAGTGGACTGGCTGATGTATACAGGTGCTGCAGTGGGCTGGCTGGTGTATACATGTGCTGCAGTGGGGGGGCTGGCTGGTGTATACAGGTGCTGCAGTGGGAGGGCTGGCTGGTGTATACAGGTGCTGCAGTGGGAGGGCTGGCTGGTGTATACAAGTGCTGCAGTGGGGGGGGGCTTGCTGGTGTATACAGGTGCTGCAGTGGGCTGGTTGGTGTATCCAGGTGCTGCAGTGGGCTGCCTGGTGTATCCATGTGCTGCAGTGGGGGGCTGGCTGATATATACAGGTGCTGCAGTGGGCTGGCTGGTGTATACATGTGCTGCAGTGGAGGGGCTGGCTGGTGTATACAGGTGCTGCAGTGGGGGGGCTGGCTGTTGTATACAGGTGCTGCAGTGGGGGGGCTGGCTGGTGTATACAGGTGCTGCAGTGGGCTGGCAGGCTGGTGTATACTGATGCGGCAGTGGGAGGGCCAGCTGGTCTATACAGGTGCTGCAGTGGGGGGGCTGGCTGGTGTATACAGGTGCTGCAGTGGGCTGGCTGGTGCATCCAGGAGCTGCAGTGGGCTGGATGTTGTATCCATGTGCTGCCATGGGGGTTCTGGCTGATGTACACAGGTGGTGCAGTGGGCTGGCTGGTGTATACAGGTGCTGCAGTGGGGGGGCTGGTTGGTGTATACAGGTGCTGCAGTGGGGGGGGCTGGCTGGTGTATACAGGTGCTGCAGTGGGCTGGCAGGCTGGTGTATACAGATGCCGCAGTGGGGGGCCAGCTGGTGTATACAGGTGCCGCAGTGGGGGGCCAGCTGGTGTATACAGGTGCCGCAGTGGGGGGGGCTGGCTGGTGTATACAGGAGCTGCAGTGGGGGGGGCTGGCTGGTGTATACAGGTGCTGCAGTGGGGGGGCTGGCTGGTGTATACAGGTGCCGCAATGGGGGGGGCTGGCTGGTGTATACAGGTGCCGCAATGGGGGGGGGCTGGCTGGTGTATACAAGTGCCGCAGTGGGGGGGTGGCTGGTGTATACAGGTGCCGCAGTGGGGGGGGCTGGCTGGTGTATACAGGTGCCGCAGTGGGGGACTGGCTGGTGTATACAGGTGCCGCAGTGGGGGGGGCTGGCTGGTGTATACAGGTGCCGCAGTGGGGGGGGCTGGCTGGTGTATACAGGTGCCACAGTGGGGGGCTGGCTGGTGTATACAGGTGCCGCAGTGGGGGGGCTGGCTGGTGTATACAGGTGCTGCAGTGGGGGGGCTTGCTGGTGTATACATGTGCTGCAGTGGGGGAGCAGGCTGGTGTATACAGGTGCAAGCTCAGTGGGGCTAGTGTAAACAGGTGCTGGGCTCAGTAGGCAGCGGGGCAGGTGGTGATGATACATAGATATATATTATATATGCCCATGATACTATATGTGGGGCCATTATAATATGTGCAGGGCTATATGTGGGGCCACTATAATATGTGCAGGGCTATATGTGGGGCCACTATATGTGCAGGGCTATATGTGAGGCCACTATCATATGTGCAGTGGGCTGTCTGGCTGGTGTATACAGGTGCTGCAGTGGGGGGGCTGGCTGGTGTATACAGGTGCTGCAGTGGGGGGGCTGGCTGGTGTATACAGGTGCTGCAGTGGGGGGGCTGGCTGGTGTATACAGGTGCTGCAGTGGGGGGGCTGGCTGGTGTATACAGGTGCTGCAGTGGTCTGGCTGTCTGGTGTATACATGTGCTGCAGTGGAGGGGGCTGGCTGGTGTATGCAGGTGCTGCAGTGGGCTGGCTGGTGTATAAAGGTGCTGCAGTGGGCTTTTCCTTAGGATAGGTGATCAAGGTCTGATCTGTGTGGTTGCGATGCCTGTCCTGATGCAGGACAATTTAGTGGTAAATATTTCATCTTGTGTATTGACAGATGCTGATTATGATATTTTATCCAAAGGACTGTCGTTTTGTCCTGTGAACTCTCCTGATTGGTTCGAGATTGAATGTGATTTATTCTCGTTCTTTAGAAGATTACGATTAACGTCATATTTTTCAGATAAACGGGAGGTTTCTAATGTTTTGACTGATTGTAAGTCTTCTGGTTTCACATTTCATGGAGTTGGTTTGTACTCTAAGAGTAATTTCCAGCCCCCTGTTAAGAATAGTTTTGTTGAGTCCTACATCCAGCTGGTTGAAAGAAAGATTGCACAATTAAAGAAAAGTTCTCGATATAATGCTAAGGGTAACCTTGGCCTTGTTGAGAGACAAGCTTTACAAAGGCTATCTAAGAATACAGCTATCACAATTAAAAATGCTGACAACGGTGGATGTTGTGAGTTCATTTTCCCCTTCACCACTGAGGCCCGATGAACTCCCTCTTCTGGTAAAGAAAGGTAGTGAGCCTGATTATCAAGCACCTGAGCCTAATGATGATGACTAGCTGAGTGGAGTTACTGACTGGATATAAGGCCGCCAACGTCCTTCTGCCCTGCGGGTGATTTCTCTGAGGGATTCTTGGAGACCAGTCTGAATTCCTGCTCTTCTAAAGCTAAGTTTTCTGCTCTGCTTTTTGCATTTGTGCTTTGACTTTGTTTTGCTTTGTTTTTCTGGATTTCTGCCATTCCCTGCTGGGGTGAGCTGAATTCCTTTAGCTCTGTCTTCAGAAAATACCTGAATGCTGATATAGTTTTTTGAAGCCTAGCTGCTTCAGGGTCTTTTTCCATATCAGCCTGTTTGTCTTATGTCTTTGATAGGGTTTTGGCAGATTGCAGACAGCAACCTTCCTTTCCTGTCCTGTTTAGTTAGCTTGGGCCCCATCGTTTGCTCAGCCTATCTTTCTATCTGTGTGAGTGTTTTTTCATCTTGCTTCACCGTCATTATATGTTGGGGGCTGCCTTTTACTTTGGGGTCTGCTCTGGGGCAGTTTAGATTTCCTTTTCTGTCTTTAGGCTATTTAGCTCTCCGGCTGTGATCGAGGGGTCTAGGGCACCGTAGGAACCCCCCACGGCTACTGCTAGTTGTGTTGATAGGTTCAGGGGTCTGCAATCTGATAGTTGCCAACTTCTCTGGTTTTCTGGACGTAGCTTCTATTTTTGTGTCTGCCTCCTACGGTGACTCATTCATAACAGGTGGAGCTGTGGTAGTAATGGACACCAACAAATATAAGGCTGAGATTTTGCAACAATTGTCGGATGTTGATGTGTATATACTAAATTGACAGGTGATCCTACCTCTCGCTTTCTTAGTGAGTTATGACTCCTGGTGGATGATGCCTTTTTTAATGGACTCATTGACCAGAAGCTGATGGATTTTTTGATTGTGGATATTCCAGTGACACCAATTCTATATACCCTTCCGAAAATCCACAAAGATCTTTTCAATCCTCCCAGGTGCCCTATTGTATCCGGTTGGGGTTCGCTTTTTAATAAAGTGGCTATTTTTTTGGACAAGGTTTTGAGACGGTTTGCAACATCAGCACGGTCATATATCATGGACACGAATGATTTCATGGGTAAAATCAAGGATATTAAGGATGGTTCTAATAGAGTGTTAGCCTCATTTGAGGTGGCCTCACTGTATGCTTCTATTCAGCATGACAAGGGCTTGGAAGTAGTCGGTGTGGTGCTATCAGGCTCGGACGTGGGCCCAGAATGTGCACAGCTGGTCCTCTCCCTGTTAGGTTTCATCCTTAGGAAGAATTATTTTCTTTTTGGGGATGATTATTACCTGCAGGTGCGTGGTACCGCCATGGGGTCCAATGTGGCCCCAACTTATGCAAACATCTATATGGTGGTATTTGAGGACCGGCATGTGTACAATTCCATCTACTGGTGCCATGTCCGGGCCTGGTGGCGCTACATCGACAAAGTTTTCTGTGTATGGGAGGGTAGTGTTGAGGACTTATACAACTTCCAAACATAATTGAATAGAATTTATCCAGAGTTGAAATTTACTCTAATACAATCTCTGACTCAAGTCCAATTTTTGGACACAATGGTATACAAAGAAGGGAGTGCATTGTGTACAGATCTCTATGTTAAGGAAACTGATAGGAATAGTCTTTTGTTGTACAATAGTAACCACCCAAGGAAGATGGTTGAGTCTCTCCCCCGGTACCAGATGCTACGAGTGTGGAGAATAGTTAAGGATGAGAATAAGCTGAACAGTAGACTTGATGAGATGTGTCATAAATTCATCAATAGGGGTTATCCGGTGGGACATGTTAAACGTTTTAAAGAAAAGGCTATGACTTCTGATGAACTCTGCTGTAAACGTGATAAAACGACTAATACACGGGTACCATCTGTGTCAACTTTTTGCCCTATTAGTGACAAAATCAAAGGAATCTTGAATAAACATTGGGACCTTCTGCGAAAGGGGTTACCAGAGGTGCCTGAGTTTGCTAATAGACCAAATTTCATTGTATAGGCGTGGATACAATTTAAAAGATAAATTGGTGAGAGCAGATGTGGGGCCTAGTAGAATTCTGTGACAATTGACATTGGGCCCTTTGAGTCTTGGCAACTTTACGTGTCTCGGGTGTGCGTGCTGTGGGAATATGATCAAGAGTGACAGCTTCAATCATCCACATACTGGGAAGAAATTTTTGATTAAGGAACGATTTACGTGTACTGCCAGTTTTGTTATTTATGTGATCAACTGCCCTTGTGGGTTGATGTATGTAGGTGAGACCACTATGGAAGTTAGGGCACGGATCAGTAAACACAAGAGTACTATCAGAACTCAGCTCCTTGAACTACCAACACCGAAGAAGCATTTCATTGAATACAGACATTCTGTGAATCAGTTACGGTTTAGGGTGATAGATGGGGTCCCTATGTTGAGACGGGGTGGTGACAGGACTATATTGTTAAAAAGAAAAGAATTGAGGGGGATTTCGACTTTGGGTACACTACAGCCGAAAGGCTTGAACCTTGAGTAGAATCTGCAAATTTGTACTAAATAGTCCACATAGGTCTTGACAGCATCATTTTTTGGTTTTTAATTAGCATTAGTTGGTTTTAATTGTTTTTTTTTTTCCAGGAATGGTGTTTTGAAGTGACCGGAGGACATGGGGACTGAATTGTCCTGAAGCTTTTGTATATTTACCATTTTTTTATGTGAATTTGCATATTTCTCAATCCCCATGCCCTCTTGTCTCTGTATATATATGCTATAATAAAGTTATTTCCTATACAGTCAATTTTATATTTTTCTATATTTCTTATATTTGGGCCCATAGAGATGTTTCTAATTTATGATTTAATGAGTACATTGTGAGGTTTGTATAGATTGCCATGATGATGGCTTATTTACATTCTCCATTTGTTCACGCACTGGATCCCTTTGTAAAAGCGCTCCGTTTGGTTTGCTGACCGCGGTCATGTGACTGTGCCATTTGATCGCTTTTTGATTGACACAGGCTGCTGAAGGAATAGTTATAGTGACCCTGGTTTGCTTAATTCCGCCCTTGCGCTATATGCTTTATTGATTACCATGGAGTTGGTTTTTATATATATTTATAATTTGTGGATACATAAGCGCTGGCATTTTTTTTGGGGGGGGGATTGCGGTCATGTGACTTTGTCATGTGACCGCGCCCTGATTGACATTGGCTTCTGGGATTGCGGTCATGTGACCGCGCCCTGACTGATATGGTCTTCTATAGCTACAGATACATTGACCGCGCTGGGCGCTACTGCGCATGTGCGGTATCTATGACACCACGGTCCGCGTCCTGGAGTGTTATCGCGGGATTTGTGTCCTGTGATGTCATCTCCTCTGCAGCAACATGTTGGCGCTGCGTAGTGACTCTGGTGGGCGGATGTTGAACGCTGGATGGCGGATCTATGACATCTTAAAATGTGTAGGTAAATTTAATAGGCTGCCGGGGTTGGCGCCTGTTTTTGGGAATATATCGGCTGGTTAGTTTGATTGGTGACGTTTTCTGTATGACTACATCTGATTGGTATGGGGTTGCTATGATACTTGGGGACGCTGACATTTGATTGGTGGTTATACATATGGGATTGGATTTATTTTTTGTTTACTTTCATCATTTGTTGATAAGATTGCACCATTTCTGTAATATGTTTTAAGATTATGTTCACACTGTATTGTCACTTATATGGTATGTATTTTTATATATTTTCTCTGTATACTACTGCTATTTATTAATAATGGGCGGATTCTTGATGGTGATTGGCTACTTTGGGCTATTTAAGACCGCCATATTTGCTATGTACTATACTTGAAAAAGACCATGCGGTTTTACCTGCGGTTTTACCTGCGGTTTGCCACCTGGACAATGGAATAGGTGGCAAACCGCAGCAGAATCCGTAGAAATAATTGACATGTCAATTGTTTCTGCGGATTCAAAACCGCAGCTTTTCCGCAGTTAAAAATCCGCAGCATGTGCACAGCGGAATGTAAATCCCATAGAATAACATGCTACTGTACACTGTCTGCAGAACTGCTGCAGTTCTGCTGCGGTCAAAACCGCAGCGTGTGCACATAGCCTTAGAGACTGCGACTTAATGTCATCTGTTGGTGCCTATTGTGTTCCGTGGAAATAAATGAACTGTTCGGCGTGCAGTCGCCCACGGGAACTGGGCAAAGTGGTCCGGCGTGTTTAGTGACTGCGAGTTAAGCCGTATACTAGGAAGTGCTAAGGACTATGTGTGTGATGTGTAACATGGCGGTTTATGCGGAGTAAAATAAACCCGAATGGACTATTTTGTGTAGAAAACATGCCCGTGCCTTCATACCATTGCTAAACGAGTGTCCTCCAAGTTGGAGGACAGAGCCGGACTGGCCATCAGGCATTTCTGGCAAATGCCACAACGGCCGGTCCCACTGGTGGGCCGCTTGATCACCTCCTCTCCCTCTTCAGCACGCACACCCGGCAGCATAGTCTGCCTTGCACACACAATCACGCTGCACTGATGAGACCAGCAGGACCAGGGGGCGGCGCTGTGCTGTTCTGTGCAGCCCCTTGGCCCTGCTGATTCTCCAGTGCGATTGTGTACACAAGCAGGGGGCGCTGTGCAGCTCCCTGTGCAGACGGTTTAGGCCTCCCGGTCGGCACTGTACTGTACCATAGAGTTGTACAAGTGCCGCCATCCCAGTATTGCAGACACACCGCATGATGTGAGAGTGGACGTCACCTGCAAGCCGGCCGGCCTGAGAGGAGCTCCTGTGATGATGTCAGCAGAGCAGGGGGCCGGGGCAGGAGGTCTCTGGCAGGGTCAGATATTGCCTTGTCTGGTTGTCTGCAGTCGAGCTGACTCGCTGAGGCAGGTGAGATGATTTATTGCCCAGCTTGAACCTTGACACAGATCGGGTCGCGCTGTCAGTGGGGTCATCAGCTCCAGCGTCCCCCTATCTGTGTGTAAGATCAAGCTGCAGCAATGCCTCCCAGTCTCACAGCAGCCAGCTGTATACAGGATCATAGGCTGACTGCTCCTCAGCCCGGCTCCAGGACATCATACACTGCATATAATATATACAGCCACCATATATTATCTCATGTATGGCCTGTAGCCCGCTCCAGGAGCGATAATAATCTTTATTTATATAGCGCCAACATATTCCGCAGCGCTTTACAGTTTAACAGTTTCAAAACACAAGTCATAAGTAACAATGTTAACAATACAATAATTAAAGCAAAATAAGACGACCCTCCTCGTGAGAGCTTACAATCTACAATGAGGTGGGGGAGATACAAAGTACAGGGATGTATTTACAATTGTGTATTTACAATGAAGGTCCAGCCATCTTGAGGGAGTGAAGGATGGAGATAGTGAATGAGCTACACACGCACACTTACACATAGAATGACTTTGATTAGTGAACGTGATAGGCCGCTCTGAACAAATGTGTTTTGAGGGAGCGCCTAAAACTATGAAAATTGTGGATAGTCCTGATTTCTTGGGTAGAGCATTCCAGAGGATAGGAGCAGCACGGGAGAAGTCTTGGAGTCGGGAGTGGGAGGTACGGATTAGTGCAGAGGTTAGTCGAAAGTCGTTTGCAGAGCGCAGCGATCGGCTAGGCCGATAGACAGAAATGAGGGAAGAGATGTAAGGGGGTGCCGCACTGTGGAGAGCTTTGTGGGTGAGAACAAGTACTTTGAATTGGATCCTATAATAAATGGGCAGCCAATGTAAGGGCTGGCGAAGAGCGGACGCGTCCGAGTACCGATTAGCCAGATGGACGATCCTGGCCGCTGCATTAAGTATGGACTGGAGAGGGGATAGTCGAGTGACGGGGAGGCCAATTAATAGAGCGTTGCAGTAATCCAGGCGGGAGTGGATCAATGCAACAGTGAGGGTTTTTGTTGTTTCCATAGTGAGAAAAGGGCGGATTCTAGAGATGTTCTTTAGGTGTAAGCGGCAAGAGCGGGCAAGAGATTGTATATGGGATGTGAAGGAGAGATTGGTGTCAAACATAACACCCAGACAGCACGCCTGCTGCCGGGGTGTTATTGTGGTACCACCCACGGAGAGGGAAATGTCAGATTTAGGGAGGTTAGTAGACGGCGGGAGCAGAAGTTGTTCAGTTTTAGCGAGGTTGCATTTCAGATAGAGGGAGGACATGATGTTGGAGACTGCGGACAGACAGTCACTGGCGTTCTGTAGTACAGTGGGGGTAAGGTCGGGGGAAGACGTATATAGTTGTGTGTCATCAGCATAAAGATGGTACTGAAAGCCAAATCTGCTGATGGTCTGTCCAATTGGGGCGAGTGATCAGTCAGTCATATATATACACAGTGCACTTAGTACATACAGTGTATAGGAGAATATGTCACTGACATATCCAATACTATGTGCACAGACATCTGATTTTATTTACAGGGTAATATGTGATAGTGTAAAATCTGATGTCTGCAGTAGTAGTGTAATATCTAGCATGCCATATTACACTGTATATAACAGCCGATGTCTGTACACATTGTATAGGATATATTAGGGATATAATATACTGTGTGCGCAGACATCGGATGTTATATACAGGGTAATATGTGACTGGTGTAATATCAGATGTCTGTAGTCACAGTATACAGTAGCGTAGATACCAGGGTGCAGCTTGTACGGTTGTCCCGGGCCCCGCGCTCAGGGCGCCCATCCAGGGCTACACTGCCCTTACTGTAATTAATCAGCATGTATGATGCGCATACACCGGTAAGCCCTGCGGTAGAGCAGGGAGACATGATCTTCCGGCACCACCGCTTTCTGTTCTGTAGACGTCAGATCACTTTATGCCTCAGGTCTACAGAACGAAGCACAACGAGGATGTCAGAGTTCTGGCACCGGGACTCTGACATTTGGTGCGGGAGTCGGTGCTGTTACAGCACATTGCCTTGCCACTGGATTCTGGGTTAGAAAAGTATATGATTTTTTTTAATTAAAACTTGTGGTGTCATGTGGGGGCATAATAAAGAATGGGGGAACCTTACTGTATACATAGTGTGAGGGACCCCAAAACTGTGTGGGGGCCCTCATACATTTTCAGGACTATTTCAGCAGCCATTATATAACTTGTGGACTAATGCAGGGGCCATTATACAGTTTGGGAGCTAATGTGGGGGAGCATTATACTGTACAGTTTGGGAGTTAACGCGGGGGCCATTATTTAGTTTGGGAACTAATTCGGGGACCATTATACAGTTTGGGAGCTAATGTGGTGGAGCATTATACTGTACAGTTTGGTTGTTAACGCGGGGGCCATTATTTAGTTTGGGAACTAATTCGGGGACCATTATACAGTTTGGGGACTAATGCGGGGGCCATTATATAGTCTGAGGGCCACTATGGGATTAATAATTCAGTATTTTAGGGGAAGAGTGGGGACATCATGCTATGTATAGGGAAGCTGTGGGCCATTCATACTCTGTATAGCGGAGCTGTCGGACCACCATACTGTGTATTGGGGAACTGTAGGCCCACCATACTCTGTATTGGGGAGCTGTAGGCCCACCATACTGTGTATTGGGGAGCTGTAGGCCCACCATACTGTGTATTGGGGAGCTGTAGGCCCACCATACTGTGTATTGGGGAGCTGTCGAACCACCATGCTGTGTATAGTGGAGATGTGGGACCATCGTACTGTGTATAGTGGAGCTGTGGGCCCATCATTCTGTGTATAGTGGAGCTATGGGCCCATCATACTGTGTATAGTGGAGCTCTGGGACCACCATACTGTGTAGAGTGGAGCTGTGGAACCATCGTACTGTGTATAGTGGAGCTGTCAGACCACCATACTGTGTATAGTGGAGCTGTGGAATCACTGTAATGTGTAGAGTGGAGCTGTGGAACCACCGTACTGTGTATAGTTGAGCTGTGGGCCCATCATTCTGTGTATAGTGGAGCTGTGGAACCACCGTACTGTGATTGAGGAGCTGTCAGACCACCATACTGTGTATAGTGGAGCTGTGGAATCACCGTAATGTGTACAGAGGAGCTGTGGGCCCATCATACTGTGTAGAGCGCAGTTGTGGGAACATCATATTGTATATAGAGAACTGTGGGTGTATTATACTGTATATAGGGGAACAGTTTCCCCATCATAATGTATGTAGAGGAGTTGTACATTGGGGACTCAGGGGACATTAGTAGATGTTAAGCAGGCACTTAAGAAGCATATTTGTTGTAGGGGCACTCAGAATACAATGGCCATCATATGTGTACATAGGGCATTATTACTTTCTAGGGGGGAAAATGCAGATACTGTTTTCTAGTGCATTTGCACAGTGCATTAATATTTTTGGGGGGCAATTTTACCATCTATAGGGCACAAAAGAGGCATTATTATGTGGGGCAGTAAGAGGGTCATTGTACCACACAGCAGGTGCAGTAATAGAGACAGGGCAGCGGCCCAGTGTTGGGGTATCAGCAGGATGCAGCTCTTGGGTCCTGGGTTCAAATCAAGAGCAATAAATAGGACTGAGCTGTAATACTGGACACAGCTGTGACTATATGTTATAGAGTCACCATGTGACAAGTGGGCCTGTAACGCTTTCACATGCCAGGGCTGAATTTTAGTCCCAGTCTGGCCCTGCCCCCAACACACACAGTCAGCCCTATCTTACAGGGCATAAAAATTAAATTTTGAAAATTGCAAAATTTTAAATTTTTTTTTGCCATATTTCCATTTGTTGCATAAATAAACGCAAGTCATGTCCAAGAAATTTTACTACTACCATGAGGTACAATATGTCACGAAAAACATTCTCAGAATCAGCGGAATCCGTTAAAGCAGAGGTCTCATGCGGCCCCTGAGGCAGTCATCTGCGGCCTGTGGTGCACCACATGTCTCACGCCCTGAGGCAGGTAGAAGGGGGAAGGCACGCAGCCATCCAGGAGTGCGCGATGGCTGTGTGCACAGGAAGCGGGGGTGAGGTCAGAGGAGAAGGAGGAGTCAGGGGGTCACATGATCAAGGGCCTCAGTGTATGCAGACCTCTGCTGTCTTTGTCTGTGCTGATTGTCATGGTGCTGGGTAAGTTTCTGTGTGGATCAGGAGGGGTTTACAAGGTGGATGTAGCAGAGCTGCGTGTGTGCGAGGTGTACGGAGCAGAGCCGCGTGTGTGCGAGGTGTACGGAGCGGAGCCGCGTGTGTACGAGGTGTAGGGAGCGGAGCCGCGTGTGTACGAGGTGTAGGGAGCGGAGCCGCGTGTGTAAGAGGTGTAGGGAGCGGAGCCGCGTGTGTAAGAGGTGTAGGGAGCGGAGCCGCGTGTGTAAGAGGTGTAGGGAGCGGAGCCGCGTGTGTACGAGGTGTAGGGAGCGGAGCCGCGTGTGTACGAGGTGTAGGGAGCGGAGCCGCGTGTGTACGAGGTGTAGGGAGCTGAGCCGCGTGTGTACAAGGACCGAGGTGTAGGGAGCGGAGCCGCGTGTGTACAAGGACCGAGGTGTAGGGAGCGGAGCCGCGTCTGTACAAGGACCGAGGTGTAGGTAGCGGAGCCGCGTGTGTACGGAGTGGAGTCTTGTGTGTATGAAGTGGAGCCGCGCATGTACGAGGTGTGTGGAGCAGAGCCGCGTGTGTATGAGGTGTGCTTAGCGGAGATGTGCGTGTATTTTGGCATGGGGGGCCCATAACTTTGTAGTTACGCCACTGCTCACATTAGAAGAGAGGAGTGCGCCGCTCCGTAGTGGCTGTGGTCCTGCGTGACGACATCCCTCTGGCGCTGTGTAATGACATCATGCCAGCGCGCAGAGAGTGGAGGCGTGACTTTCCCCCCATTGCTGGATTGTGCAGGTGACAGTGGCTGTGCGTGTACAGCGAGATGATAGCACCGGCTGACATGCAGAGCCGACACTATCATCTGCTGAGGTAAGCTGTACATCGCAGCTGACATCCTCTTTGAACGGCCACGATCGGTATTAGCACCGATCGCGGCCATTTAACCCCTTAGATACTGCTATCAATTGTGACTGTATTAAGTTTGAAAGGAATGCGGCCCGCCAGCTTTATTTATTTTTTTTTATGTGCGGCCCATTTACTCTGCCGAGTTTGAGACCCCTGCGTTAAAGCGTTCCAGAGTTATTACCTCATAAAGTGACAGTGGTCAGAATGGTAAAAATTGGCCTGATCATTAAGTTGCAAATTGGCTCTGTCACTAAGGGGTTAAAGTGACCAGACCATACAACCAAGTCATTACCATATACATTAAATGAACTCTAATTATCCACCTTGACCTCTTAAAACTTTTATAAAATGCCACAATGTCATTATTGCCATACAGTGTGATTGCGGAGTAGTTTCTACTGATTTGAACAGGGATAAATCGACAATAATAACCCATATATCCCAGTATTACAGAAGATTAGATTATATGGATGGTTGGATGGGGAGGTAGATACACTACTGTAGAATAAATGGCCAGTATATAGGAGAGGACACTATAGACAATGTTACTATATATTCAAGTGCTGGGCTATTAATTTTCCCAAGGGGCTACATGAGAGACCGTGACTGTTGTGGAGGGCAGAACCAATAGGCTTAAATTCATTCTGCTCAATATTAATATTACAGTTGGCTACTGGCATTACTGTGATTGGACGGCCACATTGCGCCACTGGGTCTTAGGGCCCCATCACACATAGCGACGCACCAGCGATCCCGACAACGATATTACCTTGTCAGGATCGCTGGTGCATCGCTACACGATCGCTGGTGAGCTGCCAAACAGGCAGCTTCACCAGCGATCAGCACCAGCGACACAGAGTAACAAGCGACGCACGTTGCTTAGTTACCCACTGTTTACCTTAGTTACAAGCGCGCACCGCTTAGAAACCCGACGTTTACCTTTGTTACAAGCGCGCTGTTCGCTGATCGCTGGTCTCCCGCTTGTCAGATGCAGCGATGCGTGCTGGCCAGCGGGAGACCATCGATCAAAAAAATGTCCAGGCTATTCCAGGACGATCAGCGATAACCGGCAGGGGGGCCGGTCGCTGGTTAGTGTCACACACAGCGATCTCTCTGGTGAGATTGCTGTTGCGTAACAAAACTTGTGACTCGGCAGCGATCTCGCTAGCGAGATCTCTATATGTGATGGGGGCTTAATATAAGACACGATGATGTGATGCTTGGCATAATCTCCTCTGGAAGAATTTAAGGGAGAGTTGATCTAGGAGGGAGAGCTTAGATTAGAGCAAGCATATAGGCAGTGTTTAATTACTATTGCTACACTTGTATACCGCTGCTACACCCTGAAAACAAAAGTCCTTCTCAGGGCTCCATACTGTGATTTCTCTAGTAAAACTGCTGTTATCTGCATTAAGTGTAGGGAGAGCTGGTGGAGGAGGGATAGTTTTGGATTAGAAGCATAAGGCAGGGTTTATTCCCTTACCCTCCTACCATAGGTATACTGCTGCTGTATCCTAAAATCAAAACTCCTTTTCAAGGCTACATATTGTCTTTTCACCATTAATAACGGAAAATTCGCAAACATATATTATATACCTAATTTAAAAAAGCACAAGGCGTGGAGTAAGGGACAGGGAAGTTTACGTGACCTTTCCCGGCGCCTGCGAACTGCAGTACTTTACTCTGCCCTCAACAGCAGAGGAGCCGAGGGAGAAGCAAGGAGGAGAACATCATTGTATGAAAATGGGAGGTGCCGGACCGGACCGCGACACCCACCGCCCCCGCCCCCCTGGTAAGTATAATCTAACGTGTTTTTCTTATCTTTCAGGTTACATCGGGGGCTTATCTACAGCATTACAGAATGCTGTAGATAAGCCCCTGATGGTGGTGACAGCAGCTGATAGGGAAAAATGGGGTGACGGATTCCCTTTAAGTCAACAAGTCAGGAGGTCCAGAGTATGGAAGTGGAACATGAGGTGGTGGACGATGAATTCCCTGACCCCATATGGGAAGGTCAGGCTGTATTTGCCACTAGGCACTGGAGGGCAGGTGCCTAGGGTGCTGGGCTGCAGGGGGTGGCACCAAGACATGGAAGAGAATGTTTTTGTTTTGTTTTTTTTAACCTCCCCCCCTCCATTAGGCAATCCAGGAAATCTGTTGTCTTTTCGGAGTGGGGGGAGGGTCATTGTCAGGAGGGGGCAGGGGCGCATCTCCATATTGTGCAGCATCATGGGGGAGTAGGAAACGCAGCGTGCACACGTGGCTGCAGCCATGGCCGTCTTCAGCAGTGTGCACGCAGTAGTGAAAGGGGGCAGCTCCTGGCACACAACTAAGGCTACTTTCAGACTAGCGTTCTGAGGCGCAGCACAGGGCCGCCGCTAAGCTCCACCCCCGGCCGCGCCTCCTCCGGTCAGCTCCTATGATCGCATGACACTGCATGCGATCAGCGTACCCTATATTTAGCGTTGGGTACGCTGGCCTGTAGTGCGAATATAAAAATGGCTATTTTTGAGTCCATATTGAAATATACAGAATGCATTCAGACCATGACAGAGCTGCATTTCTGGTCAAACAGTTACAGACCAAGACAATTCTCATCTTGAGAACTATTGTTTATTACCTGAAACCATTTCACTTCACAAACAGTTCTATGTTTATCTATATTTGTTGTTTGTCAATGTAAAACATTAAGGTTTATTTAACCTCTGTCTGTGGTGGTTTTATCTAAAACATGTGGCTTTTATATTGTAAGGGTTTATGACCCATTGTCTGATGATGCCATGTTATCAGTTTCATCCAATCTTGAAAGCCAGCCACTTGAAGAGATGGGATGAAGCTAAAGTTACACATAAGTGTAATTTAGTATATAAGGCCAGAGAAACATGACTAAGACAGAAGCACAACTTGGATACCTATACACACATGTACAGTGTTGATACCTGCATAATTGGGGACGCCCATGCAGTGTATTGAATCTCCCAGGGGTTCTCTTTCTTGGCGTTGCTTCTCTGATATTCCAAACGGATGATGTTTAAAAGCCTCTTGGTGATTGATGATGTGAGTATATTGTATATAGTTAACCTTTATATGTATTCAATCTTTATATGTACTTAACCTTTGTATCTTAAAATATACAAAAGTATACGCAATCATACTATTTAATAATATAATTCCTTTAATTTTGTGCTTTGTAATAAAATTGCTGTATATCGCAAGTAGTAGCCTTCTTTAAAGCCATATCCAAACCTTAGTGTTAAAAACTTGGCAATACATGGCTGTTCGCTGGTATGATTTTGCCGGCGCTTGCGCCCTTTTGGCATTGCGCCGAGCGCACAAAAACGCACCGTGTTGCATTTTGATAGATAGATAGATATATGGGATAGATAGATATGGGATACATGGGCGGACATCCCGCCGGTTCAACCCGTGCGACTGCATCGGGGCCCAGAGCCTCCAGGGTGCCCTGCAAGGCGGCTAATGATGAGGACAATCTGGCCCGAGACTCTGGAGGCCCCTGGCCAGATTGCCCTCATGTGCAGCGGTGGGCAGGGAGCGATCCAAGCAGCTCCGCTGCCTCCAAGAGAAAATAGCAGGAACGGAGCTACAAGGATCCATCCTGCTTCCTGCCCGGAGGCCGAGCTTCTTGTCTCTGACACAGAGAGGAGTGCGCCGCTGAATGACGTCATCATTCAGCGGCCGCTGCTGTGCCAGAGTGAGGAAGCGCGGGCGATGCTGCGGACAGGTGAGAGGAGAGAGGTGGTGTCTGTCTGTGTGTGTGTGTGTGTGTGTGTGTGTGTGTGTGTAGGTGTAGCCTGGCCCTGGAGGAGAGAAGGCAATGATATCATGAGGGCATGAGGAGAAGGGCATGATGGGGGTGATGGAGAGAATGCATTAATGGGATCATGGGAGTGATGGAGAGAAGGCAGTGATGGAGAAGGCAATGATGGGGGAAGGCAATGATGGGGGTGATGGAGAAGGCAATAATGGGAGTGATGGAGAAATGGCTGTGATGGGTTGACGGCGAATGCCATGATGTGGTGATGGGAGAAGGCCATGATGGGATGATGGAGAAGGCAATGATGGGAGTGACCGGGAGAAGGCAATGATGGGAGTGATGGAGAGAAGGCAGTGATGGGGTGATGGAGAAGGCAATGATGGGAGTGATGGGGAGAAGGCAATGATGGGGTGATGGAGAAGGCCATGATGGGGGTGATGGAGAAAGCCATGATGGGAGTTATGGGGAGAAGGCAATGATGGGAGTGATGGGGGAAGGCAATGATGGGGGTGATGGAGAGGGCAATGATGGGAGTGATGGAGAGAAGGCAGTGATGGGGTGATGGCGAAGGCCATGATGTGGTGATGGGAGAAGGCCATGATGGGGTGATGGAGAAGGCAATGATGGGAGTGATGGAGAGAACGCAATGATGTGAGTGATGGGGAGAAGGCAATGATGGGGTGAAGGAGAAGGCCATGATGGGGGTGCTGGAGAAGGCAATGATGGGAGTGATGGGGAGAAGGCAATGATGGGAGTTATGAGGCGAAGGTAATGATGGGGGTGATGGGGAGGGCAATGATGGGGTGGTAGGGGAGAAGGCAATGATGGAGGTGGTGGAAAGGGCAATGATGGGGTGGTGGGGTGAAAAATAAATGATAATGGGGGTGGTGGGGGAGAATGCAATGATGGAGGTGGTGGAATGGGCAATGATGAGAATGGGAGTGGTGGGGGAGAAGGCAAAGATAGTGGTGGTGGAGAAGGCAATGATGGAGGTGGTGAAGATGGCAATGATAGGGTGGGAGAGGGGAAAATAATGGGATGCAGGGGGGAGGAGGACAATGAGGGGTATGGGGGGTGATTGGGATGGGAGGAAGGGGGACTTATAATGGCCTTAGGAACAAGGGAAGGTGGAGGAAGACATTATCACTTATTATGTCTAACACAGTCCCTTAGTATATAATGTGCTCATTTACTATGTATAACACAGTCCCTTAGCATATAGTGTACGTGCTTATTATGTATATCACAGTCCCTTACCATATGTTGTACTCAATAATTCTGTATAACACCATCCTTAGTTACATATTTTCCTCTTTTATTGTGTATAACACCATCCCTTATTACGTACCATCCTCTCTAGTTACAGTATATATGGTGCCGTCCCTTACTATACAGCTTCCTCTGCTGTTATGTATAGTGCTGTCTCTTACATAGTGTATTCTTGTTAATTTTGCTATTCACAGTGCCATCTTTTATAACATGGTCCCCTCTCTTTTTAGATATAAAATGACTGCTGATCGAGGAGCCGGTGACCAGACTACAAGTCCATCAGCTCCTCCATTAGAAAGGAAGCTTTCCCATGCTCCATCAGCCATCATTGCATTATACAGCTAACAAGACAGGACGGTATGTAATAAAAAACAGGGCTCTATATAATCCAATATGTAAGGGACGGTGCTGTACATAAAAAGAGAGGGCACTGTAAAAGGGACAGCAATATACATAATAAAGGAGACTATGTAATATGTATACATGTATGCGTGTGTGGCTATATATATATATATATATATATATATATGTACTACTGTATATAATATATAAAGCTCAATGTGTGTGTGTATGTCCGGAAATTGGCATCTGCACTGTCGCAGCTACTGCCACAAAATTTTGCACAGTCACACGTCTGGACCCCGAGAGCGTCATAGGCTATGTTGTGAGGCGAAATTTTAACCCCACGTGTTCAAATTCACCAAACAATTTTGCCCCTATGTACATAATTGAGAAAAAGTGTATGCATGTATGTATGTTTGTGTGTATGTCCGCGATTGGCATCTGCACCGTGACAGCTACAGCCACAAAATTTTGCACAGTCACACGTCTGGTCCCCGAGAGCGTCATAGGCTATGTTGTGAGGCGAAATTTTAACCCTGTGCGTTCCAATTAACCAGACAGCTGTTTCGAGATACCATGGATACCATGTTTTGGCATAGGTGGTTTCCTTCATTGGAGACTGCCCTTCCCGTGGTTGTTCCTTCCCGGTGAAAGACCTGGCTAGTCATTGCTTGCGTTGAGAAACATGTGATGGTGTCTCCGCGGCTTATATATTTGCATGTTTACATATTTCCCATAAGGGATGGGAGCAGTGCTCTAGAATCACTGCGTTGAGAAACACGTGATGGTGTCTCCGCAGTGTCGGATGTTGATCTCCATGAGGTCAATCATCCTCCTTTTTTCATAGTCTGCTACTAGGCATTGCTCCTACTAGCCAGTTTCCTACTCCACACTGATGAGGGGCAATACCCCGAAACAGCTGTCTGTGGATGGATACCATGTTTTGGCATAGGTGGTTTCCTTCATTGGAGACTGCCCTTCCCGTGGTTGTTCCTTCCCGGTGAAAGACCTGGCTAGTCATTGCTTGCGTTGAGAAACATGTGATTGTGTCTCCGCGGCTTATATATTTGCATGTTTACATATTTCCCATAAGGGATGGGAGCAGTGCTCTAGAATCACTGCGTTGAGAAACACGTGATGGTGTCTCCTCAGTGTCGGATGTTGATCTCCATGAGGTCAATCATCCTCCTTTTTTCATAGTCTGCTACTAGGCATTGCTCCTACTAGCCAGTTTCCTACTCCACACTGATGAGGGGCAATACCCCGAAACAGCTGTCTGTGGATGGATACCATGTTTTGGCATAGGTGGTTTCCTTCATTGGAGACTGCCATTCCCGTGGTTGTTCCTTCCCAGTGAAAGACCTGGCTAGTCATTGCTTGCGTTGAGAAACATGTGATGGTGTCTCCGCGGCTTATATATTTGCATGTTTACATATTTCCCATAAGGGATGGGAGCAGTGCTCTAGAATCACTGCGTTGAGAAACACGTGATGGTGTCTCCGCAGTGTCGGATGTTGATCTCCATGAGGTCAATCATCCTCCTTTTTTCATAGTCTGCTACTAGGCATTGCTCCTACTAGCCAGTTTCCTACTCCACACTGATGAGGGGCAATACCCCGAAACAGCTGTCTGTGGATGGATACCATGTTTTGGCATAGGTGGTTTCCTTCATTGGAGACTGCCCTTCCTGTGGTTGTTCCTTCCCGGTGAAAGACCTGGCTAGTCATTGCTTGCGTTGAGAAACATGTGATGGTGTCTCCGCGGCTTATATATTTGCATGTTTACGTATTTCCCATAAGGGATGGGAGCAGTGCTCTAGAATCACTGCGTTGAAAAACACGTGATGGTGTCTCCGCAGTGTCGGATGTTGATCTCCATGAGGTCAATCATCCTCCTTTTTTCATAGGGCATCGTAGGAGCCCCCCACGGCTACTGCTAGTTGTGTTGATAGGTTCAGGGGTCTGCAATCCGATAGCTGCCAACTCCTCTGGTTTTCTGGACTTGGCTAGCATTTCTATTTTTGCCTCCTACGGTGACTCAATCATAACAGTCTGCATTCTAAAATGGCGCTTCTTCGCTTCTGAGCTCTCCCATGCGCCCAAACAGTGGTTCCCCCCACATATGGGGTATCGGTGTACTCAGGACAAATTGCACAACAACTTTTGTGGTCCAATTTCTCCTGTTAGCCTTGTGAAAATAAAATATAGCAGGCTAAAAAATCATTTTGATGGGGTCTAGTCTCCAAAATGGGGTCACTTGTGGGGGAGCTCCAATGTTTAGACACACAGGGGCTCTCCAAATGCAACATGGTGTCCGCTAACGATTGGAGCTAACTTTCCATTCAAAAAGTCAAATGGCGCTCCTTCCCTTCCGGGCCCTGCCGTGCACCCAAACAGTGGATTATGACCACATACGAGGTATCGGTGTACTCAGGAGAATTTTCCCAACAAATTATAGGATCCATTTTATCCTGTTACCCATGTGAAAATGAAAAAATTGATGCTAATATAAAATTTTTGTTGGAAAAATTAAAATGTCCATTTTTTCCTTCCACGTTGCTATAGTTCCTGTGAAGCACCTGAAGGGTTAATAATCTTCTTGAATGTAGTTTTGAGTAGCTTGAAGGGGTGCAGTTTTTAGAATGGTGTCAATTTTGGCTATTTTCAGCCATACAGACCCCTCAAAGTGACTTCAAATGTGAGGTGGTCCCTAAAAAAAATGGTTTTGTAAATTTTGTTGTAAAAATGAGAAATCGCTGGTCAACTTTTAACCCTTATAACTTCCTAACAAAAAAAATTTTGTTTCCAAAATTGTGCTGATGTAAAGTAGACATGTGGAAAATGTTATTTATTAACTATTTTGTGTCATATAACTCTCTGGTTTAACAATAAAAATTCAAAATTTGAAAATTGCGAAATTTTCAAAATTTTCGCCAAATTTCTATTTTTTCACAAATAAACGCAAAAATTATCTAACTAAATTTACCACTAACATGAAGCCCAATATGTCACGCAAAAACAGTCTCAGAATCGCTAGGATGCATTGAAGCGTTCCTGGGTTATTATCTCATAAAGGGACACTGGTCAGATTTGCAAAAAATGGCCAAGTCATTAAGGTCAAAATAGGCTGGGTCATGAAGGGGTTAAAATCTCAACCTCAGTACATTACTTACAGTTTGGTCATGTCTGGAGATTGCTATTTCTTGTGATTATTGCATTGTTTTCATGCATAAATTTGCAATCAATCCAGCTTTTTCTTTAATATTTGCATGCATTTCCACACTGTGTTTAATAGTAAGACACAAAATATTCATAGTTTTACGGTTGAAGGTAGAATTACGGTAAGTCCATCAATCCCAAACTATAGCCTACTTTGTTGATCCAGAGGAAGGCTAAAAACCCATCGGGCAGACATTGATAGCTCCATATTAGGGGAAAAATTCCTTCTCAACTCCTTTGAGCAATCAGACTAGTTCAGTGGATCTAGTCACCATAACTTGTAATATTATATTTATTAAGTTATATTACAAAATAATGTTACATAGTAACACAGTAACATAGTATTTAGGCTGTGTGCACACGTCCGGAAGTCCCGCATATTTTATGCGCTTTTGCCAAGTTTTTTTCGCGTGAAAACGCATAAAATAAGCAAGCCATTGAAGTCAATGGCATTCCGCACATGCTGCGCTAATGCTGCGTATTTTTCCGCGGCTAAATCGCATTGCAGAAAAATACGCAGCAGGATCATTCTTTTTGCGGAAAATGTGGGGATGGTACCTAGAGTCTGGAGGAGAGGAGACTGTCCTCCAGGCACAGGGTACCATATCACTGGTAAAAAAAAAAGAATTAAAATAAAAAAATCAAGATATTCTCACCTTCCGGCGTCCCCCGCAGAGTTGACAGGCCTCAGCGATGCTCCCGGCAGCTCCCGTTCCCAGTGATGCCTTGCGACAATGACCTGTGATGACGTAGTGGTCACGCGAGACCACTACATCATATGGAGTCATTGTCGCAAGGCATCGCTGGGACCGGGAGCTGGCGGGAGCATCGCGAGGATCGGGAAGGCTGCGGCGGATGCTGGAAGGTGAGAATATCCCAATTTTTTTATTTTTTTTTTATTATTTTTAACAAAATATCTTTTACTGCATAGGCAGCCTCAATAGTAAAAAATTTGGTCACACTTGTCAAACACTATGTTTGACGAATGAGACCAACCTGTCAATCAGCATGCAGATTTTTCGCGGATTTCCTGCGGCAGAAGTTGCGGAATTGCTGTAGAAAATTCCACAAAAAATCAGCACGTGTGCACATAGCCTTAAGGTTGAAAGGAGACTTTAAGTCCATCTAGTTCAACCCATAGCCTAACAAGTTGATTCAGAGGAAGGAAAAAAAAACATACGGCAAACACTAAGCTCCACATTGGGGAAAAAAATTCCTTCCCGACTCCACATATGGCAATCAGGCTAGTTCCCTGGATCAACGCCCTATCAAGGAATCTAGTATATAAACCCTGTAACATTATACTTTTTAAGAAAGGCATCCAGTCCCTTCTTAAATTTTAGCAGTGAATCACTCAATACAACATCAAATCACTCATTACAACATCCCAGTTTAATAGTACTACTTATGACACAAAGGGCACAAGTCATCTAAGTGCTTTCACCAGATTTCTGGAGTTTTCAAGTCAGTCCTGGTGAGGTTTGCAAAAGTGTGCAGAACATGGGTGGAATGGGGCATGGCAATGCCCACCCAGGAAATTCTTCAAATGTTACACCAGAAATGTAGTCTAGCCCTTGACAGAGTTAATCTGCAGATTCAAGACTTGAAATAGATGCGGATTGTAGAAACCATTGCAGCTATGCGCCAGTTCTGTGGAACAGACCCCGTCTCTATAGAGTCCCTAAATATAAGAAATAATGGCTTGTCTATTATATTACTTCGTTCTCTTAGTACTCGTGGGTGTATGCCATCCGGACCTGGAGATTTATCCATTTTACTCTTATTTAGCCGGTTTTGCACCTCTTCTTGGTTTAGATTGGTGACCCTTAATATAGGGTTTTCTTTGTCTCTCGGTATTTCACCTAGCATTTCATTTTCCACCGCGAATACCGTGGCGAAGAAGGTGTTTAATATATTACCATAAGAAGAAAAATAGAAGGCACTCACCGGTTAGGATATGAAACTTTATTGAAGAATCTTCAACGGGAGAATGGGAACAGGGGTGCAAAAAATGACGACGGATGTTTCGCAGACAAACACGCTTCTACGGGTCACATGAATTAGGGAAAATGACGGGAGATCAAATACCCAAGGTGAGGCAAGCTCCTCCCCACAAAAATCCCTCATAACAACATACAAAGCTAAGATTCTGTGTAATACAAAAAACACAAAAAATTATTGTTATACAAAAATTGAATAAAAACAATTGTATTAAAAGCTAAAACAACCTGAGGAAAAAAGCAGTGGTTAGAGAAAAATCGACATTAGGATTTCCTCTCATTGCGTCTTTGATTTCATTTCTTGTAAAACTACTCATGTAGTGTATGTGATCTTTTGTCCCTGTAAATTTTTCTATATAATGTGAGGTAGCGCTGTCATTCAAGTAGGGGATACTCGCTCAGCAGCCACAAAATCAGATCCGGCACAAGTTTTCCATACAACATCATAGTCCATGCGGTTTATTTAGCAGCATAAACCCACAGAAGCAACATAAACTTCATATACCAGCATAGCGTCCATGACAGAGTTCAGCTCTGTAATCCCTGTGGTCACACGGGTTATATATGCGCAGGCTTTCTAGCCTCAGTGTTATCTCACCCACAACAGGGTCACTCGTGGTTCCTTCTTCATCATGCGGCAGACATCCATTCCCTCCAGGGAATTACCAGGCACGTGCAGCCATTAACACAGCGTTCACTTGCTGTCAGAAGGCAGCCCCATCTCACTCAGATGGGACCTTCCACACTGGACCAACCAGGTCCCAGCATTCACCCCCATGTGACCTACCCTGGCCACATTATATGGTCCATAGCCACGCCCACCGGGTCACATGACTCTGACCTCATCACAGGTCCTTCAAGCCTTTACACACTCTTTACAATAGTGCTTTAAACACACCCCCTGGGTGGGTTTGTAGGTAACCAGGTCAACCCATCTCTCTAGTTACCTGGAGACTTCTCCCTTACACATTGAAACAACACCTCAGCAGTATCACTGCTGATCAACACATAAGTCTCCATCCCAAAGCCACCCACTTTGAGATACATAACGGCCATTCAGTATTCTGCCATTCATCCTTTCTCCTGGGACATCCACACAGCGCCCCCTAGCGGACTCAGTGGTTACTACACCACAATAGGGAAAATGATATGTCCCATGTATGTAAGGTTCAGGGAGCATTTCAACTCTATTGGTACAGGCAAAGGGGTTCCACGCCTAATAAATCATACTAGGGATATACATGGAGGAAATCCTAATGTTTTGACCTTTGCTGGCATAGAAAGGGTTAGTTTACCATCGCAAGGAAGCAATCTGCATAGGATTCTACTGAGAAGAGAAAAAGGTTAGCTCCTCCTCCGCCGCATACACCCTCGCCCCAGTCGCGGGCGGAAACCAGTTTAGTGCAACAGCAGTAGGAGAACATGAAACAAAACAGCCTTAATGCAGAATACAATATGTCTGGAAAAGGACCACCCTAATCTTAAAAGGAAAACACATTAATTAAATAAACAAGAGCCAACTGGCGATCAGGGTGAGTGCTGTGTCCCCCAATGAGCGTCTCGGAGAAAAGTATTTTACGGTGAGTACTCACAAAAATCCATGTTTCTCCTTCGTCTCATTGGGGGACACAGGTACTGTGGGACGCCCTAAAGCAGTCCCTGGGTGGGAGATTGACTCACCGATCCAAGCCACATGCACCTCCTGTCTAAAAGTGCGCCACTGCTGCTTGGAGATCTTTCCCACCCAGGCTCGAATCTGACGAATCCTGTGTATGCACCTTGTAATGTTTAGAAAATGTGTGCAGGCATACCTGCTCTGCCGAAGCCTGGTGCCGAAGCGCCCACTGCACGAGTAGAGTGCACTCTGATCCCTGCTGGAATCGGCGTGCTTCTAATGCGGTAGGCCTCTTGAATAGTTAGACGGATTCATCTGGCTATGGTCGACTTTGAGGCTGCGAGTCCCTTCCTGCGCCTTTCGGGGAGCACGAACAGCGTGTCTGTCAGGCGAAAGGGCGCCATCCATGACACATACCTTCTGAGTGCTCTCACTAGGTCTACTGTGTGAAGCGCTCTTTCCACCTGATGTACTGGTGCTGGACAAAATGAAGGCAGGACAATGTCCTCATTAATGTGAAATGAGGACACGACCTTCGGCAGAAAGGGGGGAGCTGGTCTGAGAACCACCTTATCCTTGAAGAAAGTGAGAAACGGTGCTCGACAAGATAGGGCTGCCAACTCTGAGACTCGCCTAATGGAAGTTATGGCTACCAAGAATACCACCTTCCGGGAAATGTACGACAAAGAAATTTCCCGTAATGGCTCAAAAGGAGCTTCCTGCAGGACACTCAAGACCAGGTTAAGGTCCCAGGAGTCTAGAGGCACCCTATAGGGGGGTACCAAATGTGAAACCCACTGGATGTACGTCCTCCCTTGCCTATTGGTAGCGATTTTTCGCTGGAAGAGGACCAACAAGGCCGATATCTGTTTCCTAAGGGAGCTCGGGGCCAACCATGAGTCTAGGCCTGACTGAAGAAAAGCCAAGATGTTGGGGATAGAAAAGATCAGTGGAGCAACCCCACGATCTCGACACCAATCAAAGAAGACCTTCCAAGTGTGATGGTAAATTTTTGCCGAGGTAGGCTTCCGGGCGCTAACCATTGTAGCGACCACCTCATGCCCAAACCCCGCCTGGGTCAGAATCCAAGATTCAACGGCCAAGCCGTCAAACACAGGGCCCCTGAGTTCGGGTGGAAGATTGGGCCCTGGGATAGTAGATCTGGGCGCTCTGGCAGTCGCCAAGGGACGTCAGCGAGCAGCTGCACTAGATCTGCGTACCATGTTCGGCGGGGCCAGTCTGGAGCCAGCAGAATCGCTGGAACCCCTTCTGTTTTGATCTTTTTGATAACCCTCGGGGGCAGCGGCAGCGGGGGAAACAAGTATGGAAGGCGAAACTGGTTCCATGGCAGAACCAGCGCATCCACTGCTATCGCTCGCGGGTCCCGAAATCGAGCGACAAACATGGGCACCTTGGCGTTCACCCTGGAGGCCATCAGATCCACATCCGGTGTCCCCCACCGTTTGCAAATCTACAGGAAAGCCTCGGGGTGCAAAGACCATTCCCCGGACGCAACCCCCTGCCGGCTGAGGAAGTCCGCCTCCCAATTTTCCACGCCCGGTATGTGGACTGCTGAAATTACAGAGTGGTTCCTCTCGGCCCAGCGAAGTACATGTTCTACCTCGCGCATGGTTGTCTTGCTGCGCGTACTCCCTTGATGATTTACGTAAGCCACCACCGTGATATTGTCCGATTGAATCCGGACAGGCCGTCCCGCTAGAAGGTGCTGGAAATGTTGCAGCGCCAAACGCACTACTCGTATCTCCAACAAGTTGATCTGGAGGCACGCCTCCTGTTTCGACCATTGCCCCTGGGTCATGTGGTGACGAAAAACTGCTCCCCAGCCGAGAAAGCTCGCGTCGGTTGTGACCACCAGCCATTGATCCAGGGGAAAAGGTTTCCCCTGAAGCAGGGAGGAACTGTTCGTCCACCACTGTAGTGACTGACCTGAGGGGACAACCGGCACCGGTGATCGAGCGTGAATGGGTTCTTGTTCCAAGATGACAAGAGGGCATGCTGTAGGGGACGAAGATGAAATTGGGCAAACGGAATCGCTTCCATTGCCGCCACCATCTTCCCTAGCACCCTCATCCCAAACCGGATGGTGTGAGGGACTGGTTGCAGCAGCTTCCGGACTCCTTGCCGAAGCGCTAGAGCCTTGTCCTGAGGGAGAATTACCAACCCTCGGGAGGTGTCGAAAAACATCCCTAAAAAAGAAATCCTTTGGGCTGGGACAAGGGATGATTTCTTTCTGTTGACCTACCATCCTAGACGGGATAGGGTATCCAGCGTGATGCTGACGTTTTCCTTGCATGCCCGAAATAAGGGGCCTTTCACCAAAAGGTCGTCTAAGTATGGCAAGACGACTATACCCCGAGAGTGCAAAATGGCCATGACAACTGCCATTACCTTCGTGAACACTCTGGGGGTGGTGGCTAGCCCAAAGGGAAGTGCTACAAACTGGAAATTGCGACCGTTGATGGCAATACGTAGGAACCTCTGATGCGGAGGAAAAATAGGGATGTGCAGATAAGCATCCTGGACGTCGATTGAGGCCAAGTATTCTCCCTGCTCCATGGACGATATAACCGAACGGAGACATTCCATTCAAAAATGTCTGATCCTGATGAACTTGTTCAGGAGCTTTAGGTCCAGCACTGGCCTGACTGTCCCGTCCTTTTTGGGGACTGCGAACAGATTGGAGTAAAAACCCTGAGTCCTCTTGTACTCTGGTACGGGAATAATGTCTCCGTTGCGCTGGAGTGACTCGATGGCCCCTATCAGCGCCTCTGCCCTTGCCTCCTCTTTGGGAAGCTGGGACAGAAAGAAACACTTTGGAGGATACCTGAGAAACTCTATCTTGTACCCTGAGGACACCAATTCTGCCACCCATGAGTCGCGTGCTACCGTGACCCAGATGTGGCGAAACCGGAGCAGGCGGCCGCCTACCCTGCCACTTTCGGGTAGAGGGCGCCCCGAGTCATTTAGCTGAGGATCTTTGGGATCTTATTCGCCTTGACCTGGGCTGGTGAGCCCACATCCTGCCCAGCGGGTTGGCTCTATATGTGACCTGTCGATCCTTATCTTGGTTGTAGCGGGCTGTTGCGGCGGAACTGGCCGGTGCCATCCACCCGGGGTTGCGAAATGCTCGAAACCGTGCCTGAGGCTGGCGAAAAGGCGGTTTAATTTTCTGTTGTGGGAGAAAACTGCTTTTTCCCCCTGTAGCATCAGAGATGAGTTGGTCTAATTTTTCCCCAAATAGGCGGCCACTTTGATAAGGTAGGGAAGTCAAGGATTTTTTGGAAATCGAATCGGCTTGCCACATCCTTAACCATAGGGCCCTCCTAATGGCGATTGCATTTGTAGCCACAAGTGCCGCGCAATTAGCCACATCCAAGGAAGCATTGATTAAGTAATCTCCAGCCATCGCAATCTGACTCGCTATCTCTGATATTTCCGTCGGCAGGTCCCTATCCTGCAGGACCTTATTTAATGAATCTGACCATGACATCATGGCCTTGGCTACCCATGTTGCTGCGAATGAGGGAGAGCGCTGCTCCTGATGCCTCATACACCAAGCGGGCCAAGCTTTCTATGAGCCGATCCGTGGGGTCTTTAATGGCAGAAACACTAGGTACTGATAACAAAGTTTTTGAGGCCAAGCGCGATACTGGCGGATCCACCACTGGGGATTCCGCCCACTTCTTACAGAGCTCCGGTGCAAACGGATACCTTGCTTCCAGTGTTTTCTGGCCCGAGAAATGCCTGTCCGGTTGTTCCCTATGACGCTGCACTATGTCCTCCAACTCCGGGTCAGTGCAAAACACTCTATGCGGTCGTTTGGCCCTCTTAAAGGCCTCCTTATGACCTGAGGCCAGGGAGATGTCTTCCTCGATTCCCAGACTCTGACTGCTTCAATGGCCACCCTGGAGTATCTAGGTCCAGGGGCTTGTCTGCGTCATAACCTGAACTCTGCTCGCTCCCGGATAATGGTGACGGTGAATGAGACGCCGCGCTCACAGATGCCGAGGCACCGGACGGGCCCGGAGACGAAGTGTGGGTTCATACCTGTTTAAACTTGTTATCAGTATAAAAAGACACCTGTGCACACCCTCAAACAGTCTGACTCCAAACTCCACTATGGTGAAGACCAAAGAGCTGTCAAAGGACACCAGAAACAAAATTGTAGCCCTGCACCAGGCTGGGAAGACTGAATCTGCAATAGCCAACCAGCTTGGAGTGAAGAAATCAACTGTGGGAGCAATAATTAGAAAATGGAAGACATACAAGACCACTGATAATCTCCCTCGATCTGGTGCTCCACGCAAAATCCCACCCCGTGGGGTCAGAATGATCACAAGAACGGTGAGAAAAAATCCCAGAACCACGCGGGGGGACCTAGTGAATGAACTGCAGAGAGCTGGGACCAATGTAACAAGGCCTACCATAAGTAACACACTACGCCACCATGGACTCAGATCCTGCAGTGCCAGACGTGTCCCACTGCTTAAGCCTGTACATGTCCGGGCCCGTCTGAAGTTTGCTAGAGAGCATTTGGATGATCCAGAGGAGTTTTGGGAGAATGTCCTATGGTCTGATGAAACACAACTTGTCGTGTTTGGAGGAAAAAGAATACTGAGTTGCATCCATCAAACACCATACCTACTGTAAAGCATGGTGGTGGAAACATCATGCTTTGGGGCTGTTTCTCTGCAAAGGGGCCAGGACGACTGATCCGGGTACATGAAAGAATGAATGGGGCCATGTATCATGAGATTTTGAGTGCAAACCTCCTTCCATCAGCAAGGGCATTGAATATGAAACGTGGCTGGGTCTTTCAACATGACAATGATCCAAAGCACACCGCCAGGGCAACGAAGGAGTGGCTTCGTAAGAAGCATTTCAAGGTCCTGGAGTGGCCTAGCCAGTCTCCAGATCTCAACCCTATAGAAAACCTTTGGAGGGAGTTGAAAGTCCGTGTTGCCAAGCGAAAAGCCAAAAACATCACTGCTCTAGAGGAGATCTGCATGGAGGAATGGGCCAACATACCAACAACAGTGTGTGAAAATCTTGTGAAGACTTACAGAAAACGTTTGACCTCTGTCATTGCCAACAAAGGATATATCACAAAGTATTGAGATGAAATTTTGTTTCTGACCAAATACTTATTTTCCAACATAATATGCAAATAAAATGAAAAAAAAACAGACAATGTGATTTTCTGGATTTTTTTTTCTCAGTTTGTCTCCCATAGTTGAGGTCTACCTATGATGTAAATTACAGACGCCTCTCATCTTTTTAAGTGGTGGAACTTGCACTATTGCTGACTGACTAAATACTTTTTTGCCCCACTGTATGTAATATGGCCGAGAACTATCCGATGATTTATCAGATAGCACTAGGCCCGATGTTATACCATGGGGCAGAGCAGGACTGTAATTTTTTTCTTATACTAATTCTACATGAGAAAAAGAAATCACAGCAATGCCAAGTGGCCACCTCCTGATGGGCACCATCAAGAATGTTCGTGAAGTGACCATATAAAATCCATGATCATCCTTCAGCTTGGTTCAGCTGGACGTGGCTCTTCTTTAGCACATGATGTTCACGAAGGAGTCACAAAAGCATTTTTTACTAAGCAGATACTCAATTTGTGGTTTAAATTGTCTTTATTGAAAATGTTCTAATTATTATACAAAATGGAGTTAAACAACATGAAGGAAAGAAAAGGAAAAATATGGGGAAACAAGGGAAAATAAAGGGAAGGAACTATCACTAAGCAATAACAGTTATTCTATCTCTGATACATGTACCAAGAGATACTAAGATCAAGGGTAAGACAATGGAATTATCATTTCTTTCACAGTATCTCATCATTGTATAGTTTCATTGTCACATATTATGTAAGCTAGCCATGTTCCTGATCAGGGTTGCCATAAGGAATTTCTGGGCCCCATACTGGCAAAATTTTGGGGCTCCCTTGAGACTCCGCCTAGGCTCCATCCCAGTTGCGCCTCCACCTTAGCCCCATCTACACCCCTTGAACTTTCCACAGTCCCACCACCCACCCTTGGAAAAACTCTTCTGCCCCCCCGTTCTCACTATGCACACAGTAACAGTTCCCATGGAACCATATCACATACATAACCATCAGCTTTTGTTTTGACCAACAGATATTTAAGCCTGCCACCACGACAAGGTAGACTCTTTTGGCAGGGCCCTACTCTACTCTAACGTATTAAACATTTATTAAAATATCCAATACTCTTTTTAGGTATATTTTTCTTTAATTTTCTTTAAGGGAATGTGTCACATAAATTTTTTTAGCTAATTGAAATCAGATTGTGATCATCTTTTTTATAATCTGTATTTCTGATTGCAGATTGTTGTATTCTGTTTCCTGTACATTTATGGAAGCTGCTTTCTTGCCTGACTGGAGATAAGGACATTGGACATATACATGTATATATAAATATATATAGATATCATAAGACATTATAGGGAACTCTATTTCCTTCTAAGAATTTTCTATTTATATTCTCATGTTGTAGTGACATGCAGATGTCATTGTGTAGGAAGGGGGAAGAGGTGAGTTGTGACACTACATACTGTGAATTGTGAATTCTGTTATCTCTCAGATTATGAGCTTGCAGGCAGGGCCCTAATTTCTCTTGGTATTTGTTGTTTAAGTGATTATTGTTATTCTGTAATGTCTTTTATTGTCTGCACAAGTCCCCTCTAAAATGTAAAGTGCTGCGGAATATGTTGGCGCTATAGAAATTAAAATAATTGTGCTATTATTGTAATCCTGCCTGTTATGATAATGAGGGGACTGCTAATAAGGGATCTCTTCTGGACATGTCAGTCTGCTAGAAAAGCCGTTTCTGTTTATTTTATGACATAAGGGGTGACAAACTTTAAAGTAAATTCTTGCAAAACTTTAAACTATGACTAAAAGAATTGGCCATTTTCTGGTTATTGTTGACGAATGTGTTTGAGATGATAAGGCTCTTACTAATATGGCCTTTCTTGAATTTCAGCACCAAGTATGAAATATGGGAAATAGAAATATAGACTATGCTGAATTTCTCCACTAAGTGCCTTTCAATCATCTCACAAACACATTGGATAACAATAACCAGCGAATGGTCAATGCCCAAAACATAAAAGCTTTCTAACACATTCCCACTAAATATTTTGCTAACTAAATCTATTTTTGCATGGGAGTCATTTAGTTAAATCAATTGGTCAATTACATAAGGTGAAAAATTACACTGCCAATAACAAAAGAGAAAACAAACGAAACAGACAAAAAAGACAACACATATAGCCAATCAACACAATGAAAATAAGGTCATTTTGTGAGATCAGAGAAAAATAATAAAAAAACAACAAAGAGTACTGCACACGATCTAAGGAACTGAACTATGTCCAACCCCCCTCTATGTTCTGCTCCCCAGGCCCCGTACACTAGTAAGGGTAGTCATGCCCTCATGGCGGCCCTGTTTCTGCCCATGGGTTGTCAGACATTCATTCTTTGCTACCTATAGTTAACGTTTCATTTAAGCATTCACTCAATCATTATTAAAAGGAAACTGTCATCCCCTGGGACATATATGACCTATTACTATGGGCACACAAGTAAAAAGTAATAGGCCTACCTGTATGCCTAATATTAAAGATCTTGTGGAGAAATGTTATATACTGTCTATATGTTAATGTTTTCTTCCAGGCTTCCATAACATTTCTCCACAACAGGACCATTAACATGACTCATGCAGTTAGGAATAGCTTAACATTTCTATTACCTGTATGCCCATATTATACGTCTCTGAGAATGACAGATTCCCATTCAAGCATAAACATACATATATTAATTCTTATTTATCTAATAGCATGATGACAGCTGTCCAGACATGCATCCCACCACAAGAAGCACTCTGGAGTAATCCCCGGAGAATGAAATCTATCAAGATCCCTGCTGCAGACTTACAGCAGGAATCTGTGCAAGAATACTGAAAGCTCAGAAAGTGTGAGAGGAGAGCTGTGGTGAGCTTACCTGCAGCAGAGCAGGACCTGAAGCAAGTGACTACCGGGAAGTAGCCAGAGGCAGAGTCAGACGCCGAGTAGCGGCGGTGACTGGCGATGCCTGAAAGTAGTTAGATCCTACCAGAGTCAAGCCAGGAGGTTGGTGAGGTGTCAAAGGGTTAAAGACAGAGAGTGGTCAGGACGTAGCCAAATGTCAAAAAAACCGGAGATAGCTGAATAGTACAAAGGGAGCAGACTGGTGGGAAGTCAGAGGAAGCAAGCCAAAGGTCAGAGCCAGAATAGACAGTAAGCACAGATTTACAAGGCACAGAACAAGAAAAAAGACCGGGTCATACACTGGGAGAAAATCAGACAAAAGAGTATGCAAGCACACCAGGGGGTCAGACACACAGCCAAGAATGAATGTATCACTGGCAGGGAACTCAGACAGGAGCGGGTAAATATAGCCCACCCCAAACCAAAAGGAGGCCAAAAAATTAACCATGAGAGGATGGGATAAAGAAATCCTATCCATAGCTATGACAGAAATTATCCTCAGTGACAAAGCAAGTGGGTACGCATCTCCCTTTGCTGTTAGCATATTTACTCATGTAAGTGTGCTGCTCAAACTGTTGGGGTGCAGCTGTGGGACCCTATTTTCAGAGATGATGTCCTCCACCCAAGTCTCAAAAAGCTGAAAGGGTCTTCAGGAGAGATGGGTAGTCGAGCTAGGCTATCAGACAGTCACCTCTGTAGCTGTAGTGTCATCCTTCTTATGGTTCCATTTAGGGGTGGACAAGAGCGGAAATGATATTGGTGCAACTGCACACAGGCCAAGAAATAAGAGGACCCATTTCCACCTCCACAGTAGATGAAATTGTGCATTATGATGAGTTATTGGGCTGATCATTAGCGTAAAGACAGAATATAACATTTCTCCACAACAGCACCATTAACATAAGGCATACAGTTAGAACTAGCTTAACATTTCTATTACCTGTATGCCCACATTTATAGGTCATATACTTCTCGGGGGTGACAGATTCTCTTTAAAGCATAAACACACATATATTAATTCTTATCTATCTAATAGGATGACAACAGCTGTCCAGACCTGCATCCCACCACAGCAACCACTCTGGAGTAATCCCTGGAGAATGAAATCTATCAAGATCCCTGCTGCAGACTTACAGCAGGAATCTGTGCAAGATTACTGAAAGCTCAGAAAATGTGAGGGGAGAGCTGCGGTGAGCTTACCTGCAGCTGTGCAGGACTTGAAGCAAATGACTACTGGGGAGTGGCCGGAGGCAGAGTCAGACGCCAAGTAGAGGCGGTGACCGGCGATGCCGGAAAGTAGTTTGAACGTACCGAAGTCAAGCCAGGAGGTCGATGAGGTGCCAAAGGGTTAAACACAGAGAGTGGTCAGGACGTAGCTAAATGTCAGAAAACCGGAGATAGCTGTACAGTACAAATGGGGCAGACTGGTGGGAAGTCAGAGGAAGCAAGCCAAAGGTCAGAGCCAGAATAGACAGTAAGCACAGAATCACAAGGCAAGGCACAGAACGAGAAAAAAAACCGGGTCATACACTGAGAGACAATCAGACAAATGAGTATGCAAACAAACCAGGGGTCAGACACACAGCCATGAATTAATGTATCACTGACAGGGAACTCAGACAGGAGCGGGTAAATATCGCCCTCCCCAAACCAAAAGGAGGCCAAAAAATTAACCATGAGAATGGGATAAAGAATTCCCATCCATAGCTTTGACAGAAATCATCCTCCGTGACAAAGCAAGTGGTTAAGCATCTCCCTTTGCTCTTAGGATATTTACTCATGTAAGAGTGCTGCTCAAACTGTTAGGGTGCAGCTGTGGGACCCTATTTTCAGAGATGATGTCCTCCACCCAAGTCTCAAAAAGCTGAAAGGGTCTTCAGGAGAGATGGGTAGTCGAGCTAGGCTATCAGACGGTCACCTCTGTAGCTGTAGTGTCATCCTTCCTATGGTTCCATTCAGGGGTGGACAGGGGCGGAAATGATATTGGTGCAACTGCACACAGGCCAAGAAATAAGGGGACCCATTTCCACCTCCACAGTAGATGAAATTGTGCGTTATGATGAGTTATTGGGCTGATCATTAGCGTAAAGACAGAATATAACATTTCTCCACAACAGCACCATTAACATAAGACATACAGTTAGAACTAGTTTAACATTTCTATTACCTGTATACCCATATTTATAGGTCATATACTTCTCGGGGGTGACAGATTCTCTTTAAAGCATAAACACACATATATTAATTCTTATCTATCTAATAGGATGACAACAGCTGTCCAGACCTGCATCCCACCACAACAACCACTCTGGAGTAATCCCCGGAGAATGAAATCTATCAAGATCCCTGCTGCAGACTTACAGCAGGAATCTGTGCAAGAATAGTGGAAGCTCAAAGAGTGTGAGAGGAGAGCTGCGGTGAGCTTACCTGCAGCTGTGCAGGACTTGAAGCAAATGACTACCGGGGAGTGGCCGGAGGCAGAGTCAGATGCCGAATAGAGGCGGTGACCGGCGATGCCGGAAAGTAGTTTGAACGTACCGAAGTCAAGCCAGGAGGTCGATGAGGTGCCAAAGGGTTAAACACAGAGAGTGGTCAGGACGTAGCTAAATGTCAGAAAACCGGAGATAGCTGTACAGTACAAATGGGGCAGACTGGTGGGAAGTCAGAGGAAGCAAGCCAAAGGTCAGAGCCAGAATAGACAGTAAGCACAGAATCACAAGGCAAGGCACAGAACGAGAAAAAAGACCGGGTCATACACTGGGAGAAAAACAGACAAAAGAGTATGCAAGCACACCAGGGGGTCAGACACACAGCCAAGAATGAATGTATCACTGGCAGGGAACTCAGACAGGAGCGGGTAAATATAGCCCACCCCAAACCAAAAGGAGGCCAAAAAATTAACCATGAGAGGATGGGATAAAGAAATCCTATCCATAGCTATGACAGAAATTATCCTCAGTGACAAAGCAAGTGGGTACGCATCTCCCTTTGCTGTTAGCATATTTACTCATGTAAGTGTGCTGCTCAAACTGTTGGGGTGCAGCTGTGGGACCCTATTTTCAGAGATGATGTCCTCCACCCAAGTCTCAAAAAGCTGAAAGGGTCTTCAGGAGAGATGGGTAGTCGAGCTAGGCTATCAGACGGTCACCTCTGTAGCTGTAGTGTCATCCTTCTTATGGTTCCATTTAGGGGTGGACAGGAGCGGAAATGATATTGGTGCAACTGCACACAGGCCAAGAAATAAGGGGACCCATTTCCACCTCCACAGTAGATGAAATTGTGCGTTATGATGAGTTATTGGGCTGATCATTAGCGTAAAGACAGAATATAACATTTCTCCACAACAGCACCATTAACATAAGGCATACAGTTAGAACTAGCTTAACATTTCTATTACCTGTATGCCCACATTTATAGGTCATATACTTCTCGGGGGTGACAGATTCTCTTTAAAGCATAAACACACATATATTAATTCTTATCTATCTAATAGGATGACAACAGCTGTCCAGACCTGCATCCCACCACAGCAACCACTCTGGAGTAATCCCTGGAGAATGAAATCTATCAAGATCCCTGCTGCAGACTTACAGCAGGAATCTGTGCAAGATTACTGAAAGCTCAGAAAATGTGAGAGGAGAGCTGCGGTGAGCTTACCTGCAGCTGTGCAGGACTTGAAGCAAATGACTACTGGGGAGTGGCCGGAGGCAGAGTCAGACGCCGGATAGAGGCGGTGACCGACGACGCCGGAAAGTAGTTTGAACGTACCGAAGTCAAGCCAGGAGGTCGATGAGGTGCCAAAGGGTTAAACACAGAGAGTGGTCAGGACGTAGCTAAATGTCAGAAAACCGGAGATAGCTGTACAGTACAAATGGGGCAGACTGGTGGGAAGTCAGAGGAAGCAAGCCAAAGGTCAGAGCCAGAATAGACAGTAAGCACAGAATCACAAGGCAAGGCACAGAACGAGAAAAAAAACCGGGTCATACACTGAGAGACAATCAGACAAATGAGTATGCAAACAAACCAGGGGTCAGACACACAGCCATGAATTAATGTATCACTGACAGGGAACTCAGACAGGAGCGGGTAAATATCGCCCTCCCCAAACCAAAAGGAGGCCAAAAAATTAACCATGAGAGGATGTGATAAAGAATTCCCATCCATAGCTATGACAGAAATCATCCTCCGTGACAAAGCAAGTGGTTAAGCATCTCCCTTTGCTCTTAGGATATTTACTCATGTAAGAGTGCTGCTCAAACTGTTGGGGTGCAGCTGTGGGACCCTATTTTCAGAGATGATGTCCTCCACCCAAGTCTCAAAAAGCTGAAAGGGTCTTCAGGAGAGATGGGTAGTCGAGCTAGGCTATCAGACGGTCACCTCTGTAGCTGTAGTGTCATCCTTCCTATGGTTCCATTCAGGGGTGGACAGGGGCGGAAATGATATTGGTGCAACTGCACACAGGCCAAGAAATAAGGGGACCCATTTCCACCTCCACAGTAGATGAAATTGTGCGTTATGATGAGTTATTGGGCTGATCATTAGCGTAAAGACAGAATATAACATTTCTCCACAACAGCACCATTAACATAAGGCATACAGTTAGAACTAGCTTAACATTTCTATTACCTGTATGCCCACATTTATAGGTCATATACTTCTCGGGGGTGACAGATTCTCTTTAAAGCATAAACACACATATATTAATTCTTATCTATCTAATAGGATGACAACAGCTGTCCAGACCTGCATCCCACCACAACAACCACTCTGGAGTAATCCCCGGAGAATGAAATCTATCAAGATCCCTGCTGCAGACTTACAGCAGGAATGTGTGCAAGAATACTGAAAGCTCAGAGAATGTGAGAGGAGAGCTGCGGTGAGCTTACCTGCAGCTGTGCAGGACTTGAAGCAAATGACTACCGGGGAGTGGCCGGAGGCAGAGTCAGACGCCGAATAGAGGCGGTGACCGGCGATGCCGGAAAGTAGTTTGAACGTACCGAAGTCAAGCCAGGAGGTCGATGAGGTGCCAAAGGGTTAAACACAGAGAGTGGTCAGGACGTAGCTAAATGTCAGAAAACCGGAGATAGCTGTACAGTACAAATGGGGCAGACTGGTGGGAAGTCAGAGGAAGCAAGCCAAAGGTCAGAGCCAGAATAGACAGTAAGCACAGAATCACAAGGCAAGGCACAGAACGAGAAAAAAGACCGGGTCATACACTGAGAGACAATCAGACAAAAGAGTATGCAAGCACACCAGGGGTCAGACACACAGCCATGAATTAATGTATCACTGACAGGGAACTCAGACAGGAGCGGGTAAATATAGCCCTCCCCAAACCAAAAGGAGGCCAAAAAATTAACCATGAGAGGATGGGTTAAAGAAATCCCATCCATAGCTATGACAGAAATCATCCTCCATGACAAAGCAAGTGGCTAAGCATCTCCCTTTGCTCTTAGGATATTTACTCATGTAAGAGTGCTGCTCAAACTGTTGGGGTGCAGCTGTGGGACCCTATTTTCAGAGATGATGTCCTCCACCCAAGTCTCAAAAAGCTGAAAGGGTCTTCAGGAGAGATGGGTAGTCGAGCTAGGCTATCAGACGGTCACCTCTGTAGCTGTAGTGTCATCCTTCCTATGGTTCCATTCAGGGGTGGACAGGGTCGGAAATGATATTGGTGCAACTGCACACAGGCCAAGAAATAAGGGCACCCATTTCCACCTCCACAGTAGATGAAATTGTGCGTTATGATGAATTATTGGGCTGATCATTAGCGTAAAGACAGAATATAACATTTCTCCACAACAGCACCATTAACATAAGGCATACAGTTAGAACTAGCTTAACATTTCTATTACCTGTATGCCCATATTTATAGGTCATATCTGTCTCGGGGGTGACAGATTCTCTTTAAAGCATAAACACACATATATTAATTCTTATCTATCTAATAGGATGACAACAGCTGTGCAGACCTGCATCCCACCACAACAACCACTCTGGAGTAATCCCCGGAGAATAAAATCTATCAAGATCCCTGCTGCAGACTTACAGCAGGAATCTGTGCAAGAATAGTGGAAGCACAGAGAGTATGAGAGGAGAGCTGCGGTGAGCTTACCTGCAGCTGTGCAGGATTTGAAGCAAATGACTACCGGGGAGTGGCCGGAGGCAGAGTCAGACGCCAAGTAGAGGCGGTGACCGGAGATGCCGGAAAGTAGTTTGAACGTACCGAAGTCAAGCCAGGAGGTCGGTGAGGTGCCAAAGGGTTAAACACAGAGAGTGGTCAGGACGTAGCTAAATGTCAGAAAACCGGAGATAGCTGTACAGTACAAATGGGGCAGACTGGTGGGAAGTCAGAGGAAGCAAGCCAAAGGTCAGAGCCAGAATAGACAGTAAGCACAAGATCACAAGGCAAGGCACAGAATGAGAAAAAAGACCGGGTCATACACTGAGAGACAATCAGACAAATGAGTATGCAAACACACCAGGGGTCATACACACAGCCATGAATTAATGTATCACTGACAGGGAACTCGGACAGGAGCGGGTAAATATCGTCCTCCCCAAACCAAAAGGAGGCCAAAAAATTAACTATGAGAGGATGGGATAAAGAAATCCCATCCATAGCTATGACAGAAATCATCCTCCGTGACAAAGCAAGTGGCTAAGCATCTCCCTTTGCTCTTAGGATATTTACTCATGTAAGAGTGCTGCTCAAACTGTTGAGGTGCAGCTGTGGGACCCTATTTTCAGAGATGATGTCCTCCACCCAAGTCTCAAAAAGCTGAAAGGGTCTTCAGGAGAGATGGATAGTCGAGCTAGGCTATCAGACGGTCACCTCTGTAGCTGTAGTGTTATCCTTCCTATGGTTCCATTCAGGGGTGGACAGGGGCGGAAATGATATTGGTGCAACTGCACACAGGCCAAGAAATAAGGGGACCCATTTCCACCTCCACAGTAGATGAAATTGTGCATTATGATGAGTTATTGGGCTGATCATTAGCGTAAAGACAGAATATAACATTTCTCCACAACAGCACCATTAACATAAGGCATACAGTTAGAACTAGCTTAACATTTCTATTACCTGTATGCCCATATTTATAGGTCATATACTTCTCGGGGGTGACAGATTCTCTTTAAAGCATAAACACACATATATTAATTCTTATCTATCTAATAGGATGACAACAGCTGTCCAGACCTGCATCCCACCACAACAACCACTCTGGAGTAATCCCCGGAGAATGAAATCTATCAAGATCCCTGCTGCAGACTTACAGCCGGAATCTGTGCAAGAATAGTGGAAGCTCAAAGAGTGTGAGAGGAGAGCTGCGGTGAGCTTACCTGCAGCTGTGCAGGACTTGAAGCAAATGACTACCGGGGAGTGGCCGGAGGCAGAGTCAGACGCCAAGTAGAGGCGGTGACCGGAGATGCCGGAAAGTAGTTTGAACGTACCGAAGTCAAGCCAGGAGGTCGGTGAGGTGCCAAAGGGTTAAACACAGAGAGTGGTCAGGACGTAGCTAAATGTCAGAAAACCGGAGATAGCTGTACCGTACAAATGGGGCAGACTGGTGGGAAGTCAGAGGAAGCAAGCCAAAGGTCAGAGCCAGAATAGACAGTAAGCACAGAATCACAAGGCAAGGCACAGAATGAGAAAAAAGACCGGGTCATACACTGAGAGACAATCAGACAAATGAGTATGCAAACACACCAGGGGTCAGACACACAGCCATGAATTAATGTATCACTGACAGGGAACTCAGACAGGAGCGGGTAAATATCGCCCTCCCCAAACCAAAAGGATGCCAAAAAATTAACCATGAGAGGATGGGATAAAGAAATCCCATCCATAGCTATGACAGAAATCATCCTCCGTGACAAAGCAAGTGGCTAAGCATCTCCCTTTGCTCTTAGGATATTTACTCATGTAAGAGTGCTGCTCAAACTGTTGGGGTGCAGCTGTGGGACCCTATTTTCAGAGATGATGTCCTCCACCCAAGTCTCAAAAAGCTGAAAGGGTCTTCAGGAGAGATGGGTAGTTGAGCTTGGCTATCAGACTGTCACCTCTGTAGCTGTAGTGTCATCCTTCCTATGGTTCCATTCAGGGGTGGACAGGGGCAGAAATGTTATTGGTGCAATTGCACATAGGCCAAGAGATAAGGGGACCCATTTCCACCTCCACAGTAGATGAAATTGTGCATTATGATGAGTTATTGGGCTGATCATTAGCGTAAAGACAGAATATAACATTTCTCCACAAAAGCACCATTCACATAAGGCATACAGTTAGAACTAGCTTAACATTTCTATTACCTGTATGCCCATATTTATAGGTCATATACGTCTCGGGAGTGACAGATTCTCTTTAAAGCATAAACACACATATATTAATTCTTATTTTTTCTAATAGGATGATGACGACAGCTGTCCAGACCTGCATCCCACCACAACAACCACTCTGGAGTAATCCCCGGAGAATGAAATCTATCAAGATCCCTGCTGCAGACTTACAGCCGGAATCTGTGCAAGAATAGTGGAAGCTCAAAGAGTGTGAGAGGAGAGCTGCGGTGAGCTTACCTGCAGCTGTGCAGGACTTGAAGCAAATGACTACCGGGGAGTGGCCGGAGGCAGAGTCAGACGCCAAGTAGAGGCGGTGACCGGAGATGCCGGAAAGTAGTTTGAACGTACCGAAGTCAAGCCAGGAGGTCGGTGAGGTGCCAAAGGGTTAAACACAGAGAGTGGTCAGGACGTAGCTAAATGTCAGAAAACCGGAGATAGCTGTACCGTACAAATGGGGCAGACTGGTGGGAAGTCAGAGGAAGCAAGCCAAAGGTCAGAGCCAGAATAGACAGTAAGCACAGAATCACAAGGCAAGGCACAGAATGAGAAAAAAGACCGGGTCATACACTGAGAGACAATCAGACAAATGAGTATGCAAACACACCAGGGGTCAGACACACAGCCATGAATTAATGTATCACTGACAGGGAACTCAGACAGGAGCGGGTAAATATCGCCCTCCCCAAACCAAAAGGATGCCAAAAAATTAACCATGAGAGGATGGGATAAAGAAATCCCATCCATAGCTATGACAGAAATCATCCTCCGTGACAAAGCAAGTGGCTAAGTATCTCCCTTTGCTCTTAGGATATTTACTCATGTAAGAGTGCTGCTCAAACTGTTGGGGTGCAGCTGTGGGACCCTATTTTCAGAGATGATGTCCTCCACCCAAGTCTCAAAAAGCTGAAAGGGTCTTCAGGAGAGATGGGTAGTCGAGCTAGGCTATCAGACGGTCACCTCTGTAGCTGTAGTGTCATCCTTCCTATGGTTCCATTCAGGGGTGGACAGGGGCGGAAATGATATTGGTGCAACTGCACACAGGCCAAGAAATAAGGGGACCCATTTCCACCTCCACAGTAGATGAAATTGTGCGTTATGATGAGTTATTGGGCTGATCATTAGCGTAAAGACAGAATATAACATTTCTCCACAACAGCACCATTAACATAAGGCATACAGTTAGAACTAGCTTAACATTTCTATTACCTGTATGCCCATATTTATAGGTCATATACTTCTCGGGGGTGACAGATTCTCTTTAAAGCATAAACACACATATATTAATTCTTATCTATCTAATAGGATGAGAACAGCTGTCCAGACCTGCATCCCACCACAACAACCATTCTGGAGTAATCCCAGGAGAATTAAATCTATCAAGATCCCTGCTGCAGACTTACAGCAGGAATCTGTGCAAGAATACTGAAAGCTCAGAGAATGTGAGAGGAGAGCTGCGGTGAGCTAACCTGCAGCTGTGCAGGACTTGAAGCAAATGACTACCGGGGAGTGGCCGGAGGCAGAGTCAGACGCCGAATAGAGGCGGTGACCGGCGATGCCGGAAAGTAGTTTGAACGTACCGAAGTCAAGCCAGGAGGTCGATGAGGTGCCAAAGGGTTAAACACAGAGAGTGGTCAGGACGTAGCCAAATGTCAGAACACCGGAGATAGCTGTACTCTACAAATGGGGCAGACTGGTGAGAAGTCAGAGGAAGCAAGCCAAAGGTCAGAGCCAGAATAGACAGTAAGCATAGAGTCACAAGGCAAGGCACAGAACGAGAAAACAGACCGGGTCATACACTGAGAGACAATCAGACAAAAGAGTATGCAAGCACACCAGGGTTCAGACACACAGCCAAGAATGAATGTATCATTGACAAGGGAACTCAGACAGGATCTGGTAAATATAGCCCTCCCCAAACCAAAAGGAGGCCACAAAATTGACCATGAGAGAACGGGATAAAGAAATCCCATCCATGGCTATAACAGAAATCATCCTCAGTGACAAAGCAAGTGGCTATGCATCTCCCTTTGCTCTTAGGATATTTACTCATGTAAGAGTGCTGCTCAAACTGTTGGGGTGCAGCTGTGGGACCCTATTTTCAGAGATGATGTCCTCCACCCAAGTCTCAAAAAGCTGAAAGGGTCTTCAGGAGAGATGGGTAGTCGAGCTAGGCTATCAGACGGTCACCTCTTTAGCTGTAGTGTCATCCTTCCTATGGTTCCATTCAGGGGTGGACATGGGCGGAAATGTTATTGGTGCAACTGCACACAGGCCCAGAGATAATAGGACCCATTTCCACCTCCACAGTAGATGAAATTGTGTGTTATGATGAGTTATTGGGCTGAGCATAAGCGTAAAGACAGAATATAACTTTTCTCCACAACAGCACCATTAACATGAGGCATACAGTTAGGACAAGCTTAACATTTCTATTAGCTGTATGCCCATATTAATAGGTGATATACATCTCGGGGGTGACAGATTCTCTTTAAAGCATAAACACACATATATTAATTCTTATCTATCTAATAGCATGACGACAGCTGTCTAGACCTGCATCCCACCACAACAACCACTCTGAAGTAATCCCCGGAGAATGAAATCTATCAAGATCCCTTCTGCAGTATTACAGCAGGAATCTGTGCAAGAATACTGAAAGCTCAGAGAGTGTGAGAGGAGAGCTGCGGTGAGCTTACCTGCTGCAGAGCAGCAACTGAAGCAAGTAATCACTGGGGGGTGGCCGGAGGCGGAGTCAGACGCCGATTAGCGGCGGTGACTGGCGATGCCGGAAAGTAGTTAGATCGTGCCGAAGTCAAGCCAGGAGGTCGGTGAGGTGCCAAAGGGTTAAACACAGAAAGTGGTCAGGACGTAGCCGAATGTCAGAAAACAGGAGACAACTGTACAGTACAAATGGGGCAGAATGGTGGGAAGTCAGAGGAAGAAAGCCAAAGGTCAGAGCCAGAATAGACGGTAAGCACAGAGTCACAAGGCAAGGCACAGAACGAGAAAACAGACCGGGTCATACACTGAGAGACAATCAGACAAAAGAGTATGCAAGCACACCAGGGGGTCAGACACACAGCCAAGAATGAATGTATCACTGACAGGGAACTCAGACTGGAGCGGGTAAATATAGCCCTCCCCAAACCAAATGGAGGCCACAAAATTAACCCTGAGAGGACAGGATAAAGAAATCCCGTCCATAGCTATGACAGAAATCATCCTCAGTGACAAAGCAAGTGGCTACGCATCTCCCTTTGCTCTTAGGATATTTACTCATGTAAGAGTGCTGCTCAAACTGTTGGGGTGCAGCTGTGGGACCCTATTTTCAGAGATGATGTCCTCCACCCAAGTCTCAAAAAGCTGAAAGGGTCTTCAGGAGAGATGGGTAGTCGAGCTAGGCTATCAGACGGTCACCTCTGTAGCTGTAGTGTCATCCTTCCTATGGTTCCATTCAGAGGTGGACAGGGGCAGAAATGATATTGTTGCAACTCCACACTGGCCAAGAGGTAAGGGAAACCATTTCCAACTCCACCGTAGATGAAATTGTGCATTATGATGAGTTATTGGGCTGCAAAGGACTCATATACTTTTCTTGCATAGGGGTCCTCTTCTATCTGTGTAAGTCAGTGGCTCCAAAGTATAATTAATTTCCTGCAATGAGAATCACATCACATTAATAATTTCCATGCAATCAAGCTCAATACAATCAATCCTATAACTACCACTATGGGGTTTAGCAAAGTTGAGATTACCGTATATACTCGAGTTTAAGCCGACACGAGTGTAAGCCGATGCACTTAATTTTGCCACGGAAAACTAGGTAAGCTTATTGACTTGAGTATAAGCCGGGTATGCAATGTCCCCTCATCCCTGTCCTGCTCTGTGTGGCTCTTTCCCCTCCTACTATGCACAGCTCGGCTCCCTGTCCCATCCTTCTATGCATTGCTCAGCTCCTTGTCCTTTCCCGTGCTCCCCTGTCCTCCTCCATGCTCCTCAGTGCTCCCCCGTCCTCCTCCGTTATCCCAGTCCTCTTCCATGCTCCCCCTCCTCTTCTGTGCTCCCCCATCCTCCTCCATGCTCCTCATTGCTTCACGTCCATCTCAGTGCTCCCTCAGTACTCCTCTGTGCTCCCTCGTCCTCCTCAGTGCTTTTCATTCTCCTCAGTACATCATCCGTCGTCCTCCGTGCTCCTCTGTGCTTCCCATGTCCTCTCAGTGTTTCTTCCGTCCTTCTCGATGCTTCCCTCTGTCTTCCTCTGTGCTCCTCAGTGATTCTCCTGTCCTCCTCTGTACTTCCCCTGTTCTCCTCCGTGCTCTTAAGTGCTTCCATGTCCTCTTCAGTGTTCCCCCGTCCTCCTCAGTGCTTCCCCCATCCTCCTCAGTGCTTCCTCTGTCCTCCTCAGTGCTTCCCCACCCTCCTTCTTGCTCCTCAGTGCTTCCCCTGTCTTACTCAGTGCTTCCCCATCTTCCTCAGTGTTTCACCCATCTTGCTTAGTGTTTCACCCATCCTCCTCAGTGTTTCACCCGTCCTCCTCAGTGCTCCCCCCGTCCTCCTCAGTGCTCCCCCAGTCCTCCTCATCCATGCTTCCCCCCATCCTCCTCCGTCATACTCACCCTCCTTGTGCCATCGCTGAACGTCCCTGCATCCTCCGTTGTCCTGGGGCCGGCAGCTTCTTCCTGTGTTGAGTGGTCACATGGTACTGCTCATTAAGGTAATGAATTTGCCTCCACGCCTATGGGAGTGGAGTCGCATCCATATTCATTACCTTAATGAGCGGTACCATGTGACCGCTCAACACTGGAAGAAACTGCCTGCCCTGGTACAATGGAGGATGCAGGGACATTCAGCGATGGCATGAGGTGGGTGAGTTTGATGTCCCAGCCACTGGCTCCTGCTGCCGCTCCCCCTCCCCCGCTGGCTTTCTGCAAAATGACTTGCATATAAGCCAAGGGGGGGCATTTTCAGCACAAAAAATGTGCTGAAAATCTCGGCTTATACATGAGTATATATGGTATATTGTTTATCCCAACTCTGATAGACCCCATCCAGAAAAAGGGATTCCATCACTCCTTGCATATATCTCTAGCTTTTTGTTGCAGCTCCTTTACTTTATCCATGTTTTTCTATTGAATCATATGCATCTTCAATCCAGGAGCAGCATTCCTCACCGATAACAGCACAAGTGCCCCCTTCAATCGCTAACAGGTAGTCAAGAGCCATTCTCTTCTGAATGGCCACCATCCCCTTTCGTTGACATCAGAAGTAGAAGCTAATGGGGGCACAACCAACAACCAAAACATTTGATGAAATGACAAATAAGAGCCAATGTGGGTGGGGCCAACAGCCATAGCATTCTGTGACATCATATGACGCATCTAATGGGGGCGGAATCAACAATCCCAACACTCTAACACAGGGGTCCTCAAACTATGTCCCGCGGGGCACATGCAGCCCGCTGAGGACATTTATCTGGCCCCTGGGCCCGGCCGACATTGATCTTCACTACAGTTCAATGCCGGCGGGCCCTGTAATTTCGGGTGGAATGACGAGACAGCAAAGGAAGGCAACCCATATGCAGCACAGACGACGTGATTGTCATTATGCCACCTGCACGGCCTGATGTGACGTCACGCCGCCTGTGCTAGAAGAAGACGGAGTCAGCGTGCCTCTTCAGAGCAGCGGGGGACATAGGTGAGTACTGTTAGGTGTTTTTTTTTAAGTTGGGTCAGGTCTATGCTGTCTATTGGGAATATTTGCCTGCCTGTTAGTAGCATTTATCTGCCTGTTGGGGACTATGCTGCCTATTGGGGACATTTACCTGCCTATTGGAGACATTTACCTGCCTACTGAGATCAATGCTGCCTATTGGGGAAAATGCTGCCTATTGGGGACAATTACCTGTCTATTGGGGACAATGCTGCCTTTTGGGGACATTTACCTGCCTATTGGGGACAATGCTGCCTATTGGGGACTATGCTGCCTATTGGGGACAATTACCTGTCTATTGGGGACAATGCTGCCTATTGGGGACTATGCTTCCTATTCGGGACATTTACCTGCCTATTGGGGACATTTACTTGCCTATTGGGGACCTATGCTATCTATTGGGGACATTTACCTGCCTATTAGGGACCTATGCTGCCTATTGGGGACATTTACCTGCCTATTGGGGACATTTACCTGCTTATTGGGGACATTTACCTGCTTACTGGGGACCTATGATGCGTATTGCACTTTATATTTTATTGAATATTGATATATTTGATCTTTTCATTTTTTTATTTTATTTTGCACTTTTCCAGTGAACGAGATATTGGAGATATACTGAGGAATACATATGCGATTATAGTATATATATAATTGGGTCCAATTTATTGTTATACAATTGTCCCTACCTGCACATTGCTTTTAAATTGATTTTAAATATACAATTTTTACCACTAATATAATAAAAATTATTGAATTCATTATATCCTGCTTGGTCTTTTCTGGTCAAGGGGTCCTTTGGTAGATTGGGATTTGGCTTCCATTGAAGTGCATTGCCCAATATACTAGGCATCAAACAATATGAATCCTACCAATGTGGGGGAATATTTGAATAGTTTCACTACCTATGGAACTAATATTTATATACATCGGTGTTGTACAAGAATTTCCCAATATTGGTTGGATTTATATTTTTGATTTAGACTACATATTACTATAATGTCTCAATAACATCTGACAATTCCATAATTGTCTCCAGGTTACATGTGCTCGTTTTACAGGATATAACTTTAATCTCCCAGATTTGGATGATTCTATAATAATTCATGGCCTTAAAATCAAGAAGTCGTCATGTTCCAGTTATGGCTGAGGGAATTCTCTCAGTTATAAGTGTTCTATGGACCTGATGAGCAAGAAAGTCAGAAACCAATAAAATGTGATGGATAATCGGGAAGTCATTGTCATTTCTGTACTTGGAGATAAATCCTGTCACATCCTATATATCCCTTTACTATTGGAAGAAATGCTGTAAAACTAGGACATCACCTAATCTGAGGGGTTCACTATTTGTTTTGGACCTGCTTGTATCATATAGAATAAAGACTCCTTAATGAATAAAAAATAAATGAGAAATAGATGATAGAAGAGAATGAAGGACAGAACCAGAGAAAACATAGAACCGACTTACCTGTCTCTCCACCGTCTGCAACTGTCAAATGGAATGTTGGCTCTGCAGCTCCTTACACAATGTGTGTGTGTGATGTCATAATGCAAGGGGGTGGAACCAGAAACCACAACATTCCATGACGTCATCAGCAGGAGCAACAGTTGTTATTTAACCCCTTAATGACCGTCGATACACCTTTTAACAGCGGTAGTTAGACTACTTTCACATTTGCGCCGTTTTGTGCAGTGTTTCGTGCACACATAAAACGCAACCAAAAAACACTTGCAAACGCATGTAAATGCAGCGATTTTTTATGCATTAGCGTGCGCATAACGACAAAAAATGCAGCGTTTGTATGCGTTTTTGCATGCATTTGTATTTTTATGCGCATGCGTTGTCTAGGTGTCACATTTCACAGGAGGAAAATCCTTGAAAAATTCTTGAAACAGACTCCACCAATGGGACACCAGTGGGCATGTGTCATGGGAATTCTTTATGTATACCCTGTTTACAGCTGAATTCTTCAGATTTGGTTACTTTTTCCTTTGTGAAAATGGATCTGTGTTGGAAGAGTTTTCACTTTAACTTGGATCTGGACATTGTGCTGGCTCAGGCTTTTGCATTTGCTTGCCAGCAACAAAGGGAGAGAGAGACAGCGAAGACAGCAGCAGGGGCGTTTGTGGATACATCCGATTATTGAACTCTGGGAGAGCCGTGGAGCGTACCACACCCTCTGCAACGAGCTCCAGGGAAACCCATCAAAATTTAGTAACTATTCCTGGATGTCCCAAGAAAGCTTCATGGATTTGCTTGCTCGTGTTCAAGAAGCCATCCGGAGACAGGACACAGCTCTGTCATGCAATTCCTCCTGAGGAATGGCTCCTGGTCACATTACGGTACGTGATATTTAAAAAACCAATGCCTGCATAATTTTCTTTGTTCTGACATGTACTATTCCAAAGCCTGCAGAATTATTGTTCTGCCATGTACTAAACAAAAGCCTGCAGAATTATTGTTCTGCCATGTAGTAAACAAAAGCCTGCAGAATTATTGTTATAACACACAAAAAAAACCAATGAATGATTATTACGGCAAAAACTCAGAGCAATATTAATCAACCACAGCAGAATTAGTTTAAATTGCCAAAATATACAAATTTTATTAAGCACAATTTGCTACACAAAATATCCAAACATTACAAATTGTTCACAGATGACAAAAAAGGATACTGCTATCCAAACAGGGAGCCATATTGCACGTTTGCCCATAAACAGCATACACTGTGACTATTTAATTCAAAGCAGGCATAGCCTGTATACAGTTGTAATGAGAATTAATCATACAGTAGGCCACTAGTTGGTACAGACAACACCCATAATTGTTAAATTCATGTATACTGGGTAAGCATATTTAAATAAAAGGAAAAATTCCTTAATTAAAACAGGCATAGCCTATATTTAAATACATGGAGACTCTAATCTCAAAAATATGCCACCTATCTATTTGTATATACCACACCTAACGGTGATATAGTGGTGTGCAGCCAATTAGATGAATGTAATAAGGAGAAATTCGCAGAGAAAGGGCACTTACATGTTTGTTAGTGTATGATGCTGGCTTCCCCAACGCGCGTTTCGCTTCTCTGTTTGGCAGATTCCTGGCTACTGGAGAGACCCTGTCATCACTCCACTTCCAGTACCGAATTGGAATATCCACCTTGTCGGGAATAGTTGCAGACACCTGCCGGGCTTTGTGGGACGTTCTCTGTCCAGAATTTATGTCCCTGCCAACCGTGGAAAAGTGGATACATATTGCTGAAAAATTCTGGACAGTCTGCAATTTCCCCAACTGTTTGGGAGCGGTGGATGGGAAACACATCTGGATAATCAAACCCAAAAGAAGTGGATCGGAGTACTATAACTATAAAAAGTACTTTTCTACAGTACTCATGGCCATTGCGGATGCAGACTGTCTGTTTGTTGCAGTGGACATTGGGGCATTTGGCTGTGGGAATGACTCCCAGGCTTTTAAGAACTCGGACATGGGCCGGAGGTTGTATGGCAACCATTTCAATGTCCCCATGCCACGGCCTCTTCCCCACACCGAAGGTCCACCACAGTCATTTGTAATGGTTAGGGATGAGGCATTTCAAATGTGCCAAAACCTGATGAAACCCTACTCCAGCCGGGACCTGGGCCACACCCAAAAAATCTTTAGTTACAGACTGACCAGGGCCCCAAGAACTGTAGCATGTGCTTTTGGTATTCTTGTCTCCAGATGGCGCATTCTCGGCACAGCCATTAATCTTAAACTGGAAACAGTGGATGAGGTGGTGAAGGAGTGTGTGGTTCTTCACAATTTTGTTATGGCTAAAGATCATCCTAACTTTGAACCCGATGAACCTGCTGCAAACTCATTGCCTGAATTCACACAGCTCCCTCACAGGTCATCAGTTGAAGTTGGCTAAATGAGGGACCAATTTGCGGCCTACTTTATCTCTGATGTAGGACGTGTGGAATGGCAAGATCAAATGGTGTAAAATTGTTTGCTTGTGTGTATGTTACAAAAAATCTGTTTTGATACCTGTACTGAGTGCACTCTGTTTTTATACACTCCAATACAATAATCACCTGCCCAGGTGTCCCAGTGAATTTATGATACTGTGTTTTGTGCACCATGAATTTACTAGGACTCCAGGCCAGGTGACTACATACACACAAGTTGTATGACCTGTATCATCTCTACAGTTTGTGTTCAATGTGCAGCAACGGTGTAGATAATACATATTTGTATCACATGGCCTGATTTAACAAATAGTGATTTTGGGATGCAATAGCATCCTTCACTCTTTATGACACCTGACCATCTGAGAATAAATATTAATATAGGATCTCCACTGTGGCTTTAGTATGAACGCAGACTGGAGAAATGATAAAGTTTATAAAACATCTACAATCCCCAGGCATGGTGTCATGGTGAAGTTATCACATCTGGCCAGGTTAATACACATATGAGTTAAACTCCAGCATCTCTCCAGTCTGCGTACAATAGATAATGCAAACTGAAGCGACGCTGCAAGTTAATTAATGTGTATTCACCTGCCCAGGTGTGAAAAATAGTTATGATACGAGGCCAGGGTATTGTAGATATGACGTGTATTTTCTCCATCATCTCTTCAGTTTATTCACCACACACTGAATAGAGGATGTGGTTAATTACAAGGTATATCTAGAATCCCCCGGCCTTGTGTCACAAAGAGTGAAATGATGATGGTAAAAACACACCATCCTCAATTCACTCTTTATGATACCTGGCAAGGTAACAATAGATATGCCTTGCACTCAACACCATCCTCTATTCAGTCTGTGCAATATTAGCAGACTGAAAAGACTGGTGGTGAAAATACAAGTCATATATTTGTGTTTTTGACTACACATATCTCCAGGAATGACACAAGAAACATGTGTCGTTAATGGAGCTATGTGGTGGCAAAAACACAATGTATGGCGCAGTGTGAGTACGGCGCAGTGTGTGTAGGCGGTGAAAAAAACATTAATCAAACAGTATTAGGGGAAACCAGGCTTTGAAATTTATTTAAAAAGAAAAAATTAAAACAACTTTTTTTGGAAATGACATTTGGGGGAACATGGTGGAAAGTTGGGGGTGTGGAGTGGCGAGGAATGGCTGGAAGGTTAGGAAGGGGTTCTAGGGGAAGGGGCGACGAAAGTTGGGGGAAAGGAGCTCAGGGATGGAAGTCGAGGCAGGTGAGTCACAGTGTCAGGTGAGGGGGGAGGGACAGTCAAAGTTTTCCTCTTTTTGTGTCTCCTGTGATCTTGTGTCGTGCCTGGACCTCCTGGAGCTGGGTGACTGCCTTGACGTGGTGGTGGCAGTGGTGGTCCAGACAGGAGCTACACTTACCATGGTGGTGGCGGGGGAATGTCCAGCAGCACTCGGCCTTGCGGTGGTGTAGTGGTGTCCAGTTTGGCTTGGAATGCAGGTGGCCGTGCGGTCGTATGCAGCAGAAGCAGGTAGTGAGGTGAAGCGAGTCAGTGGTGGCACAGTTGGAAATGACACCACTGACTGCTGCACGTACTGACTCTGCTGCATAGCTTGCAAGAAAGCATTGTTGCAGTCCTGCAGGACAGTCAGCTGTAGATCAGGACTAAGGTGTTCCGCCATGGCCCGTTCAATTTTGCTGTAAAAATGGTGCACTGGTCTGTTGAGGTCGGCTTCCAGACGGTCAAGGCGACTGTTGACAGACTGGAAGCGGTGGTCCATGTTGTTAAAACCGCTGTCCACTCTGTGTGATAGCACCTTGATGCCATTCTGAAAAACTGAGCTCTAGTGAAGGAACTCGGGCATGACATTCCTGTCCGAGGCCCTCTGCCGCTGGTGGGAAGTGCCCTCAAAACCAGTGGCAGAGACCTGGGACAGGGGAAGACCTGACATACCAGCTTCCTGGTCTCCAGTTGTCTGTGTTGCCGACCTGCAAGCTGCTTCCTTGTTGTTGGATGGCTGGGATATTGGACCCCCCTGGCTACAAATACCAGCCCGCAGCCGCCCTAGAAATGGCGCATCTATAAGATGCTTCAATTCTGGCACTTAGTCCTTCTCTTATCACTCCTGTGTAGTGGTGGGATATGGGGTAATAAGGGGTTAATGTCACCTTGCTATTGTAAGGTGACATGAAGCCCGGTTAATAATGGAGAGGCGTCAATAAGACGCCTATCTATTATTAATCTTATTTTAATAAAGAGTTAAAAAACCACACACATAAGAATAAAGTATTTTAATTAAATAAAACAACACCGTTTTCATATTTTTATTGCAAGCCCAGATTCAAACAACACCCTCGATCTCCTATAATGAAAAGTAAAAAATAAACCAACCATATACTCCCTGTCCAATGCAGTCCAATTAATAACGAGTGTCCCAAGACCCTCTCCCCTATAGAACAGTGACATCAGGTGATGTCACTGCTCTATAGGACCTCCCAGTGATGAAGTGACAGGAGACAATGCCTCCTGCAGTGCATCACTGAGGTTACCTGAGTTCAGGCTCTCACTTTACAGCAATGCTGCATGAGAATTAGGGTTACGGGACCTCTTTCCCGGCGGCGGAGGCATACACAGCGGAGGATTGCCTCCGCTGTCAGTTCATCATGGGAGCCCCTGTACAGCACTGACATCACCTGATGTCAGTGTTCTACACCAGAGATCGTCGTGGGACCGTCATTATTAACTGGACTACGGCGGAAAGGTAAGTATAGGTTGGTTTATTTATTTAGTTTTATTAAAGGAGATGAGAGCTTCGGGGAATTAGGTGATTGGTAAGTATGTACTCTATGTTATGTTGTATGTTATATGTATGTTCTGCATTTTATATGTTGTATGTTCTGTATGGGTTTTTTTATTTATTTTTTTTTACATTCAACACATTAGCCGGATGATGGGACTACTACTGTCCCATCATTGGCTAATGTGTCACTCACTGTCAGTGTAGCAGGCATAGCCCGATGGGACTTGTAGTCTCATCGGATTTTGCCTGCATACAGACCCCCCTGGCAACCCCCGCACAGCCCCGGCAACACCCGCAGGCCCCCCCCACACACACACGCACACAAGACACCATACACGCACACACTCTGCCCACACTCTTCCCCCTCCCGATCTGCAGCGTTTCATCCGCAGCAAAACCGCAAACTTTTTTAGGCCTGCGTTTTTGCAGCGGATGTGCCTGACTCAATGCAAGACAATGGGTGCAGAAAAGCTGCAGATCCGCACAAAGGATTGACACACTGCGGAAATGAACCCGCAGCATTTCCATGCAGATTTTTCCGCAACATGTGCACTGCCTTTTTTGTTTTACTTTGAATATAATGGTACTGTATGCCGCAGGAGAATCTGCTGCAGATCCGCAGGGCCAAATCCGCTGCGGATCCGCAGTAGAATCCGCAATGTGTGCACATACTCTTAAAGTACCCCTGTGATTAGGATTGTGCACAGTAACTTACAGACAGTGTCAGGTCGACGCCGTTATACTGATTAGGCCGGGGTCACACTAGCAATGACCAGTATTCATCTATGGGGCAGCTCCCATCACCTTTTTTCTCGACTGTATTCTACGTGCGAGTGAAATCGCAGCATGCAGCGCTTGTCACTGAGTCTCGGCTCACTCGCACCCATATAAGTCTATGGGTGCGAGTGAGACAACGCACATCACTCGGATATCATCCCAGTGCTGTGTGATATACGCTAATGTGGCGCCCCCAGGAGTATGGTCGCCACACTGGCTTTGCCTTCCTCCAGGCGAGGGTAATGCCAGGCTTGGAGGCAATGATGGGTCTCTCCAGCAGTTTACCTATACATGCAACACAGTTCCACTCCAGGCCAGCAGGGGGAACTCTGAACCAGGATTAAGGGGAGGAGTGCTCTCTGTGGGCCAAGAGGAAGGAGTGGTTAGTTAGTCTGCGGAGGGTGAAGTGTGCAGACGTGTAGAGAGAAGCTGGAGGTTGAGCTGAGGAAAGAGAGCTCCCTTACAGTGAGAGCGCATGATCTGGAGCCTGGTCTCCACGGCTGTATGGACACTGATGGTCCTGCATCAGATACCAGAGGAGTAAGAGGCTGTAAATGCCCTACCCCCATCAAAGACTCGGAGGCACAACAGCACACAGTGAGCCAGGAGAGGAATAGCGGCTACAGCTGTCTGCCATACGAGGAGTGAGAGTAGAAGAGAATTGAGAGGAACTTCAGTGTAAGTCAGCACTAGGAGTACTTCATTGAAATAAGCGCTAGGAAGGAGACTGCACAGCCGTTTTGCTGAGAGAGAATCCTGAGCTGCTTCCAGGCTAGCCCGCTCCGATACTCTCTGTAATCAGGACCCTTGACTGCAGTTACCAAGTAAAGGTACAGAAATTGCACCCCGCTGTGTCTTGTCTGCTTCCTACCTTTCCGGCACTGCTACATCCCCGTGCCAATCACATCTACATTGCCCTGGGACTACAGCTTCACCTGTGGGGAGCTTTTACATCTCTGCTGTGCCCTACTATCAGTCCCAGCGGATCTGCATGCAGCGTCGGCTTAACACCTCCCTTGCCGAGCACCACAGGTGGCGTCACGAACTATTCATCTAACTACATTCCACCATTACATTCCCTTATTACTTGGGCGCCCAGGGCCACGGACCGGGTCACCGCTGCTGTGACACATCCCGCTGACACCGACCCGGTACCGAGTACCCATCAGCCCTAGGAGGGCGACCCAACTTGGCGTCACAAACAGGATGACGGAGCCCGGTACCCCCCCGGGTCCTGTGTGCCATAGACTGTTTGTGAAAAAGACTGTGTGTGAAATTGACGCCAATTGCCGCGATGCTTGGCGTGCGCGGGAAGAAAGAGGGATGGGCCTTCGTGGGCGGAGCCTGTCACAGAGCGCGAAGAAGTGAAGAGCCACGCAGGAAGAGAGGAGAGCGCCCGAGAAGAGGAGGAGCTGAGGCCTACAGCTCGGAGCATTGGGCCTGCGAAGCAGCCGCCGGTGAGCTCGCACAACCCCCGGCCCTGGCAAACGTTAACTAAGGGGGAAGAGAATGTCCGCGCCACATAACGATGCGGACGCCGTCGCCAACCATGCAGCACCGCCAGGAGGAGCGCCCGCCGCAGTGGTCCCCATAATGCCGCTGTCTATGCCCTATATACCTGAAGCGGCCTGGCTACCGCAGTACTCGGGTGAGTCACCCTGAGTGAATTTAAAGAGAGACTGTGCAGTTTGTTTAAAGTATACCCTCTGTCTGAAAGCCAGAAAGTGAATATCCTGATTGGACAGCTAACGGGTGCAGCGCAGAGAGAAGTGAAAGCCTGGAAGGACACTGATAGAGACTGTCAAAAAGATTCTAGCCAAGCTGAGAAGCACCTTTGACACTCACACTGCAGCTGAAATCAAGATTAGGTTCTTTGGCTGTAAACAGAAGGCGCAGGACAGTATCAGGGTCGTCCAGCGCCCCTGAGGCGCCCAGCGATCACCTACCACCAGGAAGCCACGTCTTTCCCTTCCATCCCTGTGGAGGCTGATGCCCGGACTCTGGATAAAGATCCAACTGAGGAGCTGCGTCTTCAGGTCCAGGAGTTGACCAAAGAATTGGCTGCACTTACTAAAACCGTGCGGTCCCTGCAGGTGTCTTCCAAAGAAAAGGTCCAGATTGCTTCCAGTCCAGAGGATGTCCCGTGGCACTTCGAGGAAGGAACAACTATCTCTATAACCAGGACGGACGTCCCATCTGTCATCGCTGTTACAAGGTAGGTCATCTTGCATGGTACTGTCCTTTAAACGAGCAACCCCTGGGGCAGAGGGCCAACCCCCAGGAGTAGGACCAGCAGGCCCAAGGAACTGGCGAGCCAAGTATGTGGGAGGGAGGCCGATCCTTCCTGTGGTGATTGACGGCATCCCCATGAACGCTTTGCTGGACACTGGCTCCAAGGTGACCACTATGCCGTATATTTTGTATAAGAGATATTGGGCTGACTCTGAACTCACCCGTGGCCCAACTGATGAGCTGACAATAGTTGTCAGTAACGGTCAGACTTTGCTGCAGATTGGATGTAAAGAGGTTACTGTTAAAGTGGGTCGGGTAGAGCTGAAATCTCAGGGTCTGATAGTTGTTGATATTGATCGACGTGAATGTAATCCCATGATGACTCTTGGTACCAATGTAATTGAAAACTGTCTGTCCGAGGTTATTGTCTTGTTGCAACAGGTGGCTGAGACTGCTGGCTCCGGAGAACAACGAGTCCTGCAGAAGGAGATCCGAGCCCTGATGCAAAGACAGCAGGTAGAACTCTCTGGCGGAGAAATTGGCAGTGTCAGAGTGAGTGATCCCTTCCGCATTGCATTACCCCCCAGGTGTGAAATGTTGATATGGTGTCAGGCAGCTATAGGCCTCAGAGGGAGAGATTACCAGGCATTGGTAGAACCAGTATATTCTGATAGCAGGCCCACTGTCCTGACAGCCAGAGGGGTGGCTGATGTACGTAATGGAAGAATACCTGTACGCCTTTTGAATTGTGGGGAAGAGGAAGCCACCATACCTCGGTACGCCACAGTTGCTAAGCTGCTCACTGTTAATAACAACTCATTGCAGGCAGCAGAGCCCTTGGTCTCATCCGATCAGGTGGAGGACAATGGCTCCGTGAAGCAGCCAGAGGAGTGGTGCCAGCAACTGCAGGTGGGAACTGACTCTACACCTTCATACCAGCGAAATAGGGCTTACAGGGTGACACAAGAGTATGAGTGGATATTCAGCAAACACCCACTGGATTTTGGGCAGGCAAAAGGGGTTCAACATCATATCCCCACTGGAGACCATCCAGCCATAAAGGAGAGGTACAGACCTATACCCCCGAACAAAGTACCAATGTGCTAAGAGTATGTTGAAAGAGATGAAGGAAGCAGGGGTTATCAGAGACAGTTGTAGCCCGTGGGCAGCTCCCATAGTGTTTGTAAAGAAAAAGGATGGTACCATGAGAATGTGTGTTGATTACAGGAAAATTAACAGCATTACACATAAAGATGCCTACCCATTACCTAGAATTGAAGAGTCCTTAGCTGCACTTAAAACTGCTAACTACTTTTCCACCTTGGATCTCACTAGTGGGTATTGGCAGGTTCCCGTGGCAGAGGTAGACAAGGAGAAAACCGCATTTACCACTCCAATGGGTCTCTGTGAGTTCAATTATATGCCGTTTGGGCTCTGCACTGCTCCAGGAACATTTCAACGGCTGATGGAGTGCTGCCTGGGACACATGAACTTTGAGACAGTCCTGTTGTACCTGGATGATGTCATTGTTTTCTCCAAGACCTATGCAGATCATCTGGAACACCTGCCTGAAGTGTTTGAGGCTCTGTCCAATTTTGGCCTGAAGGTGAAGCCTTCTGAATGCCACCTCCTGAAGTCCAAGGTACAGTAACTCGGTCATGTGGTCAGTGCAGAAGGTGTGGCACCAGATCCTGACAAGGTCACAGTCATCCGGGACTGGACGAAGCCCAGCAACCTCCATGAAGTACGCCAATTCCTTGGACTGGTAGGCTACTACCGAAGATTCATCAAAGGCTTTACTGAAATAGCCACCCCTATGCAAAATCTTCTGGTGGGCAGTCCTAAAAGAACAAACAGAAAAATTCCACCTTTGAATGGACTGAAGAGTTGGAAAGGTCCTTCACCAGATTGAAGATGGCTCTCACAGGTGATGAAGTTCTGGCCTACCCAGACTATGAGAAACCCTTTGTACTGTACACCGATGCCAGCAATGTGGGATTAGGAGCAGTACTGTCGCAGGTACAGAATGGAAAAGAAAGAGTGATCTCCTACGCCAGCAGGAAGCTGCGCCCCACTGAAATGAACCCTGACAACTACAGTTCTTTCAAGCTGGAGTTCCTTGCCATAGTCTGGGCTGTCACTGAAAGGTTCAAGCATTACTTAGTCTCTGCCAAGTTTACTATCTTCACGGACAACAATCCGTTGACCCTCTTGGACACTTGAAAGCTAGGTGCACTGGAGCAGCGATGGCTCGGCTGTCTAATTACGAGTTCACTATCAAGTACTGAGCAGGGCACAAGAATGCCAATGCCGATGCGCTGTCCAGGATGCCTAACCTACCAGATGCAGGAGAAGACCCTGAGGCTCTTGAAGAAATAGAGCTACCTCCCTTCCACAGGCCACTGGCAGCCCAACGTGCTCAAGGAGTGAGGAACAGACAGTCTGGCATGAAGGAGGTCACTCTGAATCCGTTGCCCCATCATGATTGGGCAGAAACGCAAGATAGTGACCCTGCAGTCCGCCAGTCACGCCCAGAGTCAGATGCTCCTGAAGAAACTCGGCAGTTGTGGAAGGAGAGAGGCCAGCTGTTTATCTATGAAAGAAAGCTGTGTCGGAGGAGTATCAATGCTCGTACTCATGAGCTGGTTTGGCAGGTTGTAGTCCCGAAGCGAGAGGCATCAATGGTCCTGGAAGCATACCACAATGGAGCTGGACACTTTGGATGGAAGAAGTTGGAAGTATTGCTCCGGGAGAGGTTCTACTGGGCTGGTATGAGGAAATCCATTGAGAGGTGGTGCCGGGAGTGTGGACAGTGTAACCTGCGCAGAAAGGATCGAGACAGCCAGAGAGCTCCTCTACAGCCAATCATCACCAAACAGCCACTTGAGTTGGTAGCCCTGGACCATGTGAAGCTGGTTCCAAGCCGGTCAGGCTACATCTACGCTCTTACCATTGTGGACCACTACTCAAGATTCCTGGTAGTTGTGCCTGTCAAACATCTAACTGCCAGGACAGCAGCCAGAGCATTCCAACAACATTTTTGTAGACCACATAGGTATCCTGAGAGAGTGCTCACTGATCAAGGTCCAGCTTTCGAGGCAGAAGTGCTCCATGAATTCTGTAGCTTGTATGGTTGTAAGAAGATCCAGACAACACCGTATCACCCACAGACCAATGGCATATGTGAGAAGATGAACCAGGTGGTGATGGACCTCCTGAAGACTTTGTCCTTGGAGGAGAGAAATCTGTGGCCAGAGAAGTTGCCAGATCTGGCAGACCTCTACAACCATATACCCGTGAACTCCACCAACTATACCCCAGCTTACTTAATGAGAGCAAGACCTGGTAAGCTGCCTATTGATCTGGATATGGGAGTCCTGACCCCTGGAGTAACGTCACCAGATGCTGACTGGGACACGGAAAGGCAGCAACAGTATAGAAGAGTTCAAGAATGTGTGGAGAAAAGTCTAGCCCAGGCAAGACAAAAGCAGGAGAAGCTTTACAATCAAAATGCACCTGCCGTCCCTTTGTCGCCGGGAGAGCAAGTCCTGAAAAGAAAGTGAAGATTGCACAAGTTGGATGATAAGTGGGAAGCTGAACCTTATACCATTATGCCCTCAAATTTTGATAATACTAAGGTATGCCTTGCTAGTAAGGATGGAGGAGAGACCACAGGAGCGGTATCGAGAGATCATTTGAAGTTGTGCCCTGATCAGTTAAAAGAGAGAAAAGAAGAGCCAGATAACACCCAACCCATAGTGGAAGAAAAGAAGGTCAGCACAATACTTAGAGAATTCCCTGCGAACTGGACTAAAGTGAATGATGCAATAGTGGTGCCAGTGTTGATATTTCCTCAAGTGGTAGCCCAGGAAGAAGTGACTCAAGAGAATCCTGAGGATCAGGAAAACCAGGCAGCAGATGACACACCAGCAGTGGAGCCAGAGAACCCTCGCCCTGCCAGTGGTGAACCTGTATTGCCCCTGGTGAGTCTAAGAGTCCATAGGAGAATGCTGCCCAGTTTACCACCCAGTAGTGTATCCAGTACATTACTCACTACACCAGTCTTACGCAGGTCTACCCGCATCACACAAGGGATACCACCCCTTAAATATCGTATATAATAGAATAAATGTAAATACTGAAATTGTTTGTGTAAATATGTAACTGTTTTCAAGTTTGTGCCTACAGGTAACCTGTAAGAGTTCCCTTTGAATTTTTATGGACACTGAACCACAGGACTTGTGTGTGGTCAAAAACTTTGATTGTAAATAATTTACCATTTGCCAGGAATGGACCATAGACATTGATGTTTGTGGACTTGTCATCACAGCACCATTTTTGAAACACTTGGTTTTGGTAACTTTTTATTTTTAAATCTTGTACAATTCCTATTGTTTAACTGTTATGTATTATTCATGTTTTTCTTTGTTCAGCCCCAGAGTGCTGACTTTCACTAGGGGGGAATGTGGCGCCCCCAGGAGTATGGTCGCCACACTGGCTTTGCCTTCCTCCAGGGGAGGGTAATGCCAGGCTTGGAGGCAATGATGGGTCTCTCAAGCAGTTTACCTATACATGCAACACAGTTCCACTCCAGGCCAGCAGGGGGAACTCTGAACCAGGATTAAGGCTGAGTTCACATGTGGCTTTTTTTCGCGTTTCCGCGGCGGTTTTCACCGCGCGATTTTGCCTCGAAAACGTGAAAAATAAGCATCCCATGCATTCCTATGGGATTCCGCAATGCTGTGCTAATGCTGCGGTTTTTACTGCGGCGGAATCGCTTTGCGGTAAAAAACGCAGCATGCTCATTAATTTGCGGAATCGCGGCGATCCCGCACCCATAGGAATGCATTGTTCCGCTTACTTCCCGCATGTGGCTGTGCACACCATGCGGAAAGTAAGCAGAACAATTGCGGATGGTACCCACGGTCCGGAGGAGAGGAGACTGTCCTCCGGGCTGTGGGTACCATATCCCTGTAAAAAATAGAATTTAAAATAAAAAATATTGTTTTTCTTACCTTCCGGCGTCCCGCGCAGCATTCCCGCCTCTCTCCACGCTTCCGTTCCCAGTAATCCTTTGCGAAAATGCCCGCTATGACGTCCGTTCTCGCGGGATCGCGAAGTCTCGCGGTCATTCGCGCGACGTCATCGCGAATAACCGCGAGACATCGCGATCCCGCGAGAACGGACGTCATCGCGGGCATTTTCGCAAAGGATTACTGGGAACGGATGCGCAGGACGTCGGAAGGTAAGAATAACACCATTTTTTTTTTTTTTTACATTCTATCTTTTACTACTGATGCTGCATAGGCGGCCTCAGTAGTAAAAAGTTGGTCACACTCGTCAAACACCATGTTTGACGAGTGTGAACATCCTGTCAATCAGTTCTCCAAGCGATGCTACAGATCGCTTGGAAAACGCTAGCATTTTGCAAGCTAAATACGCTTGCAAAATGCTAGTTTTTCCACGGGGAAATCGTGGGAATTTAAAATGCGATTTTCCCGCGGAATGGAATTCCGGAATTCTCGCTGTAATTTCCGCAAGAGTTCCGGTACGTGTGCACTTAGCCTAAGGGGAGGAGTGCTCTCTGTGGGCCAAGAGGAAGGAGTGGTTAGTTAGTCTGTGGAGGGTGAAGTGTGCAGATGTGTAGAGAGAAGCTGGAGGTTGAGCTGAGGAAAGAGAGCTCCCTCACAGTGAGAGCGCATGATCTGGAGCCTGGTCTCCACGGCTGTATGGACACTGATGGTCCTACAGCTGATACCATAGGAGTAGGAGGCTGTAAATGCCCTACTCCCATCTAAGACTCGGAGGCACAACAGCACGCAGTCAGCCAGGAGAGGAATAGCGGCTACAGCTGTCTGCCATACAAGGAGTGAGAGTAGAAGAGAATTGAGAGGAACTTCAGTGTAATTCAGTACTAGGAGTACTTCATTCAAATAAGCGCTAGGAAGGAGACTGCACAGCCCTTCTGCTGAGAGAGAATCCTGAGCTGCTTCCAGGCTAGCCCGCTCCGATACCATCTGTAATCAGGAACCTGGAGTGCCGTTATCAAGTAAAGGTACAGAATTGCACCCCGCTGTGTCTTGTCTGCTTCCTACCTTTCCGGCACTGCTACATCCCCGTGCCAATCATATCTACACTGCCCTGGGACTACAGCTTCACCTGTGGGGAGCTTGTACATCTCTGCTGTGCCCTACCATCAGTCCCAGTGGATCTGCATGCAGCGTCGGCTTAACACCCCCCTTGCCGAGCACCACAGGTGAAGTCGCGAACTATTCATCTAACTACATTCCACCATTACATTCCCCCATTACTTGGGTGCCCAGGGCCATGGACCGGATCACCACTGCTGTGACACATCCCGCTGACACCGACCCGGTACCGAGTACCCCACAGCCCTGGGAGGGCGACCCACTGACCCCGGCAATGGAAGAGATGGAGAAAATAATTAGCATATCTCATCCAATGCCATACGCTAGTCTGACCCCGGCCTTACACTGATACCTGGGGATGAAATCCGTCTTGTGCTACTTGTGTAAACTTTATTTTCAGTTTTAAGTTAAAGCGACCCTGTCAGCAGTTTTGGCCGATGTAAGATGCAATCACCTTGACCATGAATGGCCAATATGGCTTCTTACCTGCCGCCTCCCTGTAAAGGGAAAAAAGCCACCCCCTTCAAAATAAAAGCACTACACATAAAATTATTTTGGATCATTTTGGCCACAGCGGCCAGTTTATTAACAAACAATAACATAAAAACATTTTTAAACAATAAATATTACTATGCAATTTTATATGCATAAAACATGAGGGGAGGGTTCTTGGAGCTTCCGAAAGATCTGGCTTAACATTTGGCAAACCAAAAGAACTTCAACCACCACTTTACCCTCAGCAGTACACCACCAGCTCGAGGGCACCATACATCCCATTCCGGGAAGACTAACGACCAACCATCTCCCAGGGTAAAAACCCCATCCAGAGCCCATAACCAAATTCCAGATCAACCCACACAATTTCAACTCTCCGGATTTTTACGTAGAATTCCTTCCCTGCTGAATTAGCGTCAACTCCAAGAACCCCACCCCCCACCAACTCTGCCACTGTGACAAAACAACTGCCAACATACTTCTATATATATCCGTCTATTAGCTTCCATACATATGCCCCAACCCATATAAGCAAACGTAATCCCAACGGAAGCGAAAACAAGGGGGAGGGTGGGTGGGTCTCTTCACTCCGGCTTCCAGTCCCAAAGTGGTGGTTTTCCTGCACTTTTGCCCCACTCCCAGAGCCCGTCTCCCCCCAATGTTCCTCCCCTAAACCCGCTGAACCAATCCCGTCCTTTTTAACCCCTTAATCCCATATGACGTACTATCCCGTCCATGTGCCCTGGGACTTAATTCCCAGGGACGGGATAGTACGTCATAGCGATCAGCGGCGCCCACGTGGTGAGTGCCGCTGATCGCGGCCGGGTGTCAGCTGATTATCACAGCTGACACCCGGAACAAAGTGTCAGGGGCGGTCAAGGACCACCCCCGACACGTTAACCCCTTGTACACCGCGATCAAACACGATCGCGGTGTACCGGGGGTTAAAGGGAAGCATCGGCAGGGAGGGGGCTCCCTCTGTGCTTCCCTGAGCTCCCCACAGCAGCGCAATGTGCAGCGCTGCTGCGGGGGGCTCTTTCCCTACAGGCCCCCGGATCCAAGATGGCGACGGGGACCTTCGGGGGCCTGTAGGGAGCTGACTTCCTCACTGCTTGCAAAGCGCAGGCATGAGGAAGTCTGCAGCAGTGCCTGTGACAGATCGCTGATCTGTCACAGTGATCTGTGATGTGACAGATCAGCGATCTGTCACAGGACAGTGATGTCCTACCTGGGACAATGTAATAAAGTAAAAAAGAAAAAAAAAAAAGTGTAAAAATAATTTTTAAAAAAATCGCTAAATAAATTAGTAAAAAAAAAAAGATATTCTCCAATAAATTCATTTTTTGAAAATAAAAAAAAAACAATAAAAGTACACATATTTGGTATCGCCGCGTCCGTAACGACCCGCCCTATAAAACTGTCCCATTAGTTAACCCCTTTAGCGAACCCCTTAAAAAATAAAAATAAATAACGAAGCAAAAAATAATGATCTATTATCATACCACCGAACAAAAAGTGCAGTAACGCGCAATCAAAAAGACGCATATAAATATCCATGGTACCGCTGAAAACGTCAGCTTGTCCCACAAAAAACGAGCCGCAATATAGTGTCATCCGCAAAAAATAAAAAAGTTATAGCTCGCAGAATAAAGCAATGCAAAAATAATTATTTTTTACATAAAATAGTTTTCATTGCATAAAACCTCCAAAACATAAAAAAAGACCTAAATGAGGTATCGCTGTAACCGTACTGACCCGAAGAATAAAACCGCTTTATCAATTTTACCGCATGCGGAACGGTGTAAACGCAGCCCCCCAAAAGAAATTCATGAAACGCTGGTTTTTGTTCATTCTGCGTCCTAAAAATCAGAATGAAAAGCGATCAAAAAATTTCACGTGCCCGAAAATGGTACCAATAAAAACGTCAACTCGTCCCGCAAAAAATAAGACCTGACATGACTCAGTTGGTCAAAGTATGGAAAAATTATAGCTCTCAATATGTGGTGATGCAAAAACTATTTTTACAATAAAAAGCGTCTTAGCGTGTGACAGCCGCCAAACATAAAAACCGCCATAAATAGTAAATCAAACCCCCCGTTATCACCCCCTTAGTTAGGGAAAAATAATAAAATAAAAAAAATGTAATTATCTCTATTTTCCCATTAGGGTTAGGGTTAGGGCTAGGGTTAGGGTTATGGTTAGGGATAGGGTTAAGGCTAGGGTTAGGGCTAGGGTTAGGGTTAGGGCTCGGGTTAGGGCTAGGGTTAGGGCTGAGATTAGGGTTAAGGGTGTGTTGGGGTTAGGGTTGGAGTTATAATTGGGGGGTTTCCACTGTTTGGGCACATCAGGGGCTCTCCAAATGCAACATGGCGTCTGATCTCAATTCCAGCCAATTCTGCGTTGAAAAAATCAAATGGTGCTCCTTCCCTTCCAAGCTCCGCCATGCGCCCAAACAGTGTTTTACCCCCACATATAGGGTATCAGCATACTCAGGACAAATTGCAAAACAACTTTTGGGGTCCAATTTCTCCTGTTACCCTTAGGAAAATAAAAAATGGGGGCAAAAATATCATTTTTGTGGAAAAAAATGATTTTTTTTTCACGCCCAGGCGTTATAAACTTCTGTGAAGCACTTGGGGGTTCAAAGTGCTCACCACACATCTAGATAAGTTCCGTGGGGGGTCTATTTTCCAAAATGGGGTCACTTGTGGGGAGTTTCAATAGTTTAGGTACATCAGGGGCTCTTCAAACGCACATGACACCCGCAGACCAATCCATCAAAGTCAGCATTCCAAAACGTCACTACTTCCCTTCCGAGCCCCGACGTGTGCCCATACAGTAGTTTTCTCCCACATATGAGGTATCATGGTACTCAGGACAAATTGGACAACAACTTCTGGGGTCCAATTTCTCCTGTTACCCTTGGGAAAATAAAAAAAAAGGAGACTAATTTATCATATTCGTGAAAAAAATATGATTTTTTTATTTTCATGCCTGGGCATTATAAACTTCTGTGAAGCCCTTGGGGGTTCAAAGTGCTCACCACACATCTATATAAGTTCTGTGGGGGGTCTAGTTCCCAAAATGGGGTCATTTGTGGGGGATTTCCACTGTTTTGGTGCATTAGGGGCTCTCCAAAGGCAACATGACACCTGCAGACCATTCCATCAAAGTCTGCATTCCAAAACGTCACTACTTCCCATCCGAGCCCCGATGTGTGCCCATACAGTAGTTTTCTCCCACATATGGGATGTCAGCGTACTCAGGACAAATTGGACAACAACTTTTGGGGTCCAATTTCTCCTGCTACCCTTGGGAAAATAAAAAAAATCGGGACTAAAAGATGATGTTTGTTGAAAAAATACGATATTTTTTTTTTCACGCCCGGTCGTTATAAACTTCTGTGAAGCACTGGGGGGTTCAAAGTGCTCACCACACATCTAGATAAGTTCCATAGGGGGTCTAGTTTCCAAAATGGGGTCACTTGTGGGGGGTTTACGCTGTTTAGGTACATCAGGGGCTCTCCAAAAGCAACATGACACCCGCAGACCATTCCATCAAAGTCTGCATTCCAAAACGTCACTACTTCTCTTCCGAGCACCGACGTGTGCCCATACAGTAGTTTTCTCCCACATATGAGGTATCAGCGTACTCAGGACAAATTGGACAACAACTTTTGGGGTCCAATTTCTCCTTGTACCCTTGGGAAAATAAAAAAATTGGTGACTAAAAGATCATGTTAGTGGAAAAAATACGATTTTTTTTAATTTCACGCCCGGGCGTTATAAACTTCTGTGAAGCACTGGGGGGTTCAAAGTGCTCACCACACATCTAGATAAGTTCCTTGGGGGGTCTAGTTTCCAAAATGGTGTCATTTGTGGGGGGTTTCCACTGTTTTAGTACATTAGGGGCTTTCCAAACGCGACATGGTGTCCAATCTCAATTCCAGCCAAAAACGTCAAATGGCGCTACTTCCCTTCCGAGCTCTGCCATGCGCCCAAATAGTGGTTTAGCCCCACTTGTGGGGTATCAGCGCACTCAGGACAAATTGCACAATATCTTTTCGGGTCCTCTTACCCTTGGAAAAATAAGAATTGAGGGTGAAAAGATCATTTTTGTGGAAAAAATATGATTTTTTAATTGTACCAGCGGCTGTATGTTATAAACTTCTGTGAAGCCCTTGGGGGTTCAAAGTTCTCACCACACATCTAGATAAGTTCCTTGGGGGGTCTAGTTTCCAAAATGGTGTCATTTGTGGGGGGTTTCCACTGTTTTGGTACATCAGGGGTTTTCCAATCGCGACATGTTGTCCAATCTCAATTCCAGCCAAAAACGTCAAATGGCGCTGCTTACCTTCCGAGCTCTGCCATGCACCCAAGTAGTCATTTACACCTACATATGGGGTATCAGCGTACTCAGGACAAATTGCACAAAAGCTTTTAGGGTCCTGTTACCCTTGGAAAAATAAAAAGTGGCGGTGAAAAGATCATTTTTTGGAAAAAATATGATTTTTTAATTGTACCGCTGTACGCTATAAACTTCTGTGAAGCCCTTGTGGGTTAAAAGTTCTCACCACATATCTAGATAAGTTCCTTGGGGGGTCTAGTTTCCAAAATGGGGTCACTTGTGGGGGGTTTCCACTGTTTAGGTACATCAGGGGCTCTCCAAACGCGACATGGCGTCCGATCTGAATTCCAGCCAGTTTTGCATTGAAAAAGTCAAACGGCGCTCCTTCCCTTCTGAGGTCTGCCATGCGCCGAAACAGTGGTTCCCCCCCACATATCAGGTATCAGCGTACTCAGGACAAATTGCACAATAACTTTTGCAGTCCAATTTCTCCTGTTACCCTTGGTAAAATAAAAAAATTGAACCTGAAGTATTTTTTTTGTGAAAAAAAGTTAAATGTTCATTTTTTTTAAATATTCAAAAAATTCCTGTGACGCACCTAAAGGGTTAATAAACTTCTTGAATGTGGTTTTGAGCACCTTAAGGGGTGCAGTTTTTAGAATGGTGTCACTTTTGGGTATTTTCTATCATATAGACCCCTCAAAGTGGCTTCAAATGTGATGTGGTCCGTAAAAATAAAATGGTGTTGCAAAAATGAGAAATCGCTGGTCAAATTTTAACCCTTATAACTTCCTAACAAAAAAAAATTTTGGTTCCAAAATTGTGCTGATGTAAAGTAAACATGTGGGAAAGGTTATTTATTAAGTTTTTTGTATGCCGTATCTCTGTAATTTAAGGGCATAAAAATTCAAATTTGGAATATTGCGAAATTTTCAAAATTTTCACAAAATTTCTGTTTTTTTCACAAATAAACGCAAGTTATATGAATCAAATTTTACCAGTATCATGAAGTACAATATGTCACGAGAAAACAATGTCAGAATCACCGGGATCCATGGAAGCGTTTTAGAGTTATAACCTCATAAAGGGACAGTGGTCAGAATTGTAAAAATTGGCCCGGTCATGAACGTGCAAACCACCCTTGGGGCTTAAGGGGTTAATACAATTTTTACTGTGTGCATGGTGAGAACGGGGGGGCTGAAGAGTATTTCCAAGGGTGGGTGGTGGGACTGTGGAAAGTTCAAGGGGTGTAGATGGGGCTAAGGTGGAGGCGCAACTGGGATGGAGCCTAGGCGGAGTCTCAAGGGAGCCCCAAAATTTTGCCAGTATGGGGCCCAGAAATTCCTTATGGCAGCCCTGATCAGGAACATGGCTAGCTTACATAATATGTGACAATGAAACTATACAATGATGAGATACTGTGAAAGAAATGATAATTCCATTGTCTTACCCTTGATCTTAATATCTCTTGGTACATGTATCAGAGATAGAATAACTGTTATTGCTTAGCGATAGTTCCTTCCCTTTATTTTCCCTTCTTTCCCCATATTTTTCCTTTTCTTTTCCTTCATGTTGTTTAACTCCATTTTGTATAATAATTAGAACATTTTCAATAAAGACAATTTAAACAAGAAATAGAATATCTGCTTAGTAAAAATGCTTTTGTGACTCCTTTGTGAATATCATGTGCTAAAGAAGAGCCACGTCCAGCTGAACCAAGCTGAAGGATGATAATGGATTTTATATGGTCACTTCACGAACATTCTTGATGGTGCCCATCAGGAGGTGGCCACTTGGCATTGCTGCGATTTCTTTTTCTCATGCAGAATTAGTATAAGAAAAAAATTACAGTCCTGCTCTGCCCCATGCTATAACATCGGGCCTAGTGCTATCTGATAAATCATCGGATAGTTCTCGGCCATATTACATAATTGTGTGAATAAACTCTTGTTTTAATAAAGCAATTTTCTTTTAATTTGGAACAGCTGTGATCATGTTGGTTTATTATCCAAAACAGGACCCCCTCTATTACTGACAGCTGTAGAGGGTCACTTACACGCCTGCAGTAAACACATTTCCCTTGTGAAATATGATTGTGGGAGAGCTCGAGTACGGTGCTCACCACAATCATGTGTGTCTCTAGAACCCATGGAACGAATGGTACCGAAATTTACATACACTAGACAGGATGACTGAGACATAATTGTCACATGAGACCTCTGCCTATCCTGTCAGCGAACAATCTATGCCTTGTATAAATGGTCAGACAGATAGGAGAATCACCCAACATGTTCCGTGGACACCTGAGAAAGTGAAGGATTTCTGTCATCGATCACAAAACCACAGAACAATCCACTTCCATTTGTAAATGAGCTGTATAACATTAGTCAGTTACACCCGACATGGAGAGACTTGTTGCAGAAAATTAAAACAATAGCTGGACAGATTGATGTTTCTGCCACCTGATGCACAAGACTCATTCTGCCATCTAACCCAAAAGAGCAAGGAAACTCTCCTCAAAAAGCATTGGAATATCCAAAGCAATATTGGTGAGGTTTTTGCTACCCAGTCTTGGGTAAGGGTAAAAAATATTCATCAAAAGGTGAAGTAAAAAGTTGAGGAATACATTGAGAGATTTAGGCAGGCATTTGAGGAGACAATAGCGAGCCTGAAGGACCAAGGAATGGGAAAAAGTTGATTGCCATCTTGGTGTCTGGATTGAATAATGAGACTCACATTCAATTACATAAATAACGAATTCTGTGGTACAATTAAAAAAACTTCTGATAGGAAAGGATTCATTGGTATTTGTTGATTTAAAGATTTTTTCTTTATGTGTAATAACTTTGCAACAAAGACAATTTCTTTTCCCACATTTGTATATCCCTTTAAGGGAATTTTGTGGGGAAAACAGCTGATCTGTTTTAAGACGACTGGGGGCCACTAGATTCTTAATTGTAGGTGCTCGTCGAAAGGTGATACCTGGAGTTTTTGGCAGAATCTTATATAGAACAGGGTCATTTAGTAAAATATGCCAATTGTGCGTTAAAATCTGTCTGATTTTAATATTCTCAGCGCAATACTGTATAATAAAATTACTTGTAAAGTTTTTATTCTCAGTTTTAATCATCTTAGAATCATTAATCAGTGACTTTTGAGATAGGTTTTTACATTTCGTATATGCATTTTTAACCAAATCCACAGGGTACTTTTTATTTAAAAAAAACTTAATTGGCATATTTTACTAAATGACCCTGTTCTATATAAGATTCTGCCAAAAACTCCAGGTATCACCTTTCGAAGAGTACCTACAATTAAGAATCTAGTGGCCCCCAGTCGTCTTAAAACAGATCAGCTGTCCTCCCCACAAAATTCCCTTAAAGGGATATACAAATGTGGGAAAAGAAATTGTCTTTGTTGCAAAGTTATTACACATAAAGAAAAAATCTTTAAATCAACAAATACCAATGAATCCTTTCCTATCAGAAGTTTTTTTAATTGTACCACAGAATTCGTTATTTATGTAATTGAATGTGACTGCAAAAAACAATATGTGGGTAGAACCACGCAACCTCTGCATCTTAGGGTTAATTCCCATAGACACAACATTAGAATAGGTTTCTTACAACATGGTCTATCAAGACATTTTGCTTTAAAACATAATAAAAACTATAATGGATTCAAAATTAGCCCCATTGAGTATATTCCTAAAGATCATCCCGATAGATTTGGGCAATTGAATCGCAAAGAAGTCTTCTGGATTTATAGATTGAATACATTGAAACCAAATGGACTCAACGAGATTACTGAAGTTTTTGTATAATTGTACTTTTTAACAGTTTTATTTTCCTCTAACAATTTTTCAATATTTTTTCCTTTGAAGTATTGTACAAAAATTCTTTGTTTTATATTTGAGCGCTTCTATAGAAATATGCGACTACAATAGATGTTAATATACAATTTTTTTCCTGAATTATGGTTATATCTTTCACTTTATAGTTCTATAAAAAATAAGGTGAATATAATTCATTTTTATTTTGACAACGATCCTGCTCCCACATGTTCTTCTTTGATGATATGGTTGTAGGTCCCATCCTCATACCAAGTACTATTGGATCTCTTTGAAATCCCTATAGAAATTGGATCAATGAGATCACCAAATTTTTTGTTTAATTGTACTTCCTAACAGTGTTATTTTCTCTAATATATTTTTTAAAATAATTTTTTAATATTTTTTCCTATAAAGTGTTGTACATAAATTCCTCCTTAGAGCGCTTCTATAGAAAGATGCGACCAGCAATAGACGTTAATATGAAGTGTTTTACATAAAATTCCTTTTTTATTGGAGCGCTTCTATAGCAATAGACGTTAATATACAATTTGTTCTGAATTCTGGTCACATCTCTCACTTTATATCCCCATATAAAAAATAAGGTGAATATAATTCATTTTCATTCTGGTAGCGATCCTGCTCCCACATGTTCTCTTCTGATGACATTGTTGTAGGTCCCATCCTTATACCAGGTACCATTGGATCCTCTTGAAACCCCTATAGAATTTTACCAGGAGACGCACTCTCTTTTTTAGACAACATTTTATCTGTGTTTTTAATCTTACATTTTTTTAGTTTAAATTTTTGACAGCAATAGACGTCAATATGAAGTGTTTTACATAAAATTCCTTTTTTATTGGAGCGCTTCTATAGTAAGATGCGGCCAGCAATATACAATTTGTTCTGAATTCTGGTCACATCTCTCACTTTATATCCCCATATAAAAAATAAGGTGAATATAATTCATTTTCATTCTGGTAGCGATCCTGCTCCCACATGTTCTTTTCTGAAGACATCATTGTAGGTCCCATCCTTATACCAGGTACTATTTTATCCTCTTGAAACCCCTATAGAAATTTACCAGGAGACGCATTCTCTTTTTTAGGCAACATTTTATTAGTGTTTTTAATTTCACATTTTTTAATTTTAGCATTCATATAAATTTTGGACCTCAAGTATATATATATATATATATATATATTTTTAATAGATAACAAATAAATAAGGTTTTATTTCATTTCAAACATATAAGAATAATTTTTTTTTTTTCCCAAAGCATATCTTCCTCCAGTATAATGGTCCTGACTCTGGACTTGGAATCTCTTTACCCCTTTTTTTGGGTTCGTTGCTCCCTTTTTTCTTTTTTCTTCCCCCTTTTTTCTTTTTCTTTCCTTTTTCCAGTAAAAATATTTCTTCTGTAATACAAACATAAAGAGATAAACGTTTATAACTATTGTAAGTGTATAACATACTTTGCGCAGTGTTAACCTGTGAACTTTGACCTTTGTTCTTCTATCACATGTGTTCCTGGCGCCAAAATTCAAATAATGTATGTATATAACTGGAGATTTCAGTATCTGTTCACTTCATGTCATCCCCTGAGGAAGAAGTAATAGACACTTCGAAACGCGTTGGGAATTAAACAGTTAAAAACTTCTCATGTCGTACTAATTTGAACATGTAAGCAGCGCACAGTAAGCCCGAGAAAATATTTTATCCATAAGGATTTACTCATGCTGGTTGGCATGAGAAGTTAGTCCCAGCACTAAGTTAGGCTAGTTCAATTCAAAGGAATGTTCAAGAGGTGGATGAAAAGAAATTCCAGAAGGTAATAGTGATAAAAATGCGTATAAACAAACAATGGGAAAGATCAGGCAAAAAAAGGTTGTTCCCTGGAAGGGTGGACCTCAGTAAGTTGAGGTGCTAGAATTATGATGAACTGGGCCACTTCAAGAAGCAAGTGTAAGCAGAGGCGTATCTAGGCTTTCTGGCACCCGGGGCAAGAATTCGGTTCGGCGCCCCCCCCCCGCCAAGTACATATGCGACTTGCACACTTAGCCATGTACCTGCGAGCTGCTCTTCCTAATGCTCTCAATGTTCAGTAAAAAACTGAGAGAAGCAGGAAGAGAAGCTCGTTGTCACAGGACCATACCTATGGAAATCGCATATGAGTGAAGTGTCTATGTGATGACACTGGAACTTTCAGAGCTGAATTCTGACATTGCAGCTTCTGAATTCTCACAACGAATGCACTGCACACTTTTAGGATTCTCCCTTGCCGATGTACAGTCATGTCAGCACAGGTATGTGATTTGTATACTTCTGGCCACATTCCGACTAGACGTGCCCGGCCTCGCTCTGTTCATTTTCATTGAGTGAGGCCACACATGTCTAGTCAGCATGTGACCGCATGTATGCAAATTACCGGCATGAGAGAATCCTAACAGCGCTCAGTGAGCACTGTGAGAATTCAGAAGTCTGCAGTCACATAGAATGACTGCAGACTCAGCACAAACCTGGACAACCCCTTTAATGTTCCTAACAAATAAAAACATGAGAATAAGTCAGTATCACAAATATTATTTACATCCAGGTACCTTATAGATGACATCGTCTCTGGAGTCGTTCTCCTTTTCTTCTAGACCCCATGATGAGTTTTCTCATCCACATCTCGTCTCTGTAGACTTCGATCTTCTACGGTCTTCTGCAGCAAATCTCCACACGATGCCCTTAAAGATAGAAGTGTCATTATAATGTCTCTAAATAAAAATATCTGCAATATACTGTCACCTCACACTATTCCCCTCTAGCATCCCACCTGTTCACCATACTGTCTCCTCATATATTTACTCCCTCACTCTCTATACTGTCTGCTCACACATATCCCTGACTGCCCATACTGTGTCCACTTACATTAACCCATTACCTCCCCATACTGTCTGCACCAATCCCCCATACTGTTTCCTCATACATACTCTTTATTTTGTGTCCTCAAATCTCCCCACACATTAAATCCCCCATCCTCAATCCCCCACACACATTAAGTACCCCCATCCCCACTCCAAATCCCCCACACATTAACCCAATCCCCACTCATTAACCCCCATCAGCACTCCAAATCCCCCCACCCCCACTCCAAATACCCCCACACATTAACCCCATCCCCATTCATTAACCCCCACACACATTGACCCCATCCCCACTCATTAACCCCATCCCCACTCATTAACGCCCCCACACATTAACCCCCATCCCCATTCATTAACCCCCACACACATTGACCCCCATCCCCACATTAACCCCCATCCCCACTCATTAACGCCCCCACACATTAACCCCCATCCCCATTCATTAACCCCCCCACACATTAACCCCATCCCCATTCATTAACCCCCACACACATTGACCCCCATCCCCACATTAACCCCCATCCTCACTCATTAACGCCCCCACACATTAACCCCCATCCCCATTCATTAACCCCCGCACACATTAACCCAATCCCCACTCATTAACCCCCATCACATTAAATAACCCCCATCTCCACTCCAAATCCCCCCACACATTAACCCCATGGCATCCCCACTCATTAACCCCCACACACATTAACCCCCATCCCCACTCTAAATACCCCCACACTATAACCGCCATCCCCTCTACAAATCTCCCCCATCTCCACTCATTAACTCCCCCTCATCTCCCATCTTCGGTGGTTCTTCAGCTCCACAGTGGAGCACACTTACCACCAGCGTTTGTTTTGGGCGCTGGGGAGTGACGTCAGCAGCGTGATCACATGACCTGATCACGATGCTGACGTCGCTCTGGCCCGGCGGTCAGAGCTTCATTTGTACTGGCGTCTGTATAGACGCCAGTACAATTGTTCCCTGGGAGCCGGCACGCGCTCCTTCTCTGCGCCGGCTGTCAGCTTGACAGCTGACACAGAGAACCGCCGACTCCCAGGCCGGGGGGGCGGCAGAACGCAGCCGCCGGGGGGAGACACTGCGGACCGCTGCATTAGGCGGCCCGACTGCGCCCCCCTGCTGGCTGCGCCCGGGGCAACTGCCCCGGCTGCCCCCCCTAGATACGGCCCTGAGTGTAAGGCCCCAAAGAAAACACTGCAGGGAAGGAGCAATTGACATGAAGGGCTTCCAGCTCTACCAGTCATCTCTGAAACTAGAGGTATGATGCCTTTGTTCATTTTACCCTCTCTGATATGCCCTTTAACACAATAGAGTGTCTTGTGGACACAGTAGCAGCCTGCAGTGTCCTACAGAAATCTGAAGTCTCATCCTGAAGGCCACAGGATTATTTGAAGTTGTAGGCCTAGATGGTAAACCCATTACACAAGAAAACAACAGAAACCCCAATAATGATAGGCAATGATAGATCAGAATAACAAAATACCGAGCACAGCATCAACACGCCACTGAGCTTGAAGTACAATTGTCAATGATCTGACATTATCAGCCAGCTAAATGGCCTGGCAATTATCCGGGATGGAAAACATCTGCAGGAATCTGAAACTCAAAACTAACAGCCCGACACACCCCTACTATCCACAGGGCGGCTGAGGTGTCACGCCAGGGCCAGGACAAGGTACATTATTTTGGTGCCATAGGATAATGAAGCTAACTGCACCCCCACCATCACCCTGATGAACCCTCAGCACCCAAGTAAAGGAATGAGTTAGATACTAAGGTAAAAGTATCCCCTCTTTTTCACCAAAAACATACAGACAAAAGTAAAAAGAGGTGATGAACTTTACGGATGAGTCTCAATAGAGAGTGTGTTTTCAAAGTTAGATCTGAAACAGTCATTGTTTGTGGACCATTGAAGAAATGTTAACAAACGGAGGGCACGGCCAATATAATAAAATTGCACGGGTTCACCAAAGATGTACTCAAAAGAGTAAAGTGGAACAGAGGGGAAAGAAGTACATCCAAAAAATGGGAACTTCAGAAAATTAATAGAAAAATAGATAAATTCTTTATTCATGACATGTACACGTAACAGCACAAAAACATAAAAACACTTAGAAAGCACAAAGAGGCAATCATGTCACAATCATACAATAATGATATAGTGACACTGCCACAACCATTATCCCCATATCACAGTATTCATATATAACGGGATAACTCAGATACAATGATCAAAGCAGTTAATGTAATGTATAAGATAACCATTTATAATTGAGGTCTGAAAATACAAGAAAAAACGCTATTCACAGCACCATATAGATAGAAAGGGGGCAAAAAGTTTGTAAAAAAATATTAACTAGAAAGCCCCTAAATGAAAGTTTCCTAAATCAAGTATGCAAAGGTGGTAAAATACCTGACTATTTAGAAAAAAGGTCCCATGACCTCTAAACCAGCAATTTGTGCAAAAAAGATGTCCAGGATACCAGAGGGTAAAGTGCCAAGTGAAAGCTGCAAAATGAATGACCTGTGGGGTAAAGGAGAGGGGAAAAGCTAACCCCACGCGTATCGCCACACGCTGTGTGGCTTCCTCAAGGTAGGGTGAAGCGCTGAGAAATAACATGAAGCATGTCCTTATATATAAAGAAATCACATGTTGTATAATTAATAAATCAGTACTAACCCACGAGGTGGAGAGAAAGGCATGGTCGCGGCCATCTTGTCAGCATTGTAGGCAGACCAATAAAGTTGTTCACAAAGAAATTGGAGAGGTGCAGTGTCGCAGAGCAGATCTGCACCTGCGCAGATGAGAATAGGCGTATTGAGACTGTAGTTGCCAGGCAACAATCGGAGGCCACGGCGTCCCCAGGCTAAATAGCACCTGCACAATAGAAAGTGTGGGCGTAACAGACATGTCGTTAGCATGCGATAACATCGCTCATCAGAACGGCGCCTGCGCAATAAAATCAACAGGACGAATGAAGCTATAGTTACCAAGCGACTTGACGATGCCATAACTAGTCAGATCGGCGCTTGCGCAGTAAAAACCGCGGCGTCGCCCGGCCAAATAGCGCCTGCGCAGTAAGAGCACACATATGGGCATGACAAACATGTCAAAGCCAGGCGATGAAATCACTGGTCAAAAAGGGCGCCAGCGCAATGAAGCCAGAAGGCAAGAGGCAAATGAGCATATCATTACTAAGCAATTGAGCAACTAAGCAAATAAAGCTCCACATATGTTAGGAATATATGAGTCTTGAGCAAAAATGTAGATAAACCAAGCATGTCAGATAATTCGGCGATGACATCATTAATCAAAAAGGTGCCTGCGCAGTAGAGACAAAGAAGCAGATAGACATATTGGAAATATCATTGCTAGAAATATCTGCACCTGCGCAAACAGTATAACAAAAAGGAAAATATATGGATCTTGGTGTAATGAGAATGCCTGCGCAGCGTACACAAAAAGGTCAATAAGTATAGTGAACATAATCAGGCAGATCAAAAAACATGTGTCTGAGATGTACGAATCTCAGTATGGTAAGAGAAAAATTTGTAACTTGTTAAAAAGCAGACATTGGTGTTATCACAAATCAAACACATGCGCGGTAGATAGCTGAAGCACTGATACAAACAAAATTTGATAATATCACATTACCAGACGCGATGACCAGTGATGTCACCATACTAGGTGGCACCTGCAAAATAACAGCAAAGATGTAGGCGTGACAAGCGTATTATTGCCAAGCAATACAGCGATGTCGTCATTCGTCAAAAGAAGCCCCAACACAGTAAAAGCTAAGAGATAAATAAGCCTTTTAGAAATGTCATTGTCAGGCAATTCAACATATGTGTCTGAAATATATGAGTCTCAATATTGTGGGAGCTTCATGAAGAGACAAAAGTAGTTATTGTCCAATAGACGCAGCTGAAGTTGCTAACTTATATACAAATAAGAACAAATTGACATGTATCAAGTTGCTGTGTAATAGCCAACTTTAGCGCTAGTTCGTTGAAAAACAATATATATATATTGTTTTTCATGTTAGTAGGTGTTTAGAACACTTACACAAAAGCCACCTTAAACACTGATGTTTGGGTATAAACAGGTGGCTCTATACAGGAGTGCCAACATGAAAATACAAAAGATGTGTAAAAAAGATCAAACAATAAGACCATGAAGCCTTCAGGTCTATACCACACTTTAGTGCAGACCAAATAAAAGTATACATCAAGTGCCCATATCAGTCCGAAGATTATATAAGAGCAAGGAATGGGACAAAGCTCCATCTGATGGTACCCAAATAATTAGGCCTGCCCAGGGGAAATGCTTGAAAGGCACTTTGGACTAAAGATGTATATGTCCGACATAAAGTACCCAGATAATTCGGTCCACCAAGGTGAGCGCTTTAGACTAAAGGTGTATATGTCCAACTGGGCGACAACAATTGATAAAGCATAAATAGATGAAACATAATATGGGATAACCAAATCCAATAAAATAGAAGATCACATCGCTGCAAAAGTTTTTAATTGAAAAAAATGGATAAATAACATGGTGCTGTGAATAGTGAAAAAAGTCCCAAAGGTCAAAATATGGGAACACCCCTAAAGTACACAGAATCAAATACAGATTATCTCAGAGAATCCATACTAAAAAGGATTTTGTGTGAACAGAAATATTCAAACAACCCAAAAGTAGAAAATTGAATTGTTCCCACCAAATTGAAAAATGACATGGTGCTGTGAATAATACAGGAGGTCCCAAGATTGAAAAATATGGACGCCCCTAGAAAGTACAGAATCTGACATAAATTGGTTCAAAAGATCCACCATTAGATAATGTCCACAATAAAAGAAGCTGATCAGTAAGACAAAGCGAGATCTCATGTAGACAAAGATGTTCCAAAGACGGTCCAGGTGTGAAGAGTTTCAAGGGTTCCTATCAAAATGGATAAAGAGGAGACCTAAAAAGAAGAGGAAAACTGAGTTAGCCATAAAAGCCTGAAAAAAGCAATTCCTCATTCAGACCCTCCGGAGCTGAACTTTTTAAATTATAAATTCATCGTGACTCTCTATGAAGGAGTTCTTTGCTAGGGTTCCCCCCACGGATACTGCCCAATACTTGGTCAACGACCAAGACACGTAGATCGTGGTATCTACTGGCATGATGATCCAGAAAGTGGTTCGCTACTGATGTAACGGGCTTACCCTTTTCTCGATCTGTCTTGGCTTTGTTGATATTAGAAATGTGCTGCTGCACTCTACATCTCAACTCCTGGCCCATCTGGCCCACATAAATCTTCGGACACGAGCAGATCAAGACATAAACAACATTTCTAGATTTGCAATTGGAGTATTGGTATAACTTGATCACGCCTGGAAACACAGAAAGGGTGACAGTGTCAGAAGCAACCATGAAGGGACATATGGTACAATTGCCACAAGGGTATGAACCTTTCAAAAGATGACTAGAGCCAATTTTAACCGTAGGTCTTTTAAAATGGCTAACGGTGAGATAGTCCTTAAGATTTTTGGCCCTCCTGGCGACTATTTTTGGTCTCTTAGACAGGAAGGGTTTCAACTTGGGCTCATTGAGTAGAATCCCCCAAATGTTTTTCCAACACACTATAGATCTCACTCCATTGGTTGTTGTATGGTGTGATCAAATTGATGGTATTAGATACCGCCCGAACCTTAGGTTGTAAAAGAGATGGTCTTTCATCACTTAGTGAGTTCTGAAAGGCTTTTGAAATAACCTTTCGCGGATAGCCCATCGGTAAAACGGCGAGACAGCTCCCTAGACTCCTTTCGGAAGTCTCGGTCATTACTGCAGTTACGTCTTATCTGCAGGAACTGTCCCTTTGGTATATTGTTCCTTAAATGGCAAGGATAAAAGCTTGAAAAATGGAGCAAACTGTTTGTCGCAGTGGTTTTTCGAAAGAGTTTGGTCTGTATCCCTGTGCCAATCTTCATAATTTTCAAATCCAAAAAGTCAACTGATTCATCCGAAAAGTAGGCTGTTAGAGAGATGTTCCAAGGATTATTATTTAGATGATCCACAAAGGACTGACACTCAATTCTAGAACCCGACCAAAACACCAGAATATCGTCAATGTATCTGAACCAACAAAAAATGTTGTTACGAAATGCCGCCAGGGGGCGCACCTGTGTCTCCTCCCACCAACCCAAAAATAGGTTGATATAGGAGGGTGCACAGCGCGCCACCATGGTGGTGCCAGAGACCTGTTTGTAAAACACCCTCTCAAATGTAAAATAACTATTGGAAAGCACAAAATGCAATAAGTCCAATAGAAAAGAATGGTGTCGACGATCACCTGAGAATTGTTGATTTAGAAACTATGATACTGCTTCGATTCCCAGTGTATGTCCAATACAGGTATATAGGGATTCCACGTCCATGGTCACAAGGATGGTATCCTGTGGTACCGTAATATCCTGAAGTTGCCGAATCAAATGAGAAGTGTCCTGCACAAAGGAATCCAGGGAAGTGACGAGTGGCTGTAAGAAATGGTCCAAATAAATACACGGGCGTTCAAAAAGACTGCCAATGCCAGCCACAATAGGTCTGCCCGGTGGCTCAGAGATAGACTTGTGCACTTTTGTGAGGAGATATAAGGTGGGAACCACAGGATGATAAGTGGTTACAAATGTGTGCTCTTTTTTACTCAGGATATCATTCTGTTTGGCAGACAAAAGAAGCCGATTGAGTTTCAACTTGAACACAGTGGTAGGATCAGATGATACAGTCATATGTTAAAGTTTGGGCACCCCTATTAATGTTAACCTTTTTTCTTTATAACAATTTTGGTTTTTGCAACAGCTATTTCAGTTTCATAGAATCATAGAATCGTAGAGTTGGAAGGGACCTCCTGGGCCATCTGGTCCAACCCCTGCTCAAAGCAGGATTCGCTGAATCATCCCAGTCAGATGTCTGTCCAGCCTCTGTTTGAAGACTTCCATTGAAGGAGAACTCACCACTTCTCGTGGCAGCCTGTTCCACTCATTGATCACTCTAACTGTCAAAAAGTTTTTTCTAATATCTAATCTGTGTCTCCTCCCATTCAGTTTCATCCCATTGCTTCTAGTCTTTCCTTGTGCAAATGAGAATAAAGATGATCCTTCTACAATGTGACAGCCCTTTAGATATTTGTAGACAGCTATTAAGTCTCCTCTCAGTCTTCTCTTTTGCAAACTAAACATTCCCAAATCCTGCAACCTTTCCTCATAAGACAGGGTTTGCAGACCGGTCACCATTCTGGTCGCTCTTTTCTGAACTTGCTCCAGGTTGTTGATGTCTTTTTTAAAATGTGGTGCCCAAAACTGGACACAATATTCCAGATGAGGTCTGACCAAAGAGGAGTAGAGGGCAATAATGACTTCACGTGATCGAGACTGTATGCTTCTGTTAATACATCCTAGAATTGCATTTGCCTTTTTTGCTGCTGCATCACACTATTGACTCATATTCAGTCTGTGATCTATTAGTATACCCAAGTCTTTTTCACATGTGCTGATGCTTAGCCCTATTCCTTCCATTCTGTATATGCTTTTTCATTTTTATTGCCCAGATGTAGTACATTGCATTTTTCCCTGTTAAAAACTATTCTGTTAGTTGCTGCCCACTGCTCCAGCTTATTTATATCTTTTTGAATCCTCTCTCTCTCTTCTCTAGTATTAGCTATCCCTCCTAGCTTTGTGTCATCAGCAAATTTAATCAGTTTACCCTCAATTCCTTAATCTAAATCATTGATAAAGATGTTGAACAATACAGGGCCCAGGACAGAGCCCTGTGGTACCCCACTTGAGAAATTCTTCCAACTGGATGTGCAGCCATTTACGACCACTCTTTGGGTCCGATCACTAAGCCAGTTATGAATCCACCTAACAGTTGCCTTGTCCATTCCATACTTAGTCATTTTTTCAAAAAGGATTGTATGAGATACTTTGTCAAATGCTTTGCTGAAGTCAAGATATACTATATCTTCAGCATTTCCTTGATCCACCCAATCAGTGATTCCATCATAGAAGGAAATTAAGTTAGTCTGACATGACTTATTAGTTACAAACCCATGCTGACTCTGTTTAATCACTTCATTCTTATCCAGGTGCTGACATACATGTTGTTTAATAATTTGTTCAAAGATCTTTCCTGGTATAGAAGTCAGACTCACCGGCCTATAGTTGCCTGGGTCCACCTTCTTCCCCTTTTTGAAGATAGGAACAACATTTGCTCTTCTCCAGTCTTCTGGGACGTCTCCTGTTCTCCAAGAATTTTCAAAGATTATGGAGAGGGGTTCAAAAATTTCTTCTGCTATCTCCTTCAGTACTCTGGGGTGTAATTCATCTGGACCTGGAGACTTGAAATCATTTAGGTTAGCTAAGTGTTTCCTCACTATCTTTCTGTTTATAGATATCCTGGATTCTTCTATTCCCTTAATAGGATAGTGAAGAACAGTTGATATTACATTTCCTTTCTGAGAGAAAAGAGATGCAAAATAGGAATTTAAAAGTTCAGCTGTTATGAATGAGTCACCGAAGGAGGAAAAAACAAAAATACAAGCTAAGTCCAGAAAACCGGAGAGGTTGGTAGCTATCAGATTGCAGACCCCTGATCCTATCCACAACAACTAACAGTAGCCGTAGGGGGTTCCTACGATGCCCTAGACCCCTCGATCACAGCCGGAGAACTAAATAGGCCTAAAGAAAGAAAGGGGAAATCTAAACTGCCCCAGAGCAGACCCCAAGGCAAAAGGCAGCCCCCAACATATAATGACGGTGAAGCAAGATGAAAACACTAACACAGATAGAAAGATAGGTTGAGCAAACGATGGGGCTCAAGCTAACTAAAAAGGACAGGATAGAAAAGCTGCTGTCTGCAATCCGCAAAAAACCCTACCAAAAAAAGTCCCAACCGTCTGATAGGAAAAACAGGCCCTGAAGTCGCTAGGACTTCAAAATGACTATATCAGCACTCAGGTAAATTCTGAAGACAGAGCAAAGAGACAAACTGATCAAAGACAAAAATAGAACTCAGCACACCCCCGACCGGGGATGGCTGAACTCCAAAAAACAAGGTAAACAAAACAAAACTAATAAGTTCAATAGCAGAGCAAAAACTTATCTTTGGGAAGCAGGAATCAGACTGGTCTCCAAGAATCCAGAAGAGAAATCACCAGCGACTCAAAAGGGCGTCGGCTGCCTTATATCCAGTTAGCAGTTCCTGTTACCCAGTCATCATCTACCAGATCAGGTGTTAGGTAATCAGCCTCACTACCTTCCTTCACCAGAAGAAGGAGTTCATCAGACATCGACGGTGAAGGGGAAAATGAACTCACAACATTCGGCCTTCTCAAACATCCTGTTTTACCATTTCATCATTTTCATCCTGTAAAAATCCTATAGCATCTTTGTCTTTTCTTTTACTTTTGACATATCCCCAAAATCCTTTATTATTGCTTTTAACATCTCTTGCAAGCCTCAATTCATTGTCAGCTTTAGTAATCTGATTTGTGCCCTGCAGGTTCTGCAGACATCATTATATTCTTCTTTAGATATGCCTCCCTCTTTCCATTTTATAAACATTTCTTTCTTCCTTTTTAGCATGTGCTTAAGTTCTGTATTCATCCATCCTGGTTTCTTTAAATGCTTCCTATTCTTCCCTCTTTTCGGAATTGTTAACAATTGTGCTTTGAGAATTTCATTTTTCAAGATTTCCCATCCTTCCTGGACATTTTTGTCTTTAAGGATATCCAGCCTTTGGGATCCCTCAAATTCTCTTTCTGAATCCCTTAAAATCTGCCTTTCTGAAATCTAACCTTGAAGTCTGAGTCTTCACAGGTCTTCCTCCTCTAGTTATCCAAAATTCTAAAATAGCATGGTTGCTACCTCCTAGGGTCCCAGCCACTTTTACCTCCTCAACCATTTCCTCCCTGTTTATAAGGATTAGATCCAAGGTAGCAGTTCCCCTTGTTTTCTCCCCTACCTTTTGGAAGATAAAGTTGTCAGCAAGAGAGGATAAGAATTTCCTTGACCTGTTAGTTTTGCCTGAGGGAGATTCCCAACAAATGTCTGGATAGTTGAAATCTCCCATGACAACTATGTCATATTTTTTGGAGAACTTGGCCATTTGATGCATAAAGAGTTCATCCATATCTTCAGCTTGCACAGGCGGCCTGTGGTAAATGCCTACAATGGTGTCCTTTCCATTGTTCTGTCCTTGTATTCTTACCCAAACAGTTTCCACAGAACTCCCAGTCTCTGAAGCTTCAATCTCTGTGCAGATATACGCGTTTCTAACATACAATGCGACACCTCCTCCTCGTTTATCAAGTCTGTTTCTTGCAAATAAGTTGTATCCTTCTAGTCTTGTATTCCAATCATGTGTATCATCCCACCAAGTTTCAGTGATTCCAATGACATCATATTTCTTTTCCTGTGTTAGTAGTTCCAATTCTCCTTGTTTGTTGCCCATGCTTTGTGCATTAGTATAGAAACATTTTAGTTTGTGATTGTTTTCTCTTTCTCCAATATTTTTATTATTTAGATTCTTTTGTCTTTGTTCTTCCTTTCCACTTCTAATAGCAGAGTTCTCAATAGCATTTGTCAGGTGTATGGCTTTTTCTGGTCTTTTGCTTCCCTTCCCACGTTGTTCTAGTTTAAAGCTCTCCTTACAAGTGTAGCAAGGCGACTTTCAAATACTTGTTTTCCAGTCTTCGTAAGGTGCACCCCATCTCTAGCAAGTAGTCCATCGTATAGGTAATTCACTCCGTGATCCAGAAATCCAAATAGTTGCTGACGGCACCATCAACGTAGCCAGTTGTTCACCTGCAGAATCTTATTCCACCTCCTTGTTCCATGGCCATCCACTGGGAGGATGGAAGAGAAGACCACCTGCGCTCCCAGTTCTTTCACTTTCTTGCCTAAGTTTTCAAAGTCTCTGCAGATGGTTTCCAGGTCGTTTCTTGCGGTGTCATTTGTCCCCACATGTAGTAGCAGGAATGGGTAGTCATCTGTAGGTCTGAAGAGTCCTGATATCCTGTCAGACACATCTTTAATTTTTGCACCTGGAAGACAGCACATTTCTCTTGAAGTTATATCCGGTCTGCAGATAGCGGCCTCTGTTCCTCTCAACAGGAATTCTTCTTCACAACATTTTTCACAACATATATCTAATAACTGATGGACTCAGTTATATTTCTGGATTCAAATGAGGTTTATTGTACTAACAGAAAATGTGCAATCTGCATTTAAACAAAATTTGACCGGTGCAAAAGTATGGGCACCCTTATCATTTTCTTGATTTGAACACTCCTAACTACTTTTTACTGACTCCTGAAGCACTAAATTGTTTTTTTTTAACCTCATTGAGCTTTGAACTTCATAGCCAGGTGTATCAAATCATGAGTAAAGGTATTTAAGGTGGCCACTTGCAAGTAGTTCTCCTATTTGATTCTCCTATGAAGAGTGGCATCATGGGCTCCTCAAAACAACTCTCAAATGATCTGAAAACAAAGATTATTCAACATAGCTTTTCAGGGGAAGGATACAAAAAGTTGTCTCAGAGATTTAACCTGTCAGTTTCCACTGTGAGGAACATAGTAAGGAAATGGAAGAACACAGGTACAGTTCTTGTTAAGCTCAGAAGTGGCAGGCCAAGAAAAATATCAGAAAGGCAGAGAAGAAGAATGGTGAGAACAGTCAAGGACAATCCACAGACCACCTCCAAAGACCTGCAGCATCATCTTGCTGCAGATGGTGTCACTGTGCATCGGTCAACAATACAGCGCACTTTGCACAAGGAGAAGCTGTATGGGAGAGTGATGCGATAGAAGCCGTTTCTGCAAGCACGCCACAAACAGATTCGCCTGAGGTATGCAAAAGCACATTTGGACAAGCCAGTTACATTTTGGAAGAAGGTCCTGTGGACTGATGAAACAAAGATTGAGTTGTTTGGTCATACAAAAAGGCGTTATGCATGGAGGCTAAAAAACACAGCATTCCAAGAAAAACACTTGCTACCCAAAGTAAAATTTGGTGGAGGTTCCATCATGTTTTGGGACTGTGTGGCCAATGCCGGCACCGGGAATCTTGTTAAAGTTGAGGGTCGTATGGATTCAACTCAGTTTCAGCAGAGTCTGGACAATAATGTGCAAGAATCAGTGACGAAGTTGAAGTTACGCAGGGGATGGATATTTCAGCAAGACAATGATTCAAAACACAGCTCCAAATCTACTCAGGCATTCATGCAGAGGAACAATTGCAATGTTCTGGAATGGCCATCCCAGTCCCCAGACCTGAATATCATTGAACATCTGTGGGATGATTTGAAGCGGGCTGTCCATGCTCTGCGACCATCAAACTTAACTGAACTGGAATTGTTTTGTAAACAGGAATGGTCACAAATACCTTCATCCAGGATCCAGGAACTCATTAATAGATACAGGAAGCGACTAGAGGCTGTTATTTTTGCAAAAGGAGGATCTACGAAATATTAATGTCACTTTCATGTTGAGGTGCCCATACTTTTGCACCGGTCAAATTTTGTTTAAATGCAGATTGCACATTTTCTATTAGTAGAATAAACCTCATTTGAATCCAGAAATATAACTGAGTCCATCAGTTATTAGATATATGAAACTGAAATAGCTGTTGCAAAAACCAAAATTGTTATAAAGAAAAAAGGTTAACATTAATAGTGGTGCCCAAACGTTAACATATGACAATAAAACCTGGTAACAAGACATGTTGTTAAGCTGATGTTTGGCTTCCCTTAACTACATATCAATGGGCCATAGAACTATATTCCCCCCTTATCAGCTTCCTTTATAATAAAGGAGGAATTGTTTTTGAGTTTTTTGACAGCTAGTCTCTCCTTGTGCCCCAAGTTCTCACCTTGTTTGCTGTTCGTATGAAGCTTGGAGATCTCTTTGCTGACCACATTATAGAAAATCTGAATTGTAGGGAATAGTGCAAAAGATGGTGTAGCTTGCGAAGGTAAGGCTAGTTTCACACTTGCTTTTTTTTGCAGCGCGTTTTTCCCGCAAAAAAACGCATTGAAAAAACGCATACAAAAGCATACAACTGCTGCGTTTTTTTCAAGCATTTTTATGAGCATGCATGAAAAAAACGCAGCGTTTTTATGCGTTTGTATGCGTTTTTAGTGCGTTTTTACCGCGTTTGCGTTTTTTTCCAACATTAGGTGGCCCCTCACACTAACCCAAACCATGACTTTACTAACCCTAACCCTGACCCTAACCCTAAACCTAACCCTGACCCTAACCCTAACCCTAACCCTGACCCTAACCCTTAACCAAATCATACTTAACCCTAACCCAAACCCTAAACCCTAACTAACCCTAACCCTAACCCTAACCCTGACCCTAACCCTAACCCTAACCCTGACCCTAACCCTAACCCTAACCCTAACCCTGACCCTAACCCTAACCCTGACCCTAACCCTTAACAAAACCATACTTAACCCTAACCCTAACCCTAACCCTAACCCTAACCCTAACCCTGACCCTAACCCTAACCCTAACCCTAACCCTGACCCTAACCCTTAACCAAACCATACTTAACCCTAATCCTGACCCTAACCCTGACCCTAACCCTTAACAAAACCATACTTAACCCTAACCCTGACCCTAACCCTAACCCTAACCCTAACCCTGACCCTAACCCTAACCCTAACCCTAACCCTGACCCTAACCCTTAACCAAACCATACTTAACCCTAATCCTGACCCTAACCCTGACCCTAACCCTTAACCAAACCATACTTAACCCTAACCCTGACCCAAACCCCAACCCTAACCCTGACCCTGACCCTAACCCTAACCCTAAACCCCCTTAACTAACCCTAACTCTAACCCAAACCCCTAAATTCCATGGTTAAAAAAAAAACGCATATGCAAAAAAACGCATACATGAGCATGCCAGTGCGCACATATGCGCATCCATAGGCTATAATGGCCATTTTTAGCGCAAAACGTGCGCATATGTGCGCATGCGCTTTTTTGCAGGGCCAAAAAATGCAACATGCTGCGTCTGGAAAATACAAACGCACACCCCAAAAAAACGCAGCGCATGAAAATTGCATACATGCGCTTACAAGCGCGCAGGTATGCGCACCCATGTTAAATATAGGGGAAAAAACGCATGCGCACATATGCGTTTTTTTCCAGCGCTAAAAAACGCAAATGTGAAACCAGCCTAAGTGCCAGAATTTATCAGAGGCTTTTTTAGGATTCTCGTTTTCCTGTAATAAATCAAGAAGATCGATAAAGGCCTGTCTCTCATCCAGTGGCAGTGTATCTAATAACGAAGGTTGATGGTAAAGCATCTTAAATGTAAGCTGCCTACAGAATAAGTACAGGTCCTTAGTCAAAATAAATTTATCCAAAGCACCCATGGGTGCAAAGGAAAGGCCCCTTGTTAAAACGGAAATTTCGACATCTGATAAAACATAGCTAGATAGATAGATAATTTGTAAGTTACCTTTCTCTGCCGTATTGGCCACAGCACCGACCTCATCCGAAGTGTGATCTGTATTCATCATATCCATGGGGACTATTATCTCTGTCTGGGCTGTCTCAGCTGTCTTTTGTATGTTGGTGATCAAGCCTGATGTTAACGTCCTTTCTTCCTGGAGTTGGAAATGTTTTCGCCGACCCCTCCTGGTATGGTTTCTTGATCGCTTGTGCCTGATGATAAAAAATCGCTCATAGATGATTCTCCGGTCCCCGAATCTATATTTGGTATCTGAGTCTTTTTGTCATGATCCCAGTGCAGGTTTTTGAGCTGCACGTCAGGGGTTAATGTCTGGAGCTCAGTGCAGGTTTTGACCTGCACACCTGGGGTTAATGATTGTGGCCTCGCTTTGGTTCAGGGAGAGCTTCTTAAACCCCTGGGAAGCTCCAATCCCTGTCAGTTATACTTTTGCCTTTGGCCGAGTGTTTTGATCCCTGTGTCTGTTCGTTGTCTTATAGCTTGCTTATATGGTTCTGATCCGGTTCTGTCCCCCCGTTGTGAGTTTGCCGTTTGATTCTGTACTGTATATCTGCTTCTCTGGTTTCTGACTTCTTGGCTACGTCTTGACTCTCCGTTCTGTCTAGCCCTTTGGTAATTGTCCTGCTATCTCGTGCATTGACCCCGGACTGATCTGGTTTAGTTCTCTGTTTATGCCTATTAGTAACTTTGTTCCGTAGTTACCATTCTAGGAGTTTTCCTGCAGCTCCTAGCTCTCTGGAGTTGAGGCCACGCCCTCAGCAGTCACCTGCTTCAGGTCCTGCGGGTCTGAAGCACGCATCTCTGCTGCTGCCCGCTCCACAGGTATCTCTGAGCACAGTTTTTCTTACTCAGGACACGTGCACTGGCTCAGTGAGCAAGTGCAGTGCGGTGTTCCTGACATATTATAACTGACCGTAAACTTTTTTTTTTCTCTCACTTCTGCAGCATGGACCCAATGCATGCCTTATCTGAGCAGGTGAAATGCTTGACTCAGTCGCTGCAGAAGCTAAGTTTGGAACACCAAACCCTGGCCCAGTCCCAACGGCAGGTTGCGGACTCGGTTCAGGGAGCGCTTTCCGCAGGCTTTCAGCAGGTGGGGATTAGAGATGTCATTTTAGTCTCACCCGAATCCCTGGTTAAGTTACCAGATACATTTGCTGGTGACAAAAATGAATTTAGAGCATTTAAAGAGGTCTGTAAACTCTTTTTCTCCTTTAGACCCCATTCCTCTGGGGATGAGAAACAGAGGGTGGGGGTGGTTATGTCCCTGCTTAGGGGGTCCCCACAAGCATGGGCATTTTCTCTTTCCTCTTCTGCCCCAGAGAGAATGACTGTGGATGCATTTTTTGAGGCCTTAGGGCTTATTTACGATGAGCCAGATAGAGTGCGTTTGGCTGAGGACAAGGTGATGAGTGTCTGTCAGGGGAAGCACTCGGACGAGTGGTTCTGTTCTGAATTTAGACGTTGGGCATCTGAGATTTCTTGGAGCGATGCAGCCCTATGGGGGCTGTTTTGTAGAGGCCTGTGTGAACGTCTGAAGGATGCCCTGGCAATCCATCCTCAACCTGACTCCCTGGAGGATGCCATGATTCAAGCAGTTCGCATGGATCGCAGACTGCAGGGAAAAAGGTGTTATGCAACTTGAAACATCATTATTCTCCAGTGGAGTTGAGACCCGGACTCCTCCAGTGGCTATGGAGATGAGCGCTGTCACCTGTGATGAGAAGGAAAGAAGACGCCGCCGGGAGAAGCAGTTGTGCTTCTATTGTGGGGAATCTGGATATTGGAAGAAGGACTGCCCCTCCTGTCCGTCATCCTCCAAGGTGGCGGGAAATGACTAGGTCTGGGTAGGAGGCTACCCAGACCTTCAGGTACCTTTTTCCTCACTTGCAAAAATTGTGCTTCGGGTGGAACTGGAACTTGGTGATGGTCCTGTTCAGACTACCACCTTTGTTGACTGTGGCTCTGCTGTTAACCTGATTGATGCCCGGATGATGACTCTCAATAAGATAGGGACAGTCAGGCTTCAGGATCCTGTTAAACTTGTGGCAATTAACGCGTCCTCTCTTACCCAGGAGGGTATCTGTTTCAGGTCTGAACTTTTTTCTCTGAAAGTGGGTTCCACTCATGTGGAAAAATTATCTTGTCTTGTGTTAGATAACTTGCCTGCAAGACTGGTACTGGGGATGCCTTGGCTACAATGCCATAATCCTACCATTGATTGGGTGACGGAAGAGATCACTCAATGGGGATGTAAAGAGAAATGGTGTAACCTGGGGCCTCTTTTTAACTCTGTTAAAACCGTATCTGTATCATCTGTCGGTCTGGAAGGTATTCCGGAGTACCTGAAGGATTTCGAAGACGCATTTTCCGAAAGTGAGGCTGAGGCGCTGCCACCACATAGACCCTACGATGGTGCCATTGATTTAGTACCCGGAGCCAAGTTACCTAAGGCTCGATTGTTCAATTTGTCCGGGGCTGAGCGCCAAGCCATGAAGGAGTACATAGCTGAAAGTCTCCGCAATGGGCATATCAGGCCTTCTGTGTCACCTGTGGCAGCAGGATTCTTCTTTGCGAAGAAGAAATATGGTGGTTTGCGGCCGTGCCTCGACTTTCAGGAACTTAACAAGATAACGGTTAGGAACACTTATCCACTTCCCCTCATCCCAGACCTATGTAATCAGTTATCTGGGGCTCAATGGTTCTCCAAATTAGATCTCCGGGGGGGCCTACAACCTGATAAGGGTTCGGGAAGGGGACGAGTGGAAAACTGCGTTCCTCACAACAGAGGGACTCTTTGAAAACCTGGTTATGCCATTTGGGTTAACTAATGCACCCGCTATTTTCCAGAACTTTATCAATGTTGTGTTTTCTGACCTGATAGGCCATTTTGTTGTCATTTATTTGGATGACATTTTGGTGTATTCCCCAGACAGTTAGTCTCACTTACAACATCTACAGACAGTTCTCCAGTGACTCAGGGAGAACCACTTGTTTGCTAAATTGAAAAAATATTCATTTTTCTTGTCTTTCTGGGGGCTGATTGTATTTTGTGAGGGGTTTCGTATGGACCCTAAGAAGGTGCTGGCGATCGCAGACTGGGTTCAGCCTCGTGATCTCAAGGGGCTCCAGCGCTTCTTGGGATTTGCAAATTATTACCGGAGATTCATTAAAGGTTTCTCTCAAGTGGTTAAACCACTCACAGATCTTACCCAGAAGGGGGCTGATTTAAAAATTTGGTCGGAACCCGCTAAGGAGTCCTTCTCAGCTCTCGATTTGTATATCTGCTTCTCTGGTTTCTGTCTTCTTGGCTACGTCTTGACTCTCTGTTCTGTCTAGCCCTTTGGTAATTGTCTTGCTATCTCGTGCTTTGACCCCGGCCTGATCTGGCTTAGTTCTCTGTTTATGCCTATTAGTAACTTTGTTCCTTAGTTACCATTCTAGGAGTTTTCCTGCAGCTCCTAGCTCTCTGGAGTTGAGGCTACGCCCCTAGCAGTCACCTGCTTCAGGTCCTGCGGGTCTGAAGCACGCATCTTCTCTGCTGCTGCCCGCTCCACAGGTATCTCTGAGCACAGTTTGTCTTACTCAGGACACACGCACTGGCTCAGTGAGCAAGTGCAGTGCGGTGTTCCTGACACTTTTGATTTTTGTCTCTGATATTTATGAAATTTGTTGGATCTCTGATTTCCATGAGTCCACTTGAAAACTTGTTTACTGTCAAAGTCACCCTTGTCCGGCAAGAACTTTCTTCTTTTTTTGAATTATTTTTCTTTCAAAATTATCAATAATTTCTTTTAAGCGTAGTTGAAAAGGTTTAACAAGACTGGCATCATCAAAAGAAGTCAGTTGGGACTCTTTCTCCTTAATGTCACCCCTCAATTTAACCAAGAGCTTACGATCATGGTCAATTAATAAACCAATTAAAATAGATGAACATTTCAAAAGACCAGATTCCCAAATGGACTTATATTCAGAATCTGGTTCCCAAGCAGGAAAAAGCTTAACCCGAAGTCCCCTAGGGACAATACCAAGTTTGTTGTATTCTTCCAAGCTATTAATATTCCACCAAGTCCTGGTCAAACTTTTATGTAGATTAATAAGTTCAGAAGACAAAAGTTGAAAAGAACTATCCTGAGTAACCACTGCCTCACAACTGCCAAAAATGCCTTCAATTTGGCCTTTCCATGCTAATTCTCTAGCCTCAAGATCCATAACTGAAATGCAGTACAAGTTAATACAAAAAGACCAAACAGAGCCAGTCTATACAAAAAATGCTAGCTACAATCACTAGGCGTGCCAACACTCCAAAAGGGAGAGTATTAGTGGAAGACAACCAATGTGATACACTGAAGAAATGTTAACAAACGGAGGGCACAGCCAATATAATAAAATTGCACCGGTTCACCAAAGATGTACTCAAAAGAGGTAAGTGGAACAGAGGGGAAAGAAGTACATCCAAAAAATGGGAACTCCAGAAAATTAATAGAAAAATAGATTAATTCTTTATTCATGACATGTACACGTAACAGCCCAAAAACATAAAAACACTTAAAAAGCACAAAGAGGCAATCATGTCACAATCATACAATAATAATATAGTGACACTCCCACAACCATTATCCCCATATCACAGTATTCATATATAACAGGCTAACTCAGATACAATGATCAAAGCAGTTAATGTAATGTTTAAGATAACCATTTATAATTGAGGTCTGAAAATACAAGAAAAAACGCTATTCACAGCACCATATAGATAGAAAGGGGGCAAAAAGTTTGTAAAAAATATTAACTAGAAAGCCCCTAAATGAAAGGTCCCCAAATCAAGTATGCAAAGGTGGTAAAATACCTGACTATTTAGAAAAGAGGTCCCATGACCTCTAAACCAGCAATTTGTGCAAAAAAGATGTCCAGCATACCAGAGGGTAAAGTGCCAAGTGAAAGCTGCAAAATGAATGACCTGTGGGGTAAAGGAGAGGGGAAAAGCTAACCCCACGCGTATCGCCACACGCTGTGTGGCTTCCTCAAGGGAGGGTGAAGCGCTGAGAAATAACATGAAGCATGTCCTTATATATAAAGAAATCACATGCTGTATAATTAATAAATCAGTACTAACCCACGAGGTGGAGAGAAAGGCATGGTCACGGCCATCTTGTCAGCGTTGAATGCAGACCAATAAAGTTGTTCACAAAGAAGTTGGAGAGGTGCAGCGTCGCAGAGCAGATCTGCACCTGCGCAGATGAGAGTAGGCGTATTGAGACTGTAGTTGCCAGGCAACAAAGGGAGGCAATGGCATCCCCAGGCTAAATAGCGCCTGCACAATAGAAAGTGTGGGCGTAACAGACATGTCGTTACCATGCGATAACATCGCTGATCAGAACGGCGCCTGCACAATAAAATCAACAGGACGAATGAAGCTATAGTTACCAAGCGACTTGACGATGCCATAATTAGTCAGCTCGGCGCTTGCGCAGTAAAAACTGCGGCGTCGCCCGGCCGAATAGCGCCTGCGCAGTAAAAGCACACATATGGGCATGACAAACATGTCTGTTGTGAGTTAATTTTCCCCTCCGTCACTGAGGCCTGGTGAATTCCCTATTCTAGTGAAGGAAGGTAGTGAGCCTGATTATCAGGCACCTGGGACTAATGAAGACGATTGGCTGAGTGGAGTCACTGACTAGATTTAAGGCAGCCTACGCCCTTTCTGCCCTGCGGGTGATTTCTCTGTGGACTTTTGGACACCAGTCTGATTCCTGCTCTCCTAAATCTAAGTTTTCTGTTTTGCCTTTTTGCATTTAAGATTTGTTTTTGTTTTTCTTGCTTTTTGGATTCTGCCACTCCCTGCTGGAGTGTGCAGTGTTCCGTTAGCTCTGTCTTCAGAAAGTACCTGAGTGCTGATTTAGTTTTTGAAGCTTAGTTGCTTCAGGGCCATTTTTATATCAGCTTGTTGGCTTTTGTCTTTGATAGGGTTTTGGCAGATTGCAGACAGCAGCCTTCCTATCCGTTCCTATCTAGGTAGTTTTTGGGCCCCGTCTTTGCTCAGTCTATCTTTCTGTCTGTGTAAGTGTTTTCATCTTGCTTCACCGTCATTATATGTGGGGGGCTGCCTATTGCTTTGGGGTCTGCTCTGGGGCAGTTAGATTTCCCCTTTCCTTCTTTAGGCCTATGTATCTCTCCGGCTGTGATCGAGGGGTCTAGGTCATCGTAGGAACCCCCCACGGCTACTGCTAGTTGTGTTGATAGGTTCAGGGGTCTGCAATCTGATAGTTGCCAACTTCTCTGGTTTTCTGGACTTAGCTAGCATTTCTGTTTTTGCCTCCTACGGTGACTCAATCATAACAGAATCACCCGCCAAACCGCAGATCCTTGGGTACTCAATAGCAGGAAAGAATTGTGTTTAAAAAAAAAAACGACCACTCTTTGGGTCCGTTCACTAAGCCAGTTATGAATCCACCTAACAGTTGCCTTGTCCATTCCATACTTAGTCATTTTTTCAAAAAGGATTGTATGAGATACTTTGTCAAATGCTTTGCTGAAGTCAAGATATACTATATCTACAGCATTTCCTTGATCCACCCAATCAGTGATTCCATCATAGAAGGAAATTAAGTTAGTCTGACATGACTTATTAGTTACAAACCCATGCTGACTCTGTTTAATCACTTCATTCTTATCCAGGTGCTGACATACATGTTGTTTAATAATTTGTTCAAAGATCTTTCCTGGTATAGAAGTCAGACTCACCGGCCTATAGATGCCTGGGTCCACCTTCTTCCCCTTTTTGAAGATAGTAACAACATTTGCTCTTCTCCAGTCTTCTGGGACTTCTCCTGTTCTCCAAGAATTTTCAAAGATTATGGAGAGGGGTTCAAAAATTTCTTCTGCTATCTCCTTCAGTACTCTGGGGTGTAATTCATCTGGACCTGGAGACTTGAAATCATTTAGGTTAGCTAAGTGTTTCCTCACTATCTTTCTGTTTATAGATATCCTGGATTCTTCTATTCCATTAATAGGATAGTGAAGAACAGTTGATATTACATTTCCTTTCTGAGAGAAAAGAGATGCAAAATAGGAATTTAAAAGTTCAGCTGTTATGAACGAGTCACCGAAGGAGGAAAAAACAAAAATACAAGCTAAGTCCAGAAAACCGGAGAGGTTGGTAGCTATCAGATTGCAGACCCCTGATCCTATCCACAACAACTAACAGTAGCCGTAGGGGGTTCCTACGATGCCCTAGACCCCTCGATCACAGCCGGAGAACTAAATAGGCCTAAAGAAAGAAAGGGGAAATCTAAACTGCCCCAGAGCAGACCCCAAGGCAAAAGGCAGCCCCCAACATATAATGACGGTGAAGCAAGATGAAAACACTAACACAGATAGAAAGATAGGTTGAGCAAACGATGGGGCTCAAGCTAACTAAAAAGGACAGGATAGAAAAGCTGCTGTCTGCAATCCGCAAAAAACCCTACCAAAAAAAGTCCCAACCGTCTGATAGGAAAAACAGGCCCTGAAGTCGCTAGGACTTCAAAATGACTATATCAGCACTCAGGTAAATTCTGAAGACAGAGCAAAGAGACAAACTGATCAAAGACAAAAATGGAACTCAGCACACCCCCGACCGGGGATGGCTGAACTCCAAAAAACAAGGTAAACAAAACAAAACTAATAAGTTCAATAGCAGAGCAAAAACTTATCTTTGGGAAGCAGGAATCAGACTGGTCTCCAAGAATCCAGAAGAGAAATCACCAGCGACTCAAAAGGGCGTCGGCTGCCTTATATCCAGTTAGCAGTTCCTGTTACCCAGTCATCATCTACCAGATCAGGTGTTAGGTAATCAGCCTCACTACCTTCCTTCACCAGAAGAAGGAGTTCATCAGACATCGACGGTGAAGGGGAAAATGAACTCACAACATTCGGCCTTCTCAAACATCCTGTTTTACCATTTCATCATTTTCATCCTGTAAAAATCCTATAGCATCTTTGTCTTTTCTTTTACTTTTGACATATCCCCAAAATCCTTTATTATTGCTTTTAACATCTCTTGCAAGCCTCAATTCATTGTCAGCTTTAGTAATCTGATTTGTGCCCTGCAGGTTCTGCAGACATCATTATATTCTTCTTTAGATATGCCTCCCTCTTTCCATTTTATAAACATTTCTTTCTTCCTTTTTAGCATGTGCTTAAGTTCTGTATTCATCCATCCTGGTTTCTTTAAATGCTTCCTATTCTTCCCTCTTTTCGGAATTGTTAACAATTGGGCTTTGAGAATTTCATTTTTCAAGATTTCCCATCCTTCCTGGACATTTTTGTCTTTAAGGATATCCAGCCTTTGGGATCCCTCAAATTCTCTTTCTGAATCCCTTAAAATCTGCCTTTCTGAAATCTAACCTTGAAGTCTGAGTCTTCACAGGTCTTCCTCCTCTAGTTATCCAAAATTCTAAAATAGCATGGTTGCTACCTCCTAGGGTCCCAGCCACTTTTACCTCCTCAACCATTTCCTCCCTGTTTATAAGGATTAGATCCAAGGTAGCAGTTCCCCTTGTTTTCTCCCCTACCTTTTGGAAGATAAAGTTGTCAGCAAGAGAGGATAAGAATTTCCTTGACCTGTTAGTTTTGCCTGAGGGAGATTCCCAACAAATGTCTGGATAGTTGAAATCTCCCATGACAACTATGTCATATTTTTTGGAGAACTTGGCCATTTGATGCATAAAGAGTTCATCCATATCTTCAGCTTGCACAGGCGGCCTGTGGTAAATGCCTACAATGGTGTCCTTTCCATTGTTCTGTCCTTGTATTCTTACCCAAACAGTTTCCACAGAACTCCCAGTCTCTGAAGCTTCAATCTCTGTGCAGATATACGCATTTCTAACATACAATGCGACACCTCCTCCTCGTTTATCAAGTCTGTTTCTTGCAAATAAGTTGTATCCTTCTAGTCTTGTATTCCAATCATGTGTATCATCCCACCAAGTTTCAGTGATTCCAATGACATCATATTTCTTTTCCTGTGTTAGTAGTTCCAATTCTCCTTGTTTGTTGCCCATGCTTTGTGCATTAGTATAGAAACATTTTAGTTTGTGATTGTTTTCTCTTTCTCCAATATTTTTATTATTTAGATTCTTTTGTCTTTGTTCTTCCTTTCCACTTCTAATAGCAGAGTTCTCAATAGCATTTGTCAGGTGTATGGCTTTTTCTGGTCTTTTGCTTCCCTTCCCACGTTGTTCTAGTTTAAAGCTCTCCTTACAAGTGTAGCAAGGCGACTTTCAAATACTTGTTTTCCAGTCTTCGTAAGGTGCACCCCATCTCTAGCAAGTAGTCCATCGTATAGGTAATTCACTCCGTGATCCAGAAATCCAAATAGTTGCTGACGGCACCATCAACGTAGCCAGTTGTTCACCTGCAGAATCTTATTCCACCTCCTTGTTCCATGGCCATCCACTGGGAGGATGGAAGAGAAGACCACCTGCGCTCCCAGTTCTTTCACTTTCTTGCCTAAGTTTTCAAAGTCTCTGCAGATGGTTTCCAGGTCATTTCTTGCGGTGTCATTTGTCCCCACATGTAGTAGCAGGAATGGGTAGTCATCTGTAGGTCTGAAGAGTCCTGATATCCTGTCAGACACATCTTTAATTTTTGCACCTGGAAGACAGCACATTTCTCTTGAAGTTATATCCGGTCTGCAGATAGCGGCCTCTGTTCCTCTCAACAGGAATTCTTCTTCACAACATTTTTCACAACATATATCTAATAACTGATGGACTCAGTTATATTTCTGGATTCAAATGAGGTTTATTGTACTAACAGAAAATGTGCAATCTGCATTTAAACAAAATTTGACCGGTGCAAAAGTATGGGCACCCTTATCATTTTCTTGATTTGAACACTCCTAACTACTTTTTACTGACTCCTGAAGCACTAAATTGGTTTTTTTTAACCTCATTGAGCTTTGAACTTCATAGCCAGGTGTATCAAATCATGAGGAAAGGTATTTAAGGTGGCCACTTGCAAGTAGTTCTCCTATTTGATTCTCCTATGAAGAGTGGCATCATGGGCTCCTCAAAACAACTCTCAAATGATCTGAAAACAAAGATTATTCAACATAGCTTTTCAGGGGAAGGATACAAAAAGTTGTCTCAGAGATTTAACCTGTCAGTTTCCACTGTGAGGAACATAGTAAGGAAATGGAAGAACACAGGTACAGTTCTTGTTAAGCTCAGAAGTGGCAGGCCAAGAAAAATATCAGAAAGGCAGAGAAGAAGAATGGTGAGAACAGTCAAGGACAATCCACAGACCACCTCCAAAGACCTGCAGCATCATCTTGCTGCAGATGGTGTCACTGTGCATCGGTCAACAATACAGCGCACTTTGCACAAGGAGAAGCTGTATGGGAGAGTGATGCGATAGAAGCCGTTTCTGCAAGCACGCCACAAACAGATTCGCCTGAGGTATGCAAAGGCACATTTGGACAAGCCAGTTACATTTTGGAAGAAGGTCCTGTGGACTGATGAAACAAAGATTGAGTTGTTTGGTCATACAAAAAGGCGTTATGCATGGAGGCTAAAAAACACAGCATTCCAAGAAAAACACTTGCTACCCAAAGTAAAATTTGGTGGAGGTTCCATCATGTTTTGGGACTGTGTGGCCAATGCCGGCACCGGGAATCTTGTTAAAGTTGAGGGTCGTATGGATTCAACTCAGTTTCAGCAGAGTCTGGACAATAATGTGCAAGAATCAGTGACGAAGTTGAAGTTACGCAGGGGATGGATATTTCAGCAAGACAATGATTCAAAACACAGCTCCAAATCTACTCAGGCATTCATGCAGAGGAACAATTGCAATGTTCTGGAATGGCCATCCCAGTCCCCAGACCTGAATATCATTGAACATCTGTGGGATGATTTGAAGCGGGCTGTCCATGCTCTGCGACCATCAAACTTAACTGAACTGGAATTGTTTTGTAAACAGGAATGGTCACAAATACCTTCATCCAGGATCCAGGAACTCATTAATAGATACAGGAAGCGACTAGAGGCTGTTATTTTTGCAAAAGGAGGATCTACGAAATATTAATGTCAGTTTCATGTTGAGGTGCCCATACTTTTGCACCGGTCAAATTTTGTTTAAATGCAGATTGCACATTTTCTATTAGTAGAATAAACCTCATTTGAATCCAGAAATATAACTGAGTCCATCAGTTATTAGATATATGAAACTGAAATAGCTGTTGCAAAAACCAAAATTGTTATAAAGAAAAAAGGTTAACATTAATAGTGGTGCCCAAACGTTAACATATGACAATAAAACCTGGTAACAAGACATGTTGTTAAGCTGATGTTTGGCTTCCCTTAACTACATATCAATGGGCCATAGAACTATATTCCCCCCTTATCAGCTTCCTTTATAATAAAGGAGGAATTGTTTTTGAGTTTTTTGACAGCTAGTCTCTCCTTGTGCCCCAAGTTCTCACCTTGTTTGCTGTTCGTATGAAGCTTGGAGATCTCTTTGCTGACCACATTATAGAAAATCTGAATTGTAGGGAATAGTGCAAAAGATGGTGTAGCTTGCGAAGGTAAGTGCCAGAATTTATCAGAGGCTTTTTTAGGATTCTCGTTTTCCTGTAATAAATCAAGAAGATCGATAAAGGCCTGTCTCTCATCCAGTGGCAGTGTATCTAATAACGAAGGTTGATGGTAAAGCATCTTAAATGTAAGCTGCCTACAGAATAAGTACAGGTCCTTAGTCAAAATAAATTTATCCAAAGCACCCATGGGTGCAAAGGAAAGGCCCCTTGTTAAAACGGAAATTTCGACATCTGATAAAACATAGCTAGATAGATAGATAATTTGTAAGTTACCTTTCTCTGCCGTATTGGCCACAGCACCCACCTCATCCGAAGTGTGATCTGTATTCATCATATCCATGGGGACTATTATCTCTGTCTGGGCTGTCTCAGCTGTCTTTTGTATGTTGGTGATCAAGCCTGATGTTAACGTCCTTTCTTCCTGGAGTTGGAAATGTTTTCGCCGACCCCTCCTGGTATGGTTTCTTGATCGCTTGTGCCTGATGATAAAAAATCGCTCATAGATGATTCTCCGGTCCCCGAATCTATATTTGGTATCTGAGTCTTTTTGTCATGATCCCAGTGCAGGTTTTTGAGCTGCACGTCAGGGGTTAATGTCTGGAGCTCAGTGCAGGTTTTGATCTGCACACCTGGGGTTAATGATTGTGGCCTCGCTTTGGTTCAGGGAGAGCTTCTTAAACCCCTGGGAAGCTCCAATCCCTGTCAGTTATACTTTTGCCTTTGGCCGAGTGTTTTGATCCCTGTGTCTGTTCATTGTCTTATAGCTTGCTTATATGGTTCTGATCCGGTTCTGTCCCCCCGTTGTGAGTTTGCCGTTTGATTCTGTACTGTATATCTGCTTCTCTGGTTTCTGACTTCTTGGCTACGTCTTGACTCTCCGTTCTGTCTAGCCCTTTGGTAATTGTCCTGCTATCTCGTGCATTGACCCCGGACTAATCTGGTTTAGTTCTCTGTTTATGCCTATTAGTAACTTTGTTCCGTAGTTACCATTCTAGGAGTTTTCCTGCAGCTCCTAGCTCTCTGGAGTTGAGGCCACGCCCTCAGCAGTCACCTGCTTCAGGTCCTGCGGGTCTGAAGCACGCATCTCTGCTGCTGCCCGCTCCACAGGTATCTCTGAGCACAGTTTTTCTTACTCAGGACACGTGCACTGGCTCAGTGAGCAAGTGCAGTGCGGTGTTCCTGACATATTATAACTGACCGTAAACTTTTTTTTTCTCTCACTTCTGCAGCATGGACCCAATGCATGCCTTATCTGAGCAGGTGAAATGCTTGACTCAGTCGCTGCAGAAGCTAAGTTTGGAACACCAAACCCTGGCCCAGTCCCAACGGCAGGTTGCGGACTCGGTTCAGGGAGCGCTTTCCGCAGGCTTTCAGCAGGTGGGGATTAGAGATGTCATTTTAGTCTCACCCGAATCCCTGGTTAAGTTACCAGATACATTTGCTGGTGACAAAAATGAATTTAGAGCATTTAAAGAGGTCTGTAAACTCTTTTTCTCCTTTAGACCCCATTCCTCTGGGGATGAGAAACAGAGGGTGGGGGTGGTTTTGTCCCTGCTTAGGGGGTCCCCACAAGCATGGGCATTTTCTCTTTCCTCTTCTGCCCCAGAGAGAATGACTGTGGATGCATTTTTTGAGGCCTTAGGGCTTATTTACGATGAGCCAGATAGAGTGCGTTTGGCTGAGGACAAGGTGATGAGTGTCTGTCAGGGGAAGCACTCGGACGAGTGGTTCTGTTCTGAATTTAGACGTTGGGCATCTGAGATTTCTTGGAGCGATGCAGCCCTATGGGGGCTGTTTTGTAGAGGCCTGTGTGAACGTCTGAAGGATGCCCTGGCAATCCATCCTCAACCTGACTCCCTGGAGGATGCCATGACTCAAGCAGTTCGCATGGATCGCAGACTGCGGGCAAGAGGTGTTATGCAACTTGAAACATCATTATTCTCCAGTGGAGTTGAGACCCGGACTCCTCCAGTGGCTATGGAGATGAGCGCTGTCACCTGTGATGAGAAGGAAAGAAGACGCCGCCGGGAGAAGCAGTTGTGCTTCTATTGTGGGGAATCTGGATATTGGAAGAAGGACTGCCCCTCCTGTCCGTCATCCTCCAAGGTGGCGGGAAATGACTAGGTCTGGGTAGGAGGCTACCCAGACCTTCAGGTACCTTTTTCCTCACTTGCAAAAATTGTGCTTCGGGTGGAACTGTAACTTGGTGATGGTCCTGTTCAGACTACCGCCTTTGTTGACTGTGGCTCTGCTGTTAACCTGATTGATGCCCGGATGATGACTCTCAATAAGATAGGGACAGTCAGGCTTCAGGATCCTGTTAAACTTGTGGCAATTAACTCGTCCTCTCTTACCCAGGAGGGTATCTGTTTCAGGTCTGAACTTTTTTCTCTGAAAGTGGGTTCCACTCATGTGGAAAAATTATCTTGTCTTGTGTTAGATAACTTGCCTGCAAGACAGGTACTGGGGATGCCTTGGCTACAATGCCATAATCCTACCATTGATTGGGTGACGGAAGAGATCACTCAATGGGGATGTAAAGAGAAATTGTGTAACCTGGGGCCTCTTTTTAACTCTGTTAAAACCGTATCTGTATCATCTGTCGGTCTGGAAGGTATTCCGGAGTACCTGAAGGATTTCAAAGACGCATTTTCCGAAAGTGAGGCTGAGGCGCTGCCACCACATAGACCCTACGATGGTGCCATTGATTTAGTACCCGGAGCCAAGTTACCTAAGGCTCGATTGTTCAATTTGTCCGGGGCTGAGCGCCAAGCCATGAAGGAGTACATAGCTGAAAGTCTCCGCAATGGGCATATCAGGCCTTCTGTGTCACCTGTGGCAGCAGGATTCTTCTTTGCGAAGAAGAAATATGGTGGTTTGCGGCCGTGCCTCGACTTTCAGGAACTTAACAAGATAACGGTTAGGAACACTTATCCACTTCCCCTCATCCCAGACCTATGTAATCAGTTATCTGGGGCTCAATGGTTCTCCAAATTAGATCTCCGGGGGGGCCTACAACCTGATAAGGGTTCGGGAAGGGGACGAGTGGAAAACTGCGTTCCTCACAACAGAGGGACTCTTTGAAAACCTGGTTATGCCATTTGGGTTAACTAATGCACCCGCTATTTTCCAGAACTTTATCAATGTTGTGTTTTCTGACCTGATAGGCCATTTTGTTGTCATTTATTTGGATGACATTTTGGTGTATTCCCCAGACAGTTAGTCTCACTTACAACATCTACAGACAGTTCTCCAGTGACTCAGGGAGAACCACTTGTTTGCTAAATTGGCAAAATATTCATTTTTCTTGTCTTTCTGGGGGCTGATTGTATTTTGTGAGGGGTTTCGTATGGACCCTAAGAAGGTGCTGGCGATCGCAGACTGGGTTCAGCCTCGTGATCTCAAGGGGCTCCAGCGCTTCTTGGGATTTGCAAATTATTACCGGAGATTCATTAAAGGTTTCTCTCAAGTGGTTAAACCACTCACAGATCTTACCCAGAAGGGGGCTGATTTAAAAATTTGGTCGGAACCCGCTAAGGAGTCCTTCTCAGCTCTCGATTTGTATATCTGCTTCTCTGGTTTCTGTCTTCTTGGCTACGTCTTGACTCTCTGTTCTGTCTAGCCCTTTGGTAATTGTCTTGCTATCTCGTGCTTTGACCCCGGCCTGATCTGGCTTAGTTCTCTGTTTATGCCTATTAGTAACTTTGTTCCTTAGTTACCATTCTAGGAGTTTTCCTGCAGCTCCTAGCTCTCTGGAGTTGAGGCCACGCCCCTAGCAGTCACCTGCTTCAGGTCCTGCGGGTCTGAAGCACGCATCTTCTCTGCTGCTGCCCGCTCCACAGGTATCTCTGAGCACAGTTTGTCTTACTCAGGACACACGCACTGGCTCAGTGAGCAAGTGCAGTGCGGTGTTCCTGACACTTTTGATTTTTGTCTCTGATATTTATGAAATTTGTTGGATCTCTGATTTCCATGAGTCCACTTGAAAACTTGTTTACTGTCAAAGTCACCCTTGTCCGGCAAGAACTTTCTTCTTTTTTTGAATTATTTTTCTTTCAAAATTATCAATAATTTCTTTTAAGCGTAGTTGAAAAGGTTTAACAAGACTGGCATCATCAAAAGAAGTCAGTTGGGACTCTTTCTCCTTAATGTCACCCCTCAATTTAACCAAGAGCTTACGATCATGGTCAATTAATAAACCAATTAAAATAGATGAACATTTCAAAAGACCAGATTCCCAAATGGACTTATATTCAGAATCTGGTTCCCAAGCAGGAAAAAGCTTAACCCGAAGTCCCCTAGGGACAATACCAAGTTTGTTGTATTCTTCCAAGCTATTAATATTCCACCAAGTCCTGGTCAAACTTTTATGTAGATTAATAAGTTCAGAAGACAAAAGTTGAAAAGAGCTATCCTGAGTAACCACTGCCTCACAACTGCCAAAAATGCCTTCAATTTGGCCTTTCCATGCTAATTCTCTAGCCTCAAGATCCATAACTGAAATGCAGTACAAGTAAATACAAAAAGACCAAACAGAGCCAGTCTATACAAAAAATGCTAGCTACAATCACTAGGCGTGCCAACACTCCAAAAGAGAGAGTATTAGTGGAAGACCACCAATGTGATACACTGAAGAAATGTTAACAAACGGAGGGCACAGCCAATATAATAAAATTGCACGGGTTCACCAAAGATGTACTCAAAAGAGATAAGTGGAACAGAGGGGAAAGAAGTACATCCAAAAAATGGGAACTCCAGAAAATTAATAGAAAAATAGATTAATTCTTTATTCATGACATGTACACGTAACAGCCCAAAAACATAAAAACACTTAAAAAGCACAAAGAGGCAATCATGTCACAATCATACAATAATAATATAGTGACACTCCCACAACCATTATCCCCATATCACAGTATTCATATATAACAGGCTAACTCAGATACAATGATCAAAGCAGTTAATGTAATGTTTAAGATAACCATTTATAATTGAGGTCTGAAAATACAAGAAAAAACGCTATTCACAGCACCATATAGATCGAAAGGGTGCAAAAAGTTTGTAAAAAATATTAACTAGAAAGCCCCTAAATGAAAGGTCCCCAAATCAAGTATGCAAAGGTGGTAAAATACCTGACTATTTAGAAAAGAGGTCCCATGACCTCTAAACCAGCAATTTGTGCAAAAAAGATGTCCAGCATACCAGAGGGTAAAGTGCCAAGTGAAAGCTGCAAAATGAATGACCTGTGGGGTAAAGGAGAGGGGAAAAGCTAACCCCACCCGTATCGCCACACGCTGTGTGGCTTCCTCAAGGGAGGGTGAAGCGCTGAGAAATAACATGAAGCATGTCCTTATATATAAAGAAATCACATGCTGTATAATTAATAAATCAGTACTAACCCACGAGGTGGAGAGAAAGGCATGGTCGCGGCCATCTTGTCAGCGTTGTATGCAGACCAATAAAGTTGTTCACAAAGAAGTTGGAGAGGTGCAGCGTCGCAGAGCAGATCTGCACCTGCGCAGATGAGAGTAGGCGTATTGAGACTGTAGTTGCCAGGCAACAAAGAGAGGCCACGGCATCCCCAGGCTAAATAGCGCCTGCACAATAGAAAGTGTGGGCGTAACAGACATGTCGTTACCATGCGATAACATCGCTGATCAGAACGGCGCCTGCACAATAAAATCAACAGGACGAATGAAGCTATAGTTACCAAGCGACTTGACGATGCCATAATTAGTCAGCTCGGCGCTTGCGCAGTAAAAACTGCGGTGTCGCCCGGCCGAATAGCGCCTGCGCAGTAAAAGCACACATATGGGCATGACAAACATGTCTGTTGTGAGTTAATTTTCCCCTCCGTCACTGAGGCCTGGTGAATTCCCTATTCTAGTGAAGGAAGGTAGTGAGCCTGATTATCAGGCACCTGGGACTAATGAAGACGATTGGCTGAGTGGAGTCACTGACTAGATTTAAGGCAGCCTACGCCCTTTCTGCCCTGCGGGTGATTTCTCTGTGGACTTTTGGACACCAGTCTGATTCCTGCTCTCCTAAATCTAAGTTTTCTGTTTTGCCTTTTTGCATTTAAGATTTGTTTTTGTTTTTCTTGCTTTTTGGATTCTGCCACTCCCTGCTGGAGTGTGCAGTGTTCCGTTAGCTCTGTCTTCAGAAAGTACCTGAGTGCTGATTTAGTTTTTGAAGCTTAGTTGCTTCAGGGCCATTTTTATATCAGCTTGTTGGCTTTTGTCTTTGATAGGGTTTTGGCAGATTGCAGACAGCAGCCTTCCTATCCGTTCCTATCTAGGTAGTTTTTGGGCCCCGTCTTTGCTCAGTCTATCTTTCTGTCTGTGTAAGTGTTTTCATCTTGCTTCACCGTCATTATATGTGGGGGGCTGCCTATTGCTTTGGGGTCTGCTCTGGGGCAGTTAGATTTCCCCTTTCCTTCTTCAGGCCTATGTATCTCTCCGGCTGTGATCGAGGGGTCTAGGTCATCGTAGGAACCCCCCACGGCTACTGCTAGTTGTGTTGATAGGTTCAGGGGTCTGCAATCTGATAGTTGCCAACTTCTCTGGTTTTCTGGACTTAGCTAGCATTTCTGTTTTTGCCTCCTACGGTGACTCAATCATAACAGAATCACCCGCCAAACCGCAGATCCTTGGGTACTCAATAGCAGGAAAGAATTGTGTTTAAAAAAAAAAAAAAAAAGTGTGTATATTTTTTCCTCTATATCTCTGAGGCCGTAGGGGGAATTTTTTTTTCTCTCAATGGAGATAAAGCAAGTGTCTGATCGTGTGGAGCAGCTCGCTGCTGAAGTGCGAGGAATTTCCGCCTATCTTGCTCGTTCACATGCTGTTGAACCAAAGATCCCCACACCTGATGTATTTTTTGGGGATCGATCTAAATTTTTGAGTTTCAAAAATAATTGTAAATTATTTTTTGCTTTGAAGCCTAACTCGTCGGGGAGCCCCGCGCAGCAGGTTAAAATTGTCATCTCTTTGCTGCGCGGCGATCCCCAGGATTGGGCGTTTTCTTTGAAACCAGATGACCCTATTCTGACTAATGTGAACGCATTTTTTCAAGCCTTGGGGTTGCTGTACGACAAACCTAATGCTATTGATCAGGCTGAAAAGACCCTGTTAGCATTGAACCAGGGTCGAGAATCTGCAGAGTTGTACTGTCAAAAGTTCCGAAAGTGGGCAGTCCTTACTACCTGGAATGATAGTGCCTTGGCTGCTATCTTTCGGAAGGGTTTGTCAGAAGCCGTAAAAGATACTATGGTGGGATTTCCTGTTCCGTCTGGTCTGGACGATTCTATGTCTTTAGCCATTCAGGTTGATCGGCGTTTACGTCAACGCAGGATTACACGAGAGGTGTTGCCACCGGTTGAACAGACGTCTGAACCTATGCAATGTGATAGAGTTTTGTCTAAGGCGCAAAGTCAGGAATTCAGAAGGCGTAATAAGCTGTGTTTTTTCTGTGGAGATGCCTCACATATTATTTCTGTTTGTCCTAAACGTGAGAAACGCTTTGCGTTTTCTGTTGGTGGGGTTCAGCCTAAGTTTCTTTTGGCGATTACTCTGATCTGTTCCCTGTCCACATTTTCCGCCAAGGCTTTTGTGGATTCGGGAGCAGCGCTAAACCTAATGGACTTGGATTTTGCTAAACGTTGTGGATTTCCGTTGACACCTCTGCAGACGCCTATCCCTTTGAGGGGGATTGATGCTACCCCTCTGGCTAAAAATAAACCTCAGTTTTGGACCCAGTTGGTCATGCGGGTCGCCCCAGACCACCAAGAAAATTGCAGATTTTTGGTGTTGCATGGTCTGCATGATGCTGTTGTTCTGGGGTTTCCCTGGTTGCAGATTCATAATCCAGTTTTGGATTGGAAGTCTGTGTCTGTGGTGAGTTGGGGTTGCCGGTGTACCTTTAGTGAGGCTCCGGTCTTTTCCACCTCTCCTCAGTCGCATGAGGTTCCTGACTATTTGGCGGACTACTATGATGTATTTAGTGAGAATGAGTCTGCGTCCTTGCCTCCTCATAGGAGTTATGACTGTGCAATTGAACTAAGCCCGGGGTGTAAATTTCCTAAGGGTCGGCTCTTCAATTTATCTGTACCCGAGCACGAGGCTATGCGGTCCTATATTAAGGAGGCATTGGAGAAGGGTCATATTAGACCATCCTCTTCACCCTTAGGTGCCGGTTTTTTTTTGTGGCCAAGAAGGATGGTTCGTTGAGGCCTTGTATTGATTATCGTGCCCTCAATAAAATTACTATTAAATATCAGTATCCGTTACCCCTGATTTCGGATCTATTCTCTAGAGTCAGAGGTGCTTGCTGGTTTACCAAGCTTGACCTCAGGGGGGGCGTATAATCTTATCCGCATTAAGCAGGGGGATGAATGGAAGACGGCGTTTAATACTCCGGAGGGACATTTTGAGTACCTGGTGATGCCTTTTGGGCTCACTAATGCCCCTTCTGTCTTCCAGTGCTTCATGAACGATATTTTCCGAGACTTTGTCGATAAATTTTTGATTATCTATCTGGACGATATTTTGATCTTCTCCAAGGATTGGGATGCTCATGTGGAACATGTTCGGACTGTGTTCCGGATCTTGAGAGAGAATTCTCTGTATGTCAAAGGATCAAAATGCCTTTTTGGAGTACAGAGGATTTCTTTTTTGGGATTTATTTTGTCTCCGTCAACTATTGAAATGGACCCGGCCAAGGTACAGGCCATTTACGATTGGGTTCAGCCCACTTCTTTGAAGGCCCTCCAGAAGTTTTTGGGTTTTGCTAATTTTTATCGGAAATTTATAGCAAAATTTTCTAGTATTGCCAAACCATTGACTGACCTGACCAGGAAGGGTGCGGATGTGTTGAATTGGTCTCCGGAGGCGGTTGCTTCCTTTCAGGAGCTGAAGCGTAGATTTACCTCCGCCCCGGTTCTGCGGCAGCCTGATGTCTCACTCCTGTTTCAGGTAGAGGTGGATGCTTCTGAGATTGGTGCAGGAGCGGTGTTGTCCCAAAAGGATCCGGTAACATCTAAAATTAATCCCTGTGCTTTCTTTTCCCGAAAGTTCTCTTCATCTGAACGTAACTATGATGTGGGGAATCGGGAACTGTTGGCCATGAAATGGGCATTTGAGGAGTGGAGACATTGGTTGGAGGGAGCCAAACATCAAGTTGTGGTCCTCACTGACCACAAAAATTTGATTTACCTAGAGTCGGCCAAACGCTTGAACCCTAGACAGGCTAGGTGGGCCTTGTTTTTTACACGTTTTGATTTTGTGGTCTCTTTCCTTCCTGGAGCTAAGAATGTCAAGGCAGACGCCCTCTCTAGGAGTTTCTTTGCTGATTCTCCTATGGTGACCAAGCCTGCTACCATCTTAGGCGAAGGGGTAGTTCTTTCTGCCATCTCGCCCGATTTGAGACTTGCTCTGCAAGAGTTCCAGGAGGACAAACCTGAGCTTTGCCCCAGTGGAAAGTTGTATGTTCCTGACCAGTGGAAGAAGAGAGTGATGTCTGAAGTTCATTGCTCTGCATTGGCTGGTCATCCAGGTATTTTTGGTACTAGAGATCTGGTGAGTCGCTCTTTTTGGTGGCCCACCTTGTCTCATGATGTCAGGAATTTTGTGCAGTCCTGTGGGACTTGCTCCCGGTCTAAATCTTGTTCTCGCTCTAGTGGGTTGTTGATGCCTTTGCCAGTCCCCAGGAGGCCATGGACCCATATTTCAATGGATTTCATCTCTGATATGTCGGTCTCTCAAAGAATGACTGTTATTTGGGTGATTTGTGATAGGTTCTCTAAGATGGTTCATCTTGTACCACTCCCTAAGTTGCCATCTTCCTCTGAGTTGGTGCCCCTGTTTTTGCAACAGGTGGTTCGCTTGCACGGGATTCCTGAGAACATTGTATCTGACAGAGGAGTTCAATTTGTGTCTAAATTTTGGAGGACGTTCTGTTCCAAGTTGGGAATTCAGTTGTCCTTCTCCTCTGCTTTTCACCCTCAGACCAATGGGCAGACAGAGAGAACAAACCAGACCTTGGAGTCGTATTTGAGATGTTTTATTTCCGCTGATCAGGATGATTGGGTTTCATTTTTGCCCTTGGCCGAATTTGCTTTAAATAATAGAGCTAGTTCTGCCACTTTGATGTCACCTTTTTTTTGTAACTTTGGGTTTCATCCTCGATTTTCTTCAGGGCAGGTGGAGCCCTCTGCCTGCCCAGGTGTTGACACTGTGGTGGAGAGAATGCACCAGATCTGGGACCAAGTGGTGGATAAGTTATCTCTCTCCCAGGAAAAGGCCCAGCGGTTTTCCAATCGACATAGGACCATTGGTCCCCAGTTTAAGATTGGTGATATGGTGTGGTTATCATCAAAAAATATTGCTATGAAGGTGGCTTCTCCTAAGTTTAAGCCTAGATTTATTGGACCTTACAAGATTTTGGAGATTATTAATCCGGTCTCTTTTCGTTTGGCTCTTCCTGTCACATTTAAGATCCATAATGTGTTCCATAAGTCCTTGTTGAAGAGGTTTGTTGAGCCAGTTGTGCCTGAGGTGGCACCTCCGGACCCTGTATTGGTTGAAGGTAACTTGGAATATGAGGTAGAGAAAATTCTGGATTCCCGTCTGGCTAGACGAAGACTCCAGTATTTGGTTAAGTGGAAGGGTTATGGTCAGGAGGATAATTCCTGGGTCTCTGCCTCTGATATTCATGCTAAAAGATTGGTGCGTGCCTTTCATCGGGCTCACCCTGATCGCCCTGGTAGCGTTGTTGAGGGTTCGGTGACCCCTCCTCAAGGGGGGGTACTGTTGTGAGTTCATTTTCCCCTCCATCACTGAGGCCTGGTGAACTCCCTATTCTAGTGAAGGAAGGTAGTGAGCCTGATTATCAGGCACCTGGGACTAATGAAGACGATTGGCTGAGTGGAGTCACTGACTGGATTTAAGAAAGTTGTGGGAAGCAGGGTGTGTTGCAGTCCGCGCTGCCGAGATTCACAAATCACCTGGGATGCAAGATGTTGTAGCAGTGTACTCCTTTATTTCCTCCTACGCGTTTCGGCGCCCTTCCTGGCACCTTCCTCAGGGTTTTTCCACGTGCGAGTGGTTGGTGGAGGTCCTGCAGCAGCTGATTCTGTGATATGCTCTCAAGCCAGTTGTGGGTTACACAACTGGAATAGGTGAGTGGAACTGTATTATACCGCTCATACTTCTAGTGTCACTAGTGATAGGGCACTATTGCGCCTCTTGTTCCCCCCACCATTTTTGTATTGACTGGATTTAAGGCAGCCTACGTCCTTTCTGCCCTGCGGGTGATTTCTCTGTGGACTTTTGGACACCAGTCTGATTCCTGCTCTCCTAAAGCTAAGTTTTCTGTTTTGCCTTTTTGCATTTAAGATTTGTTTTTGTTTTTCTTGCTTTTTGGATTCTGCCACTCCCTGCTGGAGTGTGCAGTGTTCCGTTAGCTCTGTCTTCAGAAAGTACCTGAGTGCTGATTTAGTTTTTGAAGCTTAGTTGCTTCAGGGCCATTTTTATATCAGCTTGTTGGCTTTTGTCTCTGATAGGGTTTTGGCAGATTGCAGACAGCAGCCTTCCTATCCGTTCCTATCTAGGTAGTTTTTGGGCCCCGTCTTTGCTCAGTCTGTCTTTCTGTCTGTGTAAGTGTTTTCATCTTGCTTCACCGTCATTATATGTGGGGGGCTGCCTATTGCTTTGGGGTCTGCTCTGGGGCAGTTAGATTTCCCCTTTCCTTCTTTAGGCCTATGTATCTCTCCGGCTGTGATCGAGGGGTCTAGGTCATCGTAGGAACCCCCCACGGCTACTGCTAGTTGTGTTGATAGGTTCAGGGGTCTGCAATCTGATAGTTGCCAACTTCTCTGGTTTTCTGGACTTAGCTAGCATTTCTGTTTTTGCCTCCTACGGTGACTCAATCATAACACATGTCGTTGCCAGGCGATGAAATCACTGGTCAAAAAGAGCGCCTGCACAGTGAAGCCAGAAGGCAAAAGGCAAATGAGCATATCATTACTAAGCAATTGAGCAACTGTGCAAATAAAGCTCCACATATATTAGGAATATGAGTCTTGAGCAAAAATGTAGATAAACCAAGCATGTCAGATAATTCGGCGATGACATCATTAATCAAAAAGGCGCCTGCGCAGTAGAGGCAAAGAGACAGATAGACATATTGGAAATATCATTGCTAGAAAAATCTGCACCTGCACAAACAGTATAACAAAAAGGAAAATATATGGATATTGGTGTAATGAGAATGCCTGCGCAGCGTACACAAAAAGGTCAATAAGTATATTGAATATAATCTGGCAGATCGAAAAAACATGTGTCTGAGATGCACGAATCTCAGTATGGTAAGAGAAAAATTTGTAACTTGTTAAAAAGCAGACATTGGTGTTATCACAAATCAAACACAAGCGCGGTAGATAGCTGAAGCACTGATACAAACAAAATTTGATAATATCACATTACCAGACGCGATGACCAGTGATGTCACCATACTAGGTGGTGCCTGCAAAATAACAGCAAAGATGTAGGCGTGACAAGCGTATTATTGCCAAGCAATACAGCGATGTCGTCATTGGTCAAAATAAGCCCCAACACAGTAAAAACTAAGAGATAAATAAGCCTTTTAGAAATGTCATTGTCAGGCAATTCAACATATGTGTCTGAAATATATGAGTCTCAATATTGTGGGAGCTTCATGAAGAGACAAAAGTAGTTATTGTCCAATAGATGCAGCTGAAGTTGCTAACTTATATACAAATAGGAACAAATTGACATGTATCAAGTTGCTGTATAATAGCCAACTTTAGCGCTAGTTTGTTGAAAAAACAAAAAATATATATTGTTTTTCATGTTAGTAGGTGTTTAGAACACTTACACAAAAGCCACCTAAAATACTGATGTTTGGGTATAAACAGGTGGCTCTATACAGGAGTGCCAACATGAAAATACAAAAGATGTGTAAAAAAGAACAAACAATAAGACCATGAAGCCTTCAGGTCTATACCACACTTTAGTGCAGATCAAATAAAAGTATACATAAAGTGCCCATATCAGTCCGAAGATCGATAACAATAATCCTTGCAATAGTCCACAGGATTCCACACAATCCCACGGACGTCACGAGCTGGCCTCAACTCAGTTCGTGACTCCTTCACGTCCGCACTCAAATCACAACTGATCTTAAAACAAGAATGTATTGTCAGGGCTCCTGGGATCAGCCCTTCTGAAGGGGGGTAGGGGTCACACCTACTATTCAATGGTTTGGTCCATCAGAAGATTCTAGAAATGTAAGGACTCCACTGAGTCTACAGGATGTGTATTGTAGGTTATCTTCTGCTTAGGAAACAATAGCCAAAGTTCCACTAGCTGTTGACACAAGCCTAAATTAGATTATGGTCCAGGTACATCACAAGACATTGCAAAGTATTGGGGGAAGGAGACATGGTTAATTTACAGCAAATACAACCAGAGAAAAGTTAAATGACATATTATACAAAATACAGGACAGGGCAAAACTACAAATCATGACAATCCCTTCCCCTCCAAATTTGTGTACGTAGTAGGGACCTCTACACGTCGCTTGTTAAGTACACACAGGCATGGCTGACCAGACTCAGGGCTCCTCCTGCCCGGACAGTCCATCTGCATTTTGGTGTTGGCTGCCTCTTCTATACTGTATGGTAAAGTTATAGGGCTGCAGAGCCAGGCTCCATCGTAGTAAGCGTCCATTGTCCCCAGAGACTTGGTTCAGCCAGGTGAGGGGATTGTGATCAGTAATGACAGTGAATTCTCGTCCATACAGATACGGCCTTAGTTTCCTAAGGGCCCACACTACAGCCAGACATTCTTTTTCAACAGTTGCATAGGCCACTTCTCGGTCCAGCAGTTTCCTGCTAAGGTAGGCGATGGGGTGTTCGTCCCCAGCTGCATTCACCTGGCTGAGGACAGCTCCCAGTCCATAAGCAGAGGCGTCCGTCTGCACAATGAATCTCCTCTTGTAATCTGGAGCAGCCAGAACAGGGTCGCAGACCAGGGCGTCCTTCAGCCGGTTAAAAGCCTCATCACAGGCTGGAGTCCAGATCACCAGCCGGGGCATCGTATTCTTGGTCAGGTCGGTAAGAGGCTTGGCCACAGTGCTGAAATGCGAAACAAATTTTCGGTAATAACTGGCAGTGCCCAAAAAAGCCATAACTTGTTTCTTAGTTTGGGGTACAGGGCAGTCTCTAATAGCCTGGATTTTGGCAGGTTCAGGACGGAGTTTCCCCCCTCCTACTCTGTGCCCTAGGTACTGGACTTCACCCATCCCCAATTGGCATTTATCGGGTAGAATGGTTAGGTCGGCTGCAAGAATCAGGTCAAGAATAATGGCTACTTGATTCAGATGTTCCTCCCACGTCTGGCTGAAGATGGCGATATCATCCAAGTAGGCACAAGCAAAGTCACCACATCCCCAGAGGATATGGTCCACCATTCTCTGGAAGGTTGCCGGGGCATTCTTCATTCCAAAAGGCATGCTTAGAAATTCATACAGACCAAAGGGGGTTATAAAAGCGGACCCTTCTCTCCCTTCCGCCGTGAGTGGGATTTGCCAGTATCCCTTACTGAGATCCAAGGTAGTGACATATCGGGACCCAGCCAGTCGGTCTAGAAGTTCGTCAATACGGGGCATTGGGTAAGGATTGCTGACGGTATGGTCGTTTAGTTGTCGATAGTCCACACAAAATCGAGTACTCCCATCCTTCTTGGGTACTAACACCACAGGAGAGGCCCAAGGGCTATGAGAGGCCTGGATTACCCCAAGCTGTAACATCTCCTCCAGTTCGTGCTGCATGGTGTTTCGAACAGATTCAGGTACCCGGTAAGGAGCCTGTTGTATGTTACAGATACCCTGCGTGTCCACATGATGTTGGGTGATGGTGGTTCGACCTAGTTGGGATGAGAAAGCAGCCCGTCTCTGTTGAAGCACTCCCAGCATCTGATTTTTCTGCAAGGAATCCAGGTGATCTCCCAGAGGAACCTGTCCCACAGTGGATGGGGCTCTCGCTGCTTCCACGAGATCAGGTAGGGAGTCCTCATCCTCTTGACAGTCTTCTGAAGCTAGCCGACAGCTTGCTATCATTGGAAGGTTCCGGTCATGGTACTCCTTAATCATATTCACATGGACAGTCTTTTGTCTTAGCCCCTGATCATCTAAAGCAAGAAGATAATTGGTATCATTTAGCTTTCTGAGAACCAGGAAGGGACCCTCCCATGTTGTCTGCAGTTTTTTCTGCTGATGGGGAACAATCATTAAGACCTGTTGTCCTTCTACAAACTCCCGATAGCGTGCTTTACGGTCATACCATGTCTTCTGTCTGGTTTGAGCCATACGCACATGACTCTGGGCTAAACTAGCGAGTTGAGCCAGGGTTTCTCGCAGCTTTAGGACATAAGGGACAACAGGGGCTCCTGTATCTTCAACTTGTCCCTCCCAATATTCTTTTAGCAGGGTTAAGGGTCCTCGGACCTTTCTTCCATAGAGTAGTTCAAAGGGGGAAAACCCGGTGGACTCCTGGGGAACTTCCCGATAGGCAAACAAGAGATGGGGTAGGTACTTCTCCCAGTTTGAATCTCTGTCAGTGAAGGCCCTCAGCATATTCTTCAGAGTGCCATTGAATCATTCACCAAGTCCATTTGTTTGGGGATGATACAGGGTCGTTCGGATCGCTCGTACTCCACAGGTGCGCCACAGACACTGGACCAGCTCTGACATGAACTGGGAGCCTTGGTCTGACAAGATCTCACTGGGGAATCCTACTCTGGTGAAAATGGTAACCAGGGCCTCGGCCACCTTGGCTGCAGAAATACTTGACAAGGCCACAGCTTCTGGATATTGGGTGGCATAGTCCACAACAGTGAGGATGTACTGCTTTCCAGATTTACTTGGTTTAGCCAGAGGTCCAATGATATCGACAGCTACTCTTTGAAAGGGTTCTTCTATTATAGGGAGCAGTTGCAGGGGTGCCTTTGGGTGATCTCCGGGTCGCCCTCTACGCTGACATATGTCGCAAGTTCGGCAGAAATGCGCTACGACTTGGGAAATCCCAGGCCAATAGAAAGATTGAGTCAATCATCTCTCAGTGCGGGTTTTGCCTTGATGGCCAGCAGTAGGAATGTCATGAGCAAGGTGTAATAGGGGAATTCTGTATTTCTGAGGAACAATCAGCTGTTTGCTATAAGTCCAGGGCTTATCTAGAGAGTCAGCATTGGTAACCCGATACAAAAGTCCATTTTCTCTGATAATTCTTTCCCCGTTCTCCCCAAACTGCCCTATCTCAGCTCGAGCTCTAAAACTAGCTACCTCTTGTCTAAACTGAACTTTATCCCAAGTAACACTCACATTGTCCCCACAAGAAGAACCACTCACAGGCTGTGACGGCAGTTCTGGTGGCCTCATTTCCATGGATGGGTTGTACACGACCACATTAGCTGCTCTCTTGGCTTGACTTCTGGTTACCGCACCGACAAAGTGGCAATGAAGATTTCCCACATCATTTCATAGAAGAGCGTCTGCAGGGAGGCCGCTCATCACACCGACCACGCATTGTTTTGCCCCAAAGCCATAATCCAGGGTCACACTCGCTCTTGGAATATATCTCTGGGTACCTCCAGCCAATTCAATGGCAATTCCTGGTCCCTTTTCAATTGCTTCTGGTTGAATTACTCGGGGATCGGATATGGTGAGAAAAGCCCCAGTGTCATGGAAGCCAACAACTTTTTGGCCATCCAGCACGACCTCCTGTAGATGTTTGTGCTGAAGATCAGAAGAACAGGTGGCTGGGGCTCGCACCCCATAGACTCCGGGTAGGGGAGCCAGGATATTAGAGTCACTTGGCAAGTCATCAGGGACTGAATCCAGCTCTTCTCCTGGTGAGGGTGTCTGTAGATAATGAATAGGCAAAGGCGGTCTGTAGCTGTCCTGCCTCTGAACACCTGGACATTGGAATTGCAGATGCCCAGGCTGCCCACATCTATAACATCTGCGCTCTGGGATTCTTCCTCCACGTCGTAGTCCCGAAGGTGGAGCAGGAGTAATGCGAGGCACAGTCACACGAAGGTCACCATGAGTTGATGGTCTAGTGGAATGGTGAATATTGGAGGCCGAAGGACCAGGGGCCGCCAGCGTTGGGGGCTGGTAGTTTTTTTCTCACTGAGTAGTAGTTTTTTCCACTGAGACTTGATGGTGAGAGCCTCATCAGCTAGAGCTGCAGCTTCCTCCACAGTGGCTGGTCTCCTTTCACGCACCCATTCCCGGATCTCAGCGGGGCACTTGAAGTAAAACTGCTCTTTTAGGATGACTTGGAGGAAGGTCTCCCAAGTTAAGGCCTCCTCTCCCTCCAGCCAGCGATGACATATTTGTTTGAGTCTGTGGGCATACTTTTTGAAGGACACTTCCTCATCACAGGCTAAAGTACGGAACTGGGTCCTGTAAGTGTCTGGGGTCACAGCATAATGTTCTAGAATAGTCTGTTTAATCTCCGCATACTCACAGTTCCACCGAGGGTCCATAGCTCTATAGGCTGTGGCAGCTCCACCCTCTAAGAGCCCCACCAGATGTCGGACTCGCTCCCTTTCCGGGACTTCCATTAATCGACACTGATGCTCAAAGTCCTGGAAGAAGCCCTCAATATCACCTGAAGCCTCATTAAACGGCTTGAAGTCTTTGCGGGACACTCTGGGGAGTTCCCTCATGGTGGGTGCTGGGGTTACAGTCTGTCTGGAGCTTCTAGCTGCTTCCACAGCGAGCTGCCTCTCCAGCAATGCCCTCTCTTGAGCTCTATGAATGGCCTCCCTCTTATCTTCTATGGTAGCATCTTCTCCCAGCAATGCCAACTCCTCCTCGTACCACACAACCCACTGACTTTTATGGGTATTTACCTCCGGCTGCAGTCTTTCCTCCGTTTGCTGTGGGGATCCTTCCTCAGCGTCATCTTGCAGGCGAACTCCTTCCAAAGCCTCAATCAGCTGCTCCTTGGAGAGTCCCTTGTAGCTGACTCCCAGTTCACGGGCCTTTGTTTGTAGGTTCACCGCAATCCAGTTCTTGTACTCTGCGGTGCTGGTTCCACATGTTGATGGGCCGTTGTCCTCCATTCCTTCTGCTCTGATCCCACTGCTGCCACCAGTTTGTGATGGGGTATACGACAGAGCAAGAAGGGACAACAGGCCGAGGGACGATCCAACGAGATTTATTAAGGCAGAGAGCATACAACATCAAATATCCATAATGTCCTTGGAGTCCATGAGAAGTCCACAATAAGTCCACACAATGGAAACAAATCCGGGCACCTCACGATAGTCCTTGTGCCAGATGCGATAACAATAATCCTTGCAATAGTCCACAGGATTCCACACAATCCCACGGACGTCACGAGCTGGCCTCAACTCAGTTCGTGACTCCTTCACATCCGCACTCAAATCACAACTGATCTTAAAATAAGAATGTATTGTCAGGGCTCCTGGGATCAACCCATCTGAAGGGAGGTAGGGTTCACACCTACTATTCATTGGTTTGGTCCATCAGAAGATTCTAGAAATGTAAGGGCTCCACTGAGTCTACAGGATGTGTATTGTAGGTTATCTTCTGCTTAGGAAACAATAGCCAAAGTTCCACTAGCTGTTGACACAAGCCTAAATTAGATTATAGTCCAGGTACATCACAAGACATTGCAAAGTATTGGGGGAAGGAGACATGGTTAATTTACAGCAAATACAACCAGAGAAAAGTTAAATGACATATTATACAAAATACAGGACAGGGCAAAACTACAAATCATGACAGGCGCTTTGGACTAAAGATGTATATGTCCGACATAAAGTACCCAGATAATTCGGTCCACCAAGGTGAGCGCTTTAGACTAAAGGTGTATATGTCCAACTGGGCGACAACAATTGATAAAGAACAAATAGATGAAACATAATATATTCCTAACATATGTGGTGCTTTATTTGAGCAGTTGCTCAATTGCTTAGTAATCATATGCTCATTTGCCTTTTGTCTTCTGGCTTCATTGCGCTGGCGCCCTTTTAGACCAGTGATTTCATCACCTGGCAACGACATGTTTGTCATGCCCATATGTGTGCTCTTACTGCACAGGCGCTATTCGGCCGGGCGACGCCGCGTTTTTTACTGTGCAAGCGCCGATCTGACTAATTATGGCATCGTCAAGTCGCTTGGTAACTATAGCTTCATTCGTCCTGTTGATTTTATTGCGCAGGCGCCGTTCTGATCAGCGATGTTATCGCTTGGTAATGACATGTCTGTTACGCCCACACTTTCTATTGCGCAGGCGCTATTTAGCCTGCTGACGCCGTGGCCTCCGGTTGTTGCCTGGCAACTACAATCTCAATACGCCTACTCTCATCTGCGCAGTGCAGATCTGCTCTGCGATGCTGCACCTCTCCAACTTGTTTCTGAACAACTTTATTGGTCTGCCTACAACGCTGACAAGATGGCCGCGACCATGCCTTTCTCTCCACCTCGTGGGTTAGTACTGATTTATTAATTATACAACATGTGATTTCTTTATATATAAGGACATGCTTCATGTTATTTCTCAGCGCTTCACCCTCCCTTGAGGAAGCCACACAGCGTGTGGCGATACGCGTGGGGTTAGCTTTTCCCCTCTCCTTTACCCCACAGGTCATTCATTTTGCAGCTTTCACTTGGCACTTTACCCTCTGGTATGCTGGACATCTTTTTTGCACAAATTGCTGGTTTAGAGGTCATGGGACCTCTTTTCTAAATAGTCAGGTATTTTACCACCTTTGCTTACCTGATTTGGGGAACTTTCATTTAGGGGCTTTCTAGTTAATATTTTTTACAAACTTTTTGCCCCCTTTCTATCTATATGGTGCTGTGAATAGTGTTTTTTCTTGTATTTTCAGACCTCAATTATAAATGGTTATCTTATACATTACATTAACTGCTTTGATCATTGTATCTGAGTTAGTCTGTTATATATGTGTGGGAAGGAGGACTCCCAGACAGTGACTGGGCCGGTACCCAGTGCTAGGAACACTGAAGGTGAACCCACTGGACCACGGCAACGAACCTCCCCTGGGTGAGCGGACCAGGTGGACCACCCCCTATACAGGGAGTGTTAGGGACAGGCCCAGAGGAAACTATTACCGCGGCAGCTGGTACCTAGGGCAGAAGCAAAGAAGACTGGACCGGGATAGAACGGCAGGAACACAAGAGACAGGACCGGGGTAGAATAGCAGGAACCAGGAGACTGGACCGGGGTAGAACGGCAGGAACACAGGAGACTGGACCGGGGTACAGCGGCAGGAACCCAGGAGACTGGACCAGGGTAGAACGGCAGGAACGCAGGAGACTGGACCGGGGTAGACCGGCAGGAACACAGGAGACTGGAGCTGTGGGCTGGCAAGGCAGGAACACTGGAACATAGGAGAGAACAGGTAACATATATGAGAGAGCGAGACAGGAGACGAAACGTGGAGGAAGCGGCGGCGAACGCCAGCAAGAAGGGCCAGAATCACAAGGGAAGGCAAGTGACGATCAGGCAGCGTCACTAGGGGGCGACGGCCTGATATGGGAGTGTGGGGAGGAGCTCCCAGGTCAGGGTCCTCCTGACCATAGAGAGGACCTAGTGGAGTGACCGGCTCAGAGAGGAGGAAGTGCTCGTGCATGGAGAGAGCTGCGGGGAGCGCGCGCCCGGGAGGAAGCAAGCGCTGTCGTCAGAGCAGGGGCACAGACGGGGATGCGCCGGGAAGCTGCAATCTGGTGAGTCCGATGGGGCACAGGGAGCGGTGGCACAGCAGATGGAAGCGGTGACGTGACAGTACCCCCCTCCTTACGCGCCCCCCTCCCAAAGCTGGAGAGAAATCTTGCCAGAATCCGGGGAGCTTGAATGTTCTCCCGAGGTTCCCAAGATCTCTCCTCGGGGCCAAAACCTTTCCAATCGACCAGAAACACTGGGGGGTGCGGGTGGTAGTGGCATAGAATTGGTTGAGGACCACAGGTTTCAGAAGAGAAACATGAAACGAATTGGGGATGCGAAGCGAGGCAGGGACCTTTAACTTGTAAGAGACGTCGTTGATGCGGGACAAGACCTCGAAGGGTCCAATATATCGGGGACCCAATTTGTGCGAAGGAATCCTAAGGCGGATGAAATTGGAGGATAACCACACTCTGTCGCCAGGATGATAGAGAGGTGGATCCAAGCGCCTTTTGTCTGCGTGTCTCTTCATCTGAACCTGCGCTTGTTCGAGAGCGGTTTTGGTCTCCTGCCAGATCCTGGAGAACTCCCCAGACAGAAGATCAGCAGCCGGCACACCCGAGACAGGAGGATCTGGTAGAGGTACGCCTGGATGTAGCCCGTAGACGATAAAGAAGGGAGACTTGGCAGAAGATTCAATGGCGTGTTTGTTATACGCAAATTCGGCCCATGGGAGAAAGTCAGACCAGTCGTTCTGGTGAGCGTTGGAGAAGTGACGGAGGTAATTAACCAAAATTTGGTTAGTATGCTCTGCTTGACCGTTGGTCTGAGGGTGATAAGTGGAGGAGAAATCCAGCATGATGTTCATAAACATGCAGAGCGCTTTCCAAAATCGGGAGGTGAACTGGACTCCTCCATCAGAGACAATACGTTGAGGGAAGCCATGGAGACAAAAAATATGGTGGATAAAAATCTTTTCCAATTCAGGAGCCGAAGGGAGTCCAGACAGGGGAATGAAATGGGCCATCTTGGAGAATCTATCCACAATGACCAAGATGACAGTATATCCAGAAGAGCGAGGTAGGTCAGTGATAATGTCCATAGCAATGTACTGCCAGGGAGCCGAAGGAACTGGAAGCGGGTGCAAGAGTCCAGAAGGTAATTGCCTGGGAACCTTGTTTTTGGCACAGGATGGACACGAGGCTAAAAAGCTACGAACATCTTGGGGAAGAGTAGGCCACCAATAGTAGCGTGAGACCAGACGAAGGGTCTCAACCCAACATGGCCTGCAATCTTGGAAGCATGACCCCAATGCAGGACTTGTTTCCGGTTGGTCACTGGGACGAAGGTCTTACCCGGTGGTAGAGTAGACAACCTGAGGGGTGCCACTGTGATGATCTTGGAGGGATCCAGGATGTGCGTAAGGTCTTCCTCGGCATCGACCGCAAGGAAGGATCTGGACAACGCATCAGCCTTGAGGTTCTTACTACCCGGGCAAAAGTGCAATTAAAAATCGAACCGAGCGAAAAACAAAGACCATCTTGCTTGTCGTGGATTTAGTCTCTGTGCCGATCGGATGTAAGCCAAGTTCTTATGGTCTGTGTAGATCTTAAAAGGATGCACAGCTCCTTCCAAAAGGTACCGCCACTCCTGCAACTCCATCTTGATGGTCAATAGCTCCCTGTCACCAATGGAGTAACTGCGTTCCGGAGAGGAGAGCGTCTTCGAGAAGAAGCCGCAGGTGACCAGTCGCCCGGACGGGGATCGCTGGGAGAGTACGGCTCCGGCCCCGATGGCAGAAGCATCCACCTCCAAAATAAAAGGTTTGTTAGTCTCCGGGCGGTGAAGGACTGGAGCAGAAGCAAAGGCATGTTTCAGGGCAAGGAAGGATTCTTCGGCCTCTGAGGTCCAAACATGCGGGTTGGCCCCCTTACGAATCAGAGAGGAGATGGGTGCGGTCAAGGACGAAAAATGAGGGATGAATTGCCGGTAGTAATTGGCAAAACCCAGGAATCGTTGAATTGGCTTGACTCCATGAGGTTGCGGCCAGTTGAGCATGGTTGACACTTTCTCTGGATCCATGCTTAAGCCTGAATCAGAAACAATGTACCCCAGGAACGGAAGAGAGGTTTGTTCAAAGGAGCATTTCTCCAGTTTCGCATACAAGCGATTCTCCCTCAGGCGTGAGAGAACTAGACGAACACTCTTCCTATGGGTAGCCAAATCTGAGGAAAACACAAGAATGTCGTCCAGATACACTACCACACAAGAGTACAGGAGATCTCGGAAAATGTCATTCACGAATTCCTGGAACACTGCGGGAGCATTGCACAAGCCGAGGGGCATGACCAAATACTCGTAGTGGCCATCCGTGGTGTTGAACACGGTCTTCCATTCGTCACCAGGGCGAATGCGGATGAGATTGTAGGCCCCACGGAGATCCAGTTTGGTGAAAATTCGTGCCCCCCGCAATCGATCAAACAGCTCAGGAATAAGGGGCAGCGGGTACTTGTTCTTGATAGTGATATCATTGAGGCCCCAGTAGTCGATGCATGGACGAAGAGCCCCATCCTTCTTCTTCACGAAAAAGAAGCCCGCGTCTGCGGGTGAGGAAGACTTCCGGATAAAGCCTCTAGCCAGATTTTCCTGGACGTACTCGGACATGGCTCGAGATTCGAGAGGATTCAAGGGATAAATTTGAAGGATAAAAGGAGCAGGGGGCGCGCTGAAGTGGCAGTTGAGAGAGAGTGTGACAGGAGGCAGGAAGCAGGGTGACTTGGAGGGAGCCGTGGTAACGGGCGGTGTGTGTGTGAGAGACAACGACCGGAGACTGTGAGGAGGATGCTGCGCACTCACCGACAAGTGAGACGTGAGAGACTTTTACCGGAGGCCACTTCCCGCCCACATTCTCAGAGGGCCACGCCCGCCATCCCCACCCCCTCTGAGGGAGATCCGTTACCTCAAGCCGCGGCTGCGACTACACGTAAAATGGCCACAGAGGCCTGGACACTGCCTCCCGGCCTTCTCCCCCTGCGACTACCCTGTCATCAACGGCCTCAAGGGACGCCACCTCGCCATAGGCGACAGTAGAGGCCCTCGTCCTGGCTACGGAGGGACCCTTTAGCAGAGGACGACTACTCGTCATTTAGGGGGAACTGCGTCATTACCGCGCCCCCATCAGCACTGTTTCTTCAGGGCCTGTTGCGCCCCACCAGCATCGTTTTCATCAGGGCCTGTTGCGCCCCACCGGCATTGCTTCTTCAGGGCATGTTGCACCCCACCGGCACCGTTTCTTCAGGGCCTGTTGCGCCCCACCGGCATCATTTCTTCAGGGCCTGTTGCACCCCACCGGCACCGTTTCTTCAGGGCCTGTTGCGCCCCATCGGCACCGTTTCTTCAGGGCCTGTTGTGCCCCACCAGCATTGTTTCTTTAGGGCCTGTTGCATCCCACCGGCATAGTTTCTTCAGGGCCTGATGAGCCCAAACCTTCCCGGAGGAACGAAGCGTCAAGGCGGCCGCATCAACGACCTCTAGGCGGCCGCATCTGCGATCCCGAGCGACGCATGGAAGGATAAGTGGACTTTAGAAATAAGTGCCATAGTTTGGCCATAGTCCGGCCTCCGACACCCGGACTAGCCGGGTTACTCCCAGTTACATAAAAAGTATTGTTTATTTTGTTGAGTCCCTGTGAGGACAAATTGTTGTTACCCCTTTTTGCTTGTTCAGCATAGCCTTAGCGGCTCCAATTTATGAAAGTTGATTATACAAGTCATACCCTGTTTCGTGTCTCGTCACTGTATCCTGAGAATCTGCTATACCCCTACACTTGGCGTAGTCGGCAGGATGCAGTCTCCGAGCGCGAACAGTGGTGCCCCCCGATCAGGGAGGAGCTGTCAACTCTACATATAATGAGGGTCCCCGCTCCAGCATTTCATTGGGGGCCATGCTGAACAACCTGCCTAGATTTTCCAGCTCCAATACTATGTTATGGAGCTGGACAGAGTGGATGCGGGGGCTCTTTCGGATGCACCCAATGACCCCTGATCTGGAAGCAGAGGTAGCACTCATGGCACTGGATGGGGAGGTACGGAGGTCAGTGATGTTGAAACCTCCGGGGCAACGCAACACTTTTGAAAAAGGCAGTCGAGGAGCCTCAGTGGGTGGATGAGATGAAGCAAGAGCTGAAAAATATTAAGGGCGAGTTGGCAGAAGTAAAGAGAAGAACCGAGACCGGGACTGGACAACCTAGCTTTAACCCCGGCTCCTGGGGATCACGCTTCCCGTGGGGTGGTCAGCCTACACAGGCCCGGTGTTTTGAGTGTGGAGAACCAGGTCACTTCGCCCGAGAGTGTCCGCGACGTGGGAGATACCCACCCCTGGCGGCCATTAATCTAAAGGACTCCTGGCTGGGGGGACGCCGCTCGGAGCCGAAAACCACAACTAGGGGTGGTGGAAGTCCCGAAGATCTGGTAGCAAAGTGTCCGGTGGTTTGGGCAGAAGTGGAGGGCGGGGCCGTCCGGTGTCTGGTGGACACGGGGTCAAAAGTAACCACCATGCCTGCAACGTACTTTCAACAAAACTTCCCGGAGGCAGCAAGACCCCAGTGGGGGCCCATGATCAGGCTAATAGCCGCCAACCAATTGCCGGTCCGGGTTGCCGGGGTAGTGTGGGTGCAGGTGACGTTGTGCGGTAAATCCCTTGGCCGCAGAGGAGTGGTGCTAACTCGAGAAGCTGATCAACGGCACCCCGTCACCCTAGGCATGAATATTTTACGAGAGTTCGGCAACTTACTACTAAATGATCCCACACAGAAGATTCTGAAGCAGTGGGGTTCTCGCACAGCTCAGGAACAGGTATTCCAGCAGCTGGTGCGAGGTGCGCGGGTGCATCAGGACTGCCAGGAGGGCGAGGCTCTAGGCAAGGTCATCACGTCAGCGGCTCCCCTGCTTGTGCTACCTCCTGGACAGACAGTGGTGGCCCTGCCGATTCGAGCCCCGATACCTTTGGAGGGCGTGGAGGTGCAGGTGAAGCCGTGTCACTCGGAGTGTTTACCTCCTGGCATACTGGTGGCCCGTTTCCTGGCTACGGTGCAAAAAGGAACCATCCTGGAACGCTGCGTTAACCTTGAAGACCAAGACACCGTTCTGAAAGCACGGACTGTACTGGCCAAACTAGTAAGGCCCTTGGAAGAAGTGTTGCAGGCTTCTGTGGTTCAATTACGAGTACACCCCGAGGATCCTTGGGAAGTAACAATTCGAACCTTACAGGCCCACGAAGTCTCGGCACAAGTGAAGGGCCGAAATATTTTGGAGCAGATGCGGGCCGAGCTTTCTGGGTTAACTGCAGCCCAACTCTCACAGGTAAAAACATTGCTTGGACAGTACCATGAAGTATTTGCTAGTCATGAGGATGATTTTGGGTGTACCACCGCCATCACTCACGAAATCCCCACAGCCGGAGCGGCCCCTATCCGGGAACGATATAGACAAATTCCGCCACAACTCTATCAAGAGGTGAAAACTTTGCTGGCCCAAATGCTGCGAAAAGGGGTGATACGGGAAAGTCAAAGCCCCTGGGCGGCCCCAATCGTGTTGGTCTGGAAGAAAGACAGTACATGACGATTCTGTGTGGATTATTGTAAACTGAATGCTTGCACTATTAAAGACTCATACCCACTGCCCCGCATATAAGAATCCCTGTCCACCTTGGGGAAGGCAACATATTTTTCGACCCTGGACTTGGCCAGTAGGTACTGGCAGGTGCCCATGTCAGGAGAAGATAGGGCCAAGACGGCATTCATATTGCCCATGGGACTGTTTGAGTTTAATCGGATGCCGTTTGGACTGGCCAACGCCCCCGGGACCTTTCAGCGATTGATGGAGTGGTGTCTGGGAGATCTTAATTTTGAGGCCACGTTGATCTACCTGGACGACATCATTGTCTATGCCGCCACCTTCGAGGACCACCTGAAGCGGCTGGGACAGGTACTCAGCCGGTTGCAAAAGTATGGGTTGAAGGTGAAGCCTCAGAAATGCCACCTATTTCGCTCTCAGATTGAGTATCTAGGTCATGTCGTTTCGGCAGAGGGTGTGAGGCCATCCCGGGAGAAGGTTGCTGCTATCCAGGAATGGCCTACCCCCGAGACGGTGACAGATGTGCGGGCATTTCTGGGGTTAGCCGGATATTACCGTCATTTCGTGAAGAATTTTGCATGTCGAGCTCGAGCCCTGCACGACCTGCTGAAGGGGGCTCCCGCTGGGGCCAATGGGCGGAAAATCCAGTGGCAACACCCTCAGGAAGAAGACTTCCGAGACGTCTAGGCTGTGCTCTCAGTAAAAGGACTAAGGAAAAAGAAAAAGCGCAATAGGGTCTTATCTGGGTGGAAAATGGAATAAAGACTGATGAAATCTACTCACCCTTTCCAGGAAAGATATAGGCATATAGACCAATGTCAGCTTGCTGCACGCCCGAAGGTCCACTCCGTGACCACCAATATAGATCCTTTTGGATAGAACATTAATCTCAGGCTTAATGTGCGCTGCTGGACCAGATAAAATTACTACCAAATGAGAAGTTTAACCATTTATTTTCCCAACGTGTTTCAAAGTGTGAACCACTTCTTCCTCAGGGGATGACATGTAGTGAACAGATACAACCTTCTCTGGTTAAATACATACAGTGTTTGAATTTAGGCACCAAAGAAACATGTGATGGAAGGACAAATGTCAAAGTTCAAGGGTTAATAGTGCGCTAAAATGCATTTACAATTATTCTTATTAATTCTCATTTTAACCCTTTTGTATTCATGTTACAGATAGTGTATTTAAAATAAAAGAAAAAAAGGAAAAGAAAAAAAGAAGAAAAGAAGAAAAAAAGAAGAAACAACTTCCATGTACCGAAAAAAGATTACACGGAGGGTGAAACGAACTCGCTGACAAAAGGTGTAATAGACAAGAGTCACTACCACTAGGCTGGGGAAGATTTCATTTGGGAGAGGAAGATATATCTCTGGGAAAGAACAATCCATTAAAAATGTATATTTAATTGGAACTATTAAAATGTAAAAAATATGTTATAAAAAATCACATTTATTTAAAAACCGAATGTATGTGATAAATAAAAATTATATTAATATATGTGTGAATACAAATTATTCTGCGAGATTGAGTCTATAAAAACATCAAAATGATTTGTGGTGCACCGCAGAGAGAAAGGACTCACAGAGACGCCGAACAGAAACCACTTCATAAGAACGAGATCGCACCCAGAAACCGAGGCTACATTTACTATTAACAATATTTTAGAAGAAATAAATGAAGAATATAATGGATATAATGAAAATCCCTACATTATTATAGATTACCTTATACTGATAAATCCTTATTTTAATGAGAACGCTCTACTAAAAAGGAAGAGAAATATAAAAAACATTCAGTCAGAATATGCCCCAAGAAATTGTTAGAAGGAAAATATGCAATTAAAAATTACACTTATAAAAAAACTTCGGTAATTTCGTTGAGTCCGTTAGGTTTCAGTGTATTCAATCTATAGATCCAGAAAACCTCTTTGCGATTTAGTTGTCCAATTCTGTCAGGGTAATCACTGGGTATATGTTCAATAGGGGTAATTCTGAATCCATTATAGTTTTTTTCATGTTTTAAAGCAAAGAGTCTAGAAAGACCGTGCTGCATAAAACCTATTTTGATATTATGTCTATGGGAATTAACCCTCCGATGTAAGGGCTGGGTTGTTCTTCCTACATATTGCTTTTTGCAATCACATTCAATTACATATATAACGAATTCAGTGGCACAACTTAAAAAACTTTTGATAGGAAAACATTCCTTAGTAAAAGTGGATTCAAAGGTTTTTATCTTATGTGAAATAATTTTGCAGCATAAACAATTTCTTCTGCCACATTTATATATACCTGAAACTGGATTTGGTGGGGAGGACAATGATTCTATTCTAAGACGACTCGGAGCTACTAGATTTTTAATAGTGGGTGCTCTACGAAAAGTAATACCAGGATTTCTAGGTAGAATTTTGCATAAAACAGGATCATTTAAAAGGACATGCCAGTTACGAGTCAGAATCTCCCTAATTTTAATATTCTCAGCACAATATCGTGTAATGAAATTACTCGTGAATTTTCTATTATCAGTTCCGGTAATTTTCGTTGGATTAATTAATGATTTTTGTGAGAGATCTTTGCATGTGTTATAAGCATTTTTTACCAAATCCGCAGGATATTTCTTGGCTAGAAACCTTTTCCTCAAAATTTCAGCCTGATATCAAAATCCCCCATATCCGTACAATTTTTTCTAATTCTTTTATATTGGTTAGCAGGTATATTTTTTAACCATTTACTAAAATGCCCACTGCTGAAGGGTATGTAACTATTCTTATCAACATGTTTAAAAAAGGTTTTGGTTAAAACATTTTAACCAAAGATCACTCACAAGGATCTATATTGGTGGTCACGGAAAGGACCTTCGGGCGTGCAGCAAGCTGACATTGGTCTATATGCCTATATCTTTCCTGGAAAGGGTGAGTAGATTTCATCAGTCTTTATTCCATTTTCCACCCAGATAAGACCCTATTGCGCTTTTTCTTTTTCCTTAGTCCTTTTACTGAGAGCACAGCCTTGACGTCTCGGAAGTCTTCTTCCTGAGGGTGTTGCCACTGGATTTTCCGCCCATTGGCCCCAGCGGGAGCCCCCTTCAGCAGGTCGTGCAGGGCTCGAGCTCGACATGCAAAATTCTTCACGAAACGACGGTAATATCCGGCTAACCCCAGAAATGCCCGCACATCTGTCACCGTCTCGAGGGTAGGCCATTCCTGGATAGCAGCAACCTTCTCCCGGGATGGCCTCACACCCTCTGCCGAAACGACATGACCTAGATACTCAATCTGAGAGCGAAATAGGTGGCATTTCTGAGGCTTCACCTTCAACCCATACTTTTGCAACCGGCTGAGTACCTGTCCCAGCCGCTTCAGGTGGTCCTCGAAGGTGGCGGCATAGACAATGATGTCGTCCAGGTAGATCAACGTGGCCTCAAAATTAAGATCTCCCAGACACCACTCCATCAATCGCTGAAAGGTCCCGGGGGCGTTGGCCAGTCCAAACGGCATCCGATTAAACTCAAACAGTCCCATGGGCAATATGAATGCCGTCTTGGCCCTATCTTCTTCTGACATGGGCACCTGCCAGTACCCACTGGCCAAGTCCAGGGTCGAAAAATATGTTGCCTTCCCCAAGGTGGACAGGGATTCTTCTATGCGGGGCAGTGGGTATGAGTCTTTACTAGTGCAAGCATTCAGTTTACAATAATCCACACAGAATCGTCATGTACTGTCTTTCTTCCAGACCAACACGATTGGGGCCGCCCAGGGGCTTTGACTTTCCCGTATCACCCCGTTTCGCAGCATTTGGGCCAGCAAAGTTTTCACCTCTTGATAGAGTTGTGGCGGAATTTGTCGATATCGTTCCCGGATAGGGGCCGCTCCAGCTGTGGGGATTTCGTGAGTGATGGCGGTGGTACACCCAAAATCGTCCTCATGACTAGCAAATACTTCATGGTACTGTCCAAGCAATGTTTTTACCTGTGAGAGTTGGGCTGCAGTTAACCCAGAAAGCTCGGCCCGCATCTGCTCCAAAATATTTCGGCCCTTCTCTTGTGCCGAGACTTCGTGGGCCTGTAAGGTTCGAATTGTTACTTCCCAAGAATCCTCGGGGTGTACTCGTAATTGAACCACAGGAGCCTGTAACACTTCTTCCAAGGGCCTTACTAGTTTGGCCAGTACAGTCCGTGCTTTCAGAACGGTGTCTTGGTCTTCAAGGTTAACGCAGCGTTCCAGGATGGTTCCTTTTTGCACCGTAGCCAGGAAACGGGCCACCAGTATGCCAGGAGGTAAACACTCCGAGTGACACGGCTTCACCTGCACCTCCACGCCCTCCAAAGGTATCGGGGCTCGAATCGGCAGGGCCACCACTGTCTGTCCAGGAGGTAGCACAAGCAGGGGAGCTGCTGACGTGATGACCTTGCCTAGAGCCTCGCCCTCCTGGCAGTCCTGATGCACCCGCGCACCTCGCACCAGCTGTTGGAATACCTGTTCCTGAGCTGTGCGAGAACCCCACTGCTTCAGAATCTTCTGTGTGGGATCATTTAGTAGTAAGTTGCCGAACTCTCGTAAAATATTCATGCCTAGGGTGACGGGGTGCCGTTGATCAGCTTCTCGAGTTAGCACCACTCCTCTGCGGCCAAGGGATTTACCGCACAACGTCACCTGCACCCACACTACCCCGGCAACCCGGACCGGCAATTGGTTGGCGGCTATTAGCCTGATCATGGGCCCCCACTGGGGTCTTGCTGCCTCCGGGAAGTTTTGTTGAAAGTACGTTGCAGGCATGGTGGTTACTTTTGACCTCGTGTCCACCAGACACCGGACGGCCCCGCCCTCCACTTCTGCCCAAACCACCGGACAATTTGCTACCAGATCTTCGGGACTTCCACCACCCCTAGTTGTGGTTTTCGGCTCCGAGCGGCGTCCCCCCAGCCAGGAGCCCTTTAGCTTAATGGCCACCAGGGGTGGGTATCTCCCACGCCGCGGACACTCTCGGGCGAAGTGACCTGGTTCTCCACACTCAAAACACCGGGCCTGTGTAGGCTGACCACCCCACGGGAAGCGTGATCCCCAGGAGCCGGGGTTAAAGCTAGGTTGTCCAGTCCCGGTCTCGGTTCTTCTCTTTACTTCTGCCAACTCGCCCTTAATATTTTTCAGCTCTTGCTTCATCTCATCCACCCACTGAGGCTCCTCGACTGCCTTTTTCAAAAGTGTTGCGTTGCCCCGGAGGTTTCAACATCACTGACCTCCGTACCTCCCCATCCAGTGCCATGAGTGCTACCTCTGCTTCCAGATCAGGGGTCATTGGGTGCATCCGAAAGAGCCCCCGCATCCGCTCTGTCCAGCTCCATAACATAGTATTGGAGCTGGAAAATCTAGGCAGGTTGTTCAGCATGGCCCCCAATGAAATGCTGGAGCGGGGACCCACATTATTTGTAGAGTTGACAGCTCCTCCCTGATCGGGGGGCACCACTGTTTGCGCTCGGAGACTGCATCCTGCCGACTACGCCAAGTGTAGGGGTATAGCAGATTCTCAGGATACAGTGACGAGACACGAAACAGGGTATGACTTGTATAATCAACTTTTATAAATTGAAGCCGCTAAGGCTATGCTGAACAAGCAAAAAGGGGTAACAACAATTTGTCCTCGCAGGGACTCAACAAAATAAACAATACTTTTTATGTAACTGGGAGTAACCCGGCTAGTCCGGGTGTCGGAGGCCGGACTATGGCCAAACTATGGCACTTATTTCTAAAGTCCACTTATCCTTCCATGCGTTGCTCGGGATCGCAGATGCGGCCGCCTAGAGGTCGTTGATGCGGCCGCCTTGACGCTTCGTTCCTCCGGGAAGGTTTGGGCTCATCAGGCCCTGAAGAAACTATGCCGGTGGGATGCAACAGGCCCTAAAGAAACAATGCTGGTGGGGCACAACAGGCCCTGAAGAAACGGTGCCGATGGGGCGCAACAGGCCCTGAAGAAACGGTGCCGGTGGGGCGCAACAGGCCCTGAAGAAATGATGCCGGTGGGGCGCAACAGGCCCTGAAGAAACGGTGCCGGTGGGGTGCAACATGCCCTGAAGAAGCAATGCCGGTGGGGCGCAACAGGCCCTGATGAAAACGATGCTGGTGGGGCGCAACAGGCCCTGAAGAAACAGTGCTGATGGGGGCGCGGTAATGACGCAGTTCCCCCCCAAATGACGAGTAGTCGTCCTCTGCTAAAGGGTCCCTCCGTAGCCAGGACGAGGGCCTCTACTGTCGCCTATGGTGAGGTGGCGTCCCTTGAGGCCGTTGATGACAGGGTAGTCGCAGGGGGAGAAGGCCGGGAGGCAGTGTCCAGGCCTCTGTGGCCATTTTACGTGTAGTCGCAGCCGCGGCTTGAGGTAACGGATCTCCCTCAGAGGGGGTGGGGATGGCGGGCGTGGCCCTCTGAGAATGTGGGCGGGAAGTGGCCTCCGGTAAAAGTCTCTCACGTCTCACTTGTCGGTGAGTGCGCAGCATCCTCCTCACAGTCTCCGGTCGTTGTCTCTCACACACACACCGCCCGTTACCACGGCTCCCTCCAAGTCACCCTGCTTCCTGCCTCCTGTCACACTCTCTCTCAACTGCCACTTCAGCGCGCCCCCTGCTCCTTTTATCCTTCGAATTTATCCCTTGAATCCTCTCGAATCTCGAGCCATGTCCGAGTACGTCCAGGAAAATCTGGCTAGAGGCTTTATCTGGAAGTCTTCCTCACCCGCAGGCGCGGGCTTCTTTTTCGTGAAGAAGAAGGATGGGGCTCTTCGTCCATGCATCGACTACTGGGGCCTCAATGATATCACTATCAAGAACAAGTACCCGCTGCCCCTTATTCCTGAGCTGTTTGATCGATTGCGGGGGGCACGAATTTTCACCAAACTGGATCTCCGTGGGGCCTACAATCTCATCCGCATTCGCCCTGGTGACGAATGGAAGACCGTGTTCAACACCACGGATGGCCACTACAAGTATTTGGTCATGCCCCTCGGCTTGTGCAATGCTCCCGCAGTGTTCCAGGAATTCGTGAATGACATTTTCCGAGATCTCCTGTACTCTTGTGTGGTAGTGTATCTGGACGACATTCTTGTGTTTTCCTCGGATTTGGCTACCCATAGGAAGAGTGTTCGTCTAGTTCTCTCACGCCTGAGGGAGAATCGATTGTATACGAAACTGGAGAAATGCTCCTTTGAACAAACCTCTCTTCCGTTCCTGGGGTACATTGTTTCTGATTCAGGCTTAAGCATGGATCCAGAGAAAGTGTCAGCCGTGCTCAACTGGCCGCAACCTCATGGAGTCAAGCCAATTCAACGATTCCTGGGTTTTGCTAATTACTACCGGCAATTCATCCCTCATTTTTCGTCCTTGACCGCACCCATCTCCTCTCTGATTCGTAAGGGGGCCAACCCGCATGTTTGGACCTCAGAGGCCGAAGAATCCTTCCTTGCCCTGAAACAAGCCTTTGCTTCTGCTCCAGTCCTTCACCGCCCGGAGACTAACAAACCTTTTATTTTGGAGGTGGATGCTTCTGCCATCGGGGCCGGAGCCGTACTCTCCCAGAGATCCCCGTCCGGGCGACTGGTCACCTGCGGCTTCTTCTTGAAGACGCTCTCCTCTCCGGAATGCAGTTACTCCATTGGTGACAGGGAGCTTTTGACCATCAAGATGGCATTGCAGGAGTGGCGGTACCTTTTGGAAGGAGCTGTGCATCCTTTTAAGATCTACACAGACCATAAGAACTTGGCTTACATCCGATCGGCACAGAGACTAAATCCACGACAAGCAAGATGGTCTTTGATTTTCGCTCGGTTCGATTTTTAATTGCACTTTTGCCCGAGTAGTAAGAACCTCAAGGCTGATGCGTTGTCCAGATCCTTTCTTGCGGTCGATGCCGAGGAAGACCTTACGCACATCCTGGATCCCTCCAAGATCATCACAGTGGCACCCCTCAGGTTGTCTACCCTACCACCGGGTAAGACCTTCGTCCCAGTGACCAACCGGAAACAAGTCCTGCATTGGGGTCATGCTTCCAAGATTGCAGGCCATGTTGGGTTGAGACCCTTCGTCTGGTCTCACGCTACTATTGGTTGCCTGCTCTTCCCCAAGATGTTCGTAGCTTTTTAGCCTCGTGTCCATCCTGCGCCAAAAACAAGGTTCCCAGGCAATTACCTTCTGGACTCTTGCACCCGCTTCCAGTTCCTTCGGCTCCCTGGCAGTACATTGCTATGGACATTATCACTGACCTACCTCGCTCTTCTGGATGTACTGTCATCTTGGTCATTGTGGATAGATTCTCCAAGATGGCCCATTTCATCATTTCATTCCCCTGTCTGGACTCCCTTCGGCTCCTGAATTGGCAAAGATTTTTATCCACCATATTTTTTGTCTCCATGGCTTCCCTCAACGTATTGTCTCTGATGGAGGAGTCCAGTTCACCTCCCGATTTTGGAAAGCGCTCTGCATGTTTATGAACATCATGCTGGATTTCTCCTCCACTTATCACCCTCAGACCAACGGTCAAGCAGAGCATACTAACCAAATTTTGGTTAATTACCTCCGTCACTTCTCCAACGCTCACCAGAACGACTGGTCTGACTTTCTCCCATGGGCCGAATTTGCGTATAACAAACACGCCATCGAATCTTCTGCCAAGTCTCCCTTCTTTATCGTCTACGGGCTACATCCAGGCGTACCTCTACCAGATCCTCCTGTCTCGGGTGTGCCGGCTGCTGATCTTCTGTCTGGGGAGTTCTCCAGGATCTGGCAGGAGACCAAAACCGCTCTCGAACAAGCGCAGGTTCAGATGAAGAGACACGCAGACAAAAGGCGCTTGGATCCACCTCTCTTTCATCCTGGCGACAGAGTGTGGTTATCCTCCAAGTTCATCCGCCTTAGGATTCCTTCGCACAAATTGGGTCCCCGGTATATTGGACCCTTCGAGGTCTTGTCCCGCATCAACGACGTCTCTTACAAGTTAAAGGTCCCTGCCTCGCTTCGCATCCCCAATTCGTTTCATGTTTCTCTTCTGAAACCTGTGGTCCTCAACCAATTCTATGCCACTACCACCCGCACCCCCCAGTGTTTCTGGTCGATTGGAAAGGTTTTGGCCCCAAGGAGAGATCTTGGGAACCTCGGGAGAACATTCAAGCTCCCCGGATTCTGGCAAGATTTCTCTCCAGCTTTGGGAGGGGGGCACGTAAGGAGGGGGGTACTGTCACGTCACCGCTTCCATCTGCCGTGCCACCGCTCCCTGTGCCCCATCGGACTCACCAGATTGCAGCTTCCCGGCGCATCCCCGTCTGTGCCCCTGCTCTGATGACAGCGCTTGCTTCCTCCCGGGCGCACACTCCCCGCAGCTCTCTCCATGCACGAGCACTTCCTCCTCTCTGAGCCGGTCACTCCACCAGGTCCTCTCTATGGTCAGGAGGACCCTGACCTGGGAGCTCCTCCCCACGCTCCCATATCAGGCCGGCGCCCCCTAGTGATGCTGCCTGATCGTCACTTGCCTTCCCTTGTGATTCTGGCCCCTCTTGCTGGCGTTCGCCGCTGCTTCCTCCACGTTTCGTCTCCTGTCTCGCTCTCTCATATATGTTACCTGTTCTCTCCTATGTTCCAGTGTTCCTGCCTTGCCAGCCCACAGCTCCAGTCTCCTGTGTTCCTGCCGGTCTACCCCGGTCCAGTCTCCTGCATTCCTGCCGTTCTACCCTGGTCCAGTCTCCTGGGTTCCTGCCGCTGTACCCCGGTCCAGTCTCCTGTGTTCCTGCCGTTCTACCCCAGTCCAGTCTCCTGGTTCCTGCCATTCTACCTCGGTCCTGTCTCTTGTGTTCCTGTCGTTCTACCCCGGTCCAGTCTTCTTTGCTTCTGCCCTAGGTACCAGCTGCCGCGGTAATAGTTTCCTCTGGGCCTGTCCCTAACACTCCCTGTATAGGGGGTGGTCCACCTGGTCCGCTCACCCAGGGGAGGTTCGTTGCCGTGGTCCAGTGGGTTCACCTTCAGTGTTCCTAGCACTGGGTACCGGCCCAGTCACTGTCTGGGAGTCCTCCTCCCCACACATATATAACAGGCTAACTCAGATACAATGATCAAAGCAGTTAATGTAATGTATAAGATAACCATTTATAATTGAGGTCTGAAAATACAAGAAAAAACACTATTCACAGCACCATATAGATAGAAAGGGGGCAAAAAGTTTGTAAAAAATATTAACTAGAAAGCCCCTAAATGAAAGTTCCCCAAATCAGGTAAGCAAAGGTGGTAAAATACCTGACTATTTAGAAAAGAGGTCCCATGACCTCTAAACCAGCAATTTGTGCAAAAAAGATGTCCAGCATACCAGAGGGTAAAGTGCCAAGTGAAAGCTGCAAAATGAATGACCTGTGGGGTAAAGGAGAGGGGAAAAGCTAACCCCACGCGTATCGCCACACGCTGTGTGACTTCCTCAAGGGAGGGTGAAGCGCTGAGAAATAACATGAAGCATGTCCTTATATATAAAGAAATCACATGTTGTATAATTAATAAATCAGTACTAACCCACGAGGTGGAGAGAAAGGCATGGTCGCGGCCATCTTGTCAGCGTTGTAGGCAGACCAATAAAGTTGTTCAGAAATAAGTTGGAGAGGTGCAGCGTCGCAGAGCAGATCTGCACCTGCGCAGATGAAAGTAGGCGTATTGAGATTGTAGTTGCCAGGCAACAACCGGAGGCCACAGCGTCAGCAGGCTAAATAGCGCCTGCGCAATAGAAAGTGTGGGCGTAACAGACATGTCATTACCAAGCGATAACATCGCTGATCAGAACGGCGCCTGCGCAATAAAATCAACAGGACGAATGAAGCTATAGTTACCAAGCGACTTGACGATGCCATAATTAGTCAGATCGGCGCTTGCACAGTAGAAACCGCGGCGTCGCCCGGCCGAATAGCGCCTGTGCAGTAAGAGCACACATATGGGCATGACAAACATGTCGTTGCCAGGTGATGAAATCACTGGTCTAAAAGGGCGCCAGCGCAATGAAGCCAGAAGGCAAAAGGCAAATGAGCATATGATTACTAAGCAATTGAGCAACTGCTCAAATAAAGCACCACATATGTTAGGAATATATTATGTTTCATCTATTTGTTCTTTATCAATTGTTGTCGCCCAGTTGGACATATACACCTTTAGTCTAAAGCGCTCACCTTGGTGGACCGAATTATCTGGGTACTTTATGTCGGACATATACATCTTTAGTCCAAAGCGCCTGTCATGATTTGTAGTTTTGCCCTGTCCTGTATTTTGTATAATATGTCATTTAACTTTTCTCTGGTTGTATTTGCTGTAAATTAACCATGTCTCCTTCCCCCAATACTTTGCAATGTCTTGTGATGTACCTGGACTATAATCTAATTTAGGCTTGTGTCAACAGCTAGTGGAACTTTGGCTATTGTTTCCTAAGCAGAAGATAACCTACAATACACATCCTGTAGACTCAGTGGAGCCCTTACATTTCTAGAATCTTCTGATGGACCAAACCATTGAATAGTAGGTGTGACCCCTACCCCCCTTCAGATGGGTTGATCCCAGGAACCCTGACAATACATTCTTATTTTAAGATCAGTTGTGATTTGAGTGCGGATGTGAAGGAGTCACGAACTGAGTTGAGGCCAGCTCGTGACGTCCGTGGGATTGTGTGGAATCCTGTGGACTATTGCAAGGATTATTGTTATTGCATCTGGCACAAGGACTATCGTGAGGTGCCCGGATTTGTTTCCATTGTGTGGACTTATTGTGGACTTCTCATGGACTCCAAGGACATTATGGATATTTGATGTTGTATGCTCTCTGCCTTAATAAATCTCGTTGGATCGTCCCTCGGCCTGTTGTCCCTTCTTGCTCTGTCGTATACCCCATCACAAACTGGTGGCAGCAGTGGGATCAGAGCAGAAGGAATGGAGGACAACGGCCCATCCACATGTGGAACCAGCACCGCAGAGTACAAGAACTGGATTGCGGTGAACCTACAAACAAAGGCCCGTGAACTGGGAGTCAGCTACAAGGGACTCTCCAAGGAGCAGCTGATTGAGGCTTTGGAAGGAGTTCGCCTGCAAGATGACGCTGAGGAAGGATCCCCACAGCAAACGGAGAAAAGACTGCAGCCGGAGGTAAATACCCATAAAAGTCAGTGGGTTGTGTGGTACGAGGAGGAGTTGGCATTGCTGGGAGAAGATGCTACCATAGAAGATAAGAGGGAGGCCATTCATAGAGCTCAAGAGAGGGCATTGCTGGAGAGGCAGCTCGCTGTGGAAGCAGCTAGAAGCTCCAGACAGACTGTAACCCCAGCACCCACCGTGAGGGAACTCCCCAGAGTGTCCCGCAAAGACTTCAAGCCGTTTAATGAGGCTTCAGGTGACATTGAGGGCTTCTTCCAGGACTTTGAGCATCAGTGTCGATTAATGGAAGTCCCGGAAAGGGAGCGAGTCCGACATCTGGTGGGGCTCTTAGAGGGTGGAGCTGCCACAGCCTATAGAGCTATAGACCCTCGGTGGAACTGTGAGTATGCGGAGATTAAACAGACTATTCTAGAACATTATGCTGTGACCCCAGACACTTACAGGACCCAGTTCCGTACTTTAGCCTGTGATGAGGAAGTGTCCTTCAAAATGTATGCCCACAGACTCAAACAAATATGTCATCGCTGGCTGGAGGGAGAGGAGGCCTTAACTTGGGAGACCTTCCTCCAAGTCATCCTAAAAGAGCAGTTTTACTTCAAGTGCCCCGCTGAGATCCGGGAATGGGTGCATGAAAGGAGACCAGCCACTGTGGAGGAAGCTGCAGCTCTAGCTGATGAGGCTCTCACCATCAAGTCTCAGTGGAAAAAACTACTACTCAGTGAGAAAAAAACTACCAGCCCCCCAACGCTGGCGGCCCCTGGTCCTTCGGCCTCCAATGTTCACCATTCCACTAGACCATCAACTCATCGTGACCTTCGTGTGACTGTGCCTCGCATTACTCCTGCTCCACCTTCGGGACTACGACGTGGAGGAAGAATCCCAGAGCGCAGATGTTATAGATGTGGGCAGCCTGGGCATCTGCAATTCCAATGTCCAGGTGTTCAGAGGCAGGACAGCTACAGACCGCCTTTGCCTGTTCATTATCTACAGACACCCTCACCAGGAGAAGAGCTGGATTCAGTCCCTGATGACTTGCCAAGTGACTCTAATATCCTGGCTCCCCTACCCGGAGTCTATGGGGTGCGAGCCCCAGCCACCTGTTCTTCTGATCTTCAGCACAAACATCTACAGGAGGTCGTGCTGGAGGCCAAAAAGTTGTTGGCTTCCATGACACTGGGGCTTTTCTCACCATGTCCGATCCCCGAGTAATTCAACCAGAAGCAATTGAAAAGGGACCAGGAATTGCCATTGAATTGGCTGGAGGTACCCAGAGATATATTCCAAGAGCGAGTGTGACCCTGGATTATGGCTTTGGGGCAAAACAATGCGTAGTCGGTGTGATGAGCGGCCTCCCTGCAGACGCTCTTCTATGAAATGATGTGGGAAATCTTCATTGCCACTTTGTCGGTGCGGTAACCAGAAGTCAAGCCAAGAGAGCAGCTAATGTGGACGTGTACAACCCATCCATGGAAATGAGGCCACCAGAACTGCCGTCACAGCCGGTGAGTGGTTCTTCTTGTGGGGACAATGTGAGTGTTACTTGGGATAAAGTTCAGTTTAGACAAGAGGTAGCTAGTTTTAGAGCTCGAGCTGAGATAGGGCAGTTGGGGGAGAACGGGGAAAGAATTATCAGAGAAAATGGACTTTTGTATCGGGTTACCAATGCTGACTCCCTAGATAAGCCCTGGACTTATAGCAAACAGCTGATTGTTCCTCAGAAATACAGAATTCCCCTATTACACCTTGCTCATGACATTCCTACTGCTGGCCATCAAGGCAAAACCCGCACTGAGAGATGATTGACTCAATCTTTCTATTGGCCTGGGATTTCCCAAGTCGTAGCGCATTTCTGCCGAACTTGCGACATATGTCAGCGTAGAGGGCGACCCAGAGATCACCCAAAGGCACCCCTGCAACCGCTCCCTATAATAGAAGAACCCTTTCAAAGAGTAGCTGTCGATATCATTGGACCTCTGGCTAAACCAAGTAAATCTGGAAAGCAGTACATCCTCACTGTTGTGGACTATGCCACCCAATATCCAGAAGCTGTGGCCTTGTCAAGTATTTCTGCAGCCAAGGTGGCCGAGGCCCTGGTTACCATTTTCACCAGAGTAGGATTCCCCAGTGAGATCTTGTCAGACCAAGGCTCCCAGTTCATGTCAGAGCTGGTCCAGTGTCTGTGGCGCACCTGTGGAGTACGAGCGATCCGAACGACCCCGTATCATCCCCAAACAAATGGACTTGGTGAATGATTCAATGGCACTCTGAAGAATATGCTGAGGGCCTTCACTGACAGAGATTCAAACTGGGAGAAGAACCTACCCCATCTCTTGTTTGCCTATCGGGAAGTTCCCCAGGAGTCCACCGGGTTTTCCCCCCTTTGAACTACTCTATGGAAGAAAGGTCCGAGGACCCTTAACCCTGCTAAAAGAATATTGGGAGGGACAAGTTAAAGATACAGGAGCCCCTGTTGTCCCTTATGTCCTAAAGCTGCGAGAAACCCTGGCTCAACTCGCTAGTTTAGCCCAGAGTCATGTGCGTATGGCTCAAACCAGACAGAAGACATGGTATGACTGTAAAGCACGCTATCGGGAGTTTGTAGAAGGACAACAGGTCTTAATGATTGTTCCCCATCGGCAGAAAAAACTGCAGACAACATGGGAGGGTCCCTTCCGGGTTCTCAGAAAACTAAATGATACCAATTATCTTCTTGCTTTAGATGATCAGGGGCTAAGACAAAAGACTGTCCATGTGAATATGATTAAGGAGTACCATGACCGGAACCTTCCAATGATAGCAAGCTGTCGGCTAGCTTCAGAAGACTGTCAAGAGGATGAGGACTCCCTACCTGATCTCGTGGAAGCAGCGAGAGCCCCATCCACTGTGGGACAGGTTCCTCTGGGAGATCACCTGGATTCCTTGCAGAAAAATCAGATGCTGGGAGTGCTTCAACAGAGACGGGCTGCTTTCTCATCCCAACCAGGTCGAACCACCATCACCCAACATCATGTGGACACTCAGGGTATCTGTAACATACAACAGGCTCCTTACCGGGTACCTGAATCTGTTCGAAACACCATGCAGCACGAACTGGAGGAGATGTTACAGCTTGGGGTAATCCAGGCCTCTCATAGCCCTTGGGCCTCTCCTGTGGTGTTAGTACCCAAGAAGGATGGGAGTACTCGATTTTGTGTGGACTATCGACGACTAAACGACCATACCGTCAGCGATCCTTACTCAATGCCCCTTATTGACGAACTTCTAGACCGACTGGCTGGGTCCCGATATGTCACTACCTTGGATCTCAGTAAGGGATACTGGCAAATCCCACTCACGGCGGAAGGGAGAGAAGGGTCCGCTTTTATAACCCCCTTTGGTCTGTATGAATTTCTAAGCATGCCTTTTGAAATGAAGAATGCCCCGGCAACCTTCCAGAGAATGGTGGACCATATCCTCTGGGGATGTGGTGACTTTGCTTGTGCCTACTTGGATGATATCGCCATCTTCAGCCAGACGTGGGAGGAACATCTGAATCAAGTAGCCATTATTCTTGACCTGATTCTTGCAGCCGACCTAACCATTCGACCCGATAAATGCCAATTGGGGATGGGTGAAGTCCAGTACCTAGGGCATAGAGTAGGAGGAGGGAAACTCCGTCCTGAACCTGCCAAAATCCAGGCTATTAGAGACTGGCCTGTACCCCAAACTAAGAAACAAGTTATGGCTTTTTTGGGCACTGCCAGTTATTACCGAAAATTTGTTTCGCATTTCAGCACTGTGGCCAAGCCTCTTACCGACCTGACCAAGAATACGATGCCCCGGCTGGTGATCTGGACTCCAGCCTGTGATGAGGCTTTTAACCGGCTGAAGGACGCCCTGGTCTGCGACCCTGTTCTGGCTGCTCCAGATTACAAGGGGAGATTCATTGTGCAGACGGACGCCTCTGCTTATGGACTGGGAGCTGTCCTCAGCCAGGTGAATGCAGCTGGGGACGAACACCCCATCGCCTACCTTAGCAGGAAACTGCTGGACCGAGAAGTGGCCTATGCAACTGTTGAAAAAGAATGTCTGGCTGTAGTGTGGGCCCTTAGGAAACTAAGGCCGTATCTGTATGGACGAGAATTCACTGTCATTACTGATCACAATCCCCTCACCTGGCTGAACCGAGTCTCTGGGGACAATGGACGCTTACTACGATGGAGCCTGGCTCTGCAGCCCTATAACTTTACCATACAGTATAGAAGAGGCAGCCAACACCAAAATGCAGATGGACTGTCCGGGCAGGAGGAGCCCTGAGTCTGGTCAGCCATGCCTGTGTGTACTTAACAAGCGACGTGTAGAGGTCCCTACTACGTACACAAATTTGGAGGGGAAGGGATTGTCATGATTTGTAGTTTTGCCCTGTCCTGTATTTTGTATAATATGTCATTTAACTTTTCTCTGGTTGTATTTGCTGTAAATTAACCATGTCTCCTTCCCCCAATACTTTGCAATGTCTTGTGATGTACCTGGACCATAATCTAATTTAGTCTTGTGTCAACAGCTAGTGGAACTTTGGCTATTGTTTCCTAAGCAGAAGATAACCTACAATACACATCCTGTAGACTCAGTGGAGTCCTTACATTTCTAGAATCTTCTGATGGACCAAACCATTGAATAGTAGGTGTGACTCCTACCCCCCTTCAGAAGGGCTGATCTTGTTTTAAGATCAGTTGTGATTTGAGTGCGGACGTGAAGGAGTCACAAACTGAGTTGAGGCCAGCTCGTGACGTCCGTGGGATTGTGTGGAATCCTGTGGACTGTTGCAAGGATTATTGTTATCGATCTTCGGACTGATATGGGCACTTTATGTATACTTTTGTTTGGTCTGCACTAAAGTGTGGTATAGACCTGAAGGCTTCATGGTCTTATTGTTTGTTCTTTTTTACACATCTTTTGTATTTTCATGTTGGCACTCCTGTATAGAGCCACCTGTTTATACCCAAACATCAGTATTTTAGGTGGCTTTTGTGTAAGTGTTCTAAACACCTACTAACATGAAAAACAATATATATTTTTTGTTTTTTCAACGAACTAGCGCTAAAGTTGGCTATTATACAGCAACTTGATACATGTCAATTTGTTCCTATTTGTATATAAGTTAGCAACTTCAGCTGCATCTATTGGACAATAACTACTTTTGTCTCTTCATGAAGCTCCCACAATATTGAGACTCATATATTTCAGACACATATGTTGAATTGCCTGACAATGACATTTCTAAAAGGCTTATTTATCTCTTAGCTTTTAATGTGTTGGGGCTTCTTTTCACCAATGACGACATCGCTGTATTGCTTGGCAATAATACGCTTGTCACGCCTACATCTTTGCTGTTATTTTGCAGGCACCACCTAGTATGGTGACATCACTGGTCATCGCGCCTGGTAATGTGATATTATCAAATTTTGTTTGTATCAGTGCTTCAGCTATCTACCGCGCATGTGTTTGATTTGTGATAACACCAATGTCTGCTTTTTAACAAGTTACAAATTTTTCTCTTACCATACTGAGATTCGTACATCTCAGACACATGTTTTTTCGATCTGCCAGATTAAATTCAATGTACTTATTGACCTTTTTGTGTACGCTGCACAGGCATTCTCATTACACCAATATCCATATATTTTCCTTTTTGTTATACTGTTTGTGCAGGTGCAGATTTTTCTAGCAATGATATTTCCAATATGTCTATCTGTCTCTTTGCCTCTACTGCGCAGGCGCCTTTTTGATTAATGATGTCATCGCCGAATTATCTGACATGCTTGGTTTATCTACATTTTTGCTCAAGACTCATATTCCTAATATATGTGGAGCTTTATTTGCACAGTTGCTCAATTGCTTAGTAATGATATGCTCATTTGCCTTTTGCCTTCTGGCTTCACTGTGCAGGTGCTCTTTTTGACCAGTGATTTTATCGCCTGGCAACGACATGTGTTATGATTGAGTCACCGTAGGAGGCAAAAACAGAAATGCTAGCTAAGTCCAGAAAACCAGAGAAGTTGGCAACTATCAGATTGCAGACCCCTGAACCTATCAACACAACTAGCAGTAGCCGTGGGGGGTTCCTACGATGACCTAGACCCCTCGATCACAGCCGGAGAGATACATAGGCCTAAAGAAGGAAAGGGGAAATCTAACTGCCCCAGAGCAGACCCCAAAGCAATAGGCAGCCCCCCACATATAATGACGGTGAAGCAAGATGAAAACACTTACACAGACAGAAAGACAGACTGAGCAAAGACGGGGCCCAAAAACTACCTAGATAGGAACGGATACGAAGGCTGCTGTCTGCAATCTGCCAAAACCCTATCAGAGACAAAAGCCAACAAGCTGATATAAAAATGGCCCTGAAGCAACTAAGCTTCAAAAACTAAATCAGCACTCAGGTACTTTCTGAAGACAGAGCTAACGGAACACTGCACACTCCAGCAGGGAGTGGCAGAATCCAAAAAGCAAGAAAAACAAAAACAAATCTTAAATGCAAAAAGGCAAAACAGAAAACTTAGCTTTAGGAGAGCAGGAATCAGACTGGTGTCCAAAAGTCCACAGAGAAATCACCCGCAGGGCAGAAAGGGCATAGGCTGCCTTAAATCCAGTCAGTGACTACACTAAGCCAATCGTCTTCATTAGTCCCAGGTGCCTGATAATCAGGCTCACTACCTTCCTTCACTAGAATAGGGAGTCCACCAGGCCTCAGTGATGGAGGGGAAAATGAACTCACAACAGTACCCCCCCTTGAGGAGGGGTCACCGAACCCTCAACAACGCTACCAGGGCGATCAGGGTGAGCCCGATGAAAGGCACGCACCAATCTTTTAGCATGAATATCAGAGGCAGAGACCCAGGAATTATCCTCCTGACCATAACCCTTCCACTTAACCAAATACTGGAGTCTCCGTCTAGCCAGACGGGAATCCAGAATTTTCTCTACCTCATATTCCAAGTTACCTTCAACCAATACAGGGTCCGGAGGTGCCACCTCAGGCACAACTGGCTCAACAAACCTCTTCAACAAGGACTTATGGAACACATTATGGATCTTAAATGTGACAGGAAGAGCCAAACGAAAAGAGACCGGATTAATAATCTCCAAAATCTTGTAAGGTCCAATAAATCTAGGCTTAAACTTAGGAGAAGCCACCTTCATAGCAATATTTTTTGATGATAACCACACCATATCACCCATATCACCAATCTTAAACTGGGGACCAATGGTCCTATGTCGATTGGAAAACCGCTGGGCCTTTTCCTGGGAGAGAGATAACTTATCCACCACTTGGTCCCAGATCTGGTGCATTCTCTCCACCACAGTGTCAACACCTGGGCAGGCAGAGGGCTCCACCTGCCCTGAAGAAAATCGAGGATGAAACCCAAAGTTACAAAAAAAAGGTGACATCAAAGAGGCAGAACTAGCTCTATTATTTAAAGCAAATTCGGCCAAGGGCAAAAATGAAACCCAATCATCCTGATCAGCGGAAATAAAACATCTCAAATACGACTCCAAGGTCTGGTTTGTTCTCTCTGTCTGCCCATTGGTCTGGGGGTGAAAAGCAGAGGAGAAGGACAACTGAATTCCCAACTTGGAACAGAACGTCCTCCAAAATTTAGACACAAATTGAACTCCTCTGTCAGATACAATGTTCTCAGGAATCCCGTGCAAGCGAACCACCTGTTGCAAAAACAAGGGCACCAACTCAGAGGAAGATGGAAACTTAGGGAGTGGTACAAGATGAACCATCTTAGAGAACCTATCACAAATCACCCAAATAACAGTCATTCTTTGAGAGACCGGCATATCAGAGATGAAATCCATTGAAATATGGGTCCATGGCCTCCTGGGGACCGGCAAAGGCATCAGCAACCCACTAGAGCGAGAACAAGATTTAGACCGGGAGCAAGTCCCACAGGCCTGCACAAAATTCCTGACATCATGAGACAAGGTGGGCCACCAAAAAGAGCGACTCACCAGATCTCTAGTACTAAAAATACCTGGATGACCAGCCAGTGCAGAGCAATGAACTTCAGACATCACTCTCTTCTTCCACTGGTCAGGAACATACAACTTTCCACTGGGGCAACGCTCAGGTTTGTCCTCCTGGAACTCTTGCAGAGCAAGTCTCAAATCGGGCGAGATGGCAGAAAGAACTACCCCTTCGCCTAAGATGGTAGCAGGCTTGGTCACCATAGGAGAATCAGCAAAGAAACTCCTAGAGAGGGCGTCTGCCTTGACATTCTTAGTTCCAGGAAGGAAAGAGACCACAAAATCAAAACGTGTAAAAAACAAGGCCCACCTAGCCTGTCTAGGGTTCAAGCGTTTGGCCGACTCTAGGTAAATCAAATTTTTGTGGTCAGTGAGGACCACAACTTGATGTTTGGCTCCCTCCAACCAATGTCTCCACTCCTCAAATGCCCATTTCATGGCCAACAGTTCCCGATTCCCCACATCATAGTTACGTTCAGATGAAGAGAACTTTCGGGAAAAGAAAGCACAGGGATTCATTTTAGATGTTACCGGATCCTTTTGGGACAACACCGCTCCTGCACCAATCTCAGAAGCATCCACCTCTACCTGAAACGGGAGTGAGACATCAGGCTGCCGCAGAACCGGGGCGGAGGTAAATCTACGCTTCAGCTGATGAAAGGAAGCAACCGCCTCCGGAGACCAATTCAACACATCCGCACCCTTCCTGGTCAGGTCAGTCAATGGTTTGGCAATACTAGAAAATTTTGCTATAAATTTCCGATAAAAATTAGCAAAACCCAAAAACTTCTGGAGGGCCTTCAAAGAAGTGGGCTGAACCCAATCATAAATGGCCTGTACCTTGGCCGGGTCCATTTCAATAGTTGACGGAGACAAAATAAATCCCAAAAAAGAAATCCTCTGTACTCCAAAAAGGCATTTTGATCCTTTGACATACAGAGAATTCTCTCTCAAGATCCGGAACACAGTCCGAACATGTTCCACATGAGCATCCCAATCCTTGGAGAAGATCAAAATATCGTCCAGAGAGATAATCAAAAATTTATCGACAAAGTCTCGGAAAATATCGTTCATGAAGCACTGGAAGACAGAAGGGGCATTAGTGAGCCCAAAAGGCATCACCAGGTACTCAAAATGTCCCTCCGGAGTATTAAACGCCGTCTTCCATTCATCCCCCTGCTTAATGCGGATAAGATTATACGCCCCCCTGAGGTCAAGCTTGGTAAACCAGCAAGCACCTCTGACTCTAGAGAATATATCCGAAATCAGGGGTAACGGATACTGATATTTAATAGTAATTTTATTGAGGACACGATAATCAATACAAGGCCTCAACGAACCATCCTTCTTGGCCACAAAAAAAAAAACGGCACCTAAGGGTGAAGAGGATGGTTTAATATGACCCTTCTCCAACGCCTCCTTAATATAGGACCGCATAGCCTCATGCTCGGGTACAGATAAATTGAAGAGCCGACCCTTAGGAAATTTACACCCCGGGCTTTGTTCAATTGCACAGTCATAACTCCTATGAGGAGGCAAGGACGCAGACTCATTCTCACTAAATACATCATAGTAGTCCGCCAAATAGTCAGGAACCTCATGCGACTGAGGAGAGGTGGAAAAAAACGGAGCCTCACTAAAGGTACACCGGCAACCCCAACTCACCACAGACACAGACTTCCAATCCAAAACTGGATTATGAATCTGCAACCAGGGAAACCCCAGAACAACAGCATCATGCAGACCATGCAACACCAAAAATCTGCAATTTTCTTGGTGGTCTGGGGCGACCCGCATGACCAACTGGGTCCAAAACTGAGGTTTATTTTTAGCCAGAGGGGTAGCATCAATCCCCCTCAAAGGGATAGGCGTCTGCAGAGGTGTCAACGGAAATCCACAACGTTTAGCAAAATCCAAGTCCATTAGGTTTAGCGCTGCTCCCGAATCCACAAAAGCCTTGGTGGAAAATGTGGACAGGGAACAGATCAGAGTAATCGCCAAAAGAAACTTAGGCTGAACCCCACCAACAGAAAACGTGTGTGCAAAGCGTTTCTCACGTTTAGGACAAACAGAAATAATATGTGAGGCATCTCCACAGAAAAAACACAGCTTATTACGCCTTCTGAATTCCTGATGTTGCGCCTTAGACAAAACTCTATCACATTGCATAGGTTCAGACGTCTGTTCAACCGGTGGCAACACCTCTCGTGTAATCCTGCGTTCACGTAAACGCCGATCAACCTGAATGGCTAAAGACATAGAATCGTCCAGACCAGAGGGAACAGGAAATCCCACCATAGTATCTTTTACGGCTTCTGACAAACCCTTCCGAAAGAGAGCAGCCAAGGCACTATCATTTCAGGTAGTAATTACTGCCCACTTTCGGAACTTTTGACAGTACAACTCTGCAGATTCTCGACCCTGGTTCAATGCTACCAGGGTCTTTTCAGCCTGATCAATTGCATTAGGTTCGTCGTACAGCAACCCCAAGGCTTGAAAAAATGCGTTCACATTAGTCAGAATAGGGTCATCTGGTTTCAAAGAAAACGCCCAATCCTGGGGATCGCCGCGCAGCAAAGAGATGACAATTTTAACCTGCTGCGTGGGGCTCCCCGACGAGTTAGGCTTCAAAGCAAAAAATAATTTACAATTATTTTTGAAACTCAAAAATTTAGATCGATCCCCAAAAAATACATCAGGTGTGGGGATCTTTGGTTCAACAGCATGTGAACGAGCAAGATAGGCGGAAATTCCTCGCACTTCAGCAGCGAGCTGCTCCACACGATCAGACACTTGCTTTATCTCCATTGAGAGAAAAAAAAAATTCCCCCTATGGCCTCAGAGATATAGAGGAAAGAATATACACACTTTTTTTTTTTTTTTTTTTTTTTTAAACACAATTCTTTCCTGCTATTGAGTACCCAAGGATCTGCGGTTTGGCGGGTGATTCTGTTATGATTGAGTCACCGTAGGAGGCAAAAACAGAAATGCTAGCTAAGTCCAGAAAACCAGAGAAGTTGGCAACTATCAGATTGCAGACCCCTGAACCTATCAACACAACTAGCAGTAGCCGTGGGGGGTTCCTACGATGACCTAGACCCCTCGATCACAGCCGGAGAGATACATAGGCCTAAAGAAGGAAAGGGGAAATCTAACTGCCCCAGAGCAGACCCCAAAGCAATAGGCAGCCCCCCACATATAATGACGGTGAAGCAAGATGAAAACACTTACACAGACAGAAAGATAGACTGAGCAAAGACGGGGCCCAAAAACTACCTAGATAGGAACGGATAGGAAGGCTGCTGTCTGCAATCTGCCAAAACCCTATCAAAGACAAAAGCCAACAAGCTGATATAAAAATGGCCCTGAAGCAACTAAGCTTCAAAAACTAAATCAGCACTCAGGTACTTTCTGAAGACAGAGCTAACGGAACACTGCACACTCCAGCAGGGAGTGGCAGAATCCAAAAAGCAAGAAAAACAAAAACAAATCTTAAATGCAAAAAGGCAAAACAGAAAACTTAGATTTAGGAGAGCAGGAATCAGACTGGTGTCCAAAAGTCCACAGAGACATCACCCGCAGGGCAGAAAGGGCGTAGGCTGCCTTAAATCCAGTCAGTGACTCCACTCAGCCAATCGTCTTCATTAGTCCCAGGTGCCTGATAATCAGGCTCACTACCTTCCTTCACTAGAATAGGGAATTCACCAGGCCTCAGTGACGGAGGGGAAAATTAACTCACAACAGACATGTTTGTCATGTCCATATGTGTGCTTTTACTGCGCAGGCGCTATTCGGCCGGGCGACACCGCAGTTTTTACTGCGCAAGCGCCGAACTGACTAATTATGGCATCGTCAAGTCGCTTGGTAACTATAGCTTCATTCGTCCTGTTGATTTTATTGTGCAGGCGCCGTTCTGATCAGCGATGTTATCGCATGGTAACGACATGTCTGTTACGCCCTCACTTTCTATTGTGCAGGCGCTATTTAGCCTGGGGATGCCGTGGCCTCCCTTTGTTGCCTGGCAACCACAGTCTCAATACGCCTACTCTCATCTGCGCAGGTGCAGATCTGCTCTGCGACGCTGCACCTCTCCAACTTCTTTGTGAACAACTTTATTGGTCTGCATACAACGCTGACAAGATGGCCGCGACCATGCCTTTCTCTCCACCTCGTGGGTTAGTACTGATTTATTAATTATACAGCATGTTATTTCTTTATATATAAGGACATGCTTCATGTTATTTCTCAGCGCTTCACCCTCCCTTGAGGAAGTCACACAGCGTGTGGCGATACGCGTGGGGTTAGCTTTTCCCCTCTCCTTTACCCCACAGGTCATTCATTTTGCAGCTTTCACTTGGCACTTTACCCTCTGGTATGCTGGACATCTTTTTTGCACAAATTGCTGGTTTAGAGGTCATGGGACCTCTTTTCTAAATAGTCAGGTATTTTACCACCTTTGCATACTTGATTTGGGGACCTTTCATTTAGGGGCTTTCTAGTTAATATTTTTTACAAACTTTTTGCCCCCTTTCTATCTATATGGTGCTGTGAATAGCGTTTTTTCTTGTATTTTCAGACCTCAATTATAAATGGTTATCTTAAACATTACATTAACTGCTTTGATCATTGTATCTGAGTTAGCCTGTTATATATGAATACTGTGATATGGGGATAATGGTTGTGGGAGTGTCACTATATTATTATTGTATGATTGTGACATGATTGCCTCTTTGTGCTTTTTAAGTGTTTTTATGTTTTTGGGCTGTTACGTGTACATGTCATGAATAAAGAATTAATCTATTTTTCTATTAATTTTCTGGAGTTCCCATTTTTTGGATGTACTTTTTTCCCCTCTGTTCCACTTATCTCTTTTGAGTACATCTTTGGTGAACCCGTGCAATTTTATTATATTGGCTGTGCCCTCCGTTTGTTAACATTTCTTCAGTGTATCACATTGGTGGTCTTCCACTAATACTCTCTCTTTTGGAGTGTTGGCACGCCTAGTGATTGTAGCTAGCATTTTTTGTATAGACTGGCTCTGTTTGGTCTTTTTGTATTTACTTGTACTGCATTTCAGTTATGGATCTTGAGGCTAGAGAATTAGCATGGAAAGGCCAAATTGAAGGCATTTTTGGCAGTTGTGAGGCAGTGGTTACTCAGGATAGTTCTTTTCAACTTTTGTCTTCTGAACTTATTAATCTACATAAAAGTTTGACCAGGACTTGGTGGAATATTAATAGCTTGGAAGAATACAACAAACTTGGTATTGTCCCTAGGGGACTTCGGGTTAAGCTTTTTCCTGCTTGGGAACCAGATTCTGAATATAAGTCCATTTGGGAATCTGGTCTTTTGAAATGTTCATCTATTTTAATTGGTTTATTAATTGACCATGATCGTAAGCTCTTGGTTAAATTGAGGGGTGACATTAAGGAGAAAGAGTCCCAACTGACTTCTTTTGATGATGCCAGTCTTGTTAAACCTTTTCAACTACGCTTAAAAGAAATTATTGATAATTTTGAAAGAAAAATAATTCAAAAAAAGAAGAAAGTTCTTGCCGGACAAGGGTGACTTTGACAGTAAACAAGTTTTCAAGTGGACTCATGGAAATCAGAGATCCAACAAATTTCATAAATATCAGAGACAAAAATCAAAAGTGTCAGGAACACCGCACTGCACTTGCTCACTGAGCCAGTGCGTGTGTCCTGAGTAAGACAAACTGTGCTCAGAGATACCTGTGGAGCAGGCAGCAGCAGAGAAGATGCGTGCTTCAGACCCGCAGGACCTGAAGCAGGTGACTGCTAGGGGCGTGGCCTCAACTCCAGAGAGCTAGGAGCTGCAGGAAAACTCCTAGAATGGTAACTAAGGAACAAAGTTACTAATAGGCATAAACAGAGAACTAAGCCAGATCAGGCCGGGGTCAAAGCACGAGATAGCAAGACAATTACCAAAGGGCTAGACAGAACAGAGAGTCAAGACGTAGCCAAGAAGACAGAAACCAGAGAAGCAGATATACAAATCGAGAGCTGAGAAGGACTCCTTAGCGGGTTCCGACCAAATTTTTAAATCAGCCCCCTTCTGGGTAAGATCTGTGAGTGGTTTAACCACTTGAGAGAAACCTTTAATGAATCTCCGGTAATAATTCGCAAATCCCAAGAAGCGCTGGAGCCCCTTGAGATCACGAGGCTGAACCCAGTCTGCGATCACCAGCACCTTCTTAGGGTCCATACGAAACCCCTCACAAAATACAATCAGCCCCCAGAAAGACAAGAAAAATGAATATTTTGCCAATTTAGCAAACAAGTGGTTCTCCCTGAGTCACTGGAGAACTGTCTGTAGATGTTGTAAGAGAGACTAACTGTCTGGGGAATACACCAAATGTCATCCAAATAAATGACAACAAAATGGCCTATCAGGTCAGAAAACACAACATTGATAAAGTTCTGGAAAATAGCGGGTGCATTAGTTAACCCAAATGGCATAACCAGGTTTTCAAAGAGTCCCTCTGTTGTGAGGAACGCAGTTTTCCACTCGTCCCCTTCCCGAACCCTTATCAGGTTGTAGGCCCCCCCCCGGAGATCTAATTTGGAGAACCATTGAGCCCCAGATAACTGATTACATAGGTCTGGGATGAGGGGAAGTGGATAAGTGTTCCTAACCGTTATCTTGTTAAGTTCCTGAAAGTCGAGGCACGGCCGCAAACCACCATATTTCTTCTTCACAAAGAAGAATCCTGCTGCCACAGGTGACACAGAAGGCCTGATATGCCCATTGCGGAGACTTTCAGCTATGTACTCCTTCATGGCTTGGCGCTCAGCCCCGGACAAATTGAACAATCAAGCCTTAGGTAACTTGGCTCCGGGTACTAAATCAATGGCACAATCGTAGGGTCTATGTGGTGGCAGCGCCTCAGCCTCACTTTCGGAAAATGCGTCTTCGAAATCCTTCAGGTACTCCGGAATACCTTCCAGACCGACAGATGATACAAATACGGTTTTAACAGAGTTAAAAAGAGGCCCCAGGTTACACCATTTCTCTTTACATCCCCATTGAGTGATCTCTTCCGTCACCCAATCAATGGTAGGATTATGGCGTTGTAGCCAAGGCATCCCCAGTACCAGTCTTGCAGGCAAGTTATCTAACACAAGACAAGATAATTTTTCCACATGAGTGGAACCCACTTTCAGAGAAAAAAGTTCAGACCTGAAACAGATACCATCCTGGGTAAGAGAGGACGAGTTAATTGCCACAAGTTTAACAGGATCCTGAAGCCTGACTGTCCCTATCTTATTGAGAGTCATCATCCGGGCATCAATCAGGTTAACAGCAGAGCCACAGTCAACAAAGGTGGTAGTCTGAACAGGACCATCACCAAGTTCCAGTTCCACCCGAAGCACAATTTTTGCAAGTGAGGAAAAAGGTACCTGAAGGTCTGGGTAGCCTCCTACCCAGACCTAGTCGTTTCCCGCCACCTTGGAGGATGACGGACAGGAGGGGCAGTCCTTCTTCCAATATCCAGATTCCCCACAATAGAAGCACAACTGCTTCTCCTGGCGGCGTCTTCTTTCCTTCTCATCACAGGTGACAGCGCTCACCTCCATAGCCACTGGAGGAGTCCGGGTCTCAACTTCACTGGAGAATAATGATGTTTCAAGTTGCATAACACCTCTTGCCCGCAGTCTGCGATCCATGCGAACTGCTTGTTTCATGGCATCCTCCAGGGAGTCAGGTGGAGGATGGAGTGCCACGGCATCCTTCAGACGTTCACACAGGCCTCTACAAAACAGCCCCCGTAGGGCTGCATCACTCCAAGAAATCTCAGCTGCCCAATGTCTAAATTCAGAACAGAACCACTCGACTGAGTGCTTCCCCTGACAGACACTCATCACCTTGTCCTCAGCCAAACGCACTCTATCTGGCTCATCGTAAATAAGCCCTAAGGCCTCAAAAAATGCATCCACAGACATTCTCTCTGGGGCAGAAGAGGAAAGAAAAAATACCCATGCTTGTGGGGACCCCCTAAGCAGGGACATAACCACCCCCACCCTCTGTTTCTCATCCCCAGAGGAATGGGGTCTAAAGGAGAAAAAGAGTTTACAGACCTCTTTAAATGCTCTAAGTTCATTTTTGTCACCAGCAAATGTATCTGGTAACTTAACCGGGGATTCGGGTGAGACTAAAATGACATCTCTAATCCCCACCTGCTGAAAGCCTGCGGAAAGCGCTCTCTGAACCGAGTCCGCAACCTGCCGTTGGGACTGGGCCAGGGTTTGGTGTTCCAAACTTAGCTTCTGCAGCGACTGAGTCAAGCATTTCACCTGCTCAGATAAGGCATGCATTGGGTCCATGCTGCAGAAGTGAGAGAAAAAAAAAAAGTTTACGGTCAGTTATAATATGTCAGGAACACCGCACTGCACTTGCTCACTGAGCCAGTGCACGTGTCCTGAGTAAGAAAAACTGTGCTCAGAGATACCTGTGGAGCGGGCAGCAGCAGAGATGAGTGCTTCAGACCCGCAGGACCTGAAGCAGGCGACTGCTGGGGGCATGGCCTCAACTCCAGAGAGCTAGGAGCTGCAGGAAAACTCCTAGAATGGTAACTACGGAACAAAGTTACTAATAGGCATAAACAGAGAACTAAACCAGATCAGGCCGGGGTCAATGCATGAGATAGCAGGACAATTACCAAAGGGCTAGACAGAACGGAGAGTCAAGACCTAGCCAAGAAGTCAGAAACCAGAGAAGCAGATATACAGTACAGAATCAAACGGCAAACTCACAACGGGGGGACAGAACCGGATCAGAACCATATAAGCAAGCTATAAGACAACGAACAGACACAGGGGTCAAAACACTCGGCCAAAGGCAAAAGTATAACTGACAGGGATTGGAGCTTCCCAAGGGTTTAAGAAGCTCTCCCTGAACCAAAGCGAGGCCACAATCATTAACCCCAGGTGTGCAGGTCAAAACCTGCACTGAGCTCCAGACATTAACCCCTGACGTGCAGCTCAAAAACCTGCACTGGGATCATGACAAAAAGACTCAGATACCAAATATAGATTCGGGGACCGGAGAATCATCTATGAGCGATTTTTTATCATCAGGCACAAGCGATCAAGAAACCATACCAGGAGGGGTCGGCGAAAACATTTCCATCTCCAGGAAGAAAGGACGTCAACATCAGGCTTGGTCACCAACATACAAAAGACAGCTGAGACAGCCCAGACAGAGATAATAGTCCCCATGGATATGATGAATACAGATCACACTTCGGATGAGGTGGGTGCTGTGGCCAATACGGCAGAGAAAGGTAACTTACAAATTATCTATCTATCTAGCTATGTTTTATCAGATGTCGAAATTTCCGTTTTATCAAGGGGTGTTTCCTTTGCACCCATGGGTGCTTTGGATAAATTTATTTTGACTAAGGACCTGTACTTATTCTGTAGGCAGCTTACATTTAATATGCTTTACCATCAACCTTCGTTATTAGATACACTGCCACTGGATGAGAGACAGGCCTTTATCGATCTTCTTGATTTATTACAGGAAAACGAGAATTCTAAAAAAGCCTCTGATAAATTCTGGCACTTACCTTCGCAAGCTACACCATCTTTTGCACTATTCCCTACAATTTAGATTTTCTACAATGTGGTCAGCAAAGAGATCTCCAAGCTTCATACGAACAGCAAACAAGGTGAGAACTTGGGGCACAAGGAGAGACTAGCTGTCAAAAAACTCAAAAACAATTCCTCCTTTATTATAAAGGAAGCTGATAAGGGGGGAATATAGTTCTATGGCCCATTGATATGTAGTTAAGGGAAGCCAAACATCAGCTTAACATCATGTCTTGTTACCAGGTTTTATAGTCATATGTTAAAGTTTGGGCACCACTATTAATGTTAACCTTTTTTCTTTATAACAATTTTGGTTTTTGCAACAGCTATTTCAGTTTCATATATCTAATAACTGATGGACTCAGTTATATTTCTGGATTCAAATGAGGTTTATTCTACTAATAGAAAATGTGCAATCTGCATTTAAACAAAATTTGACCTGTGCAAAAGTATGGGCACCTCAACATGAAAGTGACATTAATATTTCGTAGATCCTCCTTTTGCAAAAATAACAGCCTCTAGTCGCTTCCTGTATCTATTAATGAGTTCCTGGATCCTGGATGAAGGTATTTGTGACCATTCCTGTTTACAAAACAATTCCAGTTCAGTTAAGTTTGATGGTCGCCGAGCATGGACAGCCCGCTTCAAATCATCCCACAGATGTTCAATGATATTCAGGTCTGGGGACTGGGATGGCCATTCCAGAACATTGCAATTGTTCCTCTGCATGAATGCCTGAGTAGATTTGGTAATATAAAACTAAGGAAAAAAGAAAGCGCAATAGGGTCTTATCTGGGTGGAAAATGGAATAAATTCTGATGGATTCTACTCACCTTTTCCAGGAAAGATACAAGCACGTAAATCAATGTCAGCCTGCTGCACGCCCGAAGGTCCACAACGTGACCGCCAAATAAAACTCCTTTTGGATAAAATATTCTGACTCAGGCTTACTGTGCGCTGCTGGACCAGGATAAAATCACCACATGAGAAGTTTAACCATTTATTCCCAACGCGTTTCAAAGTGTAGACCACTTCTTCCTCAGAGGATGACATGTAGTGAACAGACACAGCCTTCTCTGGTTAAATACATAAAATATTTGAATTCGGGCACCAAAACCACATGTGATGAAGGGACAGATGTCAAAGTTCAAGGGTTAATGGAGCGCAAAATACTTTTACAATTGTTCTTAATGCTTACAATTTAACATTTTTAATTTCTGTTACAGATAATATATATAAAAATTAAATTTTATATATGGAATAAAAGAAAAAAAGGGGAGAAGAAGAAAAAGAAAAAAAGGGGGAAAATTCATTTTGTAACTGAAAAAATGCTTATGGTTCGAACCCATTAGTGGAATGTCATAGTCCCAAGTCAAAACCACTCGGCTAGAGAGGATTTTGTTTGAGAAGAGAAGACATAAGTCTAAAAAAGGAAAAAATTCGAAAAATGCATTGCGAAAAAATGTTTGTTATATTACATGAAAATATATGTATAAAAAATCTTTTTTATTAAAAATGTGAATATATATAATAAAAATATGTAATAAAAATATATATAAAAATACATTGCAATGGTGTATGTGTGAATAAAAATTCTTAATATGGGATTAGAAATATACCTGGATAAAACATCAAATTGATTCGTTGGTACGTGGAAAAGGAAACGGACCTACAGAAATGTCACTCAGAAATCATTCCATGGAAATGAGTTTGCCTCCCGGAACCAGGGGATGCATTTGGTATTGGAAATATTATTTTAAAAACAATTAATAATTCATTATTTAAGTAAGAACGCTCTACTATAAAACAAGAAAAATATACAACAAATTCTCTCTGAATATACTTCAAATAATTGTTGAAAGAAAAATATACCATTAAAAAAAGAGGTTATAGAAAGACCTCTGTAATTTCGTTAAGACCATTGGGTTTCAATGTATTTAGTCTATAGATCCAAAAAACCTCTTTGCGATTTAGTTGTCCCATTCTATCAGGGTGATCACTGGGTGTATACTCAATGGGGCTTATTTTTAACCCTTCATAGTTTTTTCCATGTTTTAAAGCGAAGTGGCTAGAAAGACCGTGCTGCATATAACCTATTTTAATGTTATGTCTATGGGAGTTAACCCTCCGGTGTAGGGGCTGTGTTGTTCTCCCTACATATTGCTTTTTGCAGTCACATTCAACAACATATATGACAAATTCTGTGGCACAATTTAAAAAACTTTTGATAGGAAAACATTCTTTAGTAAAGGTAGATTCAAAGGTTTTTTCTTTATGAGCAATAATTCCACAGCATAAACAGTTTCTTTTACCACATTTGTATATTCCCATAGTTGGATTTGGTAGGGAAGACAATTGTTCTTTTCTAAGACGACTTGGAGCTACTAGATTTTTTATAGTAGGTGCTCTATGAAAAGTAATGCCAGGGTTTCTCGGAAGAATTCTATATAATACAGGATCATTTAGGAGAACATGCCAATTACGTGTCAAAATTTCTCTAATTTTAATATTCTCAGCACAAAATTGTGTAATAAAATTACTTGTATATTTTTTATTATCAGTTGTGGTCATCTTGGTTCCATTAATAAGTGAATTTTGGGAGAGACTTTTGCATGTATTATAAGCATCTTTTACCAAACCCACAGGATATTTTTTGGCTATAAATCTGTTCCTCAATATTTCAGCCTGGTTTTCAAAATCCACCATATCAGTACAATTTTTTCTAATTCTTTTATATTGATTAGCAGGTATATTTTTAACCATTTACTGAAATGCCCGCTGCTGAAAGGTATATAACTATTTTTATCAACATGTTTGAAATAGGTTTTGGTTAAAATATTATTATTCTGGGTAAATATTGTTATATCCAAGAAATTGATGGTGGAGGAATTATGTATTGAGGAAAAGGACAAACCCCAGCAATTATTATTCATGTCCTTAATGAATTCTTCAATATCATTTTTGGAGTTATCCCAAATGAAGAAAAGATCGTCTATGAATCTTTTGTATGTGATAATATTATTTTGAAATTTAGATTTAAAAATATAAAATTCCTCAAAAACCCCCATAAAAATATTTGCATATGTAGGTGCGACCTGGGACCCCATCGCAGTCCCAAGTCGCTGATGATAAAAGCACCCATCAAAGGTAAAATAGTTGTTTTTTAAAATAAATTCCATCCCTTTCAGTAAAAACCTTTTTTGTGCAGGTGTCAATCTTTTATCATTCACTAAAACCTTATTAAAACAAGCGAGTCCCAAATCATGAGGAATATTTGAATACAAAGAGGATACATCCATTGTCAAAAAAACATATGGTGGTCTCCACCTAATGGTTTGGAGGATTTGAATAAGATGTGTGGAAACTTTAATAAAGCTTTTTAATAAGGGTATATGAGTCACCATAATCCTATCTATGTAATGTGATAGATTACTAGTAATGGAACCAATACTAGATATGATGGGTCTGCCAGGAGGATTTTCAAGATTTTTGTGGATTTTAGGGAGGTGATAAAAAAAAGGGGTACGGGGATTAGATATAGTTAAAAATTTATATTCATCTTTATCAAAAATATTATTGTTTTTTCCTTCTAAAATAAGTTTGTCATAATTTGTCTTCATTGTTTTTAATACTTCAAATGTAGTTTTCATATAATATTTCTTATCAATTAAAATTCTCAGTGCTTCATCTCAATAATCTTTATAGTCCTGGATGACTATACCTCCTCCCTTATCTGCTGAACGAATAACGATGTCAGTACGGGATTTCAACGTTTTCAGTGCTATTTTCTCATTCCTTGTTAAATTATTTTTATAGTTATTTTTATTTTTATTACGAAACAAATCCTTAAATTCCTCCTGTACTATGTCATTAAATACATTCAGATGGTGTCCCTTACTGTCTACCGGATAAAACTTGGATTTCTTTGGTACTTCCAAATGAAATCCAGAAGTACCTGTATCAATCGAATCCTCTATTTCTTTATCATTAGTTTTTATCTGACAAGTTTCCTGTAGTGCAAAGTGTCGTTTAAGGGTGAGTTTCCTTATAAAGATCTGTAAATCTAAAAATAAACTGAAATCATTTGTCCTGAATGTAGGACAGAAAGCAAGTCCTTTGGAAAGGACATTGGTTTCATCAGATGTAAGACTGTGTGAGGATAAATTGAAAATATTGTTACCGTCTTCTATGCCAAAATTATTTCTATTTTTTATGAGATTATTTTCCCTTTCTTTTTTCTCCCCCCTCTACTTCCTCTATAGACCCTTTTCTTTTTCCATTTTTTGGTGAGAAAAATTTGTTTATTTGTGCAGATTTTAGTGCTCGTGGTAAAAAAGGGACAGTTGTGTTGTCTGTATTAGAGTTATCAATTAGAATCGTATTATTTTTGGATGTATCTAAAACAGAAAGGTCTAATAATGATTCCTGTGTTCCTTCTGGGAATTCCATAAGTGCTGGGGATGGGATTTCAATGGTGATAGGTGTAATTATTTTGTTAGTGTCAAGGATAGGGTTAATTGTGTCCATGAGATTTTTTTCTTTATCAGAATTATTGGTTTTATCATTATTAAGACGTGTCATTTGTTCTTTAATGTTCTCTAAGTGTTTCATAGCCTCAATTAGTGGTGCAGTCATTTTGGTCGTTTTAATTACTGGGGGCTTGGAAAAAATATTCTCTTTTTCTTGAGATGGAAAAACTGATTGGATTTTTTCTATTAGTTTTTTATCAGTTGTTTTTGGCATAGCTTTATTACTTTGATCTATTTTTTGATAAGTTTCATTATTACTATTGTTCATTCTCCTATAGTCTTCCCTGTCTCTTTGTAATTTTTTTGATTTTTTAAGAACTGTCTCATGTTCAACCTGCATAACATGTGTAATTATATTGGAATTAATTTTTTTATATTCTGGGTGTTTATGAAAGGGAATTAGTTCCTTAGACAGCTCCATTACTTTGGAAGCTGCTATCTCAGCTAATTTGGATCTCTTTTTATATAAAAGTAAAATCATCTTATGCATACAGTTTCTCAGGTTATTGTCCCATTCTTTAGTAAAGTCCAAGTCTTTGTCAAAGGGTGAATCAAAGACCAACCTTAATCCACGTGGACAAATATTCTCCTCCAGGTAGATGGATAAGAACCGGGTGTCCAAACTGTAGTGTAATTCCTCCTTCAAGGCTTCTTTAAAATTCGTAAAAATCATCCGGAAGGTCCTGGTTTCTTCCTCACTGAAATTGTCTGAGGTGTCATCATTAGATACTGAAAATCTTGTGTTTCCAATAGTTTGTAAAATCAGACGTTCTCTCGACGATATTCTGTTTTGGAAGTATTCCATGCTGACACAAAGTACCGGACCCTCTGCTGCTCAGGATTTCCTTATGCACCGGCTGTATTATCCAGGAACAGCCGGAGAGAAACCAATATAAAACTAAGGAAAAAAGAAAGCGCAATAGGGTCTTATCTGGGTGGAAAATGGAATAAATTCTGATGGAATCTACTCACCTTTTCCAGGAAAGATACAAGCAATGATAAATACAAGCATTGATAAATCAATGTCAGCCTGCTGCACGCCCGAAGGTCCACAACGTGACCGCCAAATAAAACTCCTTTTGGATAAAATATTCTGACTCAGGCTTACTGTGCGCTGCTGGACCAGGATAAAATCACCACATGAGAAGTTTAACCATTTATTCCCAACGCGTTTCAAAGTGTAGACCACTTCTTCCTCAGGGGATGACATGTAGTGAACAGATACAGCCTTCTCTGGTTAAATACATAAAATATTTGAATTCGGGCGCCAAAACCACATGTGATGAAGGGACAGATGTCAAAGTTCAAGGGTTAATGGAGCGCAAAATACTTTTACAATTGTTCTTAATGCTTACAATTTAACATTTTTAATTTCTGTTACAGATAATATATATAAAAATTAAATTTTATATATGGAATAAAAGAAAAAAGGGGAGAAGAAGAAAAAGAAAAAAAGGGGGAAAATTCATTTTGTATTTTATTAAAAAATGTGAATATATATAATAAAAATATGTAATAAAAATATATATAAAAATATAAAAATACATTGGAATGGTGTATGTGTGAATAAAAATTCTTAATATGGGATTAGAAATATACCTGGATAAAACATCAAATTGATTCATTGGTACATGGAAAAGGAAACAGACCTACAGAAATGTCACTCAGAATTCATTCCATGGAAATGAGTTCTCCTCCCGGAACCAGGGGCTGCATTTGGTATTGGAAATATTATTTTAAAAACAATTAATAATTCATTATTTAAGTAAGAACGCTCTACTATAAAACAAGAAAAATATACAACAAATTCTCTCTGAATATACTTCAAATAATTGTTGAAAGAAAAATATACCATTTCCATGGAATGATTTCTGAGTGACATTTCTGTAGGTCCGTTTCCTTCCCCTGAAAAGCTATGTTGAATAATCTTTGTTTTCAGATCATTTGAGAGTTGTTTTGAGGAGCCCATGATGCCACTCTTCATAGGAGAATCAAATAGTAGTTAGGAGTGTTCAAATCAAGAAAATGATAAGGGTGCCCACACTTTTGCACCGGTCAAATTTTGTTTAAATGCAGATTGCACATTTTCTGTTAGTACAATAAACCTCATTTGAATCCAGAAATATAACTGAGTCCATCAGTTATTAGATATATGTTGTGAAAAATGTTGTGAAGAAGAATTCCTGTTGAGAGGAACAGAGGCCGCTATCTGCAGACCGGATATAACTTCAAGAGAAATGTGCTGCCTTCCAGGTGCAAAAATTAAAGATGTGTCTGACAGGATATCAGGACTCTTCAGACCTACAGATGACTACCTGTTGTGAGTTCATTTTCCCCTTCACTACTGAGGCCCGAGGAACTCCCTCTTCTGGTGAAGAAAGGTAGTGAGCCTGATTGTCAAACACCTGGGGCTGATGATGACTGGCTGTTTGGAGTTGGAGTGGAGTTAATGACTGGATATAAGGCTGCCGACGCCCTTCTGGCCTGCGGGTGATGTCTCTGTGGACTTCTTGGAAACCAGTCTGATTCCTGCTCATCTAAAGCTAAGATTTCTGCTTTGCCTTTTTGCATTAGTGTTTTGTTTTCCTTGCTTTTCTGGATTCTGCCATTCCCTGCTGGGGTGAGCTGAATCTCCTTTTGCCTGTTGCTCTGTCTTCAGAATATTCCTGAGTACTGACATAGCCTTTTTTGAAGCCTAGCGTCTTCAGGGCCTTTTTTACTGTCAGTTTGTTGGCTCTTATTTTCATAGGGTTTTTTCACGGATTGCAGACAGCAGCCTTCCTGTCCTTTCCTATCTAAGCTAGCTTGGGCCCCATCTTTGCTCAGTCTATCTTTCTGTCTGTGTTTTGTTCTTTCTTCTTGCTTCACCGTCATTATATGTGGGGGGCTGCCTTTTGCTTTGGGGTCTGCTCTGGGGCAGTTTAGATTTCCCTTTCTGTCTTTAGGCTATGTAGTCCTCCGGCTGTGATCGAGGGGCCTAGGGCATCGTAGGAGCCCCCCACGGCTACTGCTAGTTGTGTTGATAGGTTCAGGGGTCTGCAATCCGATAGCTGCCAATTTCTCTGGTTTTCTGGACTTAGCTAGCATTTCTATTTTTGCCTCCTACGGTGACTCAATCATAACAGAATCACCCGCCATACCGCAGATCCTAGGGTACTCAATTGCAGGAAAGAATTGTATAAAAAAAAAAAAAGGTGTGTATATTTTTTCCTCTATATCTCTGAGGCCGTAGGGGGAATTTTTTTTTCTCTCAATGGAGATAAAGCAATTGTCTGATCGTGTGGAGCAGCTCGCTGCGGAAGTGCGGGGAATTTCCGCCTACCTTGCTCATTCACATACTGCTGAACCAAAGATTCCTACACCTGATGTATTTTTTGGGGATCGGTCTAAATTTTTGAATTTCAAAAATAATTGTAAATTAATTTTTGCCTTGAAGCCTAACTCGTCAGGGAGCTCCGCGCAGCAGGTTAAAATTGTCATCTCTTTGCTGCGTGGTGATCCCCAGGATTGGGCGTTTTCTTTGAAACCAGATGATCCTATTCTGACTAATGTGAACGCATTTTTTCAGGCCTTGGGGTTGTTGTATGACGAACCTAATGCCATTGATCAGGCTGAAAAGACCCTGCTGGCATTGAACCAGGGTCGTGATTCTGCAGAATTGTACTGTCAAAAATTCCGAAAGTGGGCAGTACTTACTACCTGGAATGATAATGCCTTGGCTGCTCTCTTTCGGAAGGGGTTGTCAGAAGCCGTAAAAGATACTATGGTGGGATTTCCTGTTCCCTCTGGTCTTGACGATTCTATGTCTTTAGCCATTCAGGTTGATCAGCGTTTGCGCGAACGCAGAGCTGCACGAGAGGTGTTGCCACCTGTTGAACAGATGTCTGAACCTATGCAATGTGATAGAGTTTTTTCCAGAGAGCAGCGTCAGGAGTTCAGAAGGCGTAATAAGTTGTGTTTTTTCTGTGGAGATGCCTCACATATTATTTCTGTCTGTCCTAAACGCGAGAAACGCCTTGCACACACGTTTTCTGTTGGTGGTGTTCAACCTAAGTTTCTTCTGGCTATTACTCTGATCTGCTCCCTGTCCACATTTTCCGCCAAGGCTTTTGTGGATTCGGGAGCAGCTCTAAACCTAATGGACTTGGATTTTGCTAAACGTTGTGGATTTCCGATGACACCTCTGCAGACGCCTATCCTTTTGAGGGGGATTGATGCTACTCCTTTGGCTAAAAATAAACCTCAGTTTTGGACCCAGGTGGTAATGCGGGTCGCCCCAGACCATCAACAAGATTGCAGGTTTTTGGTGTTACATAATCTGCATGATACTATTGTTCTGGGGTTTCCCTGGTTACAAATTCATAATCCAGTTTTGGATTGGAAATCTGTGTCTGTGGTGAGTTGGGGTTGTTGGTGTGCCTTTAGTGAGGCTCCGGTGTTTTCCACCTCTCCTCAGTCGTATGATGTTCCTGATTATTTGGCGGACTTTTATGATGTATTTAGTGAGAATGAGTCTGCGTCTCTGCCTCCTCATAGGAGTTATGACTGTGCAATTGAACTGAGCCCGGGGTGTAAATTTCCCAAGGGTCGGCTCTTCAATTTATCTGTACCCGAGCACGAGGCTATGCGATCCAATATTAAGGAGGCGTTGGAGAAGGGTCATATTAGACCATCCTCGTCACCCTTAGATAACGGGTTTTTTTTTGTAGCCAAAAAGGATGGATCATTAAGACCTTGTATTGATTATCGTGCTCTCAACAAAATTACTGTTAAATATCAGTATCCGTTACCCCTTATTTCTGATCTATTCTCCAGAGTTAAAGGTGCTTGCTGGTTTACCAAGCTTGACCTCAGGGGGGCGTATAATCTTATTCGCATTAAGCATGGGGATGAATGGAAGACGGCGTTTAATACTCCGGAGGGACATTTTGAGTACCTGGTGATGCCTTTTGGGCTCATTAATGCCCCTTCTGTCTTCCAGTGCTTCATGAACGATTTTGTCGATAAATTTTTGATTATCTATCTGGATGATATTTTGATCTTCTCCAAGGATTGGGATTCTCATGTGGAACATATTCGGACTGTGTTCCGGATCTTGAGGGAGAATTCCCTGTATGTCAAAGGATCTAAATGCCTTTTTGGAGTACAGAGGATTTCTTTTTTGGGATTTATTTTGTCCCCGTCAAGTATTGAAATGGACCCGGCCAAGGTACAGGCCATTTACGATTGGGTTCAGCCCACTTCTTTGAAGGCCCTCCAGAAGTTTTTGGGTTTTGCTAATTTTTATCGGAAATTTATAGCAAAATTTTCTAGTATTGCCAAGCCATTGACTGATTTGACTAAGAAGGGTGCTGATGTGTTAAATTGGTCTCCGGAGGCTGTTTCTTCCTTTCAGGAGCTGAAGCGAAGATTCACCTCCGCCCCGGTTTTGCGGCAACCTGATGTCTCACTTCCGTTCCAGGTAGAGGTGGATGCTTCTGAGATTGGTGCAGGAGCTGTTTTGTCCCAAAAGGATCCTGTAACATCTAAAATGAATCCCTGTGCTTTCTTTTCCCGAAAGTTCTCTCCATCTGAACATAACTATGATGTGGGGAATCGGGAACTGTTAGCCATGAAATGGGCATTTGAGGAGTGGAGACATTGGTTGGAGGGAGCTAAGCATCAAGTCGTGGTCCTCACTGACCACAAGAATTTGATTTACCTAGAGTCGGCTAAGCGCTTGAACCCTAGACAGGCTAGGTGGGCCTTGTTTTTTACACGTTTTGATTTTGTGGTTTCTTTTCTTCCTGGAACTAAGAATGTCAAGGCTGACGCCCTCTCTAGGAGCTTCTTTGCTGATTCTCCTGTGGTGACCAAGCCTGCTACCATCTTAGGCGAAGGGGTAGTTCTTTCTGCCATCTCTCCCGATTTGAGACGTGCTCTGGAAGAGTTCCAGGAGGACAAACCTGAGAGTTGTCCCAGTGGAAAGTTGTATGTTCCTGACCAGTGGAAGAAGAGAGTGATGTCTGAAGTTCATTGCTCTGCTTTGGCTGGTCATCCAGGTATTTTTGGTACTAGAGATCTGGTGAGTCGGTCTTTTTGGTGGCCCTCCTTGTCTCGTGATGTCAGGAATTTTGTGCAGTCCTGTGGGACGTGCTCCCGGTCTAAATCGTGTTCTCGCTCTAGTGGGTTGTTGATGCCTTTGCCTGTCCCCAAGAGGCCATGGACCCATATTTCAATGGATTTCATCTCTGATATGCCTGTCTCTCAAAGGATGACTGTTATTTGGGTGATTTGTGATAGGTTCTCTAAGATGTTTCATCTTGTACCACTCCCTAAGTTGCCGTCTTCCTCTGAATTGGTGCCCCTGTTTTTACAACAGGTGGTTCGCTTGCACGGGATTCCTGAGAACATTGTATCTGACAGAGGAGTCCAGTTTGTGTCTAGATTTTGGAGAACTTTCTGTTCCAAGCTGGGAATTCAGTTGTCCTTCTCCTCTGCTTTTCACCCTCAGACCAATGGGCAGACAGAGAGAACAAACCAGACCTTGGAGTCATATTTGAGATGTTTTATTTCTGCTGATCAGGATGATTGGGTTTCATTTTTGCCCTTGGCCGAATTTGCTTTAAATAATAGAGCTAGTTCTGCCACTTTGATGTCACCTTTTTTTTTATAACTTTCGGTTTCATCCTCGATTTTCTTCAGGGCAGGTGGAGCCCTCTGCCCAGGTGTTGACACTGTGGTGGAGAGAATGCACCAGATCTGGGACCAAGTGGTGGATAAGTTATCTCTCTCCCAGGAAAAGGCCCAGCGGTTTTCCAACCGACATAGGACCATTGGTCCCCAGTTTAAGGTTGGTGATATGGTGTGGTTATCATCAAAAAATATTGCTATGAAGGTGGCTTCTCCTAAGTTTAAGCCTAGATTTATTGGACCTTACAAGATTTTGGAGATTATTAATCCGGTCTCTTTTCGTTTGGCTCTGCCTGTCACATTTAAAATCCATAATGTGTTCCATAAATCTTTGTTGAAGAGGTTTGTTGAACCTTTTCCGGGGGTTGCACCTCCAGACCCTGTATTGGTTGAAGGTAACATGGAATATGAGGTAGAGAAAGTACTGGATTCCCATCTGGCTAGACGGAGACTCCAGTATTTGGTTAAGTGGAAGGGTTATGGTCAGGAGGATAATTCCTGGGTCTCTGCCTCTGATATTCATAAAAGATTGGTGCGTGCCTTTCATCGGGCTCACCCTGATCGCCCTGGTGGCGTGGTTGAGGGTTCGGTGACCCCTCCTCAAGGGGGAGGTACTGTTGTGAGTTCATTTTCCCCTTCACTACTGAGGCCCGAGGAACTCCCTCTTCTGGTGAAGAAAGGTAGTGAGCCTGATTGTCAAACACCTGGGGCTGATGATGACTGGCTGTTTGGAGCTGGAGTGGAGTTAATGACTGGATATAAGGCTGCCGACGCCCTTCTGGCCTGCGGGTGATGTCTCTGTGGACTTCTTGGAAACCAGTCTGATTCCTGCTCATCTAAAGCTAAGATTTCTGCTTTGCCTTTTTGCATTAGTGTTTTGTTTTCCTTGCTTTTCTGGATTCTGCCATTCCCTGCTGGGGTGAGCTGAATCTCCTTTTGCCTGTTGCTCTGTCTTCAGAATATTCCTGAGTACTGACATAGCCTTTTTTGAAGCCTAGCGTCTTCAGGGCCTTTTTTACTGTCAGTTTGTTGGCTCTTATTTTCATAGGGTTTTTTCACGGATTGCAGACAGCAGCCTTCCTGTCCTTTCCTATCTAAGCTAGCTTGGGCCCCATCTTTGCTCAGTCTATCTTTCTGTCTGTGTTTTGTTCTTTCTTCTTGCTTCACCGTCATTATATGTGGGGGCTGCCTTTTGCTTTGGGGTCTGCTCTGGGGCAGTTTAGATTTCCCTTTCTGTCTTTAGGCTATGTAGTCCTCCGGCTGTGATCGAGGGGCCTAGGGCATCGTAGGAGCCCCCCACGGCTACTGCTAGTTGTGTTGATAGGTTCAGGGGTCTGCAATCTGATAGCTGCCAACTTCTCTGGTTTTCTGGACTTAGCTAGCATTTCTATTTTTGCCTCCTACGGTGACTCAATCATAACAACTACCCATTCCTGCTACTACATGTGGGGACAAATGACACCGCAAGAAACGACCTGGAAACCATCTGCAGAGACTTTGAAAACTTAGGCAAGAAAGTGAAAGAAGTGGGAGCGCAGGTGGTCTTCTCTTCCATCCTCCCAGTGGATGGCCATGGAACAAGGAGGTGGAATAAGATTCTGCAGGTGAACAACTGGCTACGTTGATGGTGCCATCAGCAACGATTTGGATTTCTGGATCACGGAGTGAATTACCTATACGATGGACTACTTGCTAGAGATGGGGTGCACCTTACGAAGACTGGAAAACAAGTATTTGGAAGTCGCCTTGCTACACTTGTAAGGAGAGCTTTAAACTAGAACAACGTGGGAAGGGAAGCAAAAGACCAGAAAAAGCCATACACCTGACAAATGCTATTGAGAACTCTGCTATTAGAAGTGGAAAGGAAGAACAAAGACAAAAGAATCTAAATAATAAAAATATTGGAGAAAGAGAAAACAATCACAAACTAAAATGTTTCTATACTAATGCACAAAGCATGGGCAACAAACAAGGAGAATTGGAACTACTAACACAGGAAAAGAAATATGATGTCATTGGAATCACTGAAACTTGGTGGGACAATACACATGATTGGAATACAAGACTAGAAGGATACAACTTATTTGCAAGAAACAGACTTGATAAACGAGGAGGAGGTGTCGCATTGTATGTTAGAAATGCGTATATCTGCACAGAGATTGAAGCTTCAGAGACTGGGAGTTCTGTGGAAACTGTTTGGGTAAGAATACAAGGACAGAACATTGGAAAGGACACCATTGTAGGCATTTACCACAGGCCGTCTGTGCAAGCTGAAGATATGGATGAACTCATTATTCATCAAATGGCCAAGTTCTCCAAAAAATATGACATAGTTGTCATGGGAGATTTCAACTATCCAGACATTTGTTGGGAATCTCTCTCAGGCAAAACTAACAGGTCAAGGAAATTCTTATCCTCTCTTGCTGACAACTTTATCTTCCAAAAGGTAGGGGAGAAAACAAGGGGAACTGCTACCTTGGATCTAATCCTTATAAACAGGGAGGAAATGGTTGAGGAGGTAAAAGTGGCTGGGACCCTAGGAGGTAGCAACCATGCTATTTTAGAATTTTGGATAACTAGAGGAGGAAGATCTGTGAAGACTCAGACTTCAAGGTTAGATTTCAGAAAGGCAGATTTTAAGGGATTCAGAAAGAGAATTGGAGGGATCCCAAAGGCTGGATATCTTTAAAGACAAAAATGTCCAGGAAGGATGGGAAATCTTGAAAAATGAAATTCCCAAAGCACAATTGTTAACAATTCCGAAAAGAGGGAAGAATAGGAAGCATTTAAAGAAACCAGGATGGATGAATACAGAACTTAAGCACATGCTAAAAAGGAAGAAAGAAATGTTTATAAAATGGAAAGAGGGAGGCATATCTAAAGAAGAATATAATGATGTCTACAGAACCTGCAGGGCACAAATCAGATTACTAAAGCTGACAATGAATTGAGGCTTGCAAGAGATGTTAAAAGCAATAATAAAGGCTTTTGGGGATATGTCAAAAGTAAAAGAAAAGTCAAAGATGCTATAGGATTTTTACAGGATGAAAATGATGAAATGGTAAAACAGGATGTTGAGAAGGCCGAATGTTGTGAGTTCATTTCCCCCTTTACCGTCGATGTCTGATGAACTCCTTCTTCTGGTGAAGGAAGGTAGTGAGGCTGATTACCAAACACCTGATCTGGTAGATGATGACTGGGTAACAGGAACTGCTAACTGGATATAAGGCAGCCGACGCCATTCTGAGTCGCTGGTGATTTCTCTGCTGGATTCTTGGAGACCAGTCTGATTCCTGCTTCCCAAAGATAAGTTTTTGCTCTGCTATTGAACTTATTAGTTTTGTTTTGTTTACCTTGTTTTTTGGAGTTCAGCCATCCCCGGTCGGGGGTGTGCTGAGTTCCATTTTTGTCTTTGATCAGTTTGTCTCTTTGCTCTGTCTTCAGAATTTACCTGAGTGCTGATATAGTCATTTTGAAGTCCTAGCGACTTCAGGGCCTGTTTTTCCTATCATACGGTTGGGACTTTTTTTGGTAGGGTTTTTTGCGGATTGCAGACAGCAACTTTTCTATCCTGTCCTTTTTAGTTAGCTTGGGCCCCATCGTTTGCTCAACCTATCTTTCTATCTGTGTTAGTGTTTTCATCTTGCTTCACCGTCATTATATGCTGGGGGCTGCCTTTTGCCTTGGGGTCTGCTCTGGGGCAGTTTAGATTTCCCCTTTCTTTCTTTAGGCCTATTTAGTTCTCCGGCTGTGATCGAGGGGTCTAGGGCATCGTAGGAACCCCCCACGGCTACTGTTAGTTGTTGTGGATAGGATCAGGGGTCTGCAATCCGATAGCTACCAACCTCTCCGGTTTTCTGGACTTAGCTTGTATTTTTGTTTTTTCCTCCTTCGGCGACTCATTCATAACAGAATCACCAGCCATACCGCAGATCCTAGGGTACTCAATAGCAGGAAAGAATTGTTAAAAAAAAAAAAAAGGGTTTGTCAGAATATTTTTTTTTTTGTGTATATTTTTTCCTCTATGTCTCTGAGGCCGCAGGGGGAATTTTTTTTTCTTTCTCAATGGAGATGAAGCAATTGTCTGATCGTGTGGAGCAGCTCACTGCTGAAGTGCAGGGAATTTCTGCCTCATTCACATGCTGCTGAACCAAGGATCCCTACTCCTGGGGTTGTTGTATGATGAACCTAATGCTATTTATCAGGCTGAAAAGGCCCTGTTGGCATTGAGCCAGGGTCAGGATTCTGCAGAGTTGTACTGTCAAAAATTCCGAAAGTGGGCAGTCCTTACTACCTGGAATGATGGTGCCTTGGCAGCTCTCTTTCGGAAGGGTTTGTCAGAAACCGTAAAAGATACTATGGTGGGATTTCCTGTTCCCTCTGGTGTTGACGATTCTATGTCATTAGCCATTCAGGTTGATCGGCGTTTGCGTGAACGCAAAACCGCACGAGAGGTGTTGCCACCTGTTGAACAAATGTCTGAACCTATGCAATGTGATAGAGTTTTGTCTGGGACACAGCGTCAGGAGTTCAGAAGGCGTAATAAGCTGTGTTTCTTCTGTGGTGATGCCTCGCATATCATTTCTGTCTACCCTAAACGAGAGAAACGTTTTGCACACACATTTGCTGTGGGTGGTGTTCAACCTAAGTTTCTTCTGGCAATTACTCTGATCTGCTCCCTGTCCACATTTTCCGCTAAGGCTTTTGTGGATTCGGGAGCAGCTCTGAACCTGATGGACTTGGATTTTGCTAAACGTTGTGGATTTCCTATGACACCTCTGTGGACGCCTATCCCTTTGAGGGGTATTGATGCTACTCCTTTGGCAAAGAATAAACGTTAGTTTTGGACCCAGGTGGTAATGTGGGTCGCCCCAGACCATCAAGAGAATTGCAGATTTTTGGTGTTGCATAATTTGCATGATACCATTGTTCTGGGGTTTCGCTGGTTGCAAATCCATAATCCAATTTTGGATTGGAAATCTGTGTCTGTGGTGAGTTGGGGTTGTCGGTGTGCCCTTAGTGACGCTCCTATTTTCTCCACCTCTCCCCAGTCGCATCATGTTCCTGACTATTTGGCTGATTTTTATGATGTATTTAGTGAGAATGAGTCTGCGTCTTTGCCTCCTCATAGGAGTTATGACTGTGCAATTGAGCTGAGCCCTGGGTGTAAATTTCCCAAGGGTCGACTTTTCAATTTATCTGTACCCGAGCACGAGGCTATGCGATCCTATATTAAGGAGTCGTTGGAGAATGGTCATATTAGACCATCCTCTTCACCCTTAGGTGCTGGGGATTTTTTTGTGGCTAAGAAAGATGGGTCATTAAGGCCTTGTATTGACTATCATTCCCTCAACAAAATTACTGTTAAATATCAGTATCCGTTACCCCTGATTTCTGATCTATTCTCCAGAGTTAAAGGTGCTTGCTGGTTTACAAAGCTTGACCTCAGGGGGGCGTATAATCTTATTCGCATTAAGCATGGGGATGAATGGATGACGGCGTTTAATACTCTGGAGGGACATTTTGAGTACCTGGTGATGCCTTTTGGGCTCACTAATGCCCCTTCTGTCTTCCAGTGCTTCACGAATGATATTTTCCGAGACTTGGTGGATACATTTTTGATCATCTATCTGGATGATATTTTGATCTTTTCCAAGGATTGGGACTCTCATGTGGAACATGTTCCGACTGTGTTCCGGATTTTGAGGGAGAATTCCCTGTATGTCAAGGGATCGAAATGCCTTTTTGGTGTACAGAGGATTTCATTTTTGGGATTTATTTTGTCTCCGTCAACTATTGAAATGGACCCGGTCAAGGTACAGGCCATTTATGATTGGGTTCAGCCCACTTCTTTGAAGGCCCTCCAGAAGTTTTTGGGTTTTGCTAATTTTTATCGTAAATTTATAGCTAATTTTTCTGGTATTGCCAAACCATTGACTGATTTGACTAAGAAGGGTGCTGATGTGCTGAATTGGTCTCCGGAGGCTGTTTCTTCCTTTCAGGAGCTGAAGCGAAGGTTCACTTCTGCTCCGGTTTTGCGGCAACCTGATGTCTCACTCCCGTTTCAGGTAGAGGTGGACGCTTCTGAGATTGGTGCAGGAGCTGTTTTGTCCCAAAAGGATCCTGTAACATCTAAAATGAATCCCTGTGCTTTCTTTTCCCGAAAGTTCTCCCCATCCGAACGTAACTATGATGTGGGGAATCGGGAACTGTTAGCCATGAAATGGGCATTTGAGGAGTGGAGACATTGGTTGGAGGGAGCTAAACATCAAGTCGTGGTCCTTACTGACCACAAGAATTTGATTTACCTGGAGTCGGCCAAGCGTTGGAATCCTAGACAGGCTAGGTGGGCCTTGTTTTTCACACGTTTTGATTTTGTGGTCTCTTTTCTTCCGGGCACTAAGAATGTCAAGGCAGATGCCCTCTCTACGAGTTTCTTTGCTGATTCTCCTGTTGTGACCAAGCCTGCTACCATCTTAGGTGAGGGGGTAGTTCTTTCTGCCATCTCGCCCAATTTGAGACGTGCTCTGGAAGAGTTTCAGGAGGACAAACCTGAGCGTTGTCCCATTGGAAAATTGTATGTTCCTGACCAGTGGAGGAAGAGAGTGATGTCTGAAGTTCATTGCTCTGCATTGGCTGGTCATCCAGGTATTTTTGGTACTAGAGATTTGGTGAGTCGGTCTTTTTGGTGGCCCGCCTTGTCTCGTGATGTTAGGAATTTTGTGCAGTCCTGTGGGACTTGCTCTCGGTCTAAACCTTGTTCTCGCTCTAGTGGGTTGTTGATGCCTTTGCCGGTGCCCAGGAGGCCATGGACCCATATTTCAATGGATTTTATCTCTGATATGCCTGTCTCTCAGAGAATGACTGTTATTTGGGTGATTTGTGATAGATTCTCTAAGATGGTCCATCTTGTACCACTCCCTAAGTTGCCATCTTCCTCAGAGTTGGTGCCCTTGTTTTTGCAACAGGTGGGTCGCTTGCACGGGATTCCTGAGAACATTGTATCTGACAGAGGAGTTCAGTTTGTGTCTAGATTTTGGAGGACTTTCTGTTCCAAGCTGGGAATTCAGTTGTCCTTCTTCTCTGTGTTTCACCCTCAGACCAATGGGTAGACGGAGAGAACAAACCAGACTTTGGAGTCGTATTTGAGATGTTTTATTTCTGCTGATCAGGATGATTGGGTTTCATTTTTGCCCTTGGCCGAATTTGCTTTAAATAATAGAGCTAGTTCTGCCACTTTGATGTCACCTTTTTTTTGTAACTTTGGGTTTCATCCTCGATTCTCTTCAGGGCAGGTGGAGCCTTCTGCCTGCCCAGGTGTTGACACTGTGGTGGAGAGAATGCACCAGATCTGGGACCAAGTGGTGAATAAGTTGTCTCTCTCCCAGGAAAAGGCCCAGCGGTTTTCCAACCGGCATAGGACCATTGGTCCCCAGTTTAAGGTGGGTGATATGGTTTGATTGTCATCAAAGAATATCGCTATGAAGGTGGCTTCTCCAAAGTTTAAACCTAGATTTATTGGACCTCACAAGATTTTGGAGATTCTTAATCCAGTCTTTTTTCGATTGGCTCTTCCTGTTACATTTAAGATCCATAACGTGTTTCATAAGTCTCTGTTAAAGAGGTTTGTTGAGCCAGTAGTTCCTGTGGTGGCACCTCCTGACCTGGTATTGGTTGAAGGTAATGTGGAATATGAGGTTGAGAAGATACTGGATTCTCGCCTGGCTAGACGGAGACTCCAGTATTTGGTTAAATGGAAGGGATATGGCCAGGAGGATAATTCTTGGGTCCCTGCATCCGATATTCATGCCGAAAGATTGATTCGTGCCTTTCATCGGGCCCATCCTGATCGCCCTGGTGGCGTGGATGAGGGTTCGGTGACCCCTCCTCAATGGGGAGGTAATGTTGTGAGTTCATTTTCCCCTTCACCGTCGATGTCTGATGAACTCCCTCTTCTGGTGAAGGAAGGTAGTGAGGCTGATTACCAAACACCTGATCTGGTAGATGATGACTGGGTAACAGGAACTGCTGACTGGATATAAGGCAGCCGACGCCCTTCTGAGTCGCTGGTGATTTCTCTGCTGGATTCTTGGAGACCAGTCTGATTCCTGCTTCCCAAAGATAAGTTTTTGCTCTGCTATTGAACTTATTAGTTTTGTTTTGTTTACCTTTTTTTTGGAGTTCAGCCATCCCCGGTCGGGGGTGTGCTGAGTTCCATTTTTGTCTTTGATCAGTTTGTCTCTTTGCTCTGTCTTCAGAATTTACCTGAGTGCTGATATAGTCATTTTGAAGTCCTAGCGACTTCAGGGCCTGTTTTTCCTATCATACGGTTGGGACTTTTTTTGGTAGGGTTTTTTGTGGATTGCAGACAGCAGCTTTTCTATCCTGTCCTTTTTAGTTAGCTTGGGCCCCATCGTTTGCTCAACCTATCTTTCTATCTGTGTTAGTGTTTTCATCTTGCTTCACCGTCATTATATGTTGGGGGCTGCCTTTTGCCTTGGGGTCTGCTCTGGGGCAGTTTAGATTTCCCCTTTCTTTCTTTAGGCCTATTTAGTTCTCCGGCTGTGATCGAGGGGTCTAGGGCATCGTAGGAACCCCCCACGGCTGCTGTTAGTTGTTGTGGATAGGATCAGGGGTCTGCAATCCGATAGCTACCAACCTCTCCGGTTTTCTGGACTTAGCTTGTATTTTTGTTTTTTCCTCCTTCGGTGACTCATTCATAACAGCCGAACTTTTAAATTCCTATTTTGCATCTGTTTTCTCTCAGAAAGGAAATGTAATATCAACTGTTCTTCACTGTCCTATTAAGGGAATAGAAAAATCCAGGATATCTATAAACAGAAAGATAGTGAGGAAACACTTAGCTAACCTAAATGATTTCAAGTCTCCAGGTCCAGATGAATTACACCCCAGAGTACTGAAGGAGATAGCAGAAGAAATTTTTGAACCCCTCTCCATAATCTTTGAAAATTCTTGGAGAACAGGAGAAGTCCCAGAAGACTGGAGAAGAGCAAATGTTGTTCCTATCTTCAAAAAGGGGAAGAAGGTGGACCCAGGCAACTATAGGCCGGTGAGTCTGACTTCTATACCAGGAAAGATCTTTGAACAAATTATTAAACAACATGTATGTCAGCACCTGGATAAGAATGAAGTGATTAAACAGAGTCAGCATGGGTTTGTAACTAATAAGTCATGTCAGACTAACTTAATTTCCTTCTATGACGGAATCACTGATTGGGTGGATCAAGGAAATGCTGTAGATATAGTATATCTTGACTACAGCAAAGCATTTGACAAAGTATCTCATACAATCCTTTTTGAAAAAATGACTAAGTATGGAATGGACAAGGCAACTGTTAGGTGGATTCATAACTGGCTTAGTGATCGGACCCAAAGAGTGGTCGTAAATGGCTGCACATCCAGTTGGAAGAATTTCTCAAGTGGGGTACCACAGGGCTCTGTCCTGGGCCCTGTATTGTTCAACATCTTTATCAATGATTTAGATTAAGGAATTGAGGGTAAACTGATTAAATTTGCTGATGACACAAAGCTAGGAGGGATAGCTAATACTAGAGAAGAGAGAGAGAGGATTCAAAAAGATATAAATAAACTGGAGCAGCGGGCAGCAACTAACAGAATGGTTTTTAACAGGAAAAATGCAAAGTACTACATCTGGGCAATAAAAATGAAAAAGCATATACAGAATGGGAGGAATAGGGCTAAGCAACAGCACATGTGAAAAAGACTTGGGTATACTAATAGATCACAGACTGAATATGAGTCAACAGTGTGATGCAGCAGCAAAAAAGGCAAATGCAATTCTAGGATGTATTAACAGAAGCATACAGTCTAGATCACGTGAAGTCATTATTGCCCTCTACTCCTCTTTGGTCAGATCTCATCTGGAATATTGTGTCCAGTTTTGGGCACCACATTTTAAAAAAGACATCAACAAACTGGAGCAAGTTCAGAAAAGAGCGACCAGAATGGTGACCGGTCTGCAAACCCTGTCTTATGAGGAAAGGTTGCAGGATTTGGGAATGTTTAGTTTGCAAAAGAGAAGACTGAGAGGAGACTTAATAGCTGTCTACAAATATCTAAAGGGCTGTCACATTGTAGAAGGATCATCTTTATTCTCATTTGCACAAGGAAAGACTAGAAGCAATGGGATGAAACTGAATGGGAGGAGACACAGATTAGATATTAGAAAAAACTTTTTGACAGTTAGAGTGATCAATGAGTGGAACAGGCTGCCACGAGAAGTGGTGCGTTCTCCTTCAATGGAAGTTTTCAAACAGAGGCTGGACAGACATCTGACTGGGATGATTCAGCGAATCCTGCTTTGAGCAGGGGGTTGGACCAGATGGCCCAGGTGGTCCCTTCCAACTCTACGATTCTATGATTCTATGAAACTGAAATAGCTGTTGCAAAAACCAAAATTGTTATAAAGGAAAAAGGTTAACATTAATAGGGGTGCCCAAACTTTAACATATGACTGTACCATCTGATCCTACCACTATGTTCAAGTTGAAACTCAATCGGCTTCTTTTGTCTGCCAAACAGAATGATATCCTGAGTAAAAAAAAGCACACATTTTTAACCACGTATCATCCTGTGGTTCCCACCTTATATCTCCTCACAAAAGTGCACAAATCTATCTCTGAGCCACCGGGCAGACCTATTGTGGCTGGCATTGGCAGTCTTTTCGAACGCCCGTGTATTTATTTGGACCATTTCTTACAGCCACTTGTCACTTCCCTGGATTCCTTTGTGCAGGACACTTCTCATTTGATTCGGCAACTTCAGGATATTACGGTACCACAGGATACCATCTTTGTGACCATGGACGTGGAATCCCTATATACCTGTATTGGACATACACTGGGAATCGAAGCAGTATCATAGTTTCTAAATCAACAATTCTCAGGTGATCGTCGACACCATTCTTTTCTATTGGACTTATTGCATTTTGTGCTTTCCAATAGTTATTTTACATTTGACAGGGTGTTTTACAAACAGGTCTCTGGCACCACCATGGTGGCGCGCTGTGCACCCTCCTATATCAACCTATTTTTGGGTTGGTGGGAGGAGACACAGGTGCGCCCCCTGGCGGCATTTCGTAACAACATTTTTTGTTGGTTCAGATACATTGACGATATTCTGGTGTTTTGGTCGGGTTCTAGAATTGAGTGTCAGTCCTTTGTGGATCATCTAAATAATAATCCTTGGAACATCTCTCTAACAGCCTACTTTTCGGATGAATCAGTTGACTTTTTGGATTTGAAAATTATGAAGATTGGCACAGGGATACAGACCAAACTCTTTCGAAAAACCACTGCGACAAAGTTTGCTCCATTTTTCAAGCTTTCATCCTCGCCATTTAAGGAACAATATACCAAAGGGACAGTTCCTGCAGGTAAGACGTAACTGCAGTAATGACCGAGACTTCCGAAAGGAGTCTAGGGAGCTGTCTCGCCGTTTTACCGACAGGGGCTATCCGCGAAAAGTTATTTCAAAAGCCTTTCAGAACTCACTAAGTGATGATAGACCATCTCTTTTACAACCTAAGGTTCGGGCGGTATCTAATACCATCAATTTGATCACACCATACAACAACCAATGGAGTGAGATCTATAGTGTGTTGGAAAAACATTTGGGGGATTCTACTCAATGAGCCCAAGTTGAAACCCTTCCTGTCTAAGAGACCAAAAATAGTCGCCAGGAGGGCCAAAAATCTTAAGGACTATCTCACCGTTAGCCATTTTAAAAGACCTACGGTTAAAATTGGCTCTAGTCATCTTTTGAAAGGTTCATACCCTTGTGGCAATTGTACCATATGTCCCTTCATGGTTGCTTCTGACACTGTCACCCTTTCTGTGTTTCCAGGCGTGATCAAGTTATACCAATTCTCCAATTGCAAATCTAGAAATGTTGTTTATGTCTTGATCTGCTCGTGTCCGAAGATTTATGTGGGCCAGACGGGCCAGGAGTTGAGATGTAGAGTGCAGCAGCACATTTCTAATATCAACAAAGCCAAGACAGATCGAGAAAAGGGTAAGCCCGTTACATCAGTAGCGAACCACTTTCTGGATCATTATGCCAGTAGATACCACGATCTACGTGTCTTGGTCGTTGACCAAGTATTGGGCAGTATCCGTGGGGGGAACCCTACCAAAGAACTCCTTCATAGAGAGTCACGATGGATTTATAATTTAAAAAGTTCAGCTCCGGAGGGTCTGAATGAGGAATTGCTTTTTTCAGGCTTTTATGGCTAACTCAGTTTTCCTCTTCTTTTTAGGTCTCCTCTTTATCCATTTTGATAGGAACCCTTGAAACTCTTCACACCTGGACCGTCTTTGGAACATCTTTGTCTACATGAGATCTCGCTTTGTCTTACTGATCAGCTTCTTTTATTGTGGACATTATCTAATGGTGGATCTTTTGAACCAATATATGTCAGATTCTGTGCTTTCTAGGGGCGTCCATATTTTTCAATCTTGGGACCTCCTGTATTATTCACAGCACCATGTCATTTTTCAATTTGGTGGGAACAATTCAATTTTCTACTTTTGGGTTGTTTGAATATTTCTGTTCACACAAAATCCTTTTTAGTATGGATTCTCTGAGATAATCTGTATTTGATTCTGTGTACTTTAGGGGTGTTCCCATATTTTGACCTTTGGGACTTTTTTCACTATTCACAGCACCATGTTATTTATCCATTTTTTTCAATTAAAATCTTTTGCAATGATGTGATCTTCTATTTTATTGGATTTGGTTATCCCATATTATGTTTCATCTATTTATTCTTTATCAATTGTTGTCGCCCAGTTGGACATATACACCTTTAGTCTAAAACGCTCACCTTGGTGGACCGAATTATCTGGGTACTTTATGTCGGACATATACATCTTTAGTCCAAAGCGCCTTTCAAGCATTTCCCCTGGGCAGGCCTAATTATTTGGATACCATCAGATGGAGCTTTGTCCCATTCCTTGCTCTTATATAATCTTCGGACTGATATGGGCACTTGATGTATACTTTTATTTGGTCTGCACTAAAGTGTGGTATAGACCTGAAGGCTTCATGGTCTTATTGTTTGATCTTTTTTACACATCTTTTGTATTTTCATGTTGGCACTCCTGTATAGAGCCACCTGTTTATACCCAAACATCAGTGTTTAAGGTGGCTTTTGTGTAAGTGTTCTAAACACCTACTAACATGAAAAACAATATATATATTGTTTTTCAACGAACTAGCGCTAAAGTTGCCTATTACACAGCAACTTGATACATGTCAATTTGTTCCTATTTGTATATAAGTTAGCAACTTCAGCTGCGTCTATTGGACAATAACTACTTTTGTCTCTTCATGAAGCTCCCACAATATTGAGACTCATATATTTCAGACACATATGTTGAATTGCCTGACAATTACATTTCTAAAAGGCTTATTTATCTCTTAGCTTTTACTGTGTTGGGGCTTCTTTTGACCAATGACGACATCGCTGTATTGCTTGGCAATAATACGCTTGTCACGCCTACATCTTTGCTGTTATTTTGCAGGCACCACCTAGTATGGTGACATCACTGGTCATCGCGTCTGGTAATGTGATATTATCAAATTTTGTTTGTATCCGTGCTTAAGCTATCTACCGCGCATGTGTTTGATTTGTGATAACACCAATGTCTGCTTTTTAACAAGTTACAAATTTTTCACTTACCATACTGAGATTCGTACATCTCAGACACATGTTTTTTTGATCTGCCAGATTATGTTCAATATACTTATTGACCTTTTTGTGTACACTGCGCAGGCATTCTCATTACACCAAGATCCATATATTTTCCTTTTTGTTATACTGTTTGTGCAGGTGCAGATTTTTCTAGCAATGATATTTCCAATATGTCTATCTGCTTCTTTGTCTCTACTGCGCAGGCGCCTTTTTGATTAATGATGTCATCGCCGAATTATCTGACATGCTTGGTTTATCTACATTTTTGCTCAAGACTCATATATTCCTAACATATGTGGAGCTTTATTTGCTCAGTTGCTCAATTGCTTAGTAATGATATGCTCATTTGCCTTTTGCCTTCTGGCTTCATTGCGCTGGCGCCCTTTTTGACCAGTGATTTCATCGCCTGGCTTTGACATGTTTGTCATGCCCATATGTGTGCTCTTACTGCGCAGGCGCTATTTGGCCGGGCGATGCAGCGGTTTTTACTGCGCAAGCGCCGATCTGACTAATTATGGCATCGTCAAGTCGCTTGGTAACTATAGCTTCATTCGTCCTCTTGATTTTATTGCGCAGGCGCCGTTCTGATCAACGATGTTATCGCATGGTAACGACATGTCTGTTACACCCACACTTTCTATTGTGCAGGCGCTATTTAGCCTGGGGACGCCGTGGCCTCCGGTTGTTGCCTGGCAACTACAGTCTCAATACGCCTATTCTCATCTGCGCAGGTGCAGATCTGCTCTGCGACGCTGCACCTCTCCAATTTCTTTGTGAACAACTTTATTGGTCTGCCTACAATGCTGACAAGATGGCCGTGACCATGCCTTTCTCTCCACCTCGTGGGTTAGTACTGATTTATTAATTATACAACATGTGATTTCTTTATATATAAGGACATGCTTCATGTTATTTCTCAGTGCTTCACCCTCCCTTGAGGAAGCCACACAGCGTGTGGCGATACGCGTGGGGTTAGCTTTTCCCCTCTCCTTTACCCCACAGGTCATTCATTTTGCAGCTTTCACTTGGCACTTTACCCTCTGGTATGCTGGACATCTTTTTTGCACATATTGCTGGTTTAGAGGTCATGGGACCTCTTTTCTAAATAGTCAGGTATTTTACCACCTTTGCATACTTGATTTAGGGAACTTTCATTTAGGGGCTTTCTAGTTAATATTTTTTACAAACTTTTTGCCCCCTTTCTATCTATATGGTGCTGTGAATAGCGTTTTTTCTTGTATTTTCAGACCTCAATTATAAATGGTTATCTTATACATTACATTAACTGCTTTTATCATTGTATCTGAGTTATCCCGTTATATATGAATACTGTGATATGGGGATGGTTGTGGGAGTGTCACTATATCATTATTGTATGATTGTGACATGATTGCCTCTTTGTGCTTTCTAAGTGTTTTTATGTTTTTGGGCTGTTACGTGTACATGTCATGAATAAAGAATTTATCTATTTTTCTATTAATTTTCTGAAGTTCCCATTTTTTGGATGTACTTCTTTCCCCTCTGTTCCACTTTACTCTTTTGAGTACATCTTTGGTGAACCCGTGCAATTTTATTATATTGGCCGTGCCCTCCGTTTGTTAATATTTCTTCAATGGTCCACAAACAATGACTGTTTCAGATCTAACTTTGAAAACACACTCTCTATTGAGACTCATCCGTAAAGTTCATCACCTCTTTTTACTTTTGTCTGTATGTTTTTGGTGAAAAAGAGGGGATACTTTTACCTTAGTATCTAACTCATTCCTTTACTTGGGTGCTGAGGGTTCATCAGGGTGATGGTGGGGGTGCGGTTAGCTTCATTATCCTATGGCACCAAAATAATGTACCTTGTCCTGGCCCTGGCGTGAGTGACACCTCAGCCGCCCTGTGGATAGTAGGGGTGTGTCGGGCTGTTAGTTTTGAGTTTCAGATTCCTGCAGATGTTTTCCATCCCGGATAATTGCCAAGCCATTTAGCTGGCTGATAATGTCAGATCATTCACAATTGTACTTCAAGCTCAGTGGCGTGTTGATGCTATGCTCGGTATTTTGTTATTCTGATCTATCATTGCCTATCATTATTGGGGTTTCTGTTGTTTTCTTGTGTAATGGGTTTGTCATCTAGGCCTACAACTTCAAATAATCCTGTGGCCTTCAGGATAGAGACTTCAGATTTCTGTAGGACACTGCAGGCTGCTACAGTGTCCACAAGACACTCTATTGTGTTAAAGGGCATATCAGAGAGGGTAAAATGAACAAAGGCATCATACCCCTAGTTTCAGAGATGACTGGTAGAGCTGGAAGCCCTTCATGTCAATTGCTCCTTCCCTGCAGTATTTTCTTTGGGGCCTTACACTTGCTTCTTGAAGTGGCCCAGTTCATCATAATTGTAGCACCTCAACTTACTGAGGTCCACCCTTCCAGGGAACAACCTTTTTTTGCCTGATCTTTCCTATTGTTTGTTTATATGCATTTTTATCACTATTACCTTCTGGAATTTCTTTTCGTCCACCTCTTGAACATTCCTTTGAATTGAACTAGCCTAACTTAGTGCTGGGACTAACTTCTCATGCCAACCAGCATGAGTAAAAATTAATGAGTCTCATTATTCAATCCAGACACCAAGATGGCAATCAACTTTTTCCCATTCCTTGGTCCTTCAGGCTCGCTATTGTCTCCTCAAATGCCTGCCTAAATCTCTCAATGTATTCCTCAACTTTTTACTTCACCTTTTGATGAATATTTTTCACCCTTACCCAAGACTGGGTTGCAAAAACCTCTCCAATATTGCTTTGGATATTCCAATGCTTTTTGAGGAGAGTTTTATTGCTCTTTTGGGTTAGATGGCAGAATGAGTCTTGTGCATCAGGTGGCAGAAACATCAATCTGTCCAGCTATTGTTTTAATTTTCTGCAACAAGTCTCTCCATGTCGGGTGTAACTGACTAATGTTATACAGCTCATTTACAAATGGAAGTGGATTGTTCTGTGGTTTTGTGATCGATGACAGAAATCCTTCACTTTCTTAGGTGTCCACGGAACATGTTGGGTGATTCTCCTATCTGTCTGACCATTTATACAAGGCATAGATTGTTCGCTGACAGGATAGGCAGAGGTCTCATGTGACAATTATGTCTCAGTCATCCTGTCTAGTGTGTGTAAATTTCGGTACCATTCGTGCCATGGGTTCTAGAGACACATATGATTGTGGAGAGCACCGTACTCGAGCTCTCCCACAATCATATTTCACAAGGGAAATGTGTTTACTGCAGGCGTGTAAGTGACCCTCTACAGCTGTCAGTAATAGAGGGGGGTCCTGTTTTGGATAATAAACCAACATGATCACAGCTGTTCCAAATTAAAAGAAAATTGCTTTATTAAAACAAGAGTTTGTTCACACAATTATGTAATATGGCCGAGAACTATCCGATGATTTATCAGATAGCACTAGGCCCGATGTTATACCATGGGGCAGAGCAGGACTGTAATTTTTTTCTTATACTAATTCTGCATGAGAAAAAGAAATCGCAGCAATGCCAAGTGGCCACCTCCTGATGGGCACCATCAAGAATGTTCGTGACCATATAAAATCCATGATCATCCTTCAGCTTGGTTCAGCTGGACGTGGCTCTTCTTTAGCACATGATATTCACAAAGGAGTCACAAAAGCATTTTTACTAAGCAGATATTCTATTTCTTGTTTAAATTGTCTTTATTGAAAATGATCTAATTATTATACAAAATGGAGTTAAACAACATGAAAGAAAAGAAAAGGAAAAATATGGGGAAACAATGGAAAATAAAGGGAAGGAACTATCGCTAAGCAATAACAGTTATTCTATCTCTGATACATGTACCAAGAGATATTAAGATCAAGGGTAAGGCAATGGAATTATCATTTCTTTCACAGTATCTCATCATTGTATAGTTTCATTGTCACATATTATGTAAGCTAGCCATGTTCCTGATCAGGGCTGCCATAAGGAATTTCTGGGCACCATACTGGCAAAATTTTGGGGCTCCCTTGAGACTCCGCCTAGGCTCCATCCCAGTTGCGCCTCCACCTTAGCCCCATCTACACCCCTTGAACTTTCCACAGTCCCACCACCCACCCTTGGAAAAACTCTTCTGCCCCCCCATTCTCACCATGCACACAGTAAAATTTGCATTAACCCCTTAAGCCCCAAGGGTGGTTTGCACGTTTATGACCGGGCCAATTTTTACAATTCTGACCACTGTCCCTTTATGAGGTTATAACTCTAAAACGCTTCCATGGATCCCGGTGTTTCTGACATTGTTTTCTCGTGACATATTGTACTTCATGTTAGTGGTAAAATTTCATTCATATAACTTGCGTTTATTTGCGAAAAAAACAGAAATTTGGTGAAAATTTTGAAAATTTCGCAATATTCCAAATTTGAATTTTTATGCCCTTAAATCACAGAGATACGGCATACAAAAAACTTAATAAATAACATTTCTCACATGTTTACTTTACATCAGCACAATTTTGGAACCAAAATTTTTTTTTGTTAGGAAGTTATAAGGGTTAAAATTTGACCAGCGATTTCTCATTTTTGCAACACCATTTTATTTTTATGGACCACATCACATTTGAAGCCACTTTGAGGGGTCTATATGATAGAAAATACCCAAAAGTGACACCATTCTAAAAACTGCACCCCTTAAGGTGCTCAAAACCACATTCAAGAAGTTTATTAACCCTTTAGGTGCGTCACAGGAATTTTTTGAATATTTAAAAAAAATGAACATTTAACTTTTTTTCACAAAAAAAATACTTCAGGTTCAATTTTTTTATTTTACCAAGGGTAACAGGAGAAATTGGACTGCAAAAGTTATTGTGCAATTTGTCCTGAGTACGCTGATACCTGATATGTGGGGGGGAACCACTGTTTCGGCGCATGGCAGACCTCAGAAGGGAGGAGCGCCGTTTGACTTTTTCAATGCAAAACTGGCTGGAATTCAGATCGGACGCCATGTCGCGTTTGGAGAGCCCCTGATGTACCTAAACAGTGGAAACCCCCCACAATTGACCCCATTTTGGAAACTAGACCCCCCAAGGAACTTATCTAGATATGTGGTGAGAACTTTGAACCCACAAGGGCTTCACAAAAGTTTATAGCGTACAGCGGTACAATTAAAAAATCATATTTTTTCCAAAAAATGATCTTTTCACCCCCAATTTTTATTTTTCCAAGGGTAACAGGACCCTAAAAGCTTTTGTGCAATTTGTCCTGAGTACGCTGATACCCCATATGTGGGTGTAAATGACTACTTGGGTGCATGGCAGAGCTCGGAAGGTAAGCAGCGCCATTTGACGTTTTTGGCTGGAATTGAGATCGGACAACATGTCGCGATTGGAAAACCCCTGATGTACCAAAACAGTGGAAACCCCCCACAAATGACACCATTTTGGAAACTAGACCCCCCAAGGAACTTATCTAGATGTGTGGTGAGAACTTTGAACCCCCAAGGGCTTCACAGAAGTTTATAACATACAGCCGCTGGTACAATTAAAAAATCATATTTTTTCCACAAAAATGATCTTTTCACCGTCAATTCTTATTTTTCCAAGGGTAAGAGGACCCTAAAAGATATTGTGCAATTTGTCCTGAGTGCGCTGATACCCCACATGTGGGGGTAAACCACTATTTGGGCGCATGGCAGAGCTCGGAAGGGAAGCAGCGCCATTTGACGTTTTTGGCTGGAATTGAGATCGGACACCATGTCGCGTTTGGAAAGCCCCTAATGTACTAAAACAGTGGAAACCCCCCACAAATGACACCATTTTGGAAACTAGACCCCCCCAAGGAACTTATCTAGATGTGTGGTGAGCACTTTGAACCCCCCAGTGCTTCACAGAAGTTTACAACGCCCGGGCGTGAAAATAAAAATCATATTTTTTCCACAAACATGATCTTTTAGTCACCAATTTTTTTATTTTTCCAAGGGTACAAGGAGAAATTGGACCCCAAAAGTTGTTGTCCAATTTGTCCTGAGTACGCTGATACCTCATATGTGGAAGAAAACTACTGTATTTGCACACGTCGGGGCTCGGAAAAGAAGTAGTGACGTTTTGGAATGCAGACTTTGATGGAATGGTCTGCGGGTGTCATGTTGCTTTTGGAGAGGCCCTGATGTACCTAAACAGTGTAAACCCCCCACAAGTGACCCCATTTTGGAAACTAGACCCCCTATGGAACTTATCTAGATGTGTGGTGAGCACTTTGAACCCCCAGGGCTTCACAGAAGTTTATAACGACCGGGCGTGAAAATAAAAATATCGTATTTTTTCAACAAACATCATCTTTTAGTCCCGATTTTTTTTTATTTTCCCAAGGGTAGCAGGAGAAATTGGACCCCAAAAGTTGTTGTCCAATTTGTCCTGAGTACGCTGACACCCCATATGTGAGAGAAAACTACTGTATGGGCACACGTCGGGGCTCGGAAGGGAAGTAGTGACGTTTTGGAATGCAGACTTTGATGGAATGGTCTGCAGGTGTCATGTTGCCTTTGGAGAGCCCCTAATGCACCAAAACAGTGGAAATCCCCCACAAATGACCCCATTTTGGAAACTAGACCCCCCACAGAACTTATATAGATGTGTGGTGAGCACTTTGAACCCTCAAGGGCTTCACAGAAGTTTATAATGCCCAGGCATGAAAATAAAAAAATCATATTTTTTTCACGAACATGATAAATTAGTCTCCTTTTTTTTATTTTCCCAAGGGTAACAGGAGAAATTGGACCCCAAAAGTTGTTGTCCAATTTGTCCTGAGTACCATGATACCTCATATGTGGGAGAAAACTACTGTATGGGCACACGTCGGGGCTCGGAAGGGAAGTAGTGACGTTTTGGAATGCTGACTTTTAATGGATTGGTCTGCGGGTGTCATGTGCGTTTGGAGAGCCCCTGATGTACCTAAACTATTGAAACTCCCCACAAGTGACCCCATTTTGGAAAATAGACCCCCCACGGAACTTATCTAGATGTGTGGTGAGCACTTTGAACCCCCAAGTGCTTCACAGAAGTTTATAACGCCTGGGCGTGAAAAAAAAAATCATTTTTTTCCACAAAAATGATATTTTTGCCCCCATTTTTTTATTTTCCTAAGGGTAACAGGAGAAATTGGACCCCAAAAGTTGTTTTGCAATTTGTCCTGAGTATGCTGATACCCTATATGTGGGGGTAAAACACTGTTTGGGGCATGGCGGAGCTTGGAAGGGAAGGAGCACCATTTGATTTTTTCAACGCAGAATTGGCTGGAATTGAGATCAGACGCCATGTTGCATTTGGAGAGCCCCTGATGTGCCCAAACAGTGGAAACCCCCCAATTATAACTCCAACCCTAACCCCAACACACCCTTAACCCTAATCTCAGCCCTAACCCGAGCCCTAACCCTAGCCCTAACCCTAGCCCTAACCATAACCCTAACCCTAATGGGAAAATAGAAATAATTACATTTTTTTTATTTTATTATTTTTCCCTAACTAAGGGGGTGATAACGGGGGGTTTGATTTACTATTTATGGCGGTTTTTATGTTTGGCGGCTGTCACACGCTAAGACGCTTTTTATTGTAAAAATAGTTTTTGCATCACCACATATTGAGAGCTATAATTTTTCCGTATTTTAACCCACCGAGTCATGTGAGGTCTTATTTTTTGCGGGACGAGTTGACATTTTTATTGGTACCATTTTCGGGCACGTGAAATTTTTTGATCGCTTTTCTTTCTGATTTTTAGGACGCAGAATGAACAAAAACCAGCGTTTCATGAATTTCTTTTGGGGGGCTACGTTTACAAAGTTCCGCGTGCGGCAAAATTGATAAAGCGGTTTTATTCTTCGGGTCAGTACGGTTACAGCGATACCTCATTTAGGTCTTTTTTTATGTTTTGGAGGTTTTATGCAATGAAAACTTTTTTATGTAAAAAATAATTATTTTTGCATCGCTTTATTCTGCGAGCTATAACTTTTTTATTTTTTGCGGATGACACTATATTGCGGATTGTTTTTTGTGGAACAAGCTGACGTTTTCAGCGGTACCATGGATATTTATATGCGTCTTTTTGATCGTGCGTTACTGCACTTTTTGTTCGGTGGTATGATAATAAATCATTATTTTTTGCTTCGTTTTTTATTTTTTAAGGGGTTCGCTAAAGGGGTTAACTAATGGGACAGTTTTATAGGGCGGGTCGTTACGGACGCGGCGATACCAAATATGTGTACTTTTATTGTTTTTTTTTTTTTATTTTCAAAAAATGAATTTATTGGAGAATATCTTTTTTTTTTTTTACTAATTTATTTAGCAATTTTTTTAAAAATTATTTTTACACTTTTTTTTTTTTACTTTATTACATTGTCCCAGGTAGGACATCACTGTCCTGTGACAGATTGCTGATCTGTCACATCACAGATCACTGTGACAGATCAGCGATCTGTCACAGGCACTGCTGCAGACTTCCTCATGCCTGCGCTTTGCAAGCAGTGAGGAAGTCGGCTCCCTACAGGCCCCCGAAGGTCCCCGTCACCATCTTGGATCCGGGGGCCTGTAGGGAAAGAGTCCCCCGCAGCAGCGCTGCACATTGCGCTGCTGTGGGGAGCTCAGGGAAGCACAGAGGGAGCCCCCTCCCTGCCGATGCTTCCCTTTAACCCCCGGTACACCGCGATCGTGTTTGATCGCGGTGTACAAGGGGTTAACGTGTCGGGGGCGGTCCGTGACCGCCCCTGACACATTGTGCCGGGTGTCAGCTGTGATAATCAGCTGACACCCGGCCACGATCAGCGGCGCTCACCACGTGGGCGCCGCTGATCGCTATGACGTACTATCCCGTCCCTGGGAATTAAGTCCCAGGGCACATGGACGGGATAGTACGTCATATGGGATTAAGGGGTTAAAAAGGACGGGATTGGTTCAGCGGGTTTAGGGGAGGAACATTGGGGGGAGGCAGGCTCTGGGAGTGGGGCAAAAGTGCAGGAAAACCGCCACTTTGGGACTGGAAGCCGGAGTGAAGAGACCCACCCACCTTCCCCCTTGTTTTCGCTTCCGTTGGGATTACGTTTGCTTATATGGGTTGGGGCATATGTACGGAAGCTAATAGACGGATATATATAGAAGTATGTTGGCAGTTGTTTTGTCACAGTGGCAGAGTTGGTGGGGGGTGGGGTTCTTGGAGTTGACGCTAATTCAGCAGGGAAGGAATTCTAAGTAAAAATCCGGAGAGTTAAAATTGAGTGGGTTGATCTGGAATTTGGTTATGGGCTCTGGATGGGGTTTTTACCCTGGGAGATGGTTGGTCGTTAGTCTTCCCGGAATGGGATGTATGGTGCCCTCGAGCTGGTGGTGTACTGCTGAGGGTAAAGTGGTGGTTGAAGTTCTTTTGGTTTGCCAAATGTTAAGCCAGATCTTTCGGAAGCTCCAAGAACCCTCCCCTCATGTTTTATGCATATAAAATTGCATAGTAATATTTATTGTTTAAAAATGTTTTTATGTTATTGTTTGTTAATAAACTGGCCGCTGTGGCCAAAATTATCCAAAATAATTTTATGTGTAGTGCTTTTATTTTGAAGGGGGTGGCTTTTTTCCCTTTACAGGTTGGTGCGTAAGGGAGGCGGCAGGTAAGAAGCCATATTGGCCATTCATGGTCAAGGTGATTGCATCGTACATCGGCCAAAACTGCTGACAGGGTCGCTTTAACTTAAAACTGAAAATAAAGTTTACACAAGTAGCACAAGACGGATTTCATCCCCAGGTATCAGTGTAAGGCCGGGGTCAGACTAGCGTATGGCATTGGATGAGATATGCTAATTATTTTCTCCATCTCTTCCATTGCCGGGGTCAGTGGGTCGCCCTCCCAGGGCTGTGGGGTACTCGGTACCGGGTCGGTGTCAGCGGGATGTGTCACAGCAGTGGTGATCTGGTTCGTGGCCCTGGGCACCCAAGTAATGGGGGAATGTAATGGTGGAATGTAGTTAGATGAATAGTTCGCAACTTCACCTGTGGTGCTCGGCAAGGGGGGTGTTAAGCCGACGCTGCATGCAGATCCACTGGGACTGATGGTAGGGTGCAGCAGAGATGTACAAGCTCCCCACAGGTGAAGCTGTAGTCCCAGGGCAGTGTAGATGTGATTGGCACGGGGATGTAGCAGTGCCGGAAAAGTAGGAAGCAGACAAGACACAGCGGGGTGCAATTCTGTACCTTTACTTGATAACGGCACTCCAGGTTCCTGATTACAGATGGTATCGGAGCGGGCTAGCCTGGAAGCAGCTCAGGATTCTCTCTCAGCAGAAGGGCTGTGCAGTCTCCTTCCTAGCGCTTATTTGAATGAAGTACTCCTAGTACTGACTTACACTGAAGTTCCTCTCAATTCTCTTCTACTCTCACTCCTCGTATGGCAGACAGCTGTAGCCGCTATTCCTCTCCTGGCTCACTGCATGCTGTTGTGCCTCCGAGTCGATGGGAGTAGGGCATTTACAGCCTCCTACTCCTCTGGTATCTGCTGTAGGACCATCAGTGTCCATACAGCCGTGGAGACCAGGCTCCAGATCATGCGCTCTCACTGTGAGGGAGCTCTCTTTCCTCAGCTCAGCCTCCAGCTTCTCTCTACACATCTGCACACTTCACCCTCCACAGACTAACTAACCACTCCTTCCTCTTGGCCCACAGAGAGCACTCCTCCCCTTAATCCTGGTTCAGAGTTCCCCCTGCTGGCCTGGAGTGGAACTGTGTTGCATGTATAGGTAAACTGCTGGAGAGATCCATCATTGCCTCCAAGCCTGGCATTACCCTCCCCTGGAGGAAGGCAAAGCCAGTGTGGCGACCATACTCTTGGGGGCGCCACATTCCCCCCTAGTGAAAGTCAGCACTCTGGGGCTGAACAAAGAAAAACATGAATAATACATAACAGTTAAACAATAGGAATTGTACAAGATTTAAAAATAAAAAGTTACCAAAACCAAGTGTTTCAAAAATGGTGCTGTGATGACAAGTCCACAAACATCAGTGTCTATGGTCCATTCCTGGTAAATGGTAAATTATTTACAAGCAAAGTTTTTGACCACACACAAGTCATGTGGTTCAGTGTCCATAAAAATTCAAAGGGAACTCTTACAGGTTACCTGTAAGCACAAACTTGAAAACAGTTACATATTTACACAAACAATTTCAGTATTTACATTTATTCTATTATATACGATATTTAAGGGGCGGTATCCCTTGTGTGATGCGGGTAGACCTTCGTAAGACTGGTGTAGTGAGTAATGTACTGGATACACTACTGGGTGGTAAACTGGGCAGCATTCTCCTATGGACTCTTAGACTCACCAGGGGCAATACAGGTTCACCACTGGCAGGGCGAGGGTTCTCTGGCTCCACTGCTGGTGTGTCATCTGCTGCCTGGTTTTCCTGATCCTCAGGATTCTCTTGAGTCACTTCTTCCTGGGCTATACCACTTGAGGAAATATCAACACTGGCACCACTATTGCATCATTCACTTTAGTCCAGTTCGCAGGGAATTCTGTAAGTATTGTGCTGACCTTCTTTTCTTCCACTATGGGTTGGATGTTATCTGGCTCTTCTTTTCTCTCTTTTAACTGGTCAGGGCACAACTTCAAATGATCTCTCGATACCGCTGCTGTGGTCTATCCTCCATCCTTACTAGCAAGGCATACCTTAGTATTATCAAAATTTGAGGGCATAATGGTATAAGGTTCAGCTTCCCACTTATCATCCAACTTGTGCAATCTTCACTTTCTTTTCAGGACTTGCTCTCCCGGCAACAAAGGGACGGCAGGTGCATTTTGATTGTAAAGCTTCTCCTGCTTTTGTCTTGCCTGGACTAGACTTTTCTCCACACATTCTTGAACTCTTCTATACTGTTGCTGCCTTTCCGTGTCCCAGTCAGCATCTGGTGACGTTACTCCAGGGGTCAGGACTCCCATATCCAGATCAATAGGCAGCTTACCAGGTCTTGCTCTCATTAAGTAAGCTGGGGTATAGTTGGTGTTCACGGGTATATGGTTGTAGAGGTCTGCCAGATCTGGCAACTTCTCTGGCCACAGATTTCTCTCCTCCAAGGACAAAGTCTTCAGGAGGTCCATCACCACCTGGTTCATCTTCTCACATATGCCGTTAGTCTGTGGGTGATACGGTGTTGTCTGGATCTTCTTACAGCCATACAAGCTACAGAATTCATGGAGCACTTCTGCCTCGAAAGCTGGACCTTGATCAGTGAGCACTCTCTCAGGATACCTATGTGGTCTACAAAAATGTTGTTGGAATGCTCTGGCTGCTGTCCTGGCAGTTAGATCTTTGACAGGCACAACTACCAGGAATCTTGAGTAGTGGTCCACAATGGTAAGAGCGTAGATGTAGCCTGACCGGCTTGGAACCAGCTTCACATGGTCCAGGGCTACCAACTCAAGTGGCTGTTTGGTGATGATTGGCTGTAGAGGAGCTCTCTGGCTGTCTCGATCCTTTCTGCGCAGGTTACACTGTTCACACTCCCGGCACCACCTCTCAATGGATTTCCTCATACCAGCCCAGTAGAACCTCTCCCGGAGCAATACTTCCAACTTCTTCCATCCAAAGTGTCCAGCTCCATTGTGGTATGCTTCCAGGACCATTGATGCCTCTCGCTTCGGGACTACAACCTGCCAAACCAGCTCATGAGTACGGGCATTGATACTCCTCCGACACAGCTTTCTTTCATAGATAAACAGCTGGCCTCTCTCCTTCCACAACTGCTGAGTTTCTTCAGGAGCATCTGACTCTGGGCATGAGTCAACTTGCGACAGTAGCTCCTTCACCAGGCGGACTGCAGGGTCACTATCTTGCGTTTCTGCCCAATCATGATGGGGCAACGGATTCAGAGTGACCTCCTTCATGCCAGACTGTCTGTTCCTCACTCCTTGAGCACGTTGGGCCGCCAGTGGCCTGTGGAAGGGAGGTAGCTCTATTTCTTCACGAGCCTCAGGGTCTTCTCCTGCATCTGGTAGGTTAGACATCCTGGACAGCGCATCGGCATTGGCATTCTTGTGCCCTGCTCGGTACTTGATAGTGAACTCGTAATTAGACAGCCGAGCCATCGCTGCTCCAGTGCACCTAGCTTTCAAGTGTCCAAGTGGGTCAACGGATTGTTGTCCGTGAAGATAGTAAACTTGGCAGAGACTAAGTAATGCTTGAACCTTTCGGTGACAGCCCAGACTATGGCAAGGAACTCCAGCTTGAAAGAACTGTAGTTGTCAGGGTTCCTTTCAGTGGGGCGCAGTTTCCTGCTGGCGTAGGAGATCACTCTTTCTTTTCCATTCTGTACCTGCGACAGTACTGCTCCTAATCCAACATTGCTGGCATTGGTGTACAGCACAAAGGGTTTCTCATAGTCTGGGTAGGCCAGAACTTCATCACCTGTGAGAGCCATCTTCAATCTGGTGAAGGACCTTTCCAACTCTTCAGTCCATTCAAAGGTGGAATTTTTCTGTTTGTTCTTTTAGGACTACCCCACCAGAAGATTTTGCATAGGGGTGGCTATTTCAGTAAAGCCTTTGATGAATCTTCGGTAGTAGCCTACCAGTCCAAGGAATTGGCGTACTTCATGGAGGTTGCTGGGCTTCGTCCAGTCCCGGATGACTGTGACCTTGTCAGGATCTGGTGCCACACCTTCTGCACTGACCACATGACCGAGGTACTGTACCTTGGGCTTCAGGAGGTGGCATTCAGAAGGCTTCTCCTTCAGGCCAAAATTGGACAGAGCCTCAATCACTTCAGCCAGGTGTTCCAGATGATCTTCATAGGTCTTGGAGAAAACAATGACATCATCCAGGTACAACAGGACCGTCTCAAAGTTCATGTGTCCCAGGCAGCACTCTATCAGCCGTTGAAATGTTCCTGGAGCAGTGCAGAGCCCAAACAGCATATAATTGAACTCACAGAGACCCATTGGAGTGGTAAATGCGGTTTTCTCCTTGTCTGCCTCTGCCACGGGAACCTGCCAATACCCACTAGTGAGATCCAAGGTGGAAAAGTAGTTAGCAGTTTTAAGTGCAGCTAAGGACTCTTCAATTCTAGGTAATGGGTAGGCATCTTTATGTGTAATGCTGTTAATTTTCCTGTAATCAACACACATTCTCATGGTACCATCCTTTTTCTTTACAAACACTATGGGAGCTGCCCATGGGCTACAACTGTCTCTGATAACCCCTGCTTCCTTCATCTCTTTCAACATACTCTTAGCACATTGGTACTTTGTTCGGGGGTATAGGTCTGTACCTTTATGGGTGGATGGTCTCCAGTGGGGATATGATGTTGAACCCCTTTTGCCTGCCCAAAATCCAGTGGGTGTTTGCTGAATATCCACTCATACTCTTGTGTCACCCTGTAAACCCTATTTCTCTGGTATGAAGGTGTAGAGTCAGTTCCCACCTGCAGTTGCTGGCACCACTCCTCTGGCTGCTTCACGGAGCCATTGTCCTCCACCTGGTCGGATGAGACCAAGGGCTCTGCTGCCTGCAATGAGTTGTTATTAACAGTGAGCAGCTTAGCAACTGTGGCGTACCGAGGTATGGTGGCCTCCTCTTCCCCACAATTCAAAAGGCGTACAGGTACTCTCCCCTTACGTACATCAGCCACCCCTCTGGCTGTCAGGACAGTGGGCCTGCTATCAGAATATACTGGTTCTACCAATGCCTGGTAATCTCTCCCTCTGAGGCCTATAGCTGCCTGACACCATATCAACATTTCACACCTGGGGGGGTAATGCAATGGGGAAGGGATCACTCACTCTGACACTGCCAATTTCTCCGCCAGAGAGTTCTACCTGCTGTCTTTGCATCAGGGCTCGGATCTCCTTCTGCAGGACTCGTTGTTCTCCGGAGCCAGCAGTCTCAGCCACCTGTTGCAACAAGACAATAACCTCGGACAGACAGTTTTCAATTACATTGGTACCAAGAGTCATCATGGGATTACATTCACGTCGATCAATATCAACAACTATCAGACCCTGAGATTTCAGCTCTACCCGACCCACTTTAACAGTAACCTCTTTACATCCAATCTGCAGCAAAGTCTGACCGTTACTGACAACTATTGTCAGCTCATCAGTTGGGCCACGGGTGAGTTCAGAGTCAGCCCAATATCTCTTATACAAAATATACGGCATAGTGGTTACCTTGGATCCAGTGTCCAGCAAAGCGTTCATGGGGATGCCGTCAATCACCACAGGAAGGATCGGCCTCCCTCCCACATACTTGGCTCGCCAGTTCCTTGGGCCTGCTGGTCCTACTCCTGGGGGTTGGCCCTCTGCCCCAGGGGTTGCTCGTTTAAAGGACAGTACCATGCAAGATGACCTACTTTTTAACAGCGACGACAGATGGGACGTCCGTCCTGGTTATAGAGATCGTTGTTCCTTCCTCGAAGTGGCGGAGTTCTCCTCCTCCGGAGCCACGGGACATCCTCTGGACTGGAAGCAAGCTGGGCCTTTTCTTTGGAAGACACCTGCAGGGACTGCACGGTTTTAGTAAGTTCAGCCAATTCTTTGGTCAACTCCTGGACCTGAAGACGCAGCTCCTCAGTTGGATCTTTATCCAGAGTCCGGGCATCAGCCTCCACAGGGATGGAAGGGAAAGACGTGGCTTCCTGGTGGTAGGTGATCGCTGGGCGCCTCAGGGGCGCTGGACGACCCTGATACTGTCCTGTGCCTTCTGTTTACAGCCAAAGAACCTAATCTTGATTTCAGCTGCAGTGTGAGTGTCAAAGGTGTGTATGGTGTCTTGTGTGCGTGTGTGTGTGGGGGGGCCTGCGGGTGTTGCCGGGGCTGTGCGGGGGTTGCTATGGGGGTCTGTATGCAGGCAAAATCCGATGAGACTACAAGTCCCATCGGGCTATGCCTGCTACACTGACAGTGAGTGACACATTAGCCAATGATGGGACAGTAGTAGTCCCATCATCCGGCTAATGTGTTGAATGTAAAAAAAAATAAATAAAAAAACCCATACAGAACATACAACATATAAAATACAGAACATACATATAACATACAACATAACATAGAGTACATACTTACCAATCACCTAATTCCCCGAAGCTCTCATCTCCTTTAATAAAACTAAAAAAATAAACCAACCTATACTTACCTTTCTGCCGTAGTCCAGTTAATAATGACGGTCCCACGACGATCTCTGGTGTAGAACACTGACATCGGGTGATGTCAGTGCTGTACAGGGGCTCCCACGATGAACTGACAGCGGAGGCAATCCTCCGCTGTGTATGCCTCCGCCGCTGGGAAAGAGGTACCGTAACCCTAATTCTCATGCAGCATTGCTGTAAAGTGAGAGCCTGAACTCAGGTAACCTCAGTGATGCACTGCAGGAGGCATTGTCTCCTGTCAGTTCATCACTGGGAGGTCCTATAGAGCAGTGACATCACCTGATGTCACTGTTCTATAGGGGAGATCGTCTTGGGACACTCGTTATTAATTGGACTGCATTGGACAGGGAGTATATGGTTGGTTTATTTTTTACTTTTCATTATAGGAGATCGAGGGTGTTGTTTGGATCTGGACTTGCAATAAAAATATGAAAACGGTGTTGTGTTTTATTTAATTAAAATACTTTATTCTTATGTTTGTGGTTTTTTAACTCTTTATTAAAATAAGATTAATAATAGATAGGCGTCTTATTGACGCCTCTCCATTATTAACCGGGCTTCATGTCACCTTACAATAGCAAGGTGACATTAACCCCTTATTACTAGAGTTGAGCGACTTTTGGTTTTTTAGGGTCGAGTTTCGTTTCGTGAAACCCGACTTTTCCAAAAGTCGGGTCGAGCAAGATCGTCCGATTATAGGGAAAAGTCGGGGTCGTCCCGAAACACGAAACCAAATGTAAGTCAATGGGGAATAAAAGTCGGCAGTGAGAGGAGGACAGGAAACACACCTACAGTGCCCATTTGAATGCCAAAAGCATCAATTCTTCTTACTTAAGCTTGTCAACCTTAATTAACTTCATAATACAAGTTACGCACTGAAAAATGGGGGTTATTTGGCTAAAGTTGTGGGGGGGAGGGCTGGCTGCAGGTTTTCATGTGCCCTGGGCGAAAGAGCGCCCCTTTAACACATACCACAACTCATCATGCTCCGATACGGCAGAGAAATAGCGGTATAGTACAATGAAAAATACTTCACTTTTTACATCTCATGACAAGGCCCATCTATTTCTCCATACAGAATCATTGGTCCCATATAATGTTTGAAACAGTATATGATGAGCTCCACATAATGCTACAGTATATGTTGGTCCCCATGGATGAAGCTCCACTGTCTTATGGGCCCAAATAATGCTCCAAACATAATGGGCCCCATTTCTAATGCTCTAGTGTATAATGGGCCCTGTAAATGCTGCTCCAGTGTCTGATGTCCACCTTTGGAATGTTCCAGTGTATGGTGGGCCCCATCTATCATTCTCCAGAGTATAGTGCTCCCCAAAAGTTGCTGTCCCAAAATTGAAAACAATGAAATAAGTCTCCTCACTAGGGAATCCCTGTACTAGTCTGGACTCCTCGTCGTCCCCATCTTCCATCTCACTGCACAGTATTTCAACTTTGCAAGTGCTGTGATCCTGAGCAAGCAGGGGGGGCCCACTCGTTGGCGACGGCACTGGCACAGGGCCCCTGATAGTACGGTGGTGTGTCTGATGGCGGGTGGGCCGAACCTGCACTTTCATCTGCAGCTTCCTCTTTGTCACCGTGTAAGATGGAACTGTATATGGGAAGGGTAACCTGAGTTTCATCAGGGTCAGATTCAGGTCGTGTAGCGTGCGAGGGGAATGTAGTGGTCTGGGTCAATGTACCAGCAGATTCATCGAGCAGTGGCTGGGCATCAGTGCACTTGTGTCGCCCCCAGGAGTACGGTCGCCACAGTGGCATTACCTTCTTCCTAGGGAGTGTGATGTCATGCTTGGGAGCAACGAACGATCTCTCTAGCAGGTTAACTGACTGGGCGGCGTTATTCCCACGAGTCATGACCCTCCAAACAGCGTTCATGAAGGCAAAGTGTTTGTTTTACGTGGGCAGTATGGTTGCAAAGCTGAACCTTAAAGGAATGTCCAGAAGGGCACCACCAGGAGTGGAGCCTACGGTTAAATTCGACTCCACCTGGGAAACCTCAACCATGCCAGCTACAGAACAGATGCACACATTGCAAGCTTAATTCCGTTAACAAACGAGACTCCGTCATGCCCCGCGGTCCGAGTCCGGCTTACTAGAGGGACACGTGAGGCTCTGGCACATGAGATTGGCCAATAACTGGTGTGTCATGCCCTTACATGTCCATGGCTGTATGTGCGCTACACTGAAAAGGCCAGCGTTTGTCGCTTACAGGTGCAGATAACCCGCTGAACAACGTTAGTGATGGGGATCACTGATTACAATTATTACCCGCGAACAATGATTTCCCAGAAAGTGCAGGTCAACCGCAGTTCTGGAATTAGGCCTAACCGTCATTCCTGAAAAAATGAAAAACTTACGTGTGCAAACCACAGGTGCTGTAGCTTGCTTAACAGCTCGCCAGCCGTTCTCACGCCCAGTATGGATTACACGTGATTGCACAAAGGTGAGAAAGGGTACCGTATCCCCAGATAACATGTATGGATAGCGTACACATTCAAAATATATGTCTATACATCAGGAGGCAGGCTCAGACGGTGTTAGGCCCAGTATGGATGGCACGTGATTGCACAAAGGTTAGAAAGGGTACCGTTTCCCCGGATAACATGTATGGATAGCGTACACATTCAAAATATATGTCTATACATCAGGAGGCAGGCTCAGACGGTGTTAGGCCCAGTATGGATTGCACGTGATTGCACAAAGGTTAGAAAGGGTACCGTATCCCCAGATAACATGTATGGATAGCGTACACATTCAAAATATATGTCTATACATCAGGAGGCAGGCTCAGACGGAGTTAGGCCCAGTATGGATTGCACGTGATTGCACAAAGGTTAGAAAGGGTACCGTTTCCCCGGATAACATGTATGGATAGCGTACACATTCAAAATATATGTCTATACATCAGGAGGCAGGCTCAGACGGTGTTAGGCCCAGTATGGATTGCACGTGATTGCACAAAGGTTAGAAAGGGTACCGTATCCCCAGATAACATGTATGATAGCGTACACATTCAAAATATATGTCTATACATCAGGAGGCAGGCTCAGACGGTGTTAGGCCCAGTATGGATTGCACGTGATTGCACAAAGGTTAGAAAGGGTACCGTTTCCCCGGATAACATGTATGGATAGCGTACACATTCAAAATATATGTCTATACATCAGGAGGCAGGCTCAGACGGTGTTAGGCCAGTATGGATTGCACGTGATTGCACAAAGGTTAGAAAGGGTACCGTATCCCCGGATAACATGTATGGATAGCGTACACATTCAAAATATATGTCTATACATCAGGAGGCAGGCTCAGACGGTGTTAGGCCCAGTATGGATTGCACGTGATTGCACAAAGGTTAGAAAGGGTACCGTATCCCCGGATAACATGTATGGATAGCGTACACATTCAAAATATATGTCTATACATCAGGAGGCAGGCTCAGACGGTGTCAGGCACAGTATGGATTTGATGGCCCAGACTACACAGCGGAGGAGCAGGGAGAGGTAAAGATTGCAAATGCTGGGGCCCTGCCCAAGCAAGGGCGGCCCACTCGTGGGCGTCGGTACTGGCACTGGGCCCCTCATAGTACGGCGGTGTGTCTGACGGCGGGTGTGCACCACCACCGTCAGAGACACTTGACTGCACTATGAAGGACCCTGTGCCAGTGCCCGCGCCCAAGAGTCGGCCTACCCACCTGTCCAGGGCAACGGCACTCGCACGGTGTCGTGCACTAGGTGGTGACTCCGGCCATGGGGGGGGAGGCAGCACAGTTAGGGAGTTTTAGAAAGTGGCATATGTTGATGTTGGACATTCAGCTGATGCAAAAGGTGAAATAGGTCAAGTTCCAGGAAGAGGTGGACCAAAGCAAGCCATTTTTCTGTCACCCCATGTGTCATCAGGGGAAGGTGGGACAAAATCCTTGGAAACCCATGCGTGGTTCATTTTAATGAAGGTTAGATCATCCACATTTTGGGTTGACAGACGGGTCCTTTTTTCTGTCAGGATTGATCGAGCTGCACTGAAGACTCTTTCCGATAGCACACTTGCAGCTGGGCAAGCGAGCTCCTGTAAGGCATATTGTGCCAATTCAGGCCAGGTGTCCAGTTTAGCGGCCCAATAGTCAAAGGGGAATGACCTGTGTGGGAGAACATCGATATGGGAGGAAAAGTAGTTTGTAACCATAGTTGACAACTGCTGTCTCCTGTCACTTTCCATCAATGCAGTATTACCAGTTGTGTGAGCGGTACTTGAAAAATCAGTCCACAACATTGTCATGAAACCCCTGTCTCCAACACCACTTCTGCTGTGTGCACCACGAACACCTCTGCCAAGCTGCCCCCGACCCGTACGGCTCGTGTGAGAACCATCACCGCTGCTGTGTGCTGGGAATGCCTCAAGCAACCGATTTACCAGAGTTGCTTGTTTATTAGCCAATATTAGGTCAAGGTTCTCCTGTGGCATGATGTTTTGTAATTTGCCTTTATAGAGTGGATCCAGGATGCTGGCCAACCAGTAGTCGTCATTGTTCATCATTTTGGCAATGCGGGGGTCCCTTTTTAGGATCTGCAAGGCATAATCTGACATGTGGGCCAATGTTTCCGGTGTCAATGATGCACTGCTAGTGCTGGTTGGAGGAGCACTTTCTGGCAAATCCACATCCCTCCAGTCACGCACAAACCCTGTACCAGACCTTGCCACGCCAACATTTTCACTTGCCCCACGAGATGCATCCTCCTCCCCTAAGTAATCATCCCCATCATCCTCCTCCTCCTCCTCTTCTTCCTCCACCTCGTCCAGGAGAGGTCCCTGAGCAGACAATGGCTGAATGTCATCAAGGATTCCCTCCTCCTCTTCCTCCTCATCAACATTGGCTGCAGAAGCCTGCTCCTTAAGGTGCATCAAAGTTTGCATGAGCAGACGCATAAGTGGGATGCTCATGCTTAGGATGGCGTCGTCTGCACTTACCAGCCGTGTGCATTCCTCAAAACACTGAAGGACTTTACAGAGGTCTTTCAGCTTCGACCACTGCACACCGGTCAACTCCATGTCTGCTCTCAAAGTGCCTGGCCGTGTATCCTCCCACAAATGCATTATGGCCTGCCTCTGCTCGCACAGCCGCTCCACCATGTGCAGGGTGGAGTTCCACCTTGTTGCAATGTCGATAATGAGGCGGTGGTTGGGAAGGTGGAGCAATCGCTGCAGCTTCTGCATACGAACGGAGTGTACAGGCGACCGGCGGATGTGCGCGCACAGTCTTCGCACCTTCTGGAGCAGGGCTGTTAACTCCGGATAATTTTTGAGGAAGCACTGCACCACCAGGTTCAAGGTGTGAGCCAAGCAAGGTATGTGGCTGAGTTTTGAAAGGGCTATGGCTGCCACAAAATTACGCCCGTTATCACTAACTACCTTGCCTGCCTCAAGATGTACACTGCCCAGCCATGACTCAGTTTGTCGCTTCAAGTACTCGGCCAGCACCTCGGCGGTGTGTCTGTCGCCCAAACACATCATCTGCAACACTGCCTGCTGACGCTTTCCACTAGCTGCTCGATAGGGGGACACATCGTGTGCAACAGTGGCAGCTGCAGATGGAGTGCTCGTACGACTGCGCTCTGTGGACGAGCTTTCGCTTCTGGAGGAGGAGGAGGGTGGAACGCCTACAGCCAACTGTTTCCTATACCGTGGGCTAGGCAGCACTGTCCCACCACCGCTGTCCCCTGTGGACCCTGCATCCACCACATTAACCCAGTGCGCAGTGATGGACACGTAACGGCCCTGGCCATGCCGACTGGACCATGCATCAGTTGTGAGGGGCACCTTTCCGCTCACTGACTGCTTGAGTGCATGGACAATGCGGTCTTTCACATGATGGTGGAGGGCTGGGATGGCTTTGCGAGAGAAGTGGCGACTGGGTAGGTCATAGCGTGGTACTGCATAGGCCATGAGTTCGCGGAAAGCTGCGCTTTCCACCAACCGAAAGGGCATCATCTCAAACGAGATTAGTTTGGCAATGTGGGCGTTCAAACCCAGTGTACGCGGATGAGAGACTGAGTACTTTCTTGACCTACTCATAGTGTCTGGGAGGGTGAGCTGGACTTGAGACCTGCATGTGGTGGAAGTAGCGGTGGACAGGGCGGACTGAGAGAGGGTTGATGATGGTGATGGAGTTGGTGTTCTTTCTGATGGCCTAGAATCAGTCTTTCGTTGATATAACAGTGGGATTCCCTGACTGCTGTGGCCTTGCAACGACACCTCAACATTTGCTGCTGTGCTAACCGGTGGGCTTACAGTGGGGGAAACAATGTAGCGTTGCTGACTACGTTCGTTGTGATCAGTTGCACATGTGGCAATTGAGGTTTGGTGTTGTGTCCACGCTTGCAAGTGCATGCTGGTTAAATGTCTAAGCATGCAACTGGTATTCAAATTTTTCAGATTTTTCCCTCGGCTAAAGGCTTTTGCGCACTTCTTACAGATAACCTTGGCCTGATCATGAGGATTTTGTTCAAAAAAGTGCCACACTGCACTCTTCCTACTTTGGCAGACATTTTGCGGCCTAGCACACTGTGATCTTTTGACCCTCTGGACAAGCTGTCCAGCAACTCTATTGATGTTTGGAACCTGTCTTTGGAGTGCTCCGGGCCTGCCAGATAACAGCTGTTGCGATGACGATGTCTGCTGTGGATGCTCCTCATCTAAGCTATTGGAAGCAGCACCCTCTTCCCCCAATGGATGCCAATCTGGGTCAACAACTGGGTCATCCATCACCTCCTCTTCTATGTCATGTGCACCTTCCTCTGTGTCACCGTGTATGGTGGTATAGTGTGCGGGAAGGGGCACCTGAGTCTCATCAGGGTCAGAATCTGGCTCTGTACACTGCGAGGACTATATAGTGCTCTGAGTGAATGTACCAGCAGAATCATCCATCAGCGGCTGTGCATCAGTGCACTCCATGTCAGATTCATCTTGGCCTGGGTAATTCACCATTTCACTTGATAATCCAGGCATGGTATGTGAAAACAGCTCCATGGAGAAATCAGTAGTGTGGCCTGCGTCATCCTTCAATCTTGGTTGGGGTGAAGGACACAAGGAAAGGTGTGGTTCATGAACATGAGCTTCCAATGACGACTCAGTGCTTTTACTTTTTACAACTGAAGAAGAGGAGGCGATAGAGCTGGAGGCTGAGTCAGCAATGTAAGACAAAACTTTTTCCTGATGCTCTGGCTTTAAAAGCGGTTTGCCAACTCCTAGAAAACTAAGCGTTCGAGGCCTTATGTAGCCAGACGATGATGCAGGCTCAACACCTCCTGCATTCGGTCCTATTTTGCTCTTGCCACTACCATCAGATCCACCACCAACACCATCATTACCAGCTGCCAACCCCCGCCCAATTCCACGGCCTCTTCCACCAGCCTTCCTCATTTTTGGTAGAAATGTAGACAAAATCCAACAAACTATATAGTAATGTAAAACAAGGTACAAGGTGTCTATAGGACAGGGGAGATTTTGAATTTCTGCAGACACTTGTGGACACTGGACACTTTTGGATTGTGTGAGGCCCAATGAATATCTGAGCGCTATGTGACAGGCTCGATGGCACAGCTGTGACAAAAGTGACGAGAGGATAAGGGAGATTTTGAATTTCTGCAGACACTTGTGGACACTGGACACTTTTGGATTGTGTGAGGCCCACTGATATCTGAGCGCTGTCACAGACTCGATGGCACAGCTGTGACAAAAGTGACTAGAGAATAAGGGAGATTTTGAATTTCAGCAGACACTTGTGGACACTTTTGGATTGTGTGAGGCCCACTGATATCTGAGCGCTATGTGACAGGCTCGATGGCACAGCTGTGATAAAAGTGACTAGAGGATAAGGGAGATTTTGAATTTCAGCAGACACTTGTGGACACTGGACACTTTTGGATTGTGTTAGGCCCAATGAATATCTGAGCGCTATGTGACAGGCTCGATGGCACAGCTGTGACAAAAGTGACGAGAGGATAAGGGAGATTTTGAATTTCTGCAGACACTTGTGGACACTGGACACTTTTGGATTGTGTGAGGCCCACTGATATCTGAGCGCTATGTCACAGGCTCGATGGCACAGCTGTGACAAAAGTGACTAGAGGATAAGGGAGATTTTGAATTTCAGCAGACACTTGTGGACACTGGACACTTTTGGATTGTGTGAGGCCCACTGATACCTGAGCGCTATGTCACAGGCTCGATGGCACAGCTGTGACAAAAGTGACTAGAGGATAAGGGAGATTTTGAATTTCAGCAGACCCTTGTGGACACTGGACACTTTTGGATTGTGTGAGGCCCAATGAATATCTGAGCGCTATGTGACAGGCTCGATGGCACAGCTGTGACAAAAGTGACGAGAGGATAAGGGAGATTTTGAATTTCTGCAGACACTTGTGGACACTGGACACTTTTGGATTGTGTGAGGCCCACTGATATCTGAGCGCTATGTCACAGGCTCGATGGCACAGCTGTGACAAAAGTGACGAGAGGATAAGGGAGATTTTGAATTTCAGCAGACACTTGTGGACACTGGACACTTTTGGATTGTGTGAGGCCCACTGATATCTGAGCGCTATGTCACAGGCTCGATGGCACAGCTGTGACAAAAGTGACTAGAGGATAAGGGAGATTTTGAATTTCAGCAGACACTTGTGGACACTGGACACTTTTGGATTGTGTGAGGCCCAATGAATATCTGAGCGCTATGTGACAGGCTCGATGGCACAGCTGTGACAAAAGTGACGAGAGGATAAGGGAGATTTTGAATTTCAGCAGACACTTGTGGACACTGGACACTTTTGGATTGTGTGAGGCCCACTGATATCTGAGCGCTATGTCACAGGCTCGATGGCACAGCTGTGACAAAAGTGACGAGAGGATAAGGGAGATTTTGAATTTCTGCAGACACTTGTGGACACTGGACACTTTTGGATTGTGTGAGGCCCAATGAATATCTGAGCGCTATGTGACAGGCTAGATGGCACAGCTGTGACAAAAGTGACGAGAGGATAAGGGAGATTTTGAATTTCTGCAGACACTTGTGGACACTGGACACTTTTGGATTGTGTGAGGCCCACTGATATCTGAGCGCTATGTCACAGGCTCGATGGCACAGCTGTGACAAAAGTGACGAGAGAATAAGGGAGATTTTGAATTTCAGCAGACACTTGTGGACACTGGACACTTTTGGATTGTGTGAGGCCCAATGAATATCTGAGCGCTATGTGACAGGCTCGATGGCACAGCTGTAACAAAAATGACGAGAGGATAAGGGAGATTTTGAATTTCTGCAGACACTTGTGGACACTAGACACTTTTGGATTGTGTAAGGCCCACTGATATCTGAGCGCTATGTCACAGGCTCGATGGCACAGCTGTGACAAAAGTGACGAGAGGATAAGGGAGATTTTGAATTTCTGCAGACACTTGTGGACACTGGACACTTTTGGATTGTGTGAGGCCCAATGAATATCTGAGCACTATGTGACAGGCTCGATGGCACAGCTGTGACAAAAGTGACGAGAGGATAAGGGAGATTTTGAATTTCTGCAGACACTTGTGGACACTGGACACTTTTGGATTGTGTGAGGCCCACTGATATCTGAGCGCTATGTCACAGGCTCGATGGCACAGCTGTGACAAAAGTGACGAGAGGATAAGGGAGATTTTGAATTTCTGCAGACACTTGTGGACACTGGACACTTATGGATTGTGTGAGGCCCACTGAATATCACAGCGCTATGTCACAGGCAGAAATTGGCTAGTGTATCACAAACTACAAGGTGTATGTAGAATTGGGCAGAATAGGAATCTCCCTAGAGTGCAGGTCTGTAAGAACGGAACATGTCCTCGTTTTATTCTCACAGAGTGACACACTGATAGCTTCACTGTGGCTGTGATAACAGCCGTTACACTGTACTGTGTGAGGAGCGTACACCGCTGTATGGTGTGAAAAAATGCACGCTCAGTACCTCAGCAGGACAAAAAATTGGGATTGCTTTTAAAAAAGCAGTTTGCGGAGCAGTGGGTAAACAGCAATGCAGGAATGTCAGGAAGCCTTAGAAGGCAGCCCAACAACCAACACCACTGATACACCACTATATAGCCTCCCCTTGCACTGCACACACAGTGACTGATGTGTTGTACAGGCAAAATCGCTAGCAGCAGAAGCAGTTTTTTTTTCTTCTCAGCAGGACAAAAAAAAAAATTGGGATTGCTTTTAAAAAAGCAGTTTGCGGAGCAGTGGGTAAACAGCAATGCAGGAATGTCAGGAAGCCTTAGAAGGCAGCCCAACAACCAACACCACTGATACACCACTATATAGCCTCCCCTTGCACTGCACACACAGTGATTGGTGTGTTGTACAGGCAAAATCGCTAGCAGCAGAAGCAGTTTTTTTTTCTTCTCAGCAGGACAAAAAAAAAATTGGGATTGCTTTTAAAAAAGCAGTTTGCGGAGCAGTGGGTAAACAGCAATGCAGGAATGTCAGGAAGCCTTAGAAGGCAGCCCAACAACCAACACCACTGATACGCCACTATATAGCCTCCCCTTGCACTGCACACACAGTGATTGGTGTGTTGTACAGGCAAAATCGCTAGCAGCAGAAGCAGTTTTTGGTGTCTTCTTCCCTGCCTAACGCTCTCCCTACAAAATCAGCAGCAGCAGCAGCTCTCCCTATTCTGAGATCAGCATGAGTAACATGGCGGTCGGCGTGCACGCCCTTTTATACCCCCTGTGACACCCCCAAAGCAAGCCAATCACTTGCATGCCCTTCTGAAAGATGGTGGTGACCCGTGCCTATGTCATCACGTTGCCCACAGTGTCCGTGGATCCTGATTGGCTGAAAAAGAGCTCAAAACAAACTTTTGAAACGCGACTTTGGCGCGTAAGTCGCCGACCTCGTGGCCGACCTCATCCTAGGGTCGGGTTTCGTTTCATGAAACCCGACTTTGCCAAAAGTCGGCGACTTTTGAAATTTTTCGACCCGTTTCGCTCAACTCTACTTATTACCCCATATCCCACCACTACACAGGAGTGATAAGAGAAGGGCTAAGTGCCAGAATTGAAGCATCTTATAGATGCGCCATTTCTAGGGCGGCTGCGGGCTGGTATTTGTAGCCAGGGGGGTCCAATATCCCAGCCATCCAACAGCAAGGAAGCAGCTTGCAGGTCGGCAACACAGACAACTGGAGACCAGGAAGCTGGTATGTCAGGTCTTCCCCTGTCCCAGGTCTCTGCCACTGGTTTTGAGGGCACTTCCCACCAGCGGCAGAGGGCCTTGGACAGGAATGTCATGCCCGAGTTCCTTCACTAGAGCTCAGTTTTTCAGAATGGCATCAAGGTGCTATCACACAGAGTGGAAAGAGGTTTTAACAACATGGACCACCGCTTCCAGTCTGTCAACAGTCGCCTTGACCGTCTGGAAGCCGACCTCAACAGACCAGTGCACCATTTTTACAGCAAAATTGAACGGGCCATGGCGGAACACCTTAGTCCTCATCTACAGCTGACTGTCCTGCAGGACTGCAACACTGCTTTCTTGCAAGCTATGCAGCAGAGTCAGTACATGCAGCAGTCAGTGGTGTCATTTCCAACTGTGCCACCACTGACTCGCTTCACCTCACTACCTGCTTCTGCTGCATACCACCGCACGGCCACCTGCATTCCAAGCCAAACTGGACACCACTACACCACCGCAAGGCCGAGTGCTGCTGGACATTCCCCCGCCACCACCATGGTAAGTGTAGCTCCTGTCTGGACCACCACTGCCACCACCACGTCAAGGCAGTCACCCAGCTCCAGGAGGTCCAGGCATGACACAAGATCACAGGAGACACAAAAAGAGGAAAACTTTGACTGTCCCTCCCCCCTCACCTGACACTGTGACTCACCTGCCTCGACTTCCATCCCTGAGCTCCTTTCCCCCCCAACTTTCGTCGTCCCTTCCCCTAGAACCCCTTCCTAACCTTCCAGCCATTCCTCGCCACTCCACACCCCCAACTTTCCACCATGTTCCCCCAAATGTCATTTCCAAGAAAAGTTGTTTTAATTTTTTCTTTTTAAATAAATTTCAAAGCCTGGTTTCCCCTAATACTGTTTGATTAATGTTTTTTTCACCGCCTACACACACTGCGCCGTACTCACACTGCGCCATACATTATGTTTTTGCCACCACATAGCTCCATTAATGACACATGTTTTTTGTGTCATTCCTGGAGATGTGTAGTCAAAAATACAAATATATGACTTGTATTTTCACCACCAGTCTTTTCAGTCTGCTAATATTGCACAGACTGAATAGAGGATGGTGTTGAGTGCAAGGCATATCTATTGTTACCTTGCCAGGTATCATAAAGAGTGAATTGAGGATGGTGTGTTTTTACCATTATCATTTCACTCTTTGTGACACAAGGCCGGGGGATTCTAGATATACCTTGTAATTAACCACATCCTCTATTCAGTGTGTGGTGAATAAACTGAAGAGATGATGGAGAAAATACACGTCATATCTACAATACCCTGGCCTCGTATCATAACTATTTTTCACACCTGGGCAGGTGAATACACATGAGTTAACCTGCAGCGTCGCTTCAGTTTGCATTATCTATTGCACGCAGACTGGAGCGATGCTGGAGTTTAACTCATATGTGTATTAACCTGGCCAGATGTGATAACTTCACCATGACACCAGGCCTGGGGATTGTAGATGTTTTATAAACTTTATCATTTCTCCAGTCTGCGTTCATACTAAAGCCACAGTGGAGATCCTATATTAATATTTATTCTCAGATGGTCAGGTGTCATAAAGAGTGAAGGATGCTATTGCATCCCAAAATCACTATTTGTTAAATCAGGCCATGTGATACAAATATGTATTATCTACACCGTTGCTGCACATTGAACACAAACTGTAGAGATGATACAGGTCATACAACTTGTGTGTATGTAGTCACCTGGCCAGGAGTCCTATTAAATTCATGTTGCACAAAACACAGTATCATAAATTCACTGGGACACCCGGGCAGGTCATTATTGTATTGGAGTGTATAAAAACAGAGTGCATTCAGTACAGGTATCAAAACAGATTTTTTGTAACATACACACAAGCAAACAATTTTACACCATTTGATCTTGCCATTCCACACGTCCTACATCAGAGATAAAGTAGGCCGCAAATTGGTCCCTCATTTAGCCAACTTCAACTGATGACCTGTGAGGGAGCTGTGTGAATTCAGGCAATGAGTTTGCAGCAGGTTCATCGGGTTCAAAGTTAGGATGATCTTTAGCCATAACAAAATTGTGAAGAACCACACACTCCTTCACCACCTCATCCACTGTTTCCAGTTTAAGATTAATGGCTGTGCCGAGAATGCGCCATTTTGGAGACAAGAATACCAAAAGCACACGCTACAGTTCTTCGCGCCCTGGTGTCTGTAACTAAAGATTTTTTGGGTGTGGCCCAGGCCCCGGCTGGAGTAGGGTTTCATCAGGTTTTGGCACATTTGAAATGCCTCATCCCTAACCATTACAAATGACTGTGGTGGACCTTCGGTGTGGGGAAGAGGCCGTGGCATGGGGACATTGAAATGGTTGCCATACAACCTCCGGCCCATGTCCGAGTTCTTAAAAGCCTGGGAGTCATTCCCACAGCCAAATGCCCCAATGTCCACTGCAACAAATAGACAGTCTGCATCCGCAATGGCCATGAGTACTGTAGAAAAGTACTTTTTATAGTTATAGTACTCCGATCCACTTCTTTTGGGTTTGATTATCCGGATGTGTTTCCCATCCACCGCTCCCAAACAGTTGGGGAAATTGCAGACTGTCCAGAATTTTTCAGCAATATGTATCCACTTTTCCACGGTTGGCAGGGACATAAATTCTGGACAGAGAACGTCCCACAAAGCCCGGCAGGTGTCCGCAACTATTCCCGACAAGGTGGATATTCCAATTCGGTACTGGAAGTGGAGTGATGACAGGGTCTCTCCAGTAGCCAGGAATCTGCCAGAGAAGCGAAACGCGCGTTGGGGCGATGGGGAAGCCAGCATCATACACTAACAAACATGTAAGTGCCCTTTCTCTGGGAGTTTCTCCTTATTACATTCATCTAATTGGCTGCACACCACTATATCACCGTTAGGTGTGGTATATACAAATAGATAGGTGGCATATTTTTGAGATTAGAGTCTCCATGTATTTAAATATAGGCTGTGCCTTTTTTAATTAAGGAATTTTTCCTTTTATTTAAATATGCTTACCCAGTATACATGAATTTAACAATTATGGGTGTTGTCTGTACCAACTAGTGGCCTACTGTATGATTAATTCTCATTACAATTGTATACAGGCTATGCCTGCTTTGAATTAAATAGTCACAGTGTATGCTGTTTATGGGCAAACGTGCAATATGGCTCCCTGTTTGCATAGCAGTATCCTTTTTTGTCATCTGTGAACAATTTGTAATGTTTGGATATTTTGTGTAGCAAATTGTGCTTAATAAAATTTGTATATTTTGGCAATTTAAACTAATTCTGCTGTGGTTGATTAATATTGCTCTGAGTTTTTGCCGTAATAATCATTCATTGTTTTTTTTTGTGTGTTATAACAATAATTCTGCAGGCTTTTGTTTACTACATGGCAGAACAATAATTCTGCAGGCTTTTGTTTAGTACATGGCAGAACAATAATTCTGCAGGCTTTGGAATAGTACATGTCAGTACAAAGAAAATTAAGCAGGCATTGGTTTGTAAATATCACGTACCGTAATGTGACCAGGAGCCATTCCTCAGGAGGAATTGCATGACGGAGCTGTGTCCTGTCTCCGGATGGCTTCTTGAACACGAGCAAGCAAATCCATGAAGCTTTCTTGGGACATCCAGGTATAGTTACTAAATTTCGCTGGGTTTCCCTGGAGCTCGTTGCAGAGGGTGTGGTACGCTCCACGGCTCTCCCAGAGTTCAATAATCGGATGTATCCACAAAGGCCCTTGCTGCTGTCTTCGCTGTCTCTGTCTCCCTTTGTTGCTGGCAAGCAAATGCAAAAGCCTGAGCCAGCACGATGTCCAGATCCAAGTTAAAGTGAAAACTCTTCCAACGCAGATCCATTTTCACAAAGGAAAAAGTAACCAAATCTGAAGAATTCAGCTGTAAACAGGGTATACATAAAGAATTCCCATGACACATGCCCACTGGTGTCCCATTGGTGGAGTCTGTTTCAAGAATTTTTCAAGGATTTTCCTCCTGTGAAATGTGACACCTAGACAACGCATGCGCATAGAAATACAAATGCATGCAAAAACGCATACAAACGCTGCGTTTTTTTGTCGTCATGCGCACACTAATGCATAAAAAAATCGCTGCATTTACATGCGTTTGCAAGTGTTTTTTGGTTGCGTTTTATGTGTGCACGAAACACTGCACAAAACGGCGCAAATGTGAAAGTAGTCTAACTACCGCTGTTAAAAGGAGTATCGACGGTCATTAAGGGGTTAAATAACAACTGTTGCTCCTGCTGATGACGTCACGGAATGTTGTGGTTTCTGGTTCACCCCCTTGCATTATGACATCACACACACACATTGTGTAAGGAGCTGCAGAGCCAACATTCCATTTGACAGTTGCAGACGGTGGAGAGACAGGTAAGTCGGTTCTATGTTTTCTCTGGTTCTGTCCTTCATTCTCTTCTATCATCTATTTCTCATTTATTTTTTATTCATTAAGGAGTCTTTATTCTATATGATACAAGCAGGTCCAAAACAAATAGTGAACCCCTCAGATTAGGTGATGTCCTAGTTTTACAGCATTTCTTCCAATAGTAAAGGGATATATAGGATGTGACAGGATTTATCTCCAAGTACAGAAATGACAATGACTTCCCGATTATCCATCACATTTTATTGGTTTCTGACTTTCTTGCTCATCAGGTCCAAAGAACACTTATAACTGAGCGAATTCCGTCAGCCATAACTGGAACATGACGACTTCTTGATTTTAAGGCCATAAATTATTATAGAATCATCCAAATCTGGGAGATTAACCCCTTCACCCCCAAGGGTGGTTTGCACGTTCATGACCGGGCCAATTTTTACAATTCTGACCACTGTACCTTTATGAGGTCATAACTCTCGAACGCTTCCATGGATCCTGGTGATTCTGACATTGTTTTCTCGTGACATATTGTACTTCATGATAGTGGTAAAATTTCATTCAAATAACTTGCGTTTATTTGTGAGAAAAACGGAAATTTGGCGAAAATTTTGAAAATTTCGCAATTTTCCAACTTTGAATTTTTATGCCCTTAAATCACAGAGATACGGCACACAAAAAACTTGATAACTAACATTTCCCACATGTTTACTTTACATCAGCACAATTTTGGAACCAAAATTTTTTTTTGTTAGGAAGTTATAAGGGTTAAAAGTTGACCAGCGATTTCTCATTTTTACAACACCATTTTATTTTTAGGACCACATCACATTTGAAGCCACTTTGAGGGGTCTATATGATAGAAAATACCCAAAAGTGACACCATTCTAAAAACTGCACCCCTTAAGGTGCTCAAAACCACATTCAAGAAGTTTATTAACCCTTTAGGTGCGTCACAGGAATTTTTTTGAATATTTAAAAAAAAATGAACATCTAACTTTTTTTCATAAAAAAAATACTTCAGGTTCAATTTTTTTTATTTTACCAAGGGTAACAGGAGAAATTGAACTGCAAAAGTTATTGTGCAATTTGTCCTGAGTACGCAGATACCTGATATGTGGGGGGGAACGACTGTTTCGGCGCATGGCAGAGCTCAGAATGGAAGGAGCGCCGTTTGACTTTTTCAATGCAAAATTGGCTGGAATTCAGATTGGACGCCATGTCACGTTTGGAGAGTCCCTGATGTACCTAAACAGTGGAAACCCCCTACAAGTGACCCCATTTTGGAAACTAGACCCCCCAAGGAACTTATCTAGATTTGTGGTGAGAACTTTGAACCCACAAGGGCTTTACAGAAGTTTATAACGTACAGCGGTACAATTAAAAAATCATATTTTTTCCACAAAAATGATCTTTTCACCCCAATTTTTATTTTCCCAAGGGTAGCAGGACCCTAAAAGTTATTGTGCAATTTGTCCTGAGTATGCTGATACCCCACATGTGGGGGTAAACCACTATTTGGGCGCATGGCAGAGCTCGGAAGGGAAGCAGCGCCATTTGACGTTTTTGGCTGGAATTGAGATCGGACACCATGTCGCGTTTGGAAAACCCCTGATGTACCAAAACAGTGGAAACCCCCCACAAATGACACCATTTTGGAAACTAGACCCCCTAAGGAACTTATCTAGATGTGTGGTGAGAACTTTGAACCCCCATGGGCTTCACAGAAGTTTATAACATAAAGCCATACAATTAAAAAATCATATTTTTTCAACAAAAATGATCTTTTCACCCTCAATGCTTATTTTTCCAAGGGTAACAGGACCCTAAAAGTTATTGTGCAATTTGTCCTGAGTACGCTGATACCCCACATGTGGGGGTAAACCACTATTTGGGCGCATGGCAGAGCTCGGAAGGGAAGCAGCGCTATTTGACGTTTTTGGCTGGAATTGAGATCGGACACCATGTCGCGTTTGGAAAACCCCTGATGTACCAAAACAGTAGAAACCCCCCACAAATGACACCATTTTGGAAACTAGACCCCCTAAGGAACTTATCTAGATGTGTGGTGAGAACTTTGAACCCCCATGGGCTTCACAGAAGTTTATAACATAAAGCCATACAATTAAAAAATCATATTTTTTCCACAAAAATGATCTTTTCACCCTCAATTCTTATTTTTCCAAGGGTAACAGGACCCTAAAAGTTATTGTGCAATTTGTCCTGAGTACGCTGATACCCCACATGTGGGGGTAAACCACTATTTGGGCGCATGGCAGAGCTCGGAAGGGAAGCAGCGCCATTTGACGTTTTTGGCTGGAATTGAGATCGGACACCATGTCGCGTTTGGAAAACTCCTGATGTACCAAAACAGTGGAACCCCCCCACAAATGACACCATTTTGGAAACTAGACCCCCTAAGGAACTTATCTAGATGTGTGGTGAGCACTTTGACCCCCCCAGTGCTTCACAGAAGTTTACAACGCCCGGGCGTGAAAATAAAAAATTCGTATTTTTTCCACAAACATGATCTTTTAGTCACCATTTTTTTATTTTCCCAAGGGTACCAGGAGAAATTGGACCCCAAAAGTTGTTGTCCAATTTGTCCTGAGTACGCTGCTACCCCATATGTGGGAGAAAATTACTGTATGGGCACACGTCGGGGCTCGGAAGGGAAGTAGTGACGTTTTGGAATGCAGACTTTGATGGAATGGTCTGCGGGTGTCATGTTGCCTTTGGAGAGCCCCTAATGTACCTAAACAGTGGAAACCCCCCACAAATGACACCATTTTGTAAACTAGACCCCCCAAGGAACTTATCTAGATGTGTGGTGAGCACTTTGACCCCCCCAGTGCTTCACAGAAGTTTACAACACCCGGGCGTGAAAATAAAAAATTCGTATTTTTTCCACAAACATGATCTTTTAGTCACCATTTTTTTATTTTCCCAAGGGTACCAGGAGAAATTGGACCCCAAACGTTGTTGTCCAATTTGTCCTGAGTATGCTGATACCCCATATGTGGGAGAAAACTACTGTATGGGCACACGTCGGGGCTCGGAAGGGAAGTAGTGACGTTTTGGAATGCAGACTTTGATGGAATGGTCTGCGGGTGTCATGTTGCCTTTGGAGAGCCCCTAATGTACCTAAACAGTGGAAACCCCCCACAAATGACACCATTTTGTAAACTAGACCCCCCAAGGAACTTATCTAGATGTGTGGTGAGCACTTTGACCCCCCCAGTGCTTCACAGAAGTTTACAACGCCCGGGCGTGAAAATAAAAAATTCGTATTTTTTCCACAAACATGATCTTTTAGTCACCATTTTTTTATTTTCCCAAGGGTACCAGGAGAAATTGGACCCCAAAAGTTGTTGTCCAATTTGTCCTGAGTACGCTGCTACCCCATATGTGGGAGAAAATTACTGTATGGGCACACGTCGGGGCTCGGAAGGGAAGTAGTGACGTTTTGGAATGCAGACTTTGGTGGAATGGTCTGCGGGTGTCATGTTGCCTTTGGAGAGCCCCTAATGTACCTAAACAGTGGAAACCCCCCACAAATGACACCATTTTGTAAACTAGACCCCCCAAGGAACTTATCTAGATGTGTGGTGAGCACTTTGACCCCCCCAGTGCTTCACAGAAGTTTACAACGCCCGGGCGTGAAAATAAAAAATTCGTATTTTTTCCACAAACATGATCTTTTAGTCACCATTTTTTTATTTTCCCAAGGGTACCAGGAGAAATTGGACCCCAAAAGTTGTTGTCCAATTTGTCCTGAGTACGCTGACACCCCATATGTGGGAGAAAACTACTGTATGGGCACACGTCGGGGCTCGGAAGGGAAGTAGTGACGTTTTGGAATGCAGACTTTGATGGAATGGTCTGCGGGTGTCATGTTGCCTTTGGAGAGCCCCTAATGTACCTAAACAGTGGAAACCCCCCACAAATGACACCATTTTGTAAACTAGACCCCCCAAGGAACTTATCTAGATGTGTGGTGAGCACTTTGACCCCCCCAGTGCTTCACAGAAGTTTACAACGCCCGGGCGTGAAAATAAAAAATTCGTATTTTTTCCACAAACATGATCTTTTAGTCACCATTTTTTTATTTTCCCAAGGGTACCAGGAGAAATTGGACCCCAAAAGTTGTTGTCCAATTTGTCCTGAGTACGCTGACACCCCATATGTGGGAGAAAACTACTGTATGGACACACGTCGGGGCTCGGAAGGGAAGCAGTGACGTTTTGGAATGCAGACTTTGATGGAATGGTCTGCGGGTGTCATGTGCGTTTGGAGAGCCCCTGATGTACCTAAACTATTGAAACTCCCCACAAGTGACCCCATTTTGGACACTAGACCCCCCACGGAACTTATCTAGATGTGTGGTGAGCACTTTGAACCCCCAAGTGCTTCACAGAAGTTTACAACACTCGGACGTGAAAATAAAAAAATCATTTTTTTCCACAAAAATGATATTTTTGCCCCCAATTTTTTATTTTCCTAAGGGTAACAGGAGAAATTGGACCCCAAAAATTGTTTTGCAATTTGTCCTGAGTAGGCTGCTACCCTACATGTGGGGGTAAAACACTGTTTGGGCGCATAGCAGAGCTTGGAAGGGAAGGAGCACCATTTGACTTTTTCAACTCAGAATTGGCTGGAATTGAGATCAGACGCCATGTTGCATTTGGAGAGCCCCTGATGTGCCCAAACAGTGGAAACCCCCAATTCTAACTCCAACCCGAACCCCAACACGCCCCTAACCCTAGCCCTAACCCTAGCCCTAACCCTAGCCCTAGCCCTAACCCTACCCCTAACCCTAGCCCTAACCCTACCCCAACCCTACCCCAACACACCCCTAGCCCTAACCCTAGCCCTAACCCTAGCCCTAACCCTAATGGAAAAATGGAAATAAATACATTTTTTTTATTTTATTATTTTTCCCTAACTAAGGGGGTGATAACGGGGGGTTTGATTTACTATTTATGGCGGTTTTTATGTTTGCCGGCTGTCGCACGCTAAAAGACGCTTTTTATTGTAAAAATAGTTTTTGCATCACCACATATTGAGAGCTATAATTTTTCCTTATTTTGACCCACAGAGTCATGTAAGGTCTTATTTTTTGCGGGATGAGTTGACGTTTTTATTGGTACCATTTTCGGGCACGTGAAATTTTTTGATCGCTTTTTATTCCGATTTTTGGGACGCAGAATGAACAAAAACCAGCGTTTCATGAATTTCTTTTGGGGGGGGTGCGTTTACACCGTTCCGCGTGCGGTAAAATTGATAAAGCGGTTTTATTCTTCGGTCAGTACGGTTACAGCGATACCTCATTTAGGTCGTTTTTTTATGTTTTTGTCGGTTTTATGCAATGAAAACTATTTTATATAAAAAATAATTATTTTGCATCGCTTTATTCTGCGAGTTATAACTTTTTTATTTTTTCGCTGATGATGCTGTGTCGTGGCTCGTTTTTGCGGGACAAGATGACGTTTTCAGCGGTACCATGGATATTTATATGCGTCTTTTTGATCGCGCGTTATTGCACTTTTTGTTTGGCGGTATGATAATAAATCATTATTTTTTGCTTCGTTTTTTATTTTTATTTTTTAAGGGGTTCGCTAAAGGGGTTAACTAATGGGACAGTTTTATAGGGCAGGTCATGACGGACGCGGCGATACCTAATATGTGTACTTTTATTGCTTTTTTTTTATTATTATTTTCAAAAAATGAATTTATTGGGGAATATTTTTTTTTTTTTTTACTAATTTATTTGGCGATTTTTTTAAATTTATTTTTACACTTTTTTTTAATTTTTTTTTTACTTTATTACATAGTCCCAGGTGGGACATCACTGTCCTGTGACAGATCGCTGATCTGTCACATCACAGATCACTGTGACAGATCAGCAATCTGTCACAGGCAGTGCACAAGGCTTCCTCATGCCTGCGCTTTGCAGGCACTGAGGAAGCCAGCTTCCCCAGGCCCCCGAAGGCCCCCGTCGCCATCTTGGATTCGGGGGCCTGGAGGAAAGGAGCCCCCCGCAGCAGCGCTGCACATTGCGCTGCCGTGGGGGGCTCAGGGAAGCACGGAGGGAGCCCCCTCCCTGCCGATGCTTCCCTTTAACTCCCGGTACACCGCAATCGCGTTTGATCGCGGTGTGCAAGGGGTTAATGTGTCGGGGGCGGTCCGTGACCGCCCCTGACACATTGTGCCGGGTGTCAGCTGTGATAATCAGCTGACACCCGGCCGCGATCAGCGGCGCTCACCACGTGGGCGCCGCTGATCGCGGTAGACGTACTATCCCGTCCCCGGTCATACGGGCCCGGGTACCGTGGACGGGATAGTACGTCTCATGTCAGGAAGGGGTTAAAGTTATATCCTGTAAAACGAACACATGTAACCTGGAGACAATTATGGAATTGTCAGATGTTATTGAGACATTATAGTAATATGTAGTCTAAATCAAAAATATAAATCCAACCAATATTGGGAAATTCTTGTACAACACCGATGTATATACATATTAGCTCCATAGGTAGTGAAACTATTCAAATATTCCCCCACATTGGTAGGATTCATATTGTTTGATGCCTAGTATATTGGGCAATGCACTTCAATCGAAGCCAAATCCCAATCTACCAAAGGACCCCTTGACCAGAAAAGACCAAGCAGGATATAATTAATTCAATAATTTTTATTATATTAGTGGTAAAAATTGTATATTTAAAATCAATTTAAAAACAATGTGCAGGTAGGGACAATTGTATAACAATAAATTGGACCCAATTAAATATATACTATAATCGCATATGTATTTCTCCGTATATCTCCAATACCTCGTTCACTGGAAAAGTGCAAAATAAAATAAAAAAATGAAAAGATCAAATATATCAATATTCAATGAAATATAAAGTGCAATACGCATCATAGGTCCCCAGTAAGCAGGTAAATGTCTCCAATAGGCAGGTAAATGTCCCCAATAGGCAGGTAAATGTCCCCAATAGGCAGGTAAATGTCCCGAATAGGAAGCATAGCCCCCAATAGGCAGCATTGTCCCCAATAGACAGGTAATTGTCCCCAATAGGCAGCATAGTCCCCAATAGGCAGCATAGTCCCCAATAGGCAGCATTGTCCCCAATAGGCAGGTAAATGTCCCCAAAAGGCAGCATTGTCCCCAATAGGCAGGTAAATGTCTCCAATAGGCAGCATTTTCCCCAATAGGCAGCATTGATCTCAGTAGGCAGGTAAATGTCTCCAATAGGCAGGTAAATGTCCCCAATAGGCAGCATAGTCCCCAACAGGCAGATAAATGCTACTAACAGGCAGGCAAATATTCCTAATAGGCAGCATAGACCTGACCCAACTTAAACAAAAAAACCTAACAGTACTCACCTATGTCCCCCACTGCTCTGAAGAGGCACGCTGACTCCGTCTTCTTCTAGCACAGGCGGCGTGACGTCACATCAGGCCGTGCAGGTGGCATAATGACAATCACGTCGTCTGTGCTGCATATGGGTTGCCTTCCTTTGCTGTCTCGTCATTCCACCCGAAATTACAGGGCCCGCCGGCATTGAACTGTAGTGAAGATCAATGTCGGCCGGGCCCAGGGGCCAGATAAATGTCCTCAGCGGGCTGCATGTGCCCCGCGGGACATAGTTTGAGGACCCCTGTGTTAGAGTGTTGGGATTGTTGATTCCGCCCCCATTAGATGCGTCATATGATGTCACAGAATGCTATGGCTTTTGGCCTCACCCACATTGGCTCTTATTTGTCATTTCATCAAATGTTTTGGTTGTTGGTTGTGCCCCCATTAGCTTCTACTTCTGATGTCAACGAAAGGGGATGGTGGCCATTCAGAAGAGAATGGCTCTTGACTACCTGTTAGCGATTGAAGAGGGCACTTGTGCTGTTATCGGTGAGGAATGCTGCTCCTGGATTGAAGATGCATATGATTCAATAGAAAAACATGGATAAAGTAAAGGAGCTGCAACAAAAAGCTAGAGATATATGCAAGGAGTGATGGAATCCCTTTTTCTGGATGGGGTCTATCAGAGTTGGGATAAACAATATACCATATATACTCATGTATAAGCCGAGATTTTCAGCACATTTTTTGTGCTGAAAATGCCCCCCCTTGGCTTATATGCAAGTCATTTTGCAGAAAGCCAGTGGGGGAGGGGGAGCGGCAGCAGGAGCCAGTGGCTGGGACATCAAACTCACCCATCTCATGCCTTCGCTGAATGTCCCTGCATCCTCCATTGTACCAGGGCAGGCAGTTTCTTCCCGTGTTGAGCGGTCACATGGTACCGCTCATTAAGGTAATGAATAAGGACGCGACTCCACTCCCATAGGCGTGGAGGCAAATTCATTACCTTAATGAGCAGTACCATGTGACCACTCAACACAGGAAGAAGCTGCCGGCCCCAGGACAACGGAGGATGCAGGGACGTTCAGCGATGGCACAAGGAGGGTGAGTATTATGGAGGAGGATGGGGGGAAGCATGGATGAGGAGGACTGGGGGAGCACTGAGGAGGATGAGGGGAGCACACAAGGAGGGTGAGTATGATGGCAGAGGACGGGGGAAGCACGAATGAGGAGGACTGGGGGAGCACTGAGGAGGACGGGGGGAGCACTGAGGAGGACGGGTGAAACACTGAGGAGGATGGGTGAAACACTAAGCAAGATGGGTGAAACACTGAGGAAGATGGGGAAGCACTGAGGAAGACAGGGGAAGCACTGAGGAGCAAGAAGGAGGGTGGGGAAGCACTGAGGAGGACAGAGGAAGCACTGAGGAGGATGGGGGAAGCACTGAGGAGGACGGGGGAACACTGAAGAGGACATGGAAGCACTTAAGAGCACGGAGGAGAACAGGGGAAGTACTGAGGAGGACAGGAGAATCACTGAGGAGCACAGAGGAAGACAGAGGGAAGCATCGAGAAGGACGGAAGAAACACTGAGGAGGACATGGGAAGCACAGAGGAGCACGGAGGATGACGGATGAAGTACTGAGGAGAACGAAAAGCACTGAGGAGGACGAGGGAGCACAGAGGAGTACTGAGGGAGCACTGAGACGGACGGTAAGCAATGAGGAGCATGGAGGAGGATGGGGGAGCACAGAGGAGGAGGGGGAGCATGGAAGAGGACTGGGATAACGGAGGAGGACGGGGAGCACTGAGGAGCATGGAGGAGGACAGGGGAGCACGGGAAAGGACAAGGAGCTGAGCAATGCATAGAAGGATGGGACAGGGAGCCGAGCTGTGCATAGTAGGAGGGGAAAAAGCCACACAGAGCAGGACAGGGATGAGGGGACATTGCATACCCGGCTTATACTCAAGTCAATAAGCTTACCTAGTTTTCCGTGGCAAAATTAAGTGCATCGGCTTACACTCGTGTCGGCTTAAACTCGAGTATATACGGTAATCTCAACTTTGCTGAACCCCATAGTGGTAGTTATAGGATTGATTGTATTGAGCTTGATTGCCTGGAAATTATTAATGTGATGTGATTCTCATTGCAGGAAATTAATTATACATTGGAGCCACTGACTTACACAGATAGAAGAGGACCCCTATGCAAGAACAGTATATGAGTCCTTTGCAGCCCAATAACTCATCATAATGCACAATTTCATCTACGGTGGAGATGGAAATGGTTTCCCTTACCTCTTGGCCTGTGTGGAGTTGCAACAATATCATTTCTGCCCCTGTCCACCTCTGAATGGAACCATAGGAAGGATGACACTACAGCTACAGAGGTGACCGTCTGATAGCCTAGCTCGACTACCCATCTCTCCTGAAGACCCTTTCAGCTTTTTGAGACTTGGGTGGAGGACATCATCTCTGAAAATAGGGTCCCACAGCTGCACCCCAACAGTTTGAGCAGCACTCTTAGATGAGTAAATATCCTAAGAGCAAAGGGAGATGCAAAGCCACTTGCTTTGTCACTGAGGATGATTTCTGTTATAGCCATGGATGGGATTTTTTTATCCCGTCCTCTCATGGTCAATTTTGTGGCCTCCTTTTGGTTTGAGGAGGGCTATATTTACCCGATCCTGTCTGAGTTCCCTTGTCAATGATACATTCATTCTTGGCTGTGTGTCTGAACGCCTGGTGTGCTTGCATACTCTTTTGTCTGATTGTCCCTCAGTGTATGACTTGGTCTGTTTTCTCGTTCTGTGCCTTGCCTTGTGACTCTATGCTTACTGTCTATTCTGGCTCTGACCTTTAGCTTGCTTCCTCTGACTTCTCACCAGTCTGCCCCATTTGTAGAGTACAGCTATCTCCGGTGTTCTGACATTTGGCTATGTCCTGACTACTTTCTGTGTTTAACCCTTTAGCACCTCGCCGACGTCCTAGCTTGACTTCTGCATGATCTATCTAATTTCTGGCATCGCCGGTCACTGCCGCTACTCGGCGCCTGATTCTGCCTCCGTTCACTCACCGGTGGTCACTTGCTTAAGGACCTGCTCTGCTGCAAGTAAGCTCAACGCAGCCCTCTTCTCACACTTTCAGAGCTCTCGGTATTTTTGCACAGATTTCTGCTGTAATACTGCAGCAGGGATCTTGATAGATTTCATTCTCCCGGGATTACTCCAGAGTTGTTGTTGTGGTGGGATGCAGGTCTGGACAGCTGTCGTCATCATCCTATTAGAAAAAATAAGAATTAATATATGAGTGTTAATGCTTTAAAGGGAATCTGTTACTCCTGAGACGCATATGACCTATTAATATGGGCATACAGGTAATAGAAATGTTAAGCTAGTCCTAACTGTATGCCTTATGTTAATGGTGCTTTTGTGGAGAAATGTTATATTCTGTCTTTACGCTAATTATCAGCCCAATAACTCATCACAATGCACAATTTCATCTACTGTGGAGGTGGAAATGGTTTCCCTTATCTCTTGGCCTACGTGCAGTTGCACCAATAATATTTCTGCCCCTGTCCACCCCTGAATGGAACCATAGGAAGGATGACACTACAGCTACAGAGGTAACCGTCTGATAGCCTAGCTCAACTACCCATCTCTCCTGAAGACCCTTTCAGCTTTTTGAGACTTGGGTGGAGGACATCATCTCTGAAAATAGGGTCCCACAGCTGCACCCCAACAGTTTGAGCAGCGCTCTTAGATGAGTAAATATCCTAAGAGCAAAGGGAGATGCCTAGCCACTTGCTTTGTCACTGTGGATGATTTCTGTCATAGCTATGGACAGGATTTCTTTATCCCGTCCTCTCAGGGTTAATTTTGTGGCCTCCTTTTGGTTTGGGGAGGGCTATATTTACCCGCTCCTGTGAGTTCCCTGTCAGTGATACTTTCATTCTTGGCTTTGTGTCTGACCCCCTGGAGTGCTTGCATACCCTTTTGTCTGATTGTCTCTCAGTGTATGACCCGGTCTGATTTCTCGTTCTGTGCCTTGCCTTGTGACTCTGTGCTTACCGTTTATTCTGGCTCTGACCTTTGGCTTTCTTCCTCTGACTTCCCACCACTCTGCCCCATTTGTACTGTACAGCTGTCTCTGGTTTTCTGACATTTGGCTACCTCCTGACCACTTTCTGTGTTTAACCCTTTGGCACCTCACCAACCTCCTGGCTTGACTTCGGCACGATCTAACTACTTTCCGGCATCGCCAGTCACCACCGCTAATCGGCGTCTGACTCCGCCTCCGGCCACCCCCCAGTTATTACTTGCTTCAGTTGTTGCTCTGCAGCAGGTAAGCTCACCGCAGCTCTCCTCTCACACTCTCTGAGCTTTCAGTATTCTTGCACAGATTTCTGCTGTAATACTGCAGCAGGGATCTTGATAGATTTCATTCTCCGGGGATTACTTCAGAGTGGTTGTTGTGGTGGGATGCAGGTCTGGACAGCTGTTGTCATCCTATTAGATAGATAAGAATTAATATATGTGTGTTTATGCTTTAAAGAGAATCTGTCACCCCCGAGACGTATATGACCTATAAATATGGGCATACAGGTAATAGAAATGTTAAGCTAGTTCTAACTGTATGCCTTATGTTAATGGTGCTGTTGTGGAGAAATGTTATATTCTGTCTTTACGCTAATGATCAGCCCGATAACTCATCATAACGCACAAATTCATCTACTGTGGAGGTGGAAATGGGTCCCCTTATTTCTTGGCCTGTGTGTAGTTGCACCAATATCATTTCCGCCCCTGTCCACCCCTGAATGGAACCATAGGAAGGATGACACTACAGCTACAGAGGTGACCGTCTGATAGCCTAGCTCGACTACCCATCTCTCCTGAAGACCCTTTCAGCTTTTTGAGACTTGGGTGGAGGACATCATCTCTGAAAATAGGGTCCCACAGCTGCACCCCAACAGTTTGAGCAGCACTCTTACATGAGTAAATATCCTAAGAGCAAAGGGAGATGCTTAGCCACTTCCTTTGTCACGGAGGATGATTTCTATCATAGCTATGGATGGGATTTCTTTATCCCATCCTCTCATGATTAATTTTTTGGCCTCCTTTTGGTTTGGGGAGGGCTATATTTACCCGCTCCTGTCTGAGTTCCCTGTCAGTGATACATTAATTCATGGCTGTGTGTCTGACCCCTGGTGTGCTTGCATACTCTTTTGTCTGATTGTCTCTCAGTGTATGACCCGGTCTTTTTTCTCGTTCTGTGCCTTGCCTTGTGATTCTGTGCTTACTGTCTTTTCGGGCTCTGACTTTTGGCTTGCTTCCTCTGAGTTCCCACCAGTCTGCCCCATTTGTACTGTACAGCTATCTCCGGTTTTCTGACATTTAGCTACGTCCTGACCACTCTCTGTGTTTAATCCTTTGGCACCTCTCCGACCTCCTGGCTTGACTTCGGTACGTTCAAACTACTTTCCGGCATCTCCGGTCACCGCCTCTACTTGGCGTCTGACTCTGCCTCCGGCCACTCCCGGTAGTCCTTTGCTTCAAGTCCTGCACAGCTGCAGGTAAGCTCACCGCAGCTCTCCTCTCACACTCTCTGAGCTTCCACTATTCTTGCACAGATTCCTGCTGTAAGTCTGCAGCAGGGATCTTGATAGATTTCATTCTCCGGGGATTACTCCAGAGTGGTTGTTGTGGTGGGATGCAGGTCTGGACAGCTGTTGTCATCCTATTAGATAGATAAGAATTAATATATGTGTGTTTATGCTTTAAAGAGAATCTGTCACCCCCGAGACGTATATGACCTATAAATATGGGCATACAGGTAATAGAAATGTTAAGCTAGTTCTAACTGTATGCCTTATGTTAATGGTGCTGTTGTGGAGAATTGTTATATTCTGTCTTCACGCTAATGATCAGCCCAATAACTCATCATAACACACAAATTCATCTACTGTGGAGGTGGAAATGGGTCCCCTTATTTCTTGGCCTGTGTGCAGTTGCACCAATATCATTTCCGCCCCTGTCCACCCCTGAATGGAACCATAGGAAGGATGACACTACAGCTACAGAGGTGACCGTCTGATAGCCTAGCTCGACTACCCATCTCTCCTGAAGACCCTTTCAGCTTTTTGAGACTTGGGTGGAGGACATCATCTCTGAAAATAGGGTCCCACAGCTGCACCCCAACAGTTTGAGCAGCACTCTTACATGAGTAAATATCCTAAGAGCAAAGGGAGATGCTTAGCCACTTGCTTTGTCGCGGAGGATGATTTCTGTCATAGCTATGGATGGGATTTCTTTATCCCATCCTCTCATGGTTAATTTTTTGGCCTCCTTTTGGTTTGGGGAGGGCTATATTTACCCGCTCCTGTCTGAGTTCCCTGTCAGTGATACATTAATTCATGGCTGTGTGTCTGACCCCTGGTGTGCTTGCATACTCTTTTGTCTGATTGTCTCTCAGTGTATGACCCGGTCTTTTTTCTCGTTCTGTGCCTTGCCTTGTGATTCTGTGCTTACTGTCTATTCTGGCTCTGACCTTTGGCTTCCTTCCTCTGACTTCCCACCAGTCTGTCCCATTTGTACTGTACAGCTATCTCCGGTTTTCTGACATTTAGCTACGTCCTGACCACTCTCTGTGTTTAACCCTTTGGCACCTCATCGACCTTCTGGCTTGACTTCGGTACGTTCAAACTACTTTCCGGCATCGCCGGTCACCGCCTCTATTCGGCGTCTGACTCTGCCTCCGGCCACTCCCCGGTCGTCATTTGCTTCAAGTCCTGCACAGCTGCAGGTAAGCTCACCGCAGCTCTCCTCTCACATTCTCTGAGCTTTCCGTATTCTTGCACAGATTCCTGCTGTAAGTCTGCAGCAGGGATCTTGATAGATTTCATTCTCCGGGGATTACTCCAGAGTGGTTGTTGTGGTGGGATGCAGGTCTGGACAGCTGTTGTCATCCTATTAGATAGATAAGAATTAATATATGTGTGTTTATGCTTTAAAGAGAATCTGTCACCCCCGAGACGTATATGACCTATAAATATGGGCATACAGGTAATAGAAATGTTAAGCTAGTTCTAACTGTATGCCTTATGTTAATGGTGCTGTTGTGGAGAAATGTTATATTCTGTCTTCACGCTAATCAGCCCAATAACTCATCATAACACACAAATTCATCTACTGTGGAGGTGGAAATGGGTCCCCTTATTTCTTGGCCTGTGTGCAGTTGCACCAATATAATTTCCGCCCCTGTCCACCCCTGAATGGAACCATAGGAAGGATGACACTACAGCTACAGAGGTGACCGTCTGATAGCCTAGCTCGACTACCCATCTCTTCTGAAGACTCTTTCAGCTTTTTGAGACTTGGGTGGAGGACATCATCTCTGAAAATAGGGTCCCACAGCTGCACCCCAACAGTTTGAGCAGCACTCTTACATGAGTAAATATCCTAAGAGCAAAGGGAGATGCTTAGCCACTTGCTTTGTCACGGAGGATGATTTCTGTCATAGCTATGGATGGGATTTCTTTATCCCATCTTCTCATGGTTAATTTTTTGGCCTTCTTTTGGTTTGGGGAGGGCGATATTTACCCGCTCCTGTCTGAGTTCCCTGTCAGTGATACATTAATTCATGGCTGTGTGTCTGACCCCTGGTGTGTTTGCATACTCATTTTTCTGATTGTCTCTCAGTGTATGACCCGGTCTTTTTTCTCGTTCTGTGCCTTGCCTTGTGATTCTGTGCTTACTGTCTATTCTGGCTCTGACCTTTGGCTTGCTTCCTCAGACGTCCCACCAGTCTGCCCCATTTGTACTGTACAGCTATCTCCGGTTTTCTGACATTTAGCTACGTCCTGACCACTCTCTGTGTTTAACCCTTTGGCACCTCACCGACCTCCTGGCTGGACTTCGGTACGTTCAAACTACTTACCGGCATCTCCGGTCACCGCCTCTACTTGGCGTCTGACTCTGCCTCCGGCCACTCCCCGGTAGTCCTTTGCTTCAAGTCCTGCACAGCTGCAGGTAAGCTCACCGCAGCTCTCCTCTCACACTCTCTGAGCTTCCACTATTCTTGCACAGATTCCTGCTGTAAGTCTGCAGCAGGGATCTTGATAGATTTCATTCTCCGGGGATTACTCCAGAGTGGTTGTTGTGGTGGGATGCAGGTCTGGACAGCTGTTGTCATCCTATTAGATAGATAAGAATTAATATATGTGTGTTTATTCTTTAAAGAGAATCTGTCACCCCCGAGACGTATATGACCTATAAATATGGGCATACAGGTAATAGAAATGTTAAGCTAGTTCTAACTGTATGCCTTATGTTAATGGTGCTGTTGTGGAGAAATGTTATATTCTGTCTTCACACTAATGATCAGCTCAATAACTCATCATAACGCACAATTTCATCTACTGTGGAGGTGGAAATGGGTCCCCTTATTTCTTGGCCTGTGTGCAGTTGCACCTATATCATTTCCGCCCCTGTCCACCCCTGAATGGAACCATAGGAAGGATGACACTACAGCTACAGAGGTGACCGTCTGATAGCCTAGCTCGACTACCCATCTCTCCTGAAGACCCTTTCAGCTTTTTGAGACTTGGGTGGAGGACATCATCTCTGAAAATAGGGTCCCACAGCTGCACCCCAACAGTTTGAGCAGCACTCTTACATGAGTAAATATCCTAAGAGCAAAGGGAGATGCTTAGCCACTTGCTTTGTCACGGAGGATGATTTCTGTCATAGCTATGGATGGGATTTCTTTATCCCATCCTTTCATGGTTAATTTTTTGGCCTCCTTTTGGTTTGGGGAGGGCTATATTTACCCGCTCCTGTCTGAGTTCCCTGTCAGTGATACATTAATTCATGGCTGTGTGTCTGACCCCTGGTGTGCTTGCATACTCTTTTGTCTGATTGTCTCTCAGTGTATGACCCGGTCTTTTTCTCGTTCTGTGCCTTGTAAATCTGTGCTTACTGTCTATTCTGGCTCTGACCTTTGGCTTGCTTCCTCTGACTTCCCACCAGTCTGCTCCCTTTGTACTATTCAGCTATCTCCGGTTTTTCTGACATTTGGCTACGTCCTGACCACTCTCTGTCTTTAACCCTTTGGCACCTCACCGACCTCCTGGCTTGACTCTGGTAGGATATAACTACTTTCAGGCATCGCCAGTCACCGCCGCTACTCGGCGTCTGACTCTGCCTCTGGCTACTTCCCGGTAGTCACTTGCTTCAGGTCCTGCTCTGCTGCAGGTAAGCTCACCACAGCTCTCCTCTCACACTTTCTGAGCTTTCAGTATTCTTGCACAGATTCCTGCTGTAAGTCTGCAGCAGGGATCTGTATAAGTTTCATTCTTTGGGGATTACTCCAGACTGCTTCTTGTGGTGGGATGCACGTCTGGACAGCTGTCATCATGCTATTAGATAAATAAGAATTAATATATGTGTGTTTATGCTTGAATGGGAATCTGTCATTCTCAGAGACGTATAATATGGGCATACAGGTAATAGAAATGTTAAGCTAGTCCTAACTGCATGAGTCATGTTAATGGTCCTGTTGTGGAGAAATGTTATGGAAGCCTGGAAGAAAACATTAACATATAGACAGTATATAACATTTCTCCACAAGATCTTTAATATTAGGCATACAGGTAGGACTATTACTTTTTACTTGTGTGCCCATAGTAATAGGTCATATATGTCCCAGGGGATGACAGTTTCCTTTTAATAATGATTGAGTGAATGCTTAAATGAAACGTTAACTATAGGTAGCAAAGAATGAATGTCTGACAACCCATGATCTACGCAGGCTAGCTACATACTTCTTGTAGTGTAGGTTTTCAACAAGTGTCATTTCACGATAGGCAGAAACAGGGCCGCCATGAGGGCATGACTACCCTTACTAGTGTACGTGGCCTGGGGAGCAGAACATAGAGGGGGGTTGGACATAGTTCAGTTCCTTAGATCGTGTGCAGTACTCTTTGTTGTTTTTTTATTATTTTTCTCTGATCTCACAAAATTACCTTATTTTCATTGTGTTGATTGGCTATATGTGTTGTCTTTTTTGTCTGTTTCGTTTGTTTTCTCTTTTGTTATTGGCAGTGTAATTTTTCACCTTATGTAATTGACCAATTGATTTAACTAAATGACTCTTATGCAAAAATAGATTTAGTTAGCAAAATATTTAGTGGGAATGTGTTACAAAGCTTTTATGTTTTGGGCATTGACCATTCTCTGGTTATTGTTATCCAATGTGTTTGTGAGATGATTGAAAGGCACTTAGTGGAGAAATTCAGCATAGTCTATATTTCTATTTCCCATATTTCATACTTGGTGCTGAAATTCAAGAAAGGCCATACTAGTAAGAGCCTTATCATCTCAAACACATTCGTCAACAATAACCAGAAAATGGCCAATTCTTTTAGTCATAGTTTAAAGTTTTGCAAGAATTTACTTTAAAGTTTGTCACCCCTTATGTCATAAAATAAACAGAAACGGCTTTTCTAGCAGACTGACATGTCCAGAAGAGATCCCTTATTAGCAGTCCCCTCATTATCATAACAGGCAGGATTACAATAATAGCACAATTATTTTAATTTCTATAGCGCCAACATATTCCGCAGCACTTTACATTTTAGAGGGGACTTGTGCAGACAATAAAAGACATTACAGAATAACAATAATCACTTAAACAACAAATACCAAGAGAAATTAGGGCCTTGCCTGCAAGCTCATAATCTGAGAGATAACAGAATTCACAATTCACAGTATGTAGTGTCACAACTCACCTCTTCCCCCTTCCTACACAATGACATCTGCATGTCACTACAACATGAGAATATAAATAGAAAATTCTTAGAAGGAAATAGAGTTCCCTATAATGTCTTATGATATCTATATATATTTATATATACATGTATATGTCCAATGTCCTTATCTCCAGTCAGGCAAGAAAGCAGCTTCCATAAATGTACAGGAAACAGAATACAATAATCTGCAATCAGAAATACAGATTATGAAAAAGATGATCACAATCTGATTTCAATTAGCTTAAAAAATTTATGAGACACATTCCCTTAAAGAAAATTAAAGAAAAATATACCTAAAAAGAGTATTGGATATTTTAATAAATGTTTAATACGTTAGAGTAGAGTAGGGCCCTGCCAAAAGAGTCTACCTTGTCGTGGTGGCAGGCTTAAATATCTGTTGGTCAAAACAAAAGCTGATGGTTATGTATGTGATATGGTTCCATGGGAGCTGTTACTGTGTGCATGGTGAGAACGGGGGGGCAGAAGAGTTTTTCCAAGGGTGGGTGGTGGGACTGTGGAAAGTTCAAGGGGTGTAGATGGGGCTAAGGTGGAGGCGCAACTGGGATGGAGCCTAGGCGGAGTCTCAAGGGAGCCCCAAAATTTTGCCAGTATGGGGCCCAGAAATTCCTTATGGCAGCCCTGATCAGGAACATGGCTAGCTTACATAATATGTGACAATGAAACTATACAATGATGAGATACTGTGAAAGAAATGATAATTCCATTGTCTTACCCTTGATCTTAGTATCTCTTGGTACATGTATCAGAGATAGAATAACTGTTATTGCTTAGTGATAGTTCCTTCCCTTTATTTTCCCTTGTTTCCCCATATTTTTCCTTTTCTTTCCTTCATGTTGTTTAACTCCATTTTGTATAATAATTAGAACATTTTCAATAAAGACAATTTAAACAAGAAATTGAGTATCTGCTTAGTAAAAAATGCTTTTGTGACTCCTTCGTGAACATCATGTGCTAAAGAAGAGCCACGTCCAGCTGAACCAAGCTGAAGGATGATCATGGATTTTATATGGTCACTTCACGAACATTCTTGATGGTGCCCATCAGGAGGTGGCCACTTGGCATTGCTGTGATTTCTTTTTCTCATGTAGAATTAGTATAAGAAAAAAATTACAGTCCTGCTCTGCCCCATGGTATAACATCGGGCCTAGTGCTATCTGATAAATCATCGGATAGTTCTCGGCCATATTACATAATTGTGTGAACAAACTCTTGTTTTAATAAAGCAATTTTCTTTTAATTTGGAACAGCTGTGATCATGTTGGTTTATTATCCAAAACAGGACCCCCTCTATTACTGACAGCTGTAGAGGGTCACTTACACGCCTGCAGTAAACACATTTCCCTTGTGTAATATGATTGTGGGAGAGCTTGAGTACGGTGCTCACCACAATCATGCGTCTCTAGAACCAATGGAACGAATGATACCGAAATTTACACACATTCAGTCCTATTTCTCTTTTATAAGCTTTCAGGACAGCTGCAAAATAACCATTAGGCCCATGAACATGGCACTTTTATGTGCAGACTCCGAATTCTCAAGCCTCCACACAAGTTCTTCTCTACTAGACCCCATGTGAGCTCTAGGCAACACGCTTCCTCCTCATCCCCCGATAAAAGCTGCCAACAGTCCTGAAATAACAGGACAGTCCGTAAAAACGGGCACTTTTTTGCCCTGCTTGTAAAAAAAATGAAGGCTGCAGTCCCTGAATTTTTCTCTTGCCATCCTACCCCAGGTGTATGGGGAGAGATATCTATTCCTGGGGAAGAAGAGTTTATTGTGGAGTGGAAGAGGAACTACCGATCACCTGAAAAAAACAAACTAAATTAGATAGACAGGATGACTGAGACATAATTGTCACATTAGACCTTTGCCTATCCTGTCAGAGAACAATCTATGCCTTGTATAAATGGTCAGACAGATAGGAGAATCACCCAACATGTTCCGTGGACACCTGAGAAAGTGAAGGATTTCTGTCATCGATCACAAAACCACAGAACAATCCACTTCCATTTGTAAATAAGCTGTATAACATTAGTCTGTTACACCCGACATGGAGAGACTTGTTGCAGAAAATTAAAACAATAGCTGGACAGATTGATGCTTCGCCACCTGATGCACAAGACTCAATCTGCTATCTAACCCAAAAGAGCAAGGAAACTCTCCTCAAAAAGCATCGGATCCCTGGAACATGTGCTGTGACGTTGGACCTGGTGAGGCGTGAGTGTTGGACAGTCTCAGGCGGAGACGGATGTCCTGAATAGCACCCACTGAGCCCCTGGACCTGGTGAGGCCGGTGTGTTGGGAAACCCTGGGAGGAGGGTCGGCTCCCTGAATAGCACCCGGTGCGCCCTGTGTGTTGGACGGTCTCAGGAGGAGACGGACGTCCTGAATAGCACACAGACAGGACACGTGAGTTTTGTGTTGTGTGTGTTTTTTTTTCTTTTCCTTCTCAACTCAACTTGCGGTGGCTCAGGGGAGTAAAGAAGGTGACAAGCGGCTTGCTGTAACTCGACGGGTTACGAAGGTGACAAGCGGCTTGCTGTAACTCGGTGGGGTTACGAAGGGGACAAGCGGCTTCCTGTAACTTGTCGGTGTAACGAAGGTGACACCAGCAACTGTGTGTGAGCGGCAGCCGGAGGTGTCGGTGATCGGTGACAGCAGGAGCTGTGGCGGTGCCAGCAAGAACTTGTGTGGTATCGTACTTCAAGGGCCAGTACAGGCCCAAGAGACAAACTGTGTCGTGTGAACTGTGGTCTAAGGAGACCTGTAGAAATGACATGGGGAAATCCCGAAAGGGGGCGGTGACACAAATCGGGGTGGTAACCCAAAAAGGGGTGGAGTCCCAGAGGGAGGTGGTGACCCAAATCGGTTGTGGTAACCCAAAAAGGGGTGGAGTCCCAGAGGGGGGCGGTGGCCCAAATTGGGATGGTGGTCCAGAAAGGGGCCGAGTTTTCAAAAGGGGCAGCACTGGTTACCTCAGTGGACATGTCTGGGGAACCACAGTGTGTGTGTATGACTTTTTCGGAGTGTGGCATGTATTTTCCGGATAACGACAGGCCACAGGTGTGTACCGTGATGCTGCATCGGGAAGGAGTCTCTGGTAGGCTGGACTCAAAGAGTCAGGTGACTCTGACAGGAACTCCTCTCGTTTTATCTCTGACCGAGAAAAACGTCAGGGTTCGCTGCGACCATGGGGTCATTGTGAACTATACAGTGGACAGAGTCATGATCGAGATGACAAAGGGGGTTAAGTGCCAAGGTGGCAGTATTCCACCAAGCTTAGTGCATCCCTTTGAGAGGGGCCAGGACTTAGTCTTGTTTGATGATATGTGGCACGGGGATGGAGATGTTTCTAATGTTGAGCTAACAGACGTTGAGACGGTGACGCCTCCTAAAGTGGACAAGTCAGATGTAGAAGTGACCGGAGGAAGGGGTACATTTGCCCAACTTACGGACCTGACAACTCGTGACATGACGGATGGTGGGCTGGGAGATGAGACGACTGGACTAGACACATGGGTGGACGGTAACTGGAGGGTTCACTCGACTGACGGGGCTGATCCAGTGGTACCCTTTGAAAATATAATTAAAGAAGTAGTAGTGCGACACGTGCTGGCCAAAAGAGAACAAGATCATGAGATACAGTTGATATAAGAGACAGTGGAAGAACATCTCGAACGAGAAAGGGTCCTGAGACAAATGGCCGAGCATAGGGTGGAGGGTCTCGAGAAAGAAGTCTTGGAGCCCAGAGGTCACCTGTCAACGTGTCAAAACGTGAACAAGACCCTTCGGGAAGAGATGGAAGAACTCAGAGGAGCAGTAAAAGGTCTTCTGCGGGAGAAGAAGGTGGACAAAGACTTACAGCAGCCGAGCACGAGTGATAAGACGGAAATGCCAGTACCCATCTTGGCAAAGGGTCGTGAAGAGATAAAATCTCATGAAGTTTGTGAGCTAAGAACTGAAGAAGAGAGTCACCCGGTCGGGTCAACTGTAGTAAGGGAAGTGTCCGTGGTAAAGCCAGAGCCTTCTGTCCAGGAAGAGAGCAAGACCACGACCTTCAAGTCTGTGATTGAGGTGCCCGAAGACAAGCAAGAAGCCTGCACTGAGGAAGGTGTGCATGAGGCTTTTAAAAAGGCCGTCAAAGCGTGTAAGGTGCACTGGGCACCTGAGACTCGGCAGTTGGTGATAATATCAGCCAGGGAAGATACAGCAAACCGAGTAGCTATCGTGAAAGAAATGCATTTGCAATGTCTCCACACCAGTTGGTCAGGCGGAGTAATATGAAAGCTGCTCGACGCCTAGAGTTAGCAAGGGAGGCTATGGATTGGCTGGGTTTGCAGAAAGATGTAATTCCGGTACCCAAAGGTCTGATTGGGAGAATCATTGGAAGACTCAGGAAGGTAATGCAAGACCTTGTAAATATCTCCGGTGTGGTGAGGGTGAGGATCCCTCCTGATGATGAAGTCCAGGTATACAGTGAAGAGGCCATGGTTCCCATCATGGTGGTCGGCTCCATGGAAAGCCTGAGAAACTTTCGGATGCTCTAGGAGTATCGAGTGGGGTACCTGCAAGAGATTGAGCAGTTGAGGCTGGACCGTCGGTGGATCAATAAAGAGGTACGGAACACCAGGTGGCGGGAGCCTTCAACCCAAGATGTAAGGTCCTGAAGGGTTCCTCCAAGTAGTGACATGACAGGTGGCCAAAGAATGTCAGCAAGGCAGGGACATCAAAAATCGGCGAGTGGCAATTTTACTGGCAAGACGAAACTGAGAGACCTTAGCTCCTGTGAGACACTAAATAGGTCAGACTCAGGCCAGAAAGTTGACGCGACTGGGAGTGGGACTTCTGACTGTACCCACAGGGAGAACCGGTCAGTGAAAGGTCAGGTGACGAAGCGCACTGCAGACAGGTGGAGACTAAAGAGTGTCTGGTCACTCTGATGGACTGTGACTGGAAGGCCAAAAACCAAGGCCGATATTCTGACTGCTGGGGGCGAGGGAGGCCTAATGTAGAGATGAGGCCCTACGATAGACAAAACAGATGGAGATGGTTCTCTCGACCTGTTGAGCAAGGTGTAATGAGTGCCCGGTCTCGAGATCCCGGGGTAATGTTGTGTGTTAAACCCCACAAGTTTAAACAGAGGGGGGAGGTATGTGGTGTAGCGACCACTGTGTCCGCTAGGGGGCACTGTGTGGGTGTCCCAGGAGAGAGGATGAGTGGCAGGATGCTGAATGACCATTATGTATCCCAAGGTAGGTGGCCTTGGGATGGAAGCTTGAAAATGTGTGTTGATCAGCAGAGGTACTGCTGAGCTGTCATTACACTGTGTCAGGGAGAGCTTTCCAGGGAGCTGGTGAGACAGGCGGAACCAGCTACCTGCAATCCCACCTAGGTGTGTATAGAACGCCATAGTAAAGTATATGTGTGTGAATGATTGAAGGACCTGTGATGACGTCATAGCCATGTGATCCGGTGGGCGTGGCTACGGACCATATAAGGTGGCTAGGGTAGGTCACATGAGGAAAATGCTTGGACCCGATTGGTCCATGTGCAAGGTCTCGCTGGAAGATGTGTCTGCCTTCCAGAGTGCCTGTGTGCATAATGGCTGCACGTGTCTGAGAGTTCCCAGGAGAGAGAACCGATGTCTGCACCGTGGTGAAGCAACTATGAGGTAACCGGGACACGGGAGTGTTACTAAGAGACTGTATAGCATGTTGGCTGGATGGAGCAAAGCCTGTGTGCCCACAGGGATACAGAGCAGAACTCTGTCATGGACTCTATGCTGTTTTATATGAACTTTCTGTTGCATATGGCTTTGGTTTATGATGCTTAATAAACCGCATGGACTGTTGGAGTTACAGTGGTGGCCAAAAGTATTGGCACCCCTGCAATTCTGTCAGATAACACTCATTTTCTTCCTGAAAATGATTGCAATCACAAATTCTTTGGTATTATTATCTTGATTTAATTTGTCTTCAATGAAAAAAACAAAAAAAGAATTGTCCTAAAGCCAAATTGGATATAATTCCACACCAAACATAAAAAAGGGGGTGGACAAAAGTATTGGCACTGTTTGAAAAATCATGTGATGCTTCTCTAATTTGTGTAATTAACAGCACCTGTAACTTACCTGTGGCACCTAACAGGTGTTGACAATAACTAAATCACACTTGCAGCCAGTTTACATGGATTAAAGTTGACGCAACCTCTGTCATGTGTCCTTGTATGTACCACATTGAGCATGGAGAAAAGAAAGAAGACCAAAGAACTGTCTGAGGACTTGAGAAACCAAATTGTGAGGAAGCAATCTCAAGGCTACAAGTCCATCTTCAAAGACCTGAATGTTCCTGTGTCTACTGTGCACAGTGTCATCAAGAAGTTTAAAGCCCATGGCACTGTGGCTAACCTCCCTAGATGTGGACAGAAAACAAAAATTGACGAGAGATTTCAACGCAAGATTGTGCGGATGGTGGATAAAGAACCTCGACTAACATCCAAACAAGTTCAAGCTGCCCTGCAGTCCGAGGTTACAACAGTGTCAACCCGTACTATCCGTCGTCGTCTGAATGAAAAGGGACTGTATTTTAGGATACCCAGGAAGACCCCACTTCTTACCCAGAGACATAAAAAAGCCAGGCTGGAGTTTGCCAAAACTTACCTGAGAAAGCCTAAAATGTTTTGCAAGAATGTTCTCTGGTCAGATGAGACAAAAGTAGAGCTTTTTGGGAAAAGGCATCAACATAGAGTTTACAGGAAAAAAAAAAGATGCATTCAAAGAAAAGAAAACGGTCCCTACAGTCAAACATGGCGGAGGTTCCCTGATGTTTTGGGGTTGCTTTGCTGCCTCTGGCACTGGACTGCTTGACCATGTGCATGGCATTATGAAGTCTGAAGACTACCAACAAATTCTGCAGCATAATGTAGGGCCCAGTGTGAGAAAGCTGGGTCTCCCTCAGAGGTCATGGGTCTTACATTAGGACAATGACCCAAAACACACTTTGGAGACTTCTAAGGTGGCCAGCAATGAGTCCAGACCTGAATCCCATAGAACACCTGTAGAGAGATCTCAAAATGGCAGTTTGGAGAAGGCACCCTTCAAATATCAGGGACCTGGAGCAGTTTGCCAAAGAAGAATGGTCTAAAATTCCAGCAGAGCATTGTAAGAAACTCATTGATGGTTACCGGAAGCGGTTGTTGGAAGTTATTTTGGCTAAAGGTTGTGCAACCAAGTATTAGGCTGAGGGTGCCAATACTTTTGTCTGGCCCATTTTTGGAGTTTTGTGTGAAATGTTCAATGATTTAATTTTGCTTCATTCTCTTTTGTGTTTTTTCCTTGCAAGCAGCAAATTAAATGAAGATAATAATACCAAAGAATTTGTGATTGCAATCATTTTCAGGAAGAAAATGAGTAATATCTGACAGAATTGCAGGGGTGCCAATACTTTTGCCCACCACTGTATATGAGAAACCCGTGCCGGACCTGGTTATCTGGTTGCCTAACATGTGTCCCCTACCTGAATAACAATCATTACCTTACAATAGATGATAGATAGATAGATACATATGGGATAGATAGATAGATAGATGGATAGATATGGGATAGATAAATAGATAGATAGATAGATAGATAGATAGATAGATACATAGAAATGGGATAATTAGATAGTTAAATAGATATTGGATAGATAGATATGGGATAAATATAAAGATTGATATGGGATAGATAGTTAGATAGATAGATATGGGATTGATAGATAGATAGATAGATAGATACATAGAAATGGGATAGTTAGATAGATAGTTAGATAGATATGGGATAGATAGATAGATAGATAGATAGATAGATAGATAGATATGGGATAAATAGATAGATATGGGATAGATAGATAGATATGGGACAGATAGATAGTTAGATAGATATAGGATAGATAGATACAGGGTCGGACTGGAGTACCTAGGGCCCACCAGGGCAATCGACTCTAGGGGCCCACCCTATGGCTACTATGATGGTGTGATATGTTATATGGGTATCATTTTGTGTCTATTTATATTATACAGATTTCCATAGTGTTCTCTTGTTGTCCTGTATCATTCCGTGTATTCCCCATATTGTCTAGAGTCTCAATTACTTTCCAAGTCTGATAATTGAATTAGCTCACTTACTGTCTGCAGCCTGACTGTTAGGGATGGCGTAACGCACTAAATATTACATAACGTAAAGTGCGTTCACCGCCCGGGGTCTACCATGCAGAAGGTGTTAACACTGCTGCTAGATAATGCGGACGTACAATATGGCAGTATAACGCAAGTGGGTTGAACATCACCCGGTGCGCTGAGCGATCTCTGTTTATTCACAAAGACGCCTAAGTGCTAAACACAAAAGGCTGAGCCTGTTAACGTCACAGGTCTCAGAGAAGTGCACATACGATATATGACCACAGGAGCTGGAACCTAGGCAGAGGGTCAGCGTCCGTCTAGACCTATCGTGCGTGTGGCGTCGCTACTTCGGACGCCAAGAGGAGCTGCAGACTGCAGCACGGCAACCGACACTGCCGCTAATCGACAATGCCCGGTAGGAGGCGCACTGTCGGACGCTAGCCCTGTGGAGGATGCTATTGTGGCTGTAGCTTGCCACTGACTGTAAACCTAAGTCCCTATACACACTCGGAATATCAGAGGGAGGGGATCTTAATGAGTCATTCGCAGGTACATGCATCCATCCTCATTGACACAGTTAGCCACTAGAGACTATATTAGTGCATGGCCGAGTGGCCATGCGAACCTTTTATAGCTGGGACCTTCCGGAAGCTTCCAGATCCCTGAGATGGACCAATCAGATCACGAGAAGGACCTGGGCATGTGACTCCCGATCTCCAATGGGAGATCGTCTCGTGAACATGCCCAGTAGAGCGACGGAAGGACTTAGCCTCTGGAGTGGCTTGTTGCTGAGCAGCCTGCGATGCTATTGCTGGACCAGAGGTGGCAGCAACAGCCAGACCCACAGAGCTGGTCTGAGCAGAGCGTCTGGGACACCGGGATTGCTGTGCAGGCTCCTGAGTGGTCAGTGGAGAATGGGAGACCGCTGAATGCAAGGCTCTGGATTCCTGCTGTGCAGCTGCAGTAACCCGACGCCTAACACTGACTGTATCTATGTCTCTTGATGACCCCCTGTAGTGCCTTAATCCCCAAGGCACCTTTGTCAGGTCTGGGAGGCTTGAAAACCACCCCAACCTGTCTGACTACCCGTGGACATAAGGAGGGGGCAGGGGAGGACAGGAGCTGTACAAGTCAGACCCTGTATGGTGATGATCACGTGAAGACGGCACGTCAGAGAGAAGGGGAAGCATATGGACCCATTTTATCCTCTGTCCGCCGGATTATTGGACATTCATCCTGTTACTGAACTACATTCGTGTTCTGGACTATTGTAGCCCCAGTGTGATGAATTGTTCATGGACCTTTTATTTTTGCCTACAATAAAGGTATTGGGATTGTTCACACTTCCCTCACTCTGTTGATTGTGTGTTATCGGAGAAGGACCCCGTGACAGCTACCATAAACGGTATTATTGTTCATTTGTCAGCATTTCTCACGTGTGCCTTTTAGCAAACTATACAGTGTGCAAAAGAACTGTAATGTTCACTGCCCAATATCAAAGTTTATTTTTTATTAAAATAGAAGAAAAGCAAATAACTGTCAATCTTTTTTGGTCTGTGGCTCTATGCAAGGTTTCGTCTTATGGGCTAAGGATGATTCTGATAAATTTAAGGAATCGGCCCAGAACTACAATGGAGGCCCTTGTTAATGACCTGAAGAGAGCTGGGACCACAGTCTCACAAATCACCGTTTGTAACACAGTACACCGTCATGGATTAAAATCCTGCATGGAACGTACAGCAAGTTCCACCTGCTCACGCCAGCAAATGTCCAGGCCCACTTGAAGTTCACCAGTGACCATCAGGATGATCCAGAGGAGGCATGGGAGAAGGTAAGGTGAAAAATCTTTATTGAGACAGATTAAAAGGTAATAAGCTGCTTAATAGCCAGTATATACTGGAGGAAGGAATGTCCTAGATAACTGGACGTGTTTCGAACACGTGTGGTGCTCTTAGTCCTCAGCTTCACAATGAGCAGTCTTGCAAAAGTTAAAATACTCCCCAAACAGGTGGTGAAAAAATGAAGATAATTGCTCCACTAGAAAAAGGTTAACACCCAGATAACATGGCAGAGAGGGAGCGAGAAAAAAAAACAAAAAACAACATATAACACATTTAAGTTGCAACAGTACATGTCATATATATAGATGGCGCAGACAATCAAATCAACCTGTTTGGGGAGTATTTTAACTTTTGCAAGACTGCTCATTGTGAAACTGAGGACTAAGAGCACCACACGTGTTCGAAACGCGTCCAGTTATCTAGGACATTCCTTCCTCCAGTATATACTGGCTATTAACCAGCTTATTACCTTTTAATCTGTCTCAATAAAGCTGGATACCTTCCCTTTTTTAACAAGCACTTGACGTCAAGCAGAGACGCTTCCTTGCTCGGATAGAACTATTCATGTGCGGTGTGGACATCATCATAAGGGTGAGCTGAATTAACTTTTTTCTACAGAAGGTAAGGTGGACAGATGAGACCAAAATAGAACGTTTTGGTATAAACTTCCCTCGCTGCATTTGGATGAAGAAAAAGGATGAGCGTAACCCCAAGAACACCATCCCAACTGTGAAGCATGGTGGGGGAATCATCATACTTTCGGGGTGTTTTTCTGCAAAGGGGACTGGACGACTGCATCGTACTGAAGGGAGGATGGATGGGGTCGTATAATGCAAGATTTTGGTCAACAACCTCATTCCCTTGACCCAAAACACACAGCCAGGGCAACTAAGGAGTGTCTCTGTAAGAAGCATTTCTAGGTCCTGGGGTGGCCTAGCCAGTCTCTAGAGCTGAACCCAATACAAATTGTTTGGAGGGAGCTGAAATTCCATTTTGCCCATCGACAGCCCTGAAACATCAGAAAAAGATCTGTATTTTCCATCTATCGTCATCGTTCTCTGGATCTATGAAGCCAGAGCTGTCAATCAAATTAGAGGGGAGAGGTGGAGATTGAGTTAAAACAAACAGGACTTCTTTTGAGTAGCCATTCTTTACTGACAGAGTCCTCCCATTAAGGGTAACTTGTCACCTTGAAATACGTTATTTATCTGCAAAAATGTGGTTAATCTGCAGGTAAATAGGGTTTAAAGCCTGGTTAACTGGCTTAATGGAAAAGCGTTAGCTACAAGGAGAAAATTAAGTTTTATTCTCCTTGCCACAACTTACTTCCGGTCATAGGGTCGGTGAAAGGTGGGAAACATTACAGTCTCCACTAACTACCAAGTGAGCGTGCTGTAATAATGTCCCGTCACCTTGACTGTAACATCGTCCAAGGAGCCAAAACTCAGGCTGGGATTCATTGAACGACTAACATGGCAGCAATACGTGGCAACTCATCAGCAACCTGCAACTGCGTCACAGGGAGCTGATGGGAGCAGGTGAGTGAATGCACCAGCCATCGTGATATCTAAATGCTGCTGTCAGCGATTGACAGGGGCATTTAAATACTTAAAACAGCAGCAATCAAGGTGAGCTCTGATTATTGCTGTTACAGGCAGACGACAGCTATGTATCACATCTGACATCTGCCCGGTATGGAGCAGGCTCAGCTCCTGAACCCGCTCAATACAATCATATCCCTAAGGTTACAGTTATGTTAAGGTTAGTAAATTTCACTTGTCTGTTTCTAAACATGGAAAGGCAAAAGTAATTCCCTTACACATGTGAAAGAGCCCTTATAGATTTAGTAAATGTGCCCACACATGAATGTTTTTACACACCACAATGCACTGTTACATACACACATCTTACAAAAATACATAAAATTACAGATACACAGACATAGCTGCAGACACGCTCAAACAGACAGAGACGCACACACGCATCAGTACATAAATACATCGCCTGAACCATCATCAGTACATGGTACATCAATTGTAATGTTCGGAATACCCCATATACCTTTGTATACCATGAAGCTACAACTCCCAGTATGTCCTTAAAAATGGAGATACTGGGAGTTGCTGTTACCAGTCATCAGACTGTGAACCATTCAGGAACCACAGTACTGATGAGATGCAGGCAAGATCACAAATGAGCATTTACATCCAGGTATCTTACCTGTGACATCTTCTCTGATTAGAGTTGTTCTCTTTCTTTTAGTCTCCATCTCGTCCAGACCCCATGATGACTTTTCTCATCCACAGCTCGTCTCTGCAGACCTCCATCTTCTCCGGTCTTCTGCAGCACATCCTGACACAGTGCCCTTAAAAATAGCAGAGTCATTATAATGCTCCTGAATAAAAATATCTGCCCTACACTGAGCTGCGGTATAGACTACTAACTCTCATAATCAGGCCCGGATTGGTAATCTGCCCAACCGGGCATTTTCCCGCTGGGCCGCAATATAAGTGACTCTGTGGCAGGCCCGGATTGGTAATCTGCCCAACCGGGCATTTTCCCGCTGGGCCGCGATATAAGTGACTCTGTGGGCCGCTGGAGTGGCGGCGCCTGCATATCTGGCCGCCGGCCCGTTTAAAATTCTTTCCGCCAGCCCTTTAAATCTGCGGGCACGGCGGTTTTACACAGGTATGCGTGCTGGCAGAAGCTGCATCATCACTCACCAGTCTGTGGCACAGGAGGGGGTTAAGAACGTCTGACATTGCACGTCAGGACGTTCTTTGTGGACGGAGACAGCACGCTCTTCTCTCCTGCTCCAGTCTGCAGCGCTGACCTATCAGGGGAGGAGACCAGAGGCTCAGGACCTCCGGCCTACCTGCGCCCGCCTGTAATCACTGGATGCCTGCCAGGATTGGAGTGATGGTGTGTCTAGGACCTGGTGAGTAAGTGAATACAGGTGCTGGGCTGCAGTGGGGGGCTGACTGGTGCATACATGTGCTGCAGTGGGGGGGCTGGTGTATACATGTGCTGCAGTGGTCTGGCTGGCTGGTGTATACATGTGCTACAGTGGGCTGGCTGGCTGGTGTATACAGGTGCTACAGTGGGGGGGCTGGCTGGTGTATACAAGTGCTGCAGTGGGCTGGCTGGCTGGTGTATACAGGTGCTGCAGTGGGGGGGCTGGCTGGTGTATACTGGTGCTGCAGTGGGGGGGCTGGTGTATACAGGTGCTGCAGTGGTCTGGCTGGTTGGTGTATACAGGTGCTACAGTGGGCTGGCTGGCTGGTGTATACAGGTGCTACAGTGGGCTGGCTGGCTGGTGTATACAAGTGCTGCAGTGGGCTGGCTGGTGTATACATGTGCTGCAGTGGGCTGGCTGGTGTATACATGTGCTGCAGTGGGGGGGCTGGCTGGTGTATACATGTGCTGCAGTGGGGGGGCTGGCTGGTGTATACAGGTGCTGCAGGGGTGGGCTGGCTCCTGTATACAGGTGCTGCAGGGGGCTGGCTGTTGTATACAGGTGCTGCAGTGGGGGGGCTGGCTGTTGTATACAGGTGCTGCAGTGGGGGGGCTGGCTGTTGTATACAGGTGCTGCAGTGGGGGGGCTGGCTGTTCTATACAGGTGCTGCAGTGGGGGGCTGGCTGTTCTATACAGGTGCTGCAGTGGGGGGGCTGGCTGTTCTATACAGGTGCTGCAGTGGGGGGGCTGGCTGGTGTATACAGGTGCTACAGAGGGGGGCTGGCTGGTGTATACAGGTGCTGCAGTGGGGGGGCTGGCTGGTGTATACAGGTGCTGCAGTGGGGGGGCTGGCTGTTGTGTACAGGTGCTGCAGTGGGGGGGCTGGCTGTTGTGTACAGGTGCTGCAGTGGGGGGGCTGGCTGTTGTGTACAGGTGCTGCAGTGGGGGGGCTGGCTGTTGTGTACAGGTGCTGCAGTGGGGGGGCTGGCTGTTGTGTACAGGTGCTGCAGTGGGGGGCTGGCTGGTGTATACAGCTGCTGCAGTGGGGGGGCTGGCTGGTGTATACAGGTGCTGCAGTGGGCTGGCAGGCTGGTGTATACAGATGCCGCAGTGGGGGGGCCAGCTGGTGTATACAGGTGCTGCAGTGGGGGGGGCTGGCTCGTGTATACAGGTGCTGCAGTGGGGGGGGGCTGGCTGGTGTATACAGGTGCTGCAGTGGGGGGGCTGGCTGGTGTATATAGGTGCAGCAGTGGGCTTGCTGGTGTATCCATGTGCTGCAGTGAGGGGTCTGGCTGGTGTATACAGGTGCTGCAGTGGACTGGCTGATGTATACAGGTGGTGCAGTGGGCTGGCTGGTGTATACATGTGCTGCAGTGGGGGGGCTGGCTGGTGTATACAGGTGCTGCAGTGGGAGGGCTGGCTGGTGTATACAGGTGCTGCAGTGGGAGGGCTGGCTGGTGTATACAAGTGCTGCAGTGGGGGGGGCTTGCTGGTGTATACAGGTGCTGCAGTGGGCTGGTTGGTGTATCCAGGTGCTGCAGTGGGCTGCCTGGTGTATCCATGTGCTGCAGTGGGGGGCTGGCTGATATATACAGGTGCTGCAGTGGGCTGGCTGGTGTATACATGTGCTGCAGTGGAGGGGCTGGCTGGTGTATACAGGTGCTGAAGTGGGGGGGCTGGCTGTTGTATACAGGTGCTGCAGTGGGGGGGCTGGCTGGTGTATACAGGTGCTGCAGTGGGCTGGCAGGCTGGTGTATACTGATGCGGCAGTGGGAGGGCCAGCTGGTCTATACAGGTGCTGCAGTGGGGGGGATGGCTGGTGTATACAGGTGCTGCAGTGGGCTGGCTGGTGCATCCAGGAGCTGCAGTGGGCTGGATGTTGTATCCATGTGCTGCCATGGGGGTGCTGGCTGATGTACACAGGTGGTGCAGTGGGCTGGCTGGTGTATACAGGTGCTGCAGTGGGGGGGCTGGTTGGTGTATACAGGTGCTGCAGTGGGGGGGCTGGCTGGTGTATACAGGTGCTGCAGTGGGCTGGCAGGCTGGTGTATACAGATGCCGCAGTGGGGGGCCAGCTGGTGTATACAGGTGCCGCAGTGGGGGGCCAGCTGGTGTATACAGGTGCCGCAGTGGGGGGGGGCTGGCTGGTGTATACAGGAGCTGCAGTGGGGGGGCTGGCTGGTGTATACAGGTGCCGCAATGGGGGGGGCTGGCTGGTGTATACAGGTGCCGCAATGGGGGGGGGCTGGCTGGTGTATACAGGTGCCGCAATGGGGGGGGCTGGCTGGTGTATACAGGTGCCGCAGTGGGGGGGCTGGCTGGTGTATACAGGTGCCGCAGTGGGGGGGCTGGCTGGTGTATACAGGTGCTGCAGTGGGGGGGCTTGCTGGTGTATACATGTGCTGCAGTGGGGGAGCAGGCTGGTGTATACAGGTGCAAGCTCAGTGGGGCTAGTGTAAACAGGTGCTGGGCTCAGTAGGCAGCGGGGCAGGTGGTGATGATACATAGATATATATTATATATGCCCATGATACTATATGTGGGGCCATTATAATATGTGCAGGGCTATATGTGGGGCCACTATAATATGTGCAGGGCTATATGTGGGGCCACTATATGTGCAGGGCTATATGTGAGGCCACTATCATATGTGCAGTGGGCTGTCTGGCTGGTGTATACAGGTGCTGCAGTGGGCTGGCTGGTGTATACAGGTGCTGCAGTGGGGGGGCTGGCTGGTGTATACAGGTGCTGCAGTGGGGGGGGCTGGCTGGTGTATACAGGTGCTGCAGTGGGGGGGCTGGCTGGTGTATACAGGTGCTGTAGTGGTCTGGCTGTCTGGTGTATACATGTGCTGCAGTGGAGGGGGCTGGCTGGTGTATGCAGGTGCTGCAGTGGGCTGGCTGGTGTATAAAGGTGCTGCAGTGGGCTTTTCCTTAGGATAGGTGATCAAGGTCTGATCTGTGTGGGTGCGATGCCTGTCCTGATGCAGGACAATTTAGTGGTAAATATTTCATCTTGTGTATTGACAGATGCTGATTATGATATTTTATCCAAAGGACTGTCGTTTTGTCCTGTGAACTCTCCTGATTGGTTCGAGATTGAATGTGATTTATTCTCGTTCTTTAGAAGATTACGATTAACGTCATATTTTTCAGATAAACGGGAGGTTTCTAATGTTTTGACTGATTGTAAGTCTTCTGGTTTCACATTTCATGGAGTTGGTTTGTACTCTAAGAGTAATTTCCAGCCCCCTGTTAAGAATAGTTTTGTTGAGTCCTACATCCAGCTGGTTGAAAGAGAGATTGCACAATTAAAGAAAAGTTCTCGATATAATGCTAAGGGTAACCTTGGCCTTGTTGAGAGACAAGCTTTACAAAGGCTATCTAAGAATACAGCTATCACAATTAAAAATGCTGACAACGGTGGATGTTGTGAGTTCATTTTCCCCTTCACCACTGAGGCCCGATGAACTCCCTCTTCTGGTAAAGAAAGGTAGTGAGCCTGATTATCAAGCACCTGAGCCTAATGATGATGACTGGCTGAGTGGAGTTACTGACTGGATATAAGGCCGCCAACGTCCTTCTGCCCTGCGGGTGATTTCTCTGAGGGATTCTTGGAGACCAGTCTGAATTCCTGCTTTTCTAAAGCTAAGTTTTCTGCTCTGCTTTTTGCATTTGTGCTTTGACTTTGTTTTGCTTTGTTTTTCTGGATTTCTGCCATTCCCTGCTGGGGTGAGCTGAATTCCTTTAGCTCTGTCTTCAGAAAATACCTGAATGCTGATATAGTTTTTTGAAGCCTAGCTGCTTCAGGGTCTTTTTCCATATCAGCCTGTTGGCTTATGTCTTTGATAGGGTTTTGGCAGATTGCAGACAGCAACCTTCCTTTCCTGTCCTGTTTAGTTAGCTTGGGCCCCATCGTTTGCTCAGCCTATCTTTCTATCTGTGTGAGTGTTTTTTCATTTTGCTTCACCGTCATTATATGTTGGGGGCTGCCTTTTACTTTGGGGTCTGCTCTGGGGCAGTTTAGATTTCCTTTTCTGTCTTTAGGCTATTTAGCTCTCCGGCTGTGATCGAGGGGTCTAGGGCACCGTAGGAACCCCCCACGGCTACTGCTAGTTGTGTTGATAGGTTCAGGGGTCTGCAATCTGATAGTTGCCAACTTCTCTGGTTTTCTGGACGTAGCTTCTATTTTTGTGTCTGCCTCCTACGGTGACTCATTCATAACAGGTGGAGCTGTGGTAGTAATGGACACCAACAAATATAAGGCTGAGATTTTGCAACAATTGTCGGATGTTGATGTGTATATACTAAATTGACAGGTGATCCTACCTCTCGCTTTCTTAGTGAATTATGACTCCTGGTGGATGATGCCTTTTTTAATGGACTCATTGACCAGAAGCAGATGGATTTTTTGATTGTGGATATTCCAGTGACACCAATTCTATATACCCTTCCGAAAATCCACAAAGATCTTTTCAATCCTCCCAGGTGCCCTATTGTATCCGGTTGGGGTTCGCTTTTTAATAAAGTGGCTATTTTTTTGGACAAGGTTTTGAGACTGTTTGCAACATCAGCACGGTCATATATCATGGACACGAATGATTTCTTGGGTAAAATCAAGGATATTAAGGATGGTTCTAATAGAGTGTTAGCCTCATTTGAGGTGGCCTCACTGTATGCTTCTATTCAGCATGACAAGGGCTTGGAAGTAGTCGGTGTGGTGCTATCAGGCTCGGACGTGGGCCCAGAATGTGCACAGCTGGTCCTCTCCCTGTTAGGTTTCATCCTTAGGAAGAATTATTTTCTTTTTGGGGATGATTATTACCTGCAGGTGCGTGGTACCGCCATGGGGTCCAATGTGGCCCCAACTTATGCAAACATCTTTATGGCGGTATTTGAGGACCGGCATGTGTACAATTCCATCTACTGGTGCCATGTCCGGGCCTGGTGGCACTACATCGACAAAGTTTTCTGTGTATGGGAGGGTAGTGTTGAGGACTTATACAACTTCCAAACATAATTGAATAGAATTTATCCAGAGTTGAAATTTACTCTAATACAATCTCTGACTCAAGTCCAATTTTTGGACACAATGGTATACAAAGAAGGGAGTGCATTGTGTACAGATCTCTATGTTAAGGAAACTGATAGGAATAGTCTTTTGTTGTACAATAGTAACCACCCAAGGAAGATGGTTGAGTCTCTCCCCCGGAACCAGATGCTACGAGTGTGGAGAATAGTTAAGGATGAGAATAAGCTGAACAGTAGACTTGATGAGATGTGTCATAAATTCATCAATAGGGGTTATCCGGTGGGACATGTTAAACGTTTTAAAGAAAAGGCTATGACTTCTGATGAACTCTGCTGTAAACGTGATAAAACGACTAATACACGGGTACCATCTGTGTCAACTTTTTGCCCTATTAGTGACAAAATCAATGGAATCTTGAATAAACATTGGGACCTTCTGCGAAAGGGGTTACCAGAGGTGCCTGAGTTTGCTAATAGACCAAATTTCATTGTATAGGCGTGGATACAATTTAAAAGATAAATTGGTGAGAGCAGATGTGGGGCCTAGTAGAATTCTGTGACAATTGACATTGGGCCCTTTGAGTCTTGGCAACTTTACGTGTCTCGGGTGTGCGTGCTGTGGGAATATGATCAAGAGTGACAGCTTCAATCATCCACATACTGGGAAGAAATTTTTGATTAAGGAACGATTTACGTGTACTGCCAGTTTTGTTATTTATGAGATCAACTGCCCTTGTGGGTTGATGTATGTAGGTGAGACCACTATGGAAGTTAGGGCACGGATCAGTAAACACAAGAGTACTATCAGAACTCAACTCCTTGAACTACCAACACCGAAGCATTTCATTGAATACAGACATTCTGTGAATCAGTTACGGTTTAGGGTGATAGATGGGGTCCCTATGTTGAGACGGGGTGGTGACAGGACTATATTGTTAAAAAGAAAAGAACTGAGGGGGATTTCGACTTTGGGTACACTACAGCCGAAAGGCTTGAACCTTGAGTATAATCTGCAAATTTGTACTAAATAGTCCACATAGGTCTTGACAGCATCATTTTTTGGTTTTTAATTAGCATTAGTTGGTTTTAATTGTTTTTTTTTTCATGAATGGTGTTTTGAAGTGACCGGAGGACATGGGACTGAATTGTCCTGAAGCTTTTGTATATTTACCATTTTTTTATGTGAATTTGCATATTTCTCAATCCCCATGCCCTCTTGTCTCTGTATATTTATGCTATAATAAAGTTATTTCCTATACAGTCAATTTTATATTTTTCTATATTTCTTATATTTGGGCCCATAGAGATGTTTCTAATTTATGATTTAATGAGTACATTGTGAGGTTTGTATAGATTGCCATGATGATGGCTTATTTACATTCTCCATTTGTTCACGCACTGGATCCCTTTGTAAAAGCGCTCCGTTTGGTTTGCTGACCGCGGTCATGTGACTGTGCCATTTGATCGCTTTTTGATTGACACAGGCTGCTGAAGGAATAGTTATAGTGACCCTGGTTTGCTTAATTCCGCCCTTGCGCTATATGCTTTATTGATTACCATGGAGTTGGTTTTTATATATATTTATAATTTGTGGATACATAAGCGCTGGCATTTTTTTTGGGGGGGATTGCGGTCATGTGACTTTGTCATGTGACCGCGCCCTGATTGACATTGGTTTCTGGGATTGCGGTCATGTGACTTTGTCATGTGACCGCGCCCTGACTGATATGGGCTTCTATAGCTACAGATACATTGACCGCGCTGGGCGCTACTGCGCATGTGCGGTATCTATGACACCACGGTCCGCGTCCTGGAGTGTTATCGCGGGATTTGTGTCCTGTGATGTCATCTCCTCTGCAGCAACATGTTGGCGCTGCGTAGTGACTCTGGTGGGCGGATGTTGAACGCTGGATGGCGGATCTATGACATCTTAAAATGTGTAGGTAAATTTAATAGGCTGCTGGGTTGGCGCCTGTTTTTGGGAATATATCTATTGGCTGGTTAGTTTGATTGGTGACGTTTTCTGTATGACTACATCTGATTGGTATGGGGTTGCTATGATACTTGGGGACGCTGACATATGATTGGTGGTTATACATATGGGATTGGATTTATTTTTTGTTTACTTTCATCATTTGTTGATAAGATTGCACCATTTCTGTAATATGTTTTAAGATTATGTTCACACTGTATTATCACTTATATGGTATGTATTTTTATATATTTTCTCTGTATACTACTGCTATTTATTAATTATGGGCGGATTCTTGATGGTGATTGGCTACTTTGGGCTATTTAAGACCGCCATATTTGCTATGTACTATACTTGAAAAAAACCATGCGGTTTTACCTGCGGTTTGCCACCTGGACAATGGAATAGGTGGCAAACCGCAGCAGAATCCGCAGAAAGTTGACATGTCAATTGTTTCTGCGGATTCAAAACCGCAGCTTTTCCGCAGTTAAAAATCCGCAGCATGTGCACAGCGGAATGTAAATCCCATAGAATAACATGCTACTGTACACTGTCTGCAGAACTGCTGCAGTTCTGCTGCGGTCAAAACCGCAGCGTGTGCACATAGCCTTAGAGACTGCGACTTAATGTCATCTGTTGGTGCCTATTGTGTTCCGTGGAAATAAATGAACTGTTCGGCGTGCAGTCGCCCAAGGGAACTGGGCAAAGTGCTCCGGCGTGTTTAGTGACTGCGAGTTAAGCCGTATACTAGGAAGTGCTAAGGACTATGTGTGTGATGTGTAATATGGCGGTTTATGCGGAGTAAAATTTACCCGAATAGACTATTTTGTGTAGAAAACATGCCCGTGCCTTCATCCCAATGCTAAACGAGTGTCCTCCAACCAGAGCCGGACTGGCCATCAGGCATTTCTGGCAAATGCCACAACGGCCGGTCCCACTGGTGGGCCGCTTGATCACCTCCTCTTCCTCTTCAGCACGCACACCCGGCAGCATAGTCTGCCTTGCACACACTATCACGCTGCACTGATGAGACCAGCAGGACCAGGGGGCGGCGCTGTGCTGTTCTGTGCAGCCCCTTGGCCCTGCTGATTCTCCAGTGCGATTGTGTACACAAGCAGGGGGCGCTGTGCAGCTCCCTGTGCAGACGGTTTAGGCCTCCCGGTCGGCACTGTACCATAGAGTTGTACAAGTGCCGCCATCCCAGTATTGCAGACACACCGCATGATGTGAGAGTGGACGTCACCTGCAAGCCGGCCGGCCTGAGAGGAGCTCCTGTGATGAGGTCAGCAGAGCAGGGGGCCGGGGCAGGTGGTCTCTGGCAGGGTCAGATATTGCCTTGTCTGGTTGTCTGCAGTCGAGCTGACTCGCTGAGGCAGGTGAGATGATTTATTGCCCAGCTTGAACCTTGACACAGATCGGGTCGCGCTGTCAGTGGGGTCATCAGCTCCAGCGTCCCCCTATCTGTGTGTAAGATCAAGCTGCAGCAATGACTCCCAGTCTCACAGCAGCCAGCTGTATACAGGATCATAGGCTGACTGCTCCTCAGCCCGGCTCCAGGACATCATACACTGCATATAATATATACAGCCACCATATATTATCTCATGTATGGCCTGTAGCCCGCTCCAGGAGCGATAATAATCTTTATTTATATAGCGCCAACATATTCCGCAGCGCTTTACAGTTTAACAGTTTCAAAACACAAGTCATAAGTAACAACGTTAACAATACAATAATTAAAGCAAAATAAGACGAAATAAGACGACCCTGCTCGTGAGAGCTTACAATCTACAGTGAGGTGGGGGAGATACAAAGTACAGGGATGTATTTACAATTGTGTATTTACAATGAAGGTCCAGCCATCTTGAGGGAGTGAAGGATGGAGATAGTGAATGAGCTACACACGCACACTTACACATAGAATGACTTTGATTAGTGAACGTGATAGGCCACTCTGAACAAATGTGTTTTGAGGGAGCGCCTAAAACTTTGAAAATTGTGGATAGTCCTGATTTCTTGGGGTAGAGCATTCCAGAGGATAGGAGCAGCACGGGAGAAGTCTTGGAGTCGGGAGTGGGAGGTACGGATTAGTGCAGAGGTTAGTCGAAAGTCGTTTGCAGAACGCAGCGATCGGCTAGGCCGATAGACAGAAATGAGGGAAGAGATGTAAGGGGGTGCCGCACTGTGGAGAGCTTTGTGGGTGAGAACAAGTACTTTGAATTGGATCCTATAATGAATGGGCAGCCAATGTAAGGGCTGGCGAAGAGCGGACGCGTCCGAGTACCGATTAGCCAGATGGACGATCCTGGCCACTGCATTAAGTATGGACTGGAGAGGGGATAGTCGAGTGACGGGGAGGCCAATTAATAGAGCGTTGCAGTAATCCAGGCGGGAGTGGATCAATGCAACAGTGAGGGTTTTTTTTGTTTCCATAGTGAGAAAAGGGCGGATTCTAGAGATGTTCTTTAGGTGTAAGCGGCAAGAGCGGGCAAGGGATTGTATATGGGATGTGAAGGAGAGATTGGTGTCAAACATAACACCCAGACAGCGCGCCTGCTGCCGGGGTGTTATTGTGGTACCACCCACGGAGAGGGAAATGTCAGATTTAGGGAGGTTAGTAGATGGCGGGAGCAGAAGAAGTTCAGTTTTAACGAGGTTGCATTTCAGATTGAGGGAGGACATGATGTTGGAGACTGCGGACAGACTGTCACTGGCGTTCTGTAGTACAGCGGGGGTAAGGTCGGGGGAAGACGTATATAGTTGTGTGTCATCAGCATAAAGATGGTACTGAAAGCCAAATCTGCTGATGGTCTGTCCAATTGGGGCGAGTGATCAGTCATATACACTCACTGGCCACTTTATTAGGTACACCATGCTAGTAACGGGTTGGACCCCCTTTTGCCTTCAGAACTGCCTCAATTCTTCGTGGCAGAGATTCAACAAGGTGCTGGAAGCATTCCTCAGAGATTTTGGACCATATTGACATGATGGCATCACACAGTTGGCGCAGATTTGTCGGCTGCACATCCCTGATGCGAATCTCCCGTTCCACCACATCCCAAAGATGCTCTATTGGATTGAGATCTGGTGACTGAGGAGGCCATTTGAGTACAGTGAACTCATTGTCATGTTCAAGAAACCAATCTGAGATGATTCGAGCTTTATGACATGGCGCATTATCCTGCTGAAAGTAGCCATCAGATGCCTGTTCTTAGCTGAGAGGAGTGGTACCCAGTGTGGTCTTCTGCTGCTGTAGCCCATCTGCCTCAAAGTTCGACGCACTGTGCGTTCAGAGATGCTCTTCTGCCTACCTTGGTTGTAACGGGTGGCAATTTGAGTCACTGTTGCCTTTCTATCAGCTCGAACCAGTCTGCCCATTCTCCTCTGACCTCTGGCATCAACAAGGCATTTCCGGCCACAGAACTGCCGCTCACTGGATTTTTTTTCTTTTTCGGACCATTCTCTGTAAACCCTAGAGATGGTTGTGCGTGAAAATCCCAGTAGATCAGCAGTTTCTGAAATACTCAGACCAGCCCTTCTGGCACCAACAATCATGCCACGTTCAAAGGCACTCAAATCACCTTTCTTCCCCATACTGATGCTCGGTTTGAACTGCAGGAGATTGTCTTGACCATGTCTACATGCCTAAATGCACTGAGTTGCCGCCATGTGATTGGCTGATTAGAAATTAAGTCTTAACACACAGTTGGACAGGTGTACCTAATAAAGTGGCCAGTGAGTGTATATACACAGTGCACTTAGTACATACAGTGTATAGGAGAATATATCACTGACATATCCAATACTATGCGCACAGACATCTGATTTTATTTACAGGGTAATATGTGATAGTGTAAAATCTGATGTCTGCAGTAGTAGTGTAATATCTAGCATGCCATATTACACTGTATATAACAGCCGATGTCTGTACACATTGTATAGGATATATTAGGGATATAATATACTGTGTGCGCAGACATCGGATGTTATATACAGGGTAATATGTGACTGGTGTAATATCAGATGTCTGTAGTCACAGTATACAGTAGCGTAGATACCAGGGTGCAGCTTGTACGGTTGTCCCGGGCCCCACGCTCAGGGCGCCCATCCAGGACTACACTGCCCTTACTGTAATTAATCAGCATGTATGATGCGCATACACCGTTAAGCCCTGCGGTAGAGCAGGGAGACATGATCTTCCGGCACCACCGCTTTCTGTTCTGTAGACGTCAGATCACTTTATGCCTCAGGTCTACAGAACGAAGCACAACGAGGATGTCAGAGTTCTGGCACCGGGACTCTGACATTTGGTGCGGGAGTCGGTGCTGTTACAGCACATTGCCTTGCCACTGGATTCTGGGTTAGAAAAGTATATGATTTTTTTTTATTAAAACTTGTGGTGTCATGTGGGGGCATAATAAAGAATGGGGGAACCTTACTGTATACATAGTGTGAGGGACCCCAAAACTGTGTGGGGGCCCTCATACATTTTCAGGACTATTTCAGCAGCCATTATATAACTTGTGGACTAATGCAGGGGCCATTATACAGTTTGGGAGCTAATGTGGGGGAGCATTATACTGTACAGTTTGGGAGTTAACGCGGGGGCCATTATTTAGTTTGGGAACTAATTCGGGGACCATTATACAGTTTGGGGACTAATGCGGGGGCCATTATATAGTCTGAGGGCCACTATGGGATTCATAATTCAGTATTTTAGGGGGAAGAGTGGGGATATCATGCTATGTATAGGGAAGCTGTGGGCCATTCATACTCTGTATAGCAGAGCTGTCGGACCACCATACTATGTACTGGGGAGCTGTAGGCCCACCATACTGTGTATTGGGGAGCTGTCGGCCCACCATACTGTGTATTGGGGAGCTGTCGGCCCACCATACTGTGTATTGGGGAGCTGTCGGCCCACCGTACTGTGTATTGGGGAGCTGTCGGCCCACCGTACTGTGTATAGTGGAGATGTGGGACCATCGTACTGTGTATAGTGGAGCTGTGGGCCCATCATTCTGTGTATAGTGGAGATGTGGGACCACCATACTGTGTATAGTGGAGATGTGGGACCATCATTCTGTGTATAGTGGAGATGTGGGACCATCATTCTGTGTATAGTGGAGCTGTGGAACCACCATACTGTGTATAGTGGAGCTGTGGGCCCATCATTCTGTGTATAGTGGAGCTGTGGAACCACCGTACTGTGATTGAGGAGCTGTCAGACCACCATACTGTGTATAGTGGAGCTGTGGAATCACCGTAATGTGTACAGAGGAGCTGTGGGCCCATCATACTGTGTAGAGCGCAGTTGTGGGAACATATTGTGTATAGAGAACTGTGGGTGTATTATACTGTATATAGGGGTTACAGTTTCCCCATCATAATGTATATAGAGGAGTTGTACATTGGGACTCAGGGGACATTAGTAGATGTTAAGCAGGCACTTAAAGGGAAGGTGCCATCCAAAAACTTTTTTTTCAGCAATTGAAAAAAATGTGAAGAATTAATGTTTACATTTTCTTAAAAAATATTATCGTTTGTTTTTAAATTTGTAAAATATGAAAAATAATTTTAAAAAGTTTGGCATTTCCACTTGTTAACACTAGGGGGAGCAGCTACTGAAGTTTGGCACAAAAACCTAGTGCAACTAGCTCACATTACTGCACTGGAGTAATTATGGGTGGAGTCTGCTGACATGGGTGTGATGTCACTCCTCTCCTCCCCTTCTGGGTGTTTGCTAAGGGAAAAGAGAGGATGACATCTAGGAACACAGTGAGCCGCCATTTTGATGGGGCCTGCAAAGTTACTGACTGTCTTTGCATGTAAAGTCTGGATCAGAACAGGCCATCAATCAGCAGAAATGTGTCCTGGATTTCTGTGGAGCAGATGGTCCATCCATGTGTCTAAAACACAGCGCTCTATGTACAATCCCTGGCACTGAACAGGGTGCCCCCCACAGACCAGCACACTGCTCTCCTGAAATACTCTGTGCTGCACAGCACCCTGCTCCTTCCACCATATATCAGGCACCTGTCTCCTCACTTTCACACATCGCCAGGACAGGATCTGAGGAGAGGAATGGGGTCTTCAGTCACCGAGGATGGCAGGCAGCAAGGATTCTGGGAGCAGGGTGACAGCAGCACAGAGTATTTCAGGAGAGCAGTATCACACGGGATAGGATTAGATACACGGCTCAGCAGACAGCATCATACAGGATAGGATTAGATACACGGCTCAGCAGACAGCATCATACAGGATAGGATTAGATACACGGCTCAGCAGACAGCATCATACAGGATAGGATTAGATACACGGCTCAGCAGACAGCATCACACAGGATAGGATTAGATACACGGCTCAGCAGACAGCATCACACAGGATAGGATTAGATACACGGCTCAGCAGTCAGTATCACACAGGAGAGGATTAGCTATACGGCTCAGCAGTCAGTATCACACAGGAGAGGATTAGATCCACGGCTCAGCAGTCAGTATCACACAGGAGAGGATTAGATCCACGGCTCAGCAGTCAGTATCACACAGGAGAGGATTAGATCCACGGCTCAGCAGTCAGTATCACACAGGAGAGGATTAGATACACGGCTCAGCAGTCAGTATCACACAGGAGAGGATTAGATACACGGCTCAGCAGTCAGTATCACACAGGAGAGGATTAGATACACGGCTCAGCAGTCAGTATCACACAGGAGAGGATTAGATACACGGCTCAGCAGTCAGTATCACACAGGAGAGGATTAGATACACGGCTCAGCAGTCAGTATCACACAGGAGAGGATTAGATACACGGCTCAGCAGGCAGTATCACACAGGAGAGGATTAGATACACGGCTCAGCAGGCAGTATCACACAGGAGAGGATTAGATACACGGCTCAGCAGTCAGTATCACACAGGATAGGATTAGATACACGGCTCAGCAGTCAGTATCACACAGGAGAGGATTAGATACACGGCTCAGCAGTCAGTATCACACAGGAGAGGATTAGATACACGGCTCAGCAGTCAGTATCACACAGGAGAGGAATAGATACACGGCTCAGCAGTCAGTATCACACAGGAGAGGATTAGATGCACGGTTCAGCAGTCAGTATCACACAGGAGAGGATTAGATGCACGGCTCTGCAGTCAGTATCACACAGGATAGGATTAGATACACGGCTCTGCAGTCAGTATCACACAGGATAGGATTAGATACACGGCTCTGCAGTCAGTATCACACAGGATAGGATTAGATACACGGCTCTGCAGTCAGTATCACACAGGATAGGATTAGATACACGGCTCTGCAGTCAGTATCACACAGGATAGGATTAGATACACGGCTCAGCAGTCAGTATCACACAGGAGAGGATTAGATACACGGCTCAGCAGTCAGTATCACACAGGAGAGGATTAGATACACGGCTCAGCAGACAGTATTACAGATATGCCCACACTGGTGAAACTTCCAGCCCCCCCAATTATACACTAGACTATGGGCTGTATAAGTCACTGTCCTCCTCAGACAGCCATAAAAGCTGTCATAAAAGGGAAGGTGTCAGATTACCGGAGATCACTGGGGCTGTGAGTGAGGAGGCAGAGACAGAGCAGAAGAACACAGTAGAGCAGGAAGCACAGGGCCGAGCCTGGAGTAAGCAGGACAGAGGAGCATAGAGGAAAGTCACCCGCACTCACCACTCTCCATCCTCCGGCTCCAGTGAGCGCTTCTCTCCTCTGCTGACCACCTTCTCCATATCTACAGCCTCTCCTCACAACACAGGACCCGTTATGCCACAAGTGGTCCTGTGATAGAGGGTAAGTGGAGCTCAGCCGGTAGCACTGGGCTACAGTAAAATGGCGCCCAGCCACACCTACAGCAGTGAATGGTGCAGCCCACAGGGGGGTGCCCAGTTCATTGCTAATGAGGCTGCATGGTGGGGTCGGGAACCGCCGCACGCCGCAGTCTCCTATGTCCAGGGATGGCCGTATTTGCAGACTGTATGAATCCTCCACAGATCTGCAAATCAAGATGGCAGCGCCCAGTGGCTACATTAAAACATTACTACAAACAAACCATAAATCCTAGTTAGTACATTTGCTGAAAAAACGTGTTTTGTTACTTACTCTTTTTTGCAAATTATATAAAATTGCGGGACCTTCCCTTTAAGAAGCATATTTGTTGTAGGGGCACTCAGAATACAATGGCCATCATATGTGTACATAGGGCATTATTACTTTCTAGGGGGGAAAATGCAGATACTGTTTTCTAGTGCATTTGCACAGTGCATTAATATTTTTTGGGGGCAATTTTACCATCTATAGGGCACAAAAGAGGCATTATTATGTGGGGCAGTAAGAGGGTTATTGTACCACACAGCAGGTGCAGTAATAGAGACAGGGCAGCGGCCCAGTGTTGGGGTATCAGCAGGATGCAGCTCTTGGGTCCTGGGTTCAAATCAAGAGCAATAAATAGGACTGAGCTGTAATACTGGACACAGCTGTGACTATATGTTATAGAGTCACCATGTGACAAGTGGGCCTGTAACGCCTTCACATGCCAGGGCTGAATTTTAGTCCCAGTCTGGCCCTGCCCCCAACACACACAGTCAGCCCTATCTTACAGGGCATAAAAATTAAATTTTGAAAATTGCAAAATTTTAAATTTTTTTTGCCATATTTCCATTTGTTGCATAAATAAACGCAAGTCATGTCCAAGAAATTTCACCACTACCATGAGGTACAATATGTCACGAAAAACATTCTCAGAATCAGCGGAATCCGTTAAAGCAGAGGTCTCATGCGGCCCCTGAGGCAGTCATCTGCGGCCCGCGGTGCACCACATGTCTCACCCCCTGAGGCAGGTAGAAGGGGGAAGGCACGCAGCCATCCAGGAGTGCGCGATGGCTGTGTGTTCTGTGTGCACAGGAAGCGGGGGTGAGGTCAGAGGAGAAGGAGGAGTCAGGGGGTCACATGATCAGGGGCCTCAGTGTATGCAGACCTCTGCTGTCTTTGTGCTGATTGTCATGGTGCTGGGTAAGTTTCTGTGTGGATCAGGAGGGGTTTACAAGGTGGATGTAGCAGAGCTGTGTGTGTACGAGGTGTACGGAGTGGAGCCGCGTGTGTGCGAGGTGTACGGAGTGGAGCCGCGTGTGTACGAGGTGTACGGAGCGGAGCCGCGTGTGTACGAGGTGTACGGAGCGGAGCCGTGTGTGTACGAGGTGTGCGGAGCCGCGTGTGTACGAGGTGTACGGAGCGGAGCCGCGTGTGTACGAGGTGTACGGAGCGGAGCCGCGTGTGTACGAGGTGTACGGAGCGGAGCCGTGTGTGTACGAGGTGTACGGAGCGGAGCCGCGTGTGTACGAGGTGTACGGAGCGGAGCCGCGTGTGTGCGAGGTGTACGGAGCGGAACCGCGTGTGTACGAGGTGTACGGAGCGGAGCCGCGTGTGTACGAGGTGTACGGAGCGGAGCCGCGTGTGTACGAGGTGTACGGAGGGGAGCCGCGTGTGTACGAGGTGTACGGAGCGGAGCCGCGTGTGTACGAGTAGTACGGAGCGGAGCCTCGTGTGTACGAGGAGTACGGAGCGGAGCCTCGTGTGTACGAGGAGTACGGAGCGGAGCCGCGTGTGTACGAGGTGTACGGAGCGGAGTCGCGTGTGAGCGAGGTGTACGGAGCGGAGCCGCGTGTGTACGAGGTGTACGGAGCGGAGCCGCGTGTGTGCGAGGTGTACGGAGCGGAGCCGCGTGTGTGCGAGCTGTACGGAGCGGAGCCGCGTGTGCGAGGTGTACGGAGCGGAGCCGCGTGTGTACGAGGAGTACGGAGCGGAGCCGCGTGTGAGCGAGGAGTACGGAGCGGAGCCGCGTGTGTGCGAGGTGTACGGAGCGGAGCCGCGTGTGTACGAGGTGTACGGAGCGGAGCCGCGTGTGTACGAGGAGTACGGAGCGGAGCCGCGTGTGTACGAGGAGTACGGAGCGGAGCCGCGTGTGTACGAGGAGTACGGAGCGGAGCCGCGTGTGTACGAGGAGTACGGAGCGGAGCCGCGTGTGTACGAGGTGTACGGAGCGGAGCCGCGTGTTTACGAGGTGTACGGAGCGGAGCCGCGTGTGTACGAGGACCGAGGTGTAGGTAGCGGAGCCGCGTGTGTACGGAGCTGAGCCGCGCATGTACGAGGTGTGTGGAGCAGAGCCGCGTGTGTATGAGATGTGCTTAGAGGAGATGTGCGTGTATTTTGGCATGGGGGGCCCCATAACTTTGTAGTTACGCCACTGCTCACATTAGAAGAGAGGAGTGCGCCGCTCCGTAGTGGCTGTGGTCCTGCGTGACGACATCCCTCTGGCGCTGTGTAATGACATCATGCCAGCGCGCAGAGAGTGGAGGCATGACTTTCCCCCCATTGCTGCATTGTGCAGGTGACAGTGGCTGTGCGTGTACAGCGAGATGATAGCACCGGCTGACATGCAGAGCCGACACGATCATCTGCTGAGGTAAGCTGTACATCGCAGCTGACATCCTATTTGAACGGCCACGATCGGTATTAGCGCCGATCGCGGCCATTTAACCCCTTAGATACCGCTATCAATTGTGACTGTATTAAGTTTGAAAGGAATGCGGCCCGCCAGCTTTATTTTTTTTTATGTGCGGCCCATTTACTCTGCCGAGTTTGAGACCCCTGCGTTAAAGCGTTCCAGAGTTATTACCTCATGAAGTGACAGTGGTCAGAATGGTAAAAATTGGCCTGATCATTAAGTTGCAAATTGGCTCTGTCACTAAGGGGTTAAAGTGACCAGACCATACAACCAAGTCATTACCATATACATTAAATGAACTCTAATTATCCACCTTGACCTCTTAAAACTTTTATAAAATGCCACAATGTCATTATTGCCATACAGTGTGATTGCGGAGTAGTTTCTACTGATTTGAACAGGGATAAATCGATAACAATAACCCATTTATCCCAGTATTACAGAAGAATAGATTATATGGATGGTTGGATGGGGAGGTAGATACACTACTGTAGGATAAATGGCCAGTATATAGGAGAGGACACTATAGACAATGTTACTATATATTCCAGTGCTGGGCTATTAATTTTCCCAAGGGGCTACATGAGAGACTGTGACTGTTGTGGAGGGCAGAACCAATAGGCTTAAATTCATTCTGCTCAATATTAATATTACAGTTGGCTACTGGCATTACTGTGATTGGACGGCCACATTGCGCCACTGGGTCTTAGGGCCCCATCACACATAGTGACGCACCAGCGATCCCGACAACGATATTACCTTGTTAGGATCGCTGGTGCATCGCTACACGATCGCTGGTGAGCTGTCAAACAGGCAGCTTCACCAGCGATCAGCACCAGCGACACAGAGTAACAAGCGACGCACATCGCTTAGTTACCCACTGTTTACCTTAGTTACCAGCGCGCGCCGCTTAGTTACCCACTGTTTACCTTAGTTACCAGCGCGCTGTTCGCTGATCGCTGGTCTCCCGCTTGTCAGACGCAGCGATGCGTGCTGGCCAGCAGGAGACCATCGATCAAAAAAATGTCCTGGCTATTTCAGGACGATCAGCGATAACCGGCAGGGGGGCCGGTCGCTGGTTAGTGTCACACACAGCGATCTCGCTGGTGAGATTGCTGTTGCGTAACAAAACTTGTGACTCGGCAGCGATCTCGCTAGCGAGATCTCTATATGTGATGGGGGCTTAATATAAGACACGATGATGTGATGCTCGGCATAATCTCCTCTGGAAGAATTTAAGGGAGAGTTGATCTAGGAGGGAGAGCTTAGATTAGAGCAAGCATATAGGCAGTGTTTAATTACTATTGCTGCACTTGTATACCGCTGCTACACCCTGAAAACAAAAGTCGTTTTCAGGGCTCCATACTGTGATTTCTCTAGTAAAACTGCTGTTATCTGCATTAAGTGTAGGGAGAGCTGGTGGAGGAGGGATAGTTTTGGATTAGAAGCATAAGGCAGGGTTTATTCCCTTACCCTCCTACCATAGGTATACTGCTGCTGTATCCTAAAATCAAAAGTCCTTTTCAAGGCTACATATTGTCTTTTCACCATTAATAACGGAAAATTCGCAAACATATATTATATACCTAATTTAAAAAAGCACAAGGCGTGGAGTAAGGGACAGGGAAGTTTACGTGACCTTTCCCGGCGCCTGCGAACTGCAGTTCTTTACTCTGCCCTCAACAGCAGAGGAGCCGAGGGAGAAGCAAGGAGGAGAACATCATTGTATGAAAATGGGAGGTGCCGGACCGCGACACCCACCGCCCCCGCCCCCCCGGTAAGTATAATCTAACGTGTTTTTCTTATCTTTCAGGTTACATCGGGGGCTTATCTACAGCATTACAGAATGCTGTAGATAAGCCCCTGATGGTGGTGACAGCAGCTGATAGGGAAAAATGGGGTGACGGATTCCCTTTAAGTCAACAAGTCAGGAGGTCCAGAGTATGGAAGTGGAACATGAGGTGGTGGACGATGAATTCCCTGACCCCATATGGGAAGGTCAGGCTGTATTGAACACTAGGCACTGGAGGGCAGGTGCCTAGGGTGCTGGGCTGCAGGGGGCGGCACCAAGACATGGAAGAGAATGTTTTTGTTTTGTTTTTTTAACCTCCCCCCCTCCATTAGGCAATCCATGAAATCTGTTGTCTTTTCGGAGTGGGGGGAGGGTCATTGTCAGGAGGGGGCAGGGGCGCATCTCCATATTGTGCAGCATCATGGGGGAGTGGGATTAGCAGCGTGCACACGTGGCTGCAGCCATGGCCGTCATCAGCAGTGTGCACGCAGTAGTGAGAGGGGGCAGCTCCTGGCACACAACTAAGGCTACTTTCAGACTAGCGTTCTGAGGCGCAGCACAGGGCCGCCGCTAAGCTCCACCCCATCCGCGCCTCCTCTGGTCAGCTCCTATGATCGCATGACACTGCATGCGATCAGCGTACCCTATATTTAGCATTGGGTACCCTGGCCTGTAGTGCGAATATAAAAATGGCTATTTTTGAGTCCATATTGAAATATACAGAATGCATTCAGACCATGACAGAGCTGCATTTCTGGTCAAACAGTTACAGACCAAGACAATGCTCATCTTGAGAACTATTGTTTATTACCTGAAACCATTTCACTTCACAAACAGTTCTATGTTTATCTATATTTGTTGTTTGTCAATGTAAAACATTAAGGTTTATTTAACCTCTGTCTGTGGTGGTTTTATCTAAAACCATGTGGCTTTTCTATTGTAAGGGTTTATGACCCATTGTCTGATGATGCCATGTTATCAGTTTCATCCAATCTTGAAAGCCAGCCACTTGAAGAGATGGGATGAAGCTAAAGTTACACATAAGTGTAATTTAGTATATAAGGCCAGAGAAACATGACTAAGACAGAAGCACAACTTGGATACCTATACACACATGTACAGTGTTGATACCTGCATAATTGGGGACGCCCATGCAGAGTATTGAATCTCCCAGGGGTTCTCTTTCTTGGCATTGCTTCTCTGATATTCCAAACGGATGATGTTTAAAAGCCTCTTGGTGATTGATGATGTGAGTATATTGTATATAGTTAACCTTTATATGTATTCAATCTTTATATGTACTTAACCTGGACCCGTAGAAGCGAGCAATCGCGTAACAGCCGTTGTCCGGTACCTCCCTCCCCTAGCATTCCTCTAACGTCCTGCATGTCCACATATCTGTTGATGGAATTCATGTGAAATAAAGACGCACAGTTTTTCAGCTTCATTGGTGAATGCTGCATATTCTTTCTTTTTTCATTTCATATTGAAATATTCATGTTTTTTCATGCAAGCACCTTCTGTTTTTGACAGAAATATATACCGCAATACTTCAGATAAATAGCTCCGTCTGGTAATGTGGTGATTTGTGTGCCCTAGTTTGCTGTTCATCTGTTTGCTCTTTGCTGGGGTACTGTATATAGTTAACCTTTTTATATGTATTAAATCTTTATATGTACTTAACCTTTGTCTCTTAAAATATACAAAAGTATATGCAATCATACTATTTAATATAATTCCTTTAATTTTGTGCTTTGTAATAAAATTGCTGTATATCGCAAGTAGTAGCCTTCTTTAAAGCCGTATCCAAACCTTAGTGTTAAAAACTTGGCAATACATGGCCGTTCGCTGGTATGATTTTGCCGGCGCTTGCGCCCTTTTGGCGTTGCGCCGAGCGCACAAAAACGCACCGTGTTGCATTTTGATAGATTTATGGGATAGATAGATATGGGATACATGGGCGGACATCCTGCCGGTTCAACCCGTGCGACTGCATCGGGGCCCAGAGCCTCCAGGGGGCCCTGCAAGGCGGCTAATGATGAGGACAATCTGGCCCGAGACTCTGGAGGCCCCTGGCCAGATTGCCCTCATGTGCAGCGGCAGGCAGGGAGCGATCCAAGCAGCTCCACTGCCTGCAAGAGAAAATAGCAGGAACGGAGCTACAAGGATCCATCCTGCTTCCTGCCCGGAGGCCGCGCTTCCTGTCTCTGACACAGAGAGGAGCGCGCCGCTGAATGACGTCATCATTCAGCGGCCGCTGCTGTGCCAGAGTGAGGAAGCGCGGGCGATGCTGCGGACAGGTGAGAGGAGAGAGGTGGTGTCTGTCTGTGTGTGTGATTGTGTGTGTGTGTGTGTAGGTGGAGCCTGGCCCTGGAGGAGAGAAGGCAATGATATGATGGGGGCATGAGGAGAAGGCCGTGATGGGGAGAGAAGGGCATGATGGGGGTGATGGAGAGAATGCATTAATGGGATCATGGGAGTGATGGAGAGAAGGCAGTGATGGGGTGATGGAGAAGGCAATGATGGGGGAAGGCAATGATGGGGGTGATGGAGAAGGCAATGATGGGAGTGATGGAAAGAAGGCCGTGATGGGTTGACGGCGAATGCCATGATGTGGTGATGGGAGAAAGCCATGATGGGATGATGGAGAAGGCAATGATGGAAGTGATGGGGTGATGGAGAAGGCCATGATGGGGGTGATGGAGAAAGCCATGATGGGAGTTATGGGGAGAAGGCAATGATGGGAGTGATGGGGGAAGGCAATGATGGGGGTGATGGAGAAGGCAATGATGGGAGTGATGGGGAGAAGGCAGTGATGGGGTGATGGCGAAGGCCATGATGTGGTGATGGGAGAAGGCCATGATGGGGTGATGGAGAAGGCAGTGATGGGAGTGACGGGGAGAAAGCAATGATGGGAGTGATGGAGAGAAAGCAATGATGTGAGTGATGGGGAGAAGGAAATGATGGGGTGAAGGAGAAGGCCATGATGGGGGTGCTGGAGAAGGCAATGATGGGAGTGATGGGGAGAAGGAAATGATGGGGTGAAGGAGAAGGCCATGATGGGGGTGCTGGAGAAGGTAATGATGGGGCTGATGGGGAGGGCAATGATGGAGGTGGTGGAAAGGGCAATGATGGGGTGGTGGGGTGAAAAATAAATGATAATGTGGGTGGTGGGGGAGAATGCAATGATGGAGGTGGTGGAATGGGCAATGATGAGAATGGGAGTGGTGGGGGAGAAGGCAAAGATAGTGGTGGTGGAGAAGGCAATGATGGAGGTGGTGAAGATGTCAATGATAGGGTGGGAGAGGGGAAAATAATGGGATGCAGGGGGGAGGAGGACAATGAGGGGTGATTGGGATGGGAGGAAGGGGGACTTATAATGGCCTTAGGAACAAGGGGAGGTGGAGGAAGACATTATCACTTATTATGTCTAACACAGTCCCTTAGTATATAATGTACTCACTTACTATGTCTAACACAGTCCCTTAGTATATAGTGTACGTACTTATTATGTATAACACAGTCCCTTAGCATATAGTGTACGTGCTTATTATGTATATCACAGTCCCTTAGCATATGTTGTACTCAATAATTCTGTATAACACCATCCTTAGTTACATATTTTCCTCTTTTATTGTGTATAACACCATCCCTTATTACGTACCATCCTCTCTAGTTACAGTATATATGGTGCCGTCCCTTATTATACAGCTTCCTCTGCTGTTATGTATAGTGCTGTCTCTTGCATAGTGTATTCTTGTTAATTTTGCTATTCACAGTGCCCTCTTTTATAACATGGTCCCCTCTCTTTTTAGATATAAAATGACTGCTGATCGAGGAGCCGGTGACCAGACTACAAGTCCATCAGCTCCTCCATTAGAAAGGAAGCTTTCCCATGCTCCATCAGCCATCATTGCATTATACAGCTAACAAGACAGGACGGTATGTAATAAAAAACAGGGCTCTATATAATCCAATATGTAAGGGATGGTGCTGTACATAAAAAGAGAGGGCACTGTAAAAGGGACAGCAATATACATAATAAAGGAGACTATGTAATATGTATGCGTGTGTGGCTATATATATACAGTGGGGAAAAAAAGTATTTAGTCAGTCAGCAATAGTGCAAGTTCCACCACTTAAAAAGATGAGAGGCGTCTGTAATTTACATCATAGGTAGACCTCAACTATGGGAGACAAACTGAGAAAAAAAAATCCAGAAAATCACATTGCCTGTTTTTTTTTCATTTTATTTGCATATTATGGTGGAAAATAAGTATTTGGTCAGAAACAAGCAATCAAGATTTCTGGCTCTCAGACCTGTAACTTCTTTTTTAAGAGTCTCCTCTTTCCTCCACTCATTACCTGTAGTAATGGCACCTGTTTAAACTTGTTATCAGTATAAAAAGACACCTGTGCACACCCTCAAACAGTCTGACTCCAAACTCCACTATGGTGAAGACCAAAGAGCTGTCAAAGGACACCAGAAACAAAATTGTAGCCCTGCACCAGGCTGGGAAGACTGAATCTGCAATAGCCAACCAGCTTGAAGTGAAGAAATCAACTGTGGGAGCAATAATTAGAAAATGGAAGACATACAAGACCACTTATAATCTCCCTCGATCTGGTGCTCCACGCAAAATCCCACCCCGTGGGGTCAGAATGATCACAAGAACGGTGAGCAAAAATCCCAGAACCACGCGGGGGGACCTAGTGAATGAACTGCAGAGAGCTGGGACCAATGTAACAAGGCCTACCATAAGTAACACACTACGCCACCATGGACTCAGATCCTGCAGTGCCAGACGTGTCCCACTGCTTAAGCCTGTACATGTCCGGGCCCGTCTGAAGTTTGCTAGAGAGCATTTGGATGATCCAGCGGAGTTTTGGGAGAATTTCCTATGGTCTGATGAAACCAAACTGGAACTGTTTGGTCGAAACACAACTTGTCGTGTTTGGAGGAAAAAGAATACTGAGTTGCATCCATCAAACACCATACCTACTGTAAAGCATGGTGGTGGAAACATCATGCTTTGGGGCTGTTTCTCTGCAAAGGGGCCAGGACGACTGATCCGGGTACATGAAAGAATGAATGGGGCCATGTATCGTGAGATTTTGAGTGCAAACCTCCTTCCATCAGCAAGGGCATTGAAGATGAAACGTGGCTGGGTCTTTCAACATGACAATGATCCAAAGCACACCGCCAGGGCACCGAAGGAGTGGCTTCGTAAGAAGCATTTCAAGGTCCTGGAGTGGCCTAGCCAGTCTCCAGATCTCAACCCTATAGAAAACCTTTGGAGGGAGTTGAAAGTCCGTGTTGCCAAGCGAAAAGCCAAAAACATCACTGCTCTAGAGGAGATCTGCATGGAGGAATGGGCCAACATACCAACAACAGTGTGTGGCAACCTTGTGAAGACTTACAGAAAACGTTTGACCTCTGTCATTGCCAACAAAGGATATATCACAAAGTATTGAGATGAAATTTTGTTTCTGACCAAATACTTATTTTCCACCATAATATGCAAATAAAATGAAAAAAAAACAGGCAATGTGATTTTCTGGATTTTTTTTTCTCAGTTTGTCTCCCATAGTTGAGGTCTACCTATGATGTAAATTACAGACGCCTCTCATCTTTTTAAGTGGTGGAACTTGCACTATTGCTGACTGACTAAATACTTTTTTGCCCCACTGTATATATATATATATATATATATATATATATATGTGTGTATGTATATATAATATATAAAGCTCAATGTGTGTGTGTATGTCCGGGATTGGCATCTGCACTGTCGCAGCTACAGCCACAAAATTTTGCACAGTCACATGTCTGGACCCCGAGAGCGTCATAGGCTATGTTGTGAGGCGAAATTTTAACCCCACGCGTTCAAATTCACCAAACAATTTTGCCCCTATGTACATAATGGAGAAAAAGTGTATGCATGTATGTATGTTTGTGTGTATGTCCGGGATTGGCATCTGCACCGTGACAGCTACAGCCACAAAATTTTGCACAGTCACACGTCTGGTCCCCGAGAGCGTCATAGGCTATGTTGTGAGGCGAAATTTTAACCCCGTGCGTTCCAATTCACCAAACAATTTTGCCTATTATGTTTATAATTTTTATGGTGTTATCGTCCTGTAAAGCTGCAAATAACACAATTTATTACCGTGCCAACACAGACCACCCTCTGACACAGACTGCAGGGGGAGCCCAGTATCACACAGGATAGGAGTAGATACACGGCTCAGCAGTCAGTATCACACAGGATAGGATTAGATACACAGCTCAGCAGTCAGTATCACACAGGAGAGGATTAGACACATGGCTCAGCAGTCAGTATCACACAGGAGAGGATTAGACACACTGCTCAGCAGTCAGTATCACACAGGATAGGATTAGATACACAGCTCAGCAGTCAGTATCACACCGGATAGGATTAGATACACAGTTCAGCAGTCAATATCACACAGGATAGTAATAGATACACGGCTCAGCAGACAGTATCACACAGGATAGGATTAGATATACAGCTCAGCACACAGTATCACACAGAATAGTATTAGATACACGGCTCAGCAGGCAGTATCACACAGAATAGGATTAGATACACGGCTCAGCAGTCAGTATCACACAGGATAGGATTAGATACACGGCTGAGCAGTCAGTAACACACATGATAGGATTAGGTACACGGCTCAGCAGTCAGTATCACACAGGATAAGGTTAGATATACAGCTCAGCAGATGGTTTCACACAGTATAGGATTAGATACACTGCTCAGCAGTCAGTATCACACAGGATATGATTAGATACATAGCTCAGCAGTCAGTATCACACAGGATAGGATTAGGTACACAGCTCAGCAGTCAGTATCACACAGGATAGGATTAGATACACAGCTCAGCAGTCAGTATCACACAGGAGAGGATTAGACACATGGCTCAGCAGTCAGTATCACACAGGATAGGATTAGATACACAGCTCAGCAGTCAGTATCACACAGGATAGGATTAGATTCACAGTTCAGCAGTCAGTATCACACAGGATAGTAATAGATACACGGCTCAGCAGACAGTATCACACAGGATAGGATTAGATACACAGCTCAGCACACAGTATCACACAAAATAGTATTAGATACACAGCTCAGCAGGCAGTATCACACAGAATAGGATTAGATACACGGCTCAGCAGTCAGTATCACACAGGATAGGATTAGATACACGGCTGAGCAGTCAGTAACACACATGATAGGATTAGGTACACGGCTCAGCAGTCAGTATCACACAGGATATGATTAGATACACAGCTCAGCAGATGGTTTCACACAGGATAGGATTAGATACACTGCTCAGCAGTCAGTATCACGCAGGATATGATTAGATACACAGCTCAGCAGTCAGTATCACACAGGATAGGATTAGATACACGGCTCAGCAGTCAGTATCACACAGGAGAGGATGAGACACATGGCTCAGCAGTCAGTATCACACAGGATAGGATTAGATACACGGCTCTGCAGTCAGTATCACACAGGATAGGATTAAATACACAGCTCAGCAGTCAGTATCACACAGGACAGGAATAGATACACGGCTCAGCAGACGGTATCACACAGGATCGGATTAGATACACAGCTCAGCAGACAGTATCACACAGAATTGGATTAGATACACAGCTCAGCAGACAGTATCACACAGAATAGGATTAGATACACGGCTCTGCAGTCAGTATCACACAGGATAGGATGAGATACACGGCTCAGCAGTCAGTATCACACAGGATAGGATTAGATACACGGCTGAGCAGTCAGTAACACACATGATAGGATTAGGTACACGGCTCAGCAGTCAGTATCACACAGGATAGGATTAGATATACGGCTGAGCAGTCAGTAACACACAATAGGATTAGATACACAGTTCAGCAGAAAGTACCACACAGGAGAGGATTAGGTACACAGCTCAGCAGACATTATCACACAGGATAGGATTAGATACACAGATACACATGTTGTTTTTCAAAAGGCTGAAAATAAAATACTATCAATACTTGTGTAATCATTTAATTAATTTGTGTTGCAAATCTGTAGTGTTGAATATATGATGTGAAATGTTTTTATGTGCAATATATTCATTATAATTTGTTATAGCTAACCTCAGTTGGTTACTATACCCAGGCAACGCCGGGCTCTTCAGCTAGTATATATAATGTGTGTGTGTGTATATATATATATATATATATATATAATATTTATGTATATATTTAGCTTTGTCGCCATAAAAGGAAGGGGGCCCAGGCACATTTCTTGCACTGGGGCCCCAAGCTGTCAGTGTCCTCCCCTGATGGGATAGATAGATTGATAGATAGATAGATATGGGATAGATAGATGCATAGATATATCTATCCATATATGTATAGATATATCCATAGATATATCTATACATATATCCATAAATATATCCATAGATATATCAATAGATATTTCCACAGATATATCCATAGATCTATCCATATCCATGTTTATTAATGAACAATATGCTTCATTTAAAAAAAAAAAAAATGGTGTGGGCTCCCGCGCAATTTTCTGTGCCAGAGGGGGAAAGCCGATGGCTGGGGGCCAATATTTGTAGCCTGGGAAGGGGGTAATACCCATGGCCCCTTCCCAGGCTTTGAATATCAGCCCGCAGCTGTTTGCATATCCTTTACTGGCTATTAAAATAGGGGGACCCCCCAAAAAATGAAGTGGGGTCCCCCTATATTTTATAGCCAGAAAAGCCTACGCAGACAGCTGCGGGCTAATATTCATAGCCTAGGAAGGGGCCAATGATATTGGACCCCCCCTGGCTACAAATACCAGCCCGCAGCCGCCCCAGAAATGGCGCATCTATAAGGTGCGTCAATTCTGGAACTTAGCCCCTCTCTTCCCACTCCCGTGTAGTGGTGGGATATGGGGTAATAAGGGGTTAATGTCACCTTGCTATTGTAAGGTGACATTAAGCCCGGTTAATAATGGAGAGGCGTCAATAAGACACCTATCCATTATTAATCTTATATAAATAAAGAGTTAAAAAACCACACACATAAGAATTAAGTATTTTAATTAAATAAAACACAACACCGTTTTCATATTTTTATTGCACGCCCACATCCAAACGACACCTTCGGTCTCCTATAATGAAAAGTAAAAAAATAAAGCAACTGTATACTCCCTGTCCGACGCAGTCCAATTAATAACAAGTGTCCCACGACGATCTCCCCTACAGAACAGTGACATCAGGTGATGTCACTGCTCTATAGGGCCTCCCAGTGATGAACTGACAGGAGTGTTGTGAATTCTCTCTCTGGCTTCCCTCTGGTGATTACTGAAGATAGTGGAGCTGGTCAGATTGAGAGTCCTCTTTCTGTGCTCCCTCTGGTGGTTACTGGAGGTAGTGAAGCTGGTCTGATTGACAGAGGCCTGCCACCTGATAATGAGGAAGACGATTGGAGATCTGGGGTTTCTGATTGGGATTTAAGACAGTTGACTCCCTCTATCAATGCTGGTGATTTTGTTCTTGTGCCTCCTGAGGTCTGATGTCTCCTGCTCTTTCCATGCATGTTCAGCTAAGTGGTTCATTTGCTATTCTGTTTGCATTTGATCTGGTTTTGTTTATCTCTGCTTTGTGCGGGTCAGCTAGCTCCAGCTGTGGCTGTGCTGAATCACCGCCCATATGTTACTGCATGTACCAGTTTGTTTTGTCCCCTTTTTTATTGGTCCCTTTTTACTTTGCTTTCAGAATATACCAGAGTGCTGATTAGTGGGGGCGAAGTCGTGCAACTTCAGTGTTTTTGTGCAGCAGATGTGTTGGACTTTTTTGCAGGGTTTTTTGCGTGATTGCAGACAGTGTCTTTCCTTTCCTGTCCTGTCTAGTCAGTGTGGGCCCCATAGTTTGCACAGTCAATTTTTCTGCCTGCGTTTGTGTTTTCATCTTGTCTCACCGACAATATATGTTTGGGGGCTATCTATTCCTTTGGGGTCTGCTCCGGGGCAGTTTAGATTTCCCCTTTCTTGCTTTAGGCTTAGTTAGCTCTCCGGCTGTGCCGAGGCGTCTAGGATCATCGTAGGTACGCTCCACGGCTACTGCTAGTTGTGTGGACAGGATCAGGGGTCTGCATCCGCTTAGTTACCAACCTCTCTGGTTTTCTGTGGCTTAGCCTGGGCCTGCTATCCTCAGCGGTGACCCATTCATAACACAGGAGACAATGCCTCCTGCAGTGCATCACTGAGGTACCTGAGTTCAGGCTCTCACTTTACAGCAATGCTGCATGAGAATTAGTGTTAGGATTACGGGACCTCTTTCCCAGCGGCAGAGGGATATACTCTGCAGAGGATTAGATCCGCTGTCAGTTCATCGTAAAAGCCCCTGTATAGCACTGACTTACCCGATGTCAGTGTTCTACACCGGAGATCGTCGTGGGACCCTCGTTATTAACTGGACTGGAAAGGTAAGTATAGGTTTGTTTATTTTATTTTTATTAAAGGAGACGAGGGCTTCGGGGAATTAGTTGATTGGTAAGTATGTACTCTATGTTATGTTGTATGTTATATGTTGTATGTTCTGTATGTTTTTTGTTTGTTTTTTTATATTCAACACATTAATTGATGATGGGACTACTACTGTTCCATCATTGGCTAATGTGTCACTCACTGTCAGTGTAGCACTCTCTTCACTCCGGCTTCCAGTCCCAAAGAGCCGGTTTTCCCGCACGTTTGCCCCACTCCTTAAGGTATGATACTAATTATTGGCTTTTTCTTAAAAAATAGAACTGAATCTAATATAACAGAGTGGGAGACAGGCTCTGACTCTGAGGTCCAAGTGGACCCAGTTGGTGAAGGGGAAGAACAGGCTGGACCATCATCCCATCAAGTTAGCAATCACCATCCACCACCACCAGCATGGCCATCTGCAGGACAGGAGGCAAATCAAGAAGAGGAGGACCGTGGGCAGAGTAGCAGCCCAACCCTCCCACTTGATACCTCACCACAGGCTGCAGTAGTGTCACTGCCTGAGCGATGCAAACTGGATACCAAACGCCAAGTGGATACTGGGGTATTGAACTACCTGTCCGGCACTTCAAATGATGATGGGGAAGAGGCATATGCCCGGAGTCTGGCTCGCTATCTACGCACAATACCCCGAGAAGTCAGGCTGTGGGCCAGAGGTGCTCTACAAATTGTAATAGATGCCTGCACCCCACCCAATAACCCAACTCAGATCTTGGCTTATCTAGACAGATGCCAACTTTCACCGGCAAACCGTCTCCAAATGCCTGTGCCACCAGAGGATAACACTAGACCTGAAAGTGATCCCCTTCCACGCGTAGTCCATCCCCACAACTACCTCAAGGTGTTAGCCAACACCGCCCACAACATGGGCATGTATATCCTCCTGCAGTACATCACCAGTATGGCCACTTGACCATACCCAGTGGAGGAGAGTGACCACTACATTGGTATGGTCAACATGGACATTCTGGGGTGTATCCGCACATGGGCCCTGTCAATGCCCTTGAGCATGTTCCGCATTACCAAAGTGGACAGTACCAGCATGTTCCACCCCAAGTACCTTCCATGCTCCATCATGCCGCCTCAGCCACCAATCAGCATCATGGCCAATTAGGCCAACAAAGTACCGAAAACACTCAGGCTGCTGCTCCACCATCTCCACCACCTACATATATAAATTTGTGAGTGTTTTTTTGCCTTGGTTTTATAATTTTGTGTTAAAAATTTTCTTAGTATTGTTTGCTTTTGTCAAACTTTCTTTCTGGCCTCAAATACAGGCCATATTTGCCATATGACATTAATATGGTATGTTAACTACTACAATTTATGCAAGTAAAAAGCGTAAAGTCAATATGGTTTTCTAGTTTTTTTAATGTTTAGATGATGCTTGGAATGTCTTATTTGAGACATATTATATTTTTGGGTAAAAAAAAGGGAAATTTACCAAAATTTTGTGTTTAGCACACACACACCCAAACAAATCATAACATAGACAATGCATTGTCTTGCTAAGGAGTATATCCCTCCGGCAAAGCAAAATAAGTAGCGAAGACATCACGCACTTTAAGTCCAGATGGTGGCCGACGTGTTTGATGTCCATGTTGAGTAGGCCCGACAGTATTTACACCAGCAACATCATAAGCTTTGTTGGCAAGACAGTCATGTTTTCGGGTAAAGTTGTGTAGTACCACACATGCTTTTATAACTTGATTTACATTTTGTTCGCTTAGTTGGATTGCAGACTGCAGAACCCACCATTTGGCAGTGAGAATGTCAAAGGCACACTCCACCAGGCGGCGTGCATGGGATAGGCGGAAATTAAAAATTCTGCGCTGGTGGTCCAGCGTTCACCTTGGATAGGGCCTAATGAGGATCCTGGTTAACTGAAAAGCCTGATCACCAAACATCACATAAGGCACTGGTTCTAGATTAGACCCTGGTAGCTGACGTGGGGGTGGAAGATCCAACTGACAATGCCTGAAATGGTGGATTTACCGAGTAAGAACTCAAGGTGTAGGCCCGCATAGGATAGCCCAGTGGACAGAAAGCTAGAGGCACAAATAAAAAAAAATTAGGATCTAAAAAAAATCTTAAAAAGCCCCACAACATTTTAAGGTTGGTAGCATACCGTAAAGTCAGTAGAAGACGCTCCTCTGCCGAAATAGCTTGCACATCACAGTGTTCTTGTACGTGATCCCAGAGCGCACAGTTTCGAGAAGATCAAATGTGGGCAAGCTCATCCTGCAATATTGATAGAACATGTCTGGATGGCTGCGTAGTGAAGCATACAGACGGTGAAAATGGCCTTTTGTCACCCGTTGTCTCAAAAGTGGATGGACCCACATTCTTCTTGTCCGCCTCCTCAGATCAACAATCACTGGGTAAGGCTCCCCGAAACGTTGGTGCAAAACCCAGTATAAAAGAACCTGCTCAGTGGTGTTAAAGGTTAGCCTGTATGACATGTTGCACACAAGTCAGCTCGAGAAACACAACAGCAAACTAGGAGGAGAAGCTGACTTGGTGGTCAACCAATAAATAGCCTAAAACATTAATTTAAAATTATTTTCAGCTCAGAAATCAATCATTTGCTCGTTTTTCAAGCCGGCGAGAAGATCTCGTCATACGGATGCCATACGGATGTCACACGGATCCTTAGATGCAAGGAAATCGCATCATCGCATTTAAAATGAATTATATACGGATCTACATACGGAAAACAGTTGTGCAATTATTGCATTACAAAATCGGACTGATTTTTTTACACGTTGTGTGTGACTCCGGCCTAAGAAGAATATGATTTTAAAACCTTCCTAATAAATGTGAGTTTTATCTTTTGTCACTAATTTTGGTGCTGGAGACCCCCTCTTTTTTCCTTTGGATTTGGATTTACAGCACCAGTTGAACCGCACTGGACATCTCCTGGCATCAGACCGCTTATGGACTATATGGACACTGATGTATGGTAGGCTGAATATTTTCTCCTTCGTCTCATTGGGGGACACAGGTACTGTGGGTGTATGCTACTGCCACCTGGAGGCTGACACTAAGTGAACAAAAAAAGGTTAGCTCCTCCTCCGCCACATACACCCTTGCCCCAATCGCGGGCGGAAACCAGTTTTTTGCTTAGTGTCCTGTGGAGGCACACACGTCTGCATGTCTCCAGACTTTTATTTATTTATTTTTTCCTTTTTCTTTTTACTATGAAGATAAGACAGGGGCGACGGACCCTATTGAAAGGGGCCGATCTCCCCAAACCATCAACGGGCGAGCACACGTTGAGTATCGTCTCCGCGTATCCTTTCCCGCACCGTGGGACATATCTGAGCCGTTTTTCCCCAGACTTCTATTTTTTTTTTTATTTTTTATTTTGTGAAGAAAATACCGGGGCAACAGATCCTATTGAAAGGGTCCGATTTCCCCAAACTATCAACGGGCGAGCACGTGCGAGTGTCCCTCCACGTATCCTCTCCCGCGACGTGGGAGATTATGCCAGACTTAGCCCTGTCCACCCCTAGGTATAGAAACCGTCGGCTTGTACAGAGGCACAAGACTGGTCTGCGCGGCCCCTACTGCTCCACCAACGCTAGATGGCGGTGCTGCAGGGCGGCGGACGGTCCCTCTCCTCACCCTGGAAGTTGGACGGAGCTAGGGTGCCTGCACCGTCCAGAAGATTACCCCCTTCCCTCTACCTGGAATTGTCATGAGGATCTCCTTCGTCAGGTATGGAGGGCTGGGGAGGGTCCTGCGGCAGCGTTCGGAGGGCGTCAGGCATCAGAGGAATGCAGGTGAAAAAGAGGATGTCAGCCCCGGCCCCCTTCCCTACCCCGGCGTAGTCGCCGAGTTCTGGTGCCGATTCCAGCGCCCATAGAGTGCGGGGTTTCCTGCACACATCCACCACACGGCCGGCAGGCAGATAAAAAATTTAGTCCGCGGCTTCGGCCGAGACTAGGCCGCGGGTGGAAGTCCCGCCCCCGGTGTGACGTCATTTCCGGCGCCCGCCCCCCGCGACTAGGGCGGACGCCAAACAAATTGAACTCCCGGCTTCAGTGCAGGGTGGGCCGCGACTGGAGGAGGACATCTCGGCCTACCCAGAGGAGAAAGGACGCAAGGGAGCTCAGCAGCAGGCGGGGGGACACAGGATAGGGGTAAGTGTGACCCCGACCCTAGAGGCCGCGCTACGTGCAATAAAAGGGGGCTTTCCTCCTCCTTCCTCTCAACCCTCATAGTATAGATTGAGTCTGGCAGGCATTATGGCCGGAAAAGTAAAGTCACACACGTTCCTTTATGCCGCATGCATTTCCTGTGGGGCTATGTTCCAGCGTGCTCCCCTGCGACAGAGCCCAGTAGTCCGGATCCCCCCGGAATGGGCCTTATCGCTCTCGCGGTCTATGGCATCGCTGACAAAGGCAATTGAGACCCTTCAAGCCCCAGGTAGGGGCAGAGATGGCGGCTCGCCGGTCTGGGAGGGATCATCCACCTCACAAGAGCCTCCGGTCTGCAGGGGCCGCTCTCACTCTAGGCAGGTACAAAGGAAAAGAACCCACACTTCGTCTCCGGGCCCGTCCGGTGCCCCGGCATCTGTGAGCGCGGCGTCTCGTTCACCGTCACTATTATCCGGGAGCGAGCAGAGTTCAGGTTATGACGCAGACAAGCCCCTGGACCTAGATACTCCAGGGTGGCCATTGAAGCAGTCAATCAGAGTCTGGGAATCGAGGAAGACATCTCCCTGGCCTCAGGTCATAAGGAGGCCTGTAAGAGGGCCAAACGACCGCATAGAGTGTTTTGCACTCAACCGGAGTTCGAGGATATAGTGCAGCGTCATAGGGAACGACCGGACAGGCATTTCTCGGGCTAGAAAACACTGGAAGCAAGGTATCCGTTTGCACCGGAGCTCTGTAAGAAGTGGGCGGAATCCCCAGTGGTGGATCCGCCAGTATCGCGCTTGGCCTCAAAAACTTTGTTATCAGTACCTAGTGTTTCTGCCATTAAAGACCCCACGGATCGGCTCATAGAAAGCTTGGCCCGCTTGGTGTATGAGGCATCAGAAGCAGCACTCTCCCTCATTCGCAGCAACATGGGTAGCCAAGGCCATGATGTCATGGTCAGATTCATTAAATAAGGTCCTGCAGGATAGGGACCTGCCGACGGAAATATCAGAGTAGCGAGTCAGATCGCGATGGCTGGTGATTACTTAATCAATGCTTCCTTAGATGTGGCTATTTGAGCGGCACTTGTGGCTACAAATGCAATCGCCATTAGGAGGGCCCTATGGTTAAGGATGTGGCAAGCCGATTGGATTTCCAAAAAATCCTTGACTTCCCTACCTTATCAAAGTGGCCGCCTATTTGGGGAAAAATTAGACCAACTCATCTCTGATGCTACAGGGGGAAAAAGGAGTTTTCTCCCACAACAGAAAATTAAACCGCCTTTTCGCCAGCCTCAGGCACGGTTTCGTGCATTTCGCAACCCCGGGTGGATGGCACCGGCCAGTTTCGCCGCGCCAGCCCGCTACAACCAAGATAAGGATCGACAGGTCACATATAGAGCCAACCCGCTGGGCAGGATGTGGGCTCGCCAGCCCAGGTCAAGGGGAATAAGATCCCAAAGATCCTCAGCCAAATGACTCGGGGCGCCCTCTACCCAAAAGTGGCAGGGTAGGCGGCCGCCTGCTCCGGTTTCGCCACATCTGGGTCACGGTAGCACGCGACTCATGGGTGGCAGAATTGGTGTCCTCAGGGTACAAGATAGTTTCTCAGGTATCCTCCAAAGTGTTTCTTTCTGTCCCAGCTTCCCAAAGGGGAGGCCAGGGCAAAGGCGCTGATAGGGGCCATCGAGTCACTCCAGCGCAACGGAGACATTATTCCCGTACCAGAGTACAAGAGGACTCAGGGTTTTTACTCCAATCTGTTCGCGGTCCCCAAAAAGGACGGGACAGTCAGGCCAGTGCTGGACCTAAAGCTCCTGAACAAGTTCATCAGGATCAGACATTTTCGAATGGAATGTCTCTGTTCGGTTATATCGGCCATGGAGCAGGGAGAATACTTGGCCTCGATCGACGTCCAGGATGCTTATCTGCACATCCCTATTTTTCCTCCGCATCAGAGGTTCCTACGTATTGCCATCAACGGTCGCAATTTCCAGTTTGTAGCACTTCCGTTCGGGCTAGCCACCTCCCCCAGAGTGTTCACAAAGGTAATGGCAGTTGTCATGGCCATTTTGCACTCTCGGGGTCTTGCCATACTTAGACGACCTTTTGGTGAAAGGCCCCTCATTTCGGGCATGCAAGGAAAACGTCAGCATCACGCTGGATACCCTATCCCGTCTAGGATGGTTGGTCAACAGAAAGAAATCATCCCTTGTCCCAGCCCAAAGGATTTCTTTTTTTAGGGATGTTTTTCGACACCTCCCGAGGGTTGGTAATTCTCCCTCAAGACAAGGCTCTAGCGCTTCGGCAAGGAGTCCGGAAGCTGCTGCAACCAGTCCCTCACACCATCCGGTTTGGGATGAGGGTGCTAGGGAAGATGGTGGCAGCAATGGAAGCGATTCCGTTTGCCCAATTTCATCTTCGTCCCCTACAGCACGCCCTCTTGTCATCCTGGAACAAGAACCCATTCACGCTCGATCACCGGTGCCGGTTGTCCCCTCAGGTCAAACAGTCACTAAAGTGGTGGACGAACAGTTCCTCCCTGCTTCAGGGGAAACCTTTTCTCCTGGATCAATGGCTGGTGGTCACAACCGATGCGAGCTTTCTCGGCTGGGGAGCAGTTTTTTGTCACCACACGACCCAGGGGCAATGGTCGAAACAGGAGGCGTGTCTCCAGATCAACTTGTTGGAGATACGAGCAGTGCGTTTGGCGCTGCAACATTTCCAGCACCTTCTAGCGGGACGGCCTGTCCGGATTCAATCGGACAATACCACGGCGGTGGCTTACGTAAATCATCAAGGGGGTACGCGCAGCAAGGCAACCATGCGCGAGGTAGAACACGTACTTCGCTGGGCCGAGAGGAACCACTCGGTAATTTCAGCAGTCCACATACCGGGCGTGGAAAATTGGGAGGCGGACTTCCTCAGCCGGCAGGGGGTCGCGTCCGGGGAATGGTCTTTGCACCCCGAGGCCTTCCTGTAGATTTGCAAACGGTGGGGGACACCGGATGTGGAGCTGATGGCCTCCAGGGTGAACGCCAAGGTGCCCGTGTTTGTCGCTCGATTTCGGGACCCTCAAGCGATAGCAGTGGATGCGCTGGTTCTGCCATGGAACCAGTTTCGCCTTCCATACTTGTTTCCCCCGCTGCCGCTGCACCCGAGGCTTATCAAAAAGATCAAAACAGAAGGGGTTCCAGCGATTCTGCTGGCTCCAGACTGGCCCTGCCGAACATGGTACGCAGATCTAGTGCAGCTGCTCGCTGACGTCCCTTGGCGACTGCCAGAGCGCCCAGATCTACTATCCCAGGGCCCGATCTTCCACCCGAACCCAGGGGCCCTGTGTTTGACGGCTTGGCCATTGAATCTTGGATTCTGACCCAGGCGGGGTTTGGGCGTGAGGTGGTCGCTACAATGGTTAGCGCCCGGAAGCCTACCTCAGCAAAAATTTACCATCACACTTGGAAGGTCTTCTTTGATTGGTGTCGAGATTGTGGGGTTGCTCCACTGATCTTTTCTATCCCCAACATCTTGGCTTTTCTTCAGTCAGGCCTAGACTCATGGTTGGCCCCGAGCTCCCTTAGGAGACAGATATCGGCCTTGTTGGTCCTCTTCCAGCGAAAAATCGCTGCCAATAGGCAGGGGAGGACGTACATCCAGTGGGTTTCACATTTGGTACCCCCCCTATAGGGCACCTCTAGACTCCTGGGACCTTAACCTGGTCTGGAGTGTCCTGCAAGAAGCTCCTTTTGAGCCATTACGGGAAATTTCTTTGTCGTACCTTTCCCGGAAGGTGGTATTCTTGGTAGCCATAACTTCCATTAGGCGAGTCTCAGAGTTGGCAGCCCTATCTTGTCGAGCACAGTTTCTCACTTTCTTCAAGGATAAGGTGGTTCTCAGACCAGCTCCCCCTTTCTGCCAAAGGTTGTGTCCTCATTTCACATTAATGAGGACATTGTCCTGCCTTCATTTTGTCCAGCACCAGTACATCAGGTGGAAAGAGCGCTTCACACAGTAGACCTAGTGAGAGCACTCAGAAGGTATGTGTCGTGGACGGCGCCCTTTCGCCTGACAGGCATGCTGTTCGTGCTCCCCGAAAGGCGCAGGAAGGGACTCGCAGCCTCAAAGTCGACCATAGCCAGATGGATCCGTCTAACTATTCAAGAGGCCTACCGCATTAGAAGCACGCCGATTCCAGCAGGGATCAGAGTGCACTCTACTCGTGCAGTGGGCGCTTCGGCACCAGGCTTCGGCGGAGCAGGTATGCAAAGCAGCAACCTGGTCCGGCCTGCACACATTTTCTAAACATTACAAGGTGCATACCCAGGCTTCGTCAGATGCGAGCCTGGGTAGGAAAGATCTCCAATAAGCAGTGGCGCACTTTTAGACAGGAGGTGCTTGTGGCTTGGATCGGTGAGTCAATCTCCCACCCAGGGACTGCTTTAGGGCGTCCCACAATACCTGTGTCCCCCAATGTGATGAAGAAGAAACATGGATTTTGTGAGTACTCACCGTAAAATACTTTTCTCCGAGACGCTCATTGGGGGACACAGCACTCACCCTGATGGCCAGTTGGCTCTTGTTTATTTAATTAATGTGTTTTCCTTTTAAGATTAGGGTGGTCCTTTTCCAGACTTATTGTATTCTGCATTAAGGCTGTTTTGTTTCATGTTCTCCTACTGCTGTTGCACTAAACTGGTTTCTGCCCGTGACTGGGGCGAGGGTGTATGCGGCGGAGGAGCTAACCTTTTTCTCTTCTCAGTAGAATCCTATGCAGATTGCTTCCTTGCGATGGTAAACTAACCCTTTCTATGCCAGCAAAGGTCAAAACATTAAGATTTCCTCCATGTATATCCCTAATATGATTTATTAGGCGTGGAACCCCTTTGCCTGTACCAATAGAGTTGAAATGCTCCCTGAACCCTACATACATGGGACATATCGTTTTCACTATTGTGGTGTAGTAACCACTGAGTCCGCTAGGGGGCGCTGTGTGGATGTCCCAGGAGAAAGGATGAATGGCAGAATACTGAATGGCCGTTATGTATCTCAAAGTGGGTGGCTTTGGGATGGAGACTTATGTGTTGATCAGCAGTGATACTGCTGAGGTGTTTCAATGTGTAAGGGAGAAGTCTCCAGGTAACTAGAGAGATGGGTGGACCTGGTTACCTACAAACCCCCCCAGGGGGTGTGTTTAAAGCACTATTGTAAAGAGTGTGTAAAGGCTTGAAGGACCTGTGATGAGGTCAGTCATGTGACCCGGTGGGCGTGGCTAAGGACCATATAATGTGGCCAGGGTAGGTCACATGGGGGTGAATACTGGGACCTGGTTGGTCCAGTGTGGAAGGTCCCATCTGAGTGAGATGGGGCTGCCTTCTGACAGCAAGTGAACGCTGTGTTAATGGCTGCACGTGCCTGGTAATTCCCTGGAGGGAATGGACGTCTGCCGCATGATGAAGAAGGAACCACGAGTGACCCTGATGTGGGTGAGATAACACTGAGGCTAGAAAGCCTGCGCATATATAACCCGTGTGACCACAGGGATTACAGAGCTGAACTCTGTCATGGACGCTATGCTGGTATATGAAGTTTATGTTGCTTCTGTGGGTTTATGCTGCTAAATAAACCACATGGACTATGATGTTGTATGGAAAACTTGTGCCGGATCTGATTTTGTGGCTGCTGAGCGAGTATCCCCTACTTGAATGACAGCGCTACCTCACATTATATAGAAAAATTTACAGGGACAAAAGATCACATACACTACATGAGTAGTTTTACAAGAAATGAAATCAAAGACGCAATGAGAGGAAATCCTAATGTCGATTTTTCTGCAACCACTGCTTTTTTCCCTCAGGTTGTTTTAGCTTTTAATACAATTGTTTTTATTCAATTTTTGTATAACAATAATTTTTTGCGTTTTTTGTGTTTTTTCTGTATTACACAGAATCTTAGCTTTGTATGTTGTTATGAGGGATTTTTGTGGGGAGGAGCTTGCCTCACCTTGGGTATTTGATCTCCCGTCATTTCCCCTAATTCATGTGACCCGTAGAAGCGTGTTTGTCTGCGAAACATCCGTCGTCATTTTTTGCACCCCTGTTCCCATTCTCCCGTTGAAGATTCTTCAATAAAGTTTCATATCCTGACCGGTGAGTGCCTTCTATTTTTCTTCTTATGGTAATATATTAAACACCTTCTTCGCCACGGTATTCGCGGTGGAAAATGAAATGCTAGGTGAAATACCGAGAGACCGATATTAAAGGTCACCAATCTAAACCAAGAAGAGGTGCAAATCCGGCTAAATAAGAGTAAAATGGATAAATCTCCAGGTCCGGATGGCATACACCCACGAGTACTAAGAGAACGAAGTAATATAATAGACAAGCCATTATTTCTTATATTTAGGGACTCTATAGAGACGGGGTCTGTTCCACAGAACTGGCGCATAGCTGCAATGGTTTCTACAATACGCATCTATTTCAAGTCTTGAATCTGCAGATTAACTCTGTCAAGGGCTAGACTACATTTCTGGTGTAACTTTTGAAGAATTTCCTGGGTGGGCATTGCCATGCCCCATTCCACCCATGTTCTGCACACTTTTGCAAACCTCACCAGGACTGACTTGAAAACGCCAGAAATCTGGTGAAAGAACTTAGATGACTTGTGCCCTTTGTGTCATGAGTAGTACTATTAAACTGGGATGTTATAATGAGTGATTTGATATTGTATTGAGTGATTATTCAGTCGTCCATGACAGCACCACCTGAGTGAGAGAGGGGATCCACCCCTTAGGAACAGGAAACCTACAGATACAAAAGGGTGGCACCTCTCCCACGCATCAGTTGGTTTCCTGTTCCTAGAGGACAGGACTCTCTACAGATCGTCCGTCATGGAGTCGTCGTTGAGTACCCAGGCCGGCTGACCGACTCAGGTAGCGAGGGGGTCTCCTACCTCGGTCAGTGCGGGGTCCCTGGAGGCGCCACGGTGGGGCCGGGTAGGTCACCACGGCAGTGGACGGAGCAGGTGGAGCAGGGGTCCGGTGGATGCCGTCTCCAAAAACGCCAGCACCTGGTATGTATGCCCCGGTCCTGTTACGCTTCCCCAGGCCCGGTCCTCCCGGTCAGTGCTGGCCCCTGGCGGGCTCATGGCGGCGTGCGCAGAGGGGCAGTGGGGCATTCCGGCCAGGAGGCGCTGCGCGGCTCCTTCGCGCGCGCTCCCGCAGGGCTCTGATGAACGGCGGAAGTGACGCGGCGGAAGGGGCGGAGCGATAGCGCCGATACCGGAAGTCGGGTGCCGGCTGGCCTCCGGCGCGCGCCGCGGGTGCATGCCCGTCCGGGGGTCGCGCGGCGACCCGGGTAAGGCGAGGGGGGCCGGAGCATGGGGGAGGGAGTGCGGAAAGCCGGGTGGGTGGTGCTATGGCAGGATACCTGCTGACCCAGACACCAGGAGGCCATATAAGGCAGATGGGGATGCCGCTGGGGTGCTTCTGAAGGCCCCAGCAATGGATACAACGGAAGCCCCCTTGGACCAGCAGGACGAGGCGCAGGAGCGCCCGCAAAAACAGGCCACGACAAAACCGCTTGCGAGTGGCCAGCAGAAAAAACAGACGAACTAGCGACCAGAGCCGCGAAAGTTCCTCCAGAAAGGACCCCCCTGCCTCCCTCCGTGATCCGGTACCTGCTTCATCTGCATGGGTAAGAGATCTCCGTGAATGTACCCTGATGCAGTGTTCCCTTATGTTTTTTTTCAGGTGAAGAAGGCTACGGGAAAACAGAAGCACAGGGAATGTGCCCTCTGTAGTTCCCCCCTACCAGATGGCCACCCTAAAAAATTATGCCAACCATGCATTCGGCAAACGGTAGGGGTTATTAAAGACAGGGAGTCCAGGGCTAGATTGTCAGGCCCTTATACTCTCCCCCGTTTATGCAGGTAGCGGAAGAGACACCTGACTTCACTTCGAACCTGAGAGAGATGATCAGGGCAGAAATGAAAGTCTTACCTCAAAGAGAACCTTCTAAGAGAAGAGAGGCTAGTGGTTCAGGCTCGGAGACCTCAGTCGCCCCTGGGAAAGGCGATAATTCCTCGGACTCCTCGGCCTCCTCGTCGTCTTCCTCGGATGAAGACTCTAGCCGGTTCTGCTTCCCCTTAGACCAGATGGACAGATTAGTGAAAGCAATACGGTCCACCATGGGGGTAGCGGACAAAAAACGGGAACTCTCAGCACAGGACATAATGTTCGGGGGTCTAGACCCCAAAAAACGCAGAGCTTTTCCATTAAACGATAAGGTTCAGAACCTAATTGACAGAGAATGGAAGAGGCCGGAAAAAAGGGGCTCCATGCCATCAGCCTTTAAGCGGAGATACCCCTTTGATAACCCGGTAGTAAACAGATGGGATAAAGCCCCGAAACTAGACGCAGCAGTAGCCAAAGCATCTAAAAAATCTGCCATACCATTTGACGATATGGCCTCCTTGAAAGATCCGCTAGATAAAAAAGCGGATTCTTTTCTTAAAGGGACATGGGAGATGTCAGCAGGCGCGTTAAGACTAGCGGTAGCTGCCACCTGTACAGCCAGATCGATGATGGTCTGGCTAGATCAGCTGGATTCCGAGCTAAAAGACGGAGCTTCAAGATCATCTATTCGGAAAAGTTTGCCGATCATTCAGAATGCCGCGGCGTTTTTAGCCGATGCTTCTGCAGACTCTGCAAGAATGGCGGCTAAAGCCGCGGGTCTATCTAATGCAGCGCGAAGAGTGCTCTGGTTAAAATGTTGGCCAGGAGATATTCAAGCCCGGTCCCGTCTCTGTTCAATTCCCTGTGAGGGGGAGTACCTATTCGGCCCTGTCTTGGACGAATTGTTAGAGAAAGCTGGAGATGACAAAAAGAAATTTCCCAGTCTCCCGAACCCCTCGTACAGACGCCCTTTTACCAGAAAAGGTTTTTTCCGGAGAAGGCCGTCCAGAGATCAGGGCAGATGGGAGGAGAAAAAAAGGAAAGGTACAGGATTCATGTTTGGAGGGGGGCGCCAGGAAGGTCCAGCTCGAGATACGAAAAAGCCGCCCCAATGACTAGTTACCCCGGTAGGAGGGAGACTAGCTGCCTTCTACCCATCCTGGTCTCTGATCTCTAATAGCAGCTGGATATTGGGGATAATAGCCGTGGGACTACGACTAGAGTTTTCTAGGGTTCCCCTTGATCAATTTAAAATCACCCCACTCAGGTCGTCTGCTTCAGAACAAGCTGCCCTGGAGGCCGAGGTTCATGACCTGTGCGCCAAAAAAGTCCTGATAGAGGTTCCAGAGGGAGAATGGGGGAAGGGATTCTACTCCCCTCTGTTCCTGGTCCGCAAACCAGACAGCTCCTTTAGGACAATAATAAACCTTAAGGCCCTCAACAAGTTTTTGGTCATACGTCCTTTTAAAATGGAAACAATTAAATCTGCAATAAAATTGCTGTTCCAAAACTGCTTTATGGTGGTGTTAGATCTGAAAGACGCATACTACCATATACCCATCCATGCAGGCCATCAGCGGTTTCTCAGAGTGGCGGTTCAGTTGGATGGGTCAATTCGACATTTACAATATGCGGCCCTCCCTTTTGGAGTGGCAGTCGCTCCCCGAGTGTTTACTAAAGTAATAGCGGAGGTCATGGCCCATCTATGTGAATCGAACATTCTGGTGATCCCCTACCTGGACGATTTTCTTATTGTAGGTAAAACGGCGAATCATTGTTTACAACAGCTACAAAAGGCAATGTCCGCCCTAGAACGGTTAGGATGGTTGCTGAACGTCAAAAAGTCTCGGTTGCAACCAATGAAAGTCCAACAATTCTTGGGCCTAACCCTGGATTCTGAAAAACAGGAATGCCGTCTGCCTCCGGAGAAGCTTGTTCGCCTCCATTATCAGATCCTGAACGCCTCCAATAACCCCACCATGTCCCTCAGGAAAGCCATGTCCCTTCTAGGCTCTCTTTCGGCCTGTATCCCGGCAGTCCAGTGGGCCCAGTTTCATGCAAGGAAACTACAGAGCGAGGTCTTATTACATCAAAAGGTCCTTGGGGGTTACTTGGAGGGTCAGCTAACCTTGTCCCGTAACACAAGGGAGTCCCTAGAGTGGTGGTTAGACAAGGATAACTTGTCTAAAGGGGTGCCCTGGGAGTATAACGTAACCCGCATAGTCACCACGGATGCTAGTCCTTACGGTTGGGGAGCTCATATGGGTGAAATATTAGTCCAGGACCAATGGCAACATGATCAGTTAGGAATGTCATCTAACCTAAAAGAATTGACAGCAGTAGAACAGGCGGCTAAAAAGCTCCTTGTGTATCTACAGGGCCATCACGTGCGGGTGTTCTCCGACAATCAGGTCGCCGTGGCATATATCAATCACCAAGGCGGGACCCGTTCCAGACCCCTGATGATTGTAGCAGAGCGGTTGTTCCATCTAGCAGAACAATACTTTCTATCTTTAACAGCGTTGCATATAAAAGGAAGAGACAACATCACGGCAGACTTTTTAAGCCGCAATCAGCTAAAGCAAGGGGAATGGTCCCTAAACTCCTCCATATTCAATCTGATTGTTCAAAAGTGGGGATATCCAGAGGTAGACCTCTTCGCCACCAGAGACAACAGGCAATTGAAACAATTCTGCTCCCTAAATCCCAGAGAGAATCCTCTGGCGGTAGATGCCTTCCTGATAAAGTGGGACTTCAAACTAGCCTACGCCTTCCCTCCCCTATCTCTTCTACCCCTGGTGATGAGGAAAATCAGGAAAGACAGAGCGAGGGTTATAGTCATCGCTCCATTTTGGCCCAGGAGAGCATGGTTCTCATGCCTCAGGACCATGTCGGTGTCCGATCCTTGGGTTCTGCCGGACATCCCGGATCTCCTGTCCCAGGGCTCAGTCTTCCATCCTCAGGTGGCTGGCCTTCATCTGACGGCGTGGAGTTTGAACGGTCATTATTAGAAGAGAAGGGCTTCTCCGCAGACCTAATTAACACCCTACTTAAGAGTAGAAAAATCATTACCACAAAAATTTATGTCAGAATTTGGAAGAAATTCCTTCAAAACTCAGGAGTAGTCGCTGGGGATTCAGCGCCTATAATGCAGATATTAGAGTTCCTACAAAAAGGTCTGGACATGGGGCTCTCTACCAGTACCCTTAAAGTACAAGTGTCAGCCTTGGGGGCTCTGTTTAGCTGTAACATCGCTGGTAATTATTGGGTAAGCAGGTTCATTAAGGCGGCAGGTAGATCCAGGCCAATAATGAAGGATAGGTTCATGCCGTGGGACTTGAACCTAGTCCTCACTGCTATGACAGAGACCCCATTCGAACCTATCTCGTCGGCTTCCCTAAAAAACCTGTCCCTCAAGGTAGCCTTCCTGGTAGCTCTAACATCAGCCCGCAGAATAAGCGATATCCAGGCTTTATCTAGGTGTCCTCCTTATTTACAGTTCAAAGAGGATAGGGTAATACTTAGACCTGACCCAGCGTACTTGCCGAAGGTAGTGTCTAGTTTCCATAGGACACAGGAAATAGTTCTTCCATCCTTCCTCCCTAATCCAACTAACGAGAAGGAAAAGAAACTACACACCCTGGATGTCAGGAGAGGCCTCATAGAATATCTGACAGTCACCGATCCCTGGAAGAAAGATAATGCCCTATTTATCTCTCATCAAGGCCCCAGGAAAGGTTGTAGAGCATCAAAAAATACACTAGCCAGATGGATTAGAGAGGCAATTTCAATAGCATACACCTCAAAGGGCAGGTCGCCACCCGGGAAGCTGAGGGCGCATTCCACCAGAGCCATGGCAACCTCATGGGCCGAAAGATCAGAAGTCTCCATTGACCAGATTTGTAAGGCGGCTACTTGGTCCTCTCCGAGCACCTTTTATAGTCATTATAGGCTAGACCTGGGTGCTTCCACAGACCTCTCTTTTGGTATAAGGGTGCTGCAGGCTGTAGTCCCTCCCTAAAGCTGATATTACTCTCTGTAAATCTCTCAGGTGGTGCTGTCATGGACGACCGAATAAAGTCTTAGTTACTCACCGGTTAACGGTATTTTTCGGAGTCCATGACAGCACCCGTATATTCCCTCCCTTATAGTTTGATTGGGGTGTGCACGTCTATTTCTTGTATATGCTCACTGGTGGTAAAAGTTTATAATTGTAAAGAATACTGTACATAAATCATGCATTAACCTTGGAAGTCCTCTTGTGCTCTGTAATCCAACTGATGCGTGGGAGAGGTGCCACCCTTTTGTATCTGTAGGTTTCCTGTTCCTAAGGGGTGGATCCCCTCTCTCACTCAGGTGGTGCTGTCATGGACTCCGAAAAATACCGTTAACCGGTGAGTAACTAAGACTTTCACTGCTAAAATTTAAGAAGGGACTGGATGCCTTTCTTAAAAAGTATAATGTTACAGGGTTTATATACTAGATTCCTTGATAGGGCGTTGATCCAGGGAACTAGCCTGATTGCCATATGTGGAGTCGGGAAGGAATTTTTTTCCCCAATGTGGAGCTTAGTGTTTGCCGTATGTTTGTTTTTTTTTTTTTCCTTCCTCTGAATCAACTTGTTAGGCTATGGGTTGAACTAGATGGACTTAAAGTCTCCTTTCAACCTTAAGGCTATGTGCACACGTGCTGATTTTTTGTGGAATTTTCTGCAGCAATTCCGCAACTTCTGCCACAGGAAATCCGCATGCTGATTGACAGGTTGGTCACACTCGACAAACAATGTTTGACGAGTGTGACCAAATTTTTTACTATTGAGGCTGCCTATGCAGTAAAAGATATTTTGTTAAAAATAATAAAAAAAAATAAAAAATCGGGATATTCTCACCTTCCAGCATCCGCCGCAGCCTTCCCGATCCTCGCGATGCTCCCGGTCCCAGCGATGCCTTGCGACAATGACTCCATATGATGTAGTGGTCTCGCGTGACCGCTACGTCATCACTGGTCATTGTCGCAAAGCATCACTGGGAACGGGAGCTGCCGGGAGCATCGCTGAGGCCTGGGAACTCTGCGGGGGACGCCGGAAGGTGAGAATATCTCGATTTTTTTATTTTAATTCTTTTTTTTTTTACCAGTGATATGGTACCCAGGGCCTGGAGGACAGTCTCCTCTCCTCCAGACTCTAGGTACCATCCCCACATTTTCTGCAAAAAGAATGATCCTGCTGCGTATTTTTCCGCAATGCGATTTAGCAGCGGAAAAATACGCAGCATTAGCACAGCATGTGCGGAATGCCATTGACTTCAATGGCTTGCTTATTTTATGCGTTTTCACGCGAAAAAACTTGGCAAAAGCGCATAAAATATGCGGGTCTTCCGGACGTGTGCACACAGCCTAAATACTATGTTACTGTGTTACTATGTAACATTATTTTGTAATATAACTTAACAAGTATAATATTACAGGTTATGGTGACTAGATCCACTGAACTAGTCTGATTGCTCAAAGGAGTTGAGAAGGAATTTTCCCCTAATATGGAGCTATCAATGTCTGCCCGATGGGTTTTTAGCCTTCCTCTGGATCAACAAAGTAGGCTATAGTTTGGGATTGATGGACTTACCGTAATTCTACCTTCAACCGTAAAACTATGAATATTTTGTGTCTTACTATTAAACAGTGTGAAAATGCATGCAAATATTAAAGAGAAAGCTGGATTGATTGCAAATTTATGCATGAAAACAATGCAATAATCACAAAAAATAGCAATCTCCAGACATGACCAAACTGTAAGTACTGTACTGAGGTTGAGATTTTAACCCCTTCATGACCCAGCCTATTTTGACCTTAATGACTTGGCCATTTTTTGCAAATCTGACCAGTGTCCCTTTATGAGATAATAACCCAGGAACGCTTCAATGCATCCTAGCGATTCTGAGACTGTTTTTTCGTGACATATTGGGCTTCATGTTAGTGGTAAATTTAGGTCGATAATTTTTGCGTTTATTTGTGAAAAAAATAGAAATTTGGCGAAAATTTTGAAAATTTCGCAATTTTCAAATTTTGAATTTTTATTGTTAAACCAGAGAGTTATGTGACACAAAATAGTTAATAAATAACATTTTCCACATGTCTACTTTACATCAGCACAATTTTGGAAACAAAATTTTTTTTGTTAGGAAGTTATAAGGGTTAAAAGTTGACCAGCGTTTTCTCATTTTTACAACAAGATTTACAAAACCATTTTTTTTAAGGACCACCTCACATTTGAAGTCACTTTGAGGGGTCTATATGGCAGAAAATACCCAAAATTGACACCATTCTAAAAACTGCACCCCTTCAAGCTACTCAAAACTACATTCACGAAGATTATTAACCCTTCAGGTGCTTCACAGGAACTATAGCAATGTGGACGGAAAAAATGGACATTTTAATTTTTCCAACAAAAATTTTATATTAGCATCAATTTTTTCATTTTAACATGGGTAACAGGATAAAATGGATCCTATAATTTATTGGGCAAATTCTCCTGAGTACACCGATACCTCGTATGTGGTCATAATCCACTGTTTGGGTGCACGGCAGGGCCCGGAAGGGAAGGAGGGCCCGGAAGGGAAGGAGCGCCATTTGACTTTTTGAATGGAAAGTTAGCTCCAATCGTTAGCGGACACCATGTCGTGTTTGGAGAGCCCCTGTGTGTCTAAACATTGGAGCTCCCCCACAAGTGACCCCATTTTGGAGACTAGACCCCCTCAAAAATGATTTTTTTAGCCCGCTATATTTTATTTTCACAAGGCTAACAGGAGAAATTGGACCACAAAAGTTGTTGTGCAATTTGTCCTGAGTACACCGATACCCCATATGTGGGGGGAACCACTGTTTGGGCGCATGGGAGATCAGAAGGGAAGGAGCGCCATTTTAGAATGCAGACTTTGATGGAATGTTGCGTTTGCAAAGCCCCTGATGTGCCTAAACAGTAGAAACCCCCCACAAGTGACCCAATTTTGGAAACTAGAATCCCCATGGAGCTTATCTAGATGTGTAGTGAGCACTTGGAACCCCCAAGTGCTTCACAGAAGTTTATAAACGCAGAGCCATGAAAATACAAAATATTTTTTTTTCCTCAAAAAATGATTTTTAGCCCACTATTTTTTATTTTCACAAGGGTAATGGGAGAAAATCGACCCCAAAAAGTTATCCAGTTTGTCCTGAGTACGCTGGTACAGTAAATGTGGGGGGGAACCACTGTTTGGGCACACGTCGGGGCTCGGACGGGAAGTAGTGATGTTTTGAAATGCCGTCTTGATGGAATGGCCTGCGGGCGTCATGTTACTTTTTCAGAGCCCCTGATGTGCCTAAACAGTGGAAACCCCCACAAGTGACCCCCATTTTGGAAGCTAGACCACCCAAGGAACTTATCTAGATGTGTGGTGAGCACTTTGAACCCCCAAGTGCTTCAAAGAAGTTTATAACACAGAGCCGTGAAAATAAAAATTATTTTTTTTCCCACAAAAATAATTTTTTAGCCCCCAATTTTTTATTTTCCCAAGGGTAACAAGAGAAATTAGATGCCCAAAGTTGTTGTGCAATTTTTCCTGAGTAGGCTGATACCCCATATGTGGGGGGAACCACTGTTTGGGTGCATGGGAGATCAGAAGGGAAGGAGCGCCATTTTAGAATGCAGACTTTGATGGAATGTTGCGTTTGCAAAGCCCCTGATGTGCCTAAACAGTAGAAACCACCCACAAGTGACCCAATTTTGGAAACTAGAATCCCCATGGAGCTTATCTAGATGTGTAGTGAGCACTTGGAACCCCCAAGTGCTTCACAGAAGTTTATAAACGCAGAGCCATGAAAATAAAAAATATTTTTTTTTCCTCAAAAAATGATTTTTAGCCCACTATTTTTTATTTTCACAAGGGTAATGGGAGAAAATCGACCCCAAAAAGTTATCCAGTTTGTCCTGAGTACGCTGGTACAGTAAATGTGGGGGGGAACCACTGTTTGGGCACACGTCGGGGCTCGGACGGGAAGTAGTGATGTTTTGAAATGCCGTCTTGATGGAATGGCCTGCGGGCGTCATGTTACTTTTTCAGAGCCCCTGATGTGCCTAAACAGTGAAAACCCCCCACAAGTGACCCCCATTTTGGAGGCTAGACCACCCAAGGAACTTATCTAGATGTGTGGTGAGCACTTTGAACCCCCAAGTGCTTCAAAGAAGTTTATAACACAGAGCCGTGAAAATAAAAATTATTTTTTTTCCCACAAAAATAATTTTTTAGCCCCCAATTTTTTATTTTCCCAAGGGTAACAAGAGAAATTAGACGCCCAAAGTTGTTGTGCATTTTTTCCTGAGTAGGCTGATACCCTATATGTGGGGGTAAACCACTGTTTGGGCATAAGTCAGGGCTCAGAATGGAGGGAGCACTGATTGACTTTTTGAACACAAAATTGGCTGGAATAAATGGAGGCGCCATGTCGCGTTTGAAGACCCCGTGATGTGCCTAAACAGTGGAAACCCCTCAATTCTAACACCAATCCTAACCCCAACACACCCTTAACCCTAATACCAACCCTAATCATAACCCTAACCACAATCCTAACCCCAACACACCCCTAACCCTAATACCAACTCTAACCCTAATCCCAACCCCATCCCACCCCTAACCCTAATCTTAACCCTAATTCCAACCTTAACCCTAATTCTAACCTTAACCCTAATTCCAACCCTAACCCTAATTCCAACCCTAACCCTAATTCCAACCCTAACCCTAATTCCCACCCTAACCCTAATTCCAACCCTAACCCTATTTCTTACCCTAATCCTAATTTCAACCCTAACCCTAATTCTAACCCTAATGGAAAAATAAAAATATTTTCTTTATTTTATTGTTTGTACCTGCCTATGGGGGTGAAAAGTTGGGCGGTGATTTTACTTTTTTTTAATTTGATCACTGTGAGAGTTTATCACAGTGATCAAAATAAATGAATAAATCTGTTGCTTTGCAGATTCTGGCGGGCGCACTGCGCATGCGCCCGCCATTTTCCAAGATGGCGACGCCCATAATCCGTGACGGCGGGACACCAGGATGGCCAGGCAGACATCAGAGGCACTGTGGAGGGTGAGGGGAGGTGATTGGAAGGCAGTGGGGAGCGGAGGGAGGGGGAGCAGATGATGGTGGCGGCGGCCGATCGGCGCCTTCAGTCGGTGGGAGGGGTCTGATCATTGTCCCCAGCCATGGCCGATGCTATTGCAGCATTGGCCGTGGCTGGATTGTAATATTTCACCAAATTTCTTTGGTGAAATATTACAAATCGCTCTGATTGGCTGTTAAAAGTGAAATAGCCAATCAGAGCGATCGTAGGCACGTGGGGGCTAAGCCACCCCCCCCTGGGGTGAACTGCAAAGAGTCCTCTGTGTGCGGGTTGGGTGACCTTTCAGTGACCCCAGTCACCCGACCCGCAGGGGGGCAATCAATTCATGACACCACATAGGTGTCATGGGTCGGATTTGCACCGACTTTCATGATGCCTACATGGCGTCAAAGGTCGGGAAGGGGTTAAGCAAAAGTTTATGTAAGGTAAGGTCACCTTTTACATTTGTCACTGTACAACATCAGAACCGAGCACCACTGAATACAGTGCAATGTCAGCAACCAACTACTAGTACTCAGTAATTCAGGAGCCAAACAATATAGGCACAACTCCACCTATTGATTTATCACTATTTGGCTACCAATAATGAAACATGGCTCCAAAAAATGGTGCTCTCAATTTAAAATAATATTTTATTGAATAACAATTAAAACACACATACAGAGAGGTGTATATCCAATAATAAGAGGACCACCATAAAAACAAGAGACAAGAAAACGAATAAATGGCCAAAAAATGTTTGTGATAGTATAAAATATAAATTTTATTAGTATACCAGGACTTAAAATGGTATAAGATCAAAGAGTTACATAATTAACAATTGACAATATCAAGCAGTATGCCATATAACAAAAGGAAAAGGAAAATGGGGCACAACTCAGTAGTATAAAATTAGGTGTGGATATCTATGAATGTACAGGGATATACTGTAAAAAAAAATTATAATTTATAATAAATATTGTAATGTGAAAAAATTGAAAACAAAGTGTTAAAAAAGTATAAAACTACAGTGTGTGAAATACATATATTGTAATTGTGCTAAAAATGCACAATGAGAATAATAATAACATCCAGAGTAAAGTGCAAAATATGTGCAAAAACAATATTTTGCTGACTGCAAATTTGAACACAAAAACTGATAGTGTGGTGTAATAACCAAAAAGAACCACCAAGTGGCAGTATATCCACAAAAAGAAAGCCTCAGCACATTGGAACTATCTTTGTAAACTAAGTATGGTAGTAATACTATATATAAGCATAGTGCCAGTTTTAATATATCCACATCTTTATATTAGGACCAGGGCTAAAAATGAAAGCAGGTAGGTATTATAATATGCTGTTAACTATAAATAACTCACAATATGATGTCAGCAACTCCTGGTCTCCTGAGGCGCCCTCCCCAACACGCGTTTCAGCCAGCAGCCTTCATCAGGGGCTTCTCTTTTTGTGGATATACTGCCACTTGGTGGTGCTTTTTGGTTATTACACCCCATTTTTCTTTTCCTTTTTTTATATGGCATACAGCTTGATATTGTCAATTGTTAATTATGTAACTCTTTGATCTTACACCATTTTAAATCCTGATATACTAATAAAATTTATATTTTACACTATCAAAACATTTTTTGGACTTTTAGTCGGTTTCTTGTCTCTTGTTTTTATGGTGGTTCACTTTCCGATGTCCAATATTAGTACAGTCTAATTCATTCAGTAGTGCTCAATTTACGTGGTTTTCTTACCCATGGCTTACTTTGATTCACATTGTTGACAGAATTATAATTTTTTGCACTCTGAATTTGGGTCCCCCACTCTTGTTACCCAATAATAAGAGGGACTAGAAAAAACCCTGGGATATCCTCCAAAAAAGGTCCATAAATATGATATGCAGCCCTATTAATAATATAAACTTATTATGCAGTGCAAAACATCTATATACATAATTGCCTTAAATTGCCTGTCATCCACTTCCATCTGGATGTCCCCGAATCCCACAATCCACTGCGCCGTACCGGAAGTACACCGACCGCCATTTTGGTACACCCAAGTGATGCCGCTCGGATCCAGGCCACCGATACGATCCCAAACGCCACTGGGATCCCAGTTGCCGCTCTGATTCAGGCTGCCGCTGCAATCCCGACCGCCGCTGTGATCCCAGCCACCACTGCGATTCCGACCGCCGCTCGGATCCCAGTTGCCGCTTGGATTCAGGCTGCTGCGATCCCAACCGCCGCTGGGATCCTGGCTGCTGCTTGGATCACAGCCGCCGCTCGGATCCAGGTCACCACTGCGATCCCGACCGCCGCAGGGATCCCAGCTGCCGCTCGGTTCCAGGACGCCGCTGCGATCCCGACCGCCACTGCAATCCCGACCACCGCTGGGATCCCGGCCGCCACTGGGATCCCAGCCTCTGCTTGGATCCAGGCCGCCACTGCGATCACGAGGCTGTGAGAGGGGTGTAATGAATGGGGTGTAATGAGGGGGGAGTAATGAGAGGGATGCCGCCGCCGGACCCCCACCAGGACCCACCGCCTGACTACACGCGCCGGATCCCGCCGCTGCCTGCCCACACACCTCCGTGCAGTCACAGCGGGAAGGAAAGACCGCAGCTTGAGGCCTGTGCTGGAGATTGGGTGCGGCCACACTCTGGTGGCGCCGCACACTATCTCCAGCACAGGCCGCAAAACACCGTCTTTCCTGCCGGTTGTGACTGCACGGAAGTGGGTGGGCTGCCACCCCCAGCGCCACAAAGCTGCCCCCATCGTGATGTTACTGCCCTCCTGATGCGATAGCATCGGGCACACATCTAGTATAAATATAAATAATCAATGTATTTTGATGTAACCTAAGTAAATACGGTAATAGCAGAGATACCAATGATAGGGTATGTACAAAACAGACACATCGGACCTGTTCACATATAAAGGACCGCTATAAAAACATGTCAAACAACAAAGTGCAGGGCTTTCCAGCATCTAATAACCCCTACTGTGAACCGCTATTAATGCCAAGGCTCAGCACCAAATGTTCACCGCTAGTGAAGTAAATGGGCACTCATACCTAATATGGACACATGGAATCCCCCAGGAATCCCTCTGCCCTGATGCGCATTTCGCTGCACCTTCTTCGGGAGGCATAACCCTTAGCTTAAAGGGTTTTCCCATGAACAGTCGCACCCCTTTCTACTAAGTACTTGCTGCCTTCTATGGCAACACAGCGGGTACCATCTTTGAAACAGTGAATGCAGTCAGCCTGCACAAAAAGTGAACGCAGAGACCACAGTCAGCCATCTAACCAGCACTTTTGTGTGGTTCCATCTTTGAATCAGGGAAGACAACCAGTGCTTAAGAATCCAAGATGGACTGCTCCCTATGCTGAGGTCTGGCACAGCTCTTAGCCCTACTACCCAGGGACAGTTCTCTTTGCCCTACTACCCAAACACAGTTCTCTTAGCGCTTATATTTGAACCCTTGGTCCTGTGTTCTGTGGTTGGTGTCTTTTTGCTGAGCCACAGCAGATTCACCTTTTTGTTGGTGGTTTTTGTTCTGTTCTATTTTTTCCTGTCTGTTTTGGGCAACAGGTGTTTTTCATTTACTCTGTTTGTTTTCCCTATCACCTTTCGGGTGCAGCTTTACATTCCTTCCCCTGCTGATGTTTCCTGCTGTTGATAGTCTTTGTTGGATTCATTCACTTTACTGTAGTTTGTGTTGGTTGGAGTTGTCCGATAGCGTGCACTGAGTGGTGAGCGCGTTATTCCAGACCCGGTGCCTGTGGCCGTGTGCACTACTCAGCAACAAGTGATGTGAAGTGAGCGCTTTCTCATCACCTGCTGCTGTCGGCTTCTACTGATCTAATTTCGCTGACCGCTCTTTCAGCTGTGGGGTGCTCGATGAGATTACTAGAAGCCGCCAGCAGCAGGTGACGAGAAAGCGCTCACTTTACATCACTCATTGCTGAACACTGCAGACATCCCGCCGGCACCATGTATGGAATAACGCATGTACAGCAAAGCCAGCTCAATCACAGACTGTGAGACTGCACATACAGCACGGGAACGTCTATAATGGAGGTGATATTTGGAGGGATTGATGTCACCGGAAGGGGAGGGGCCTCCTTCAGTCCAGTGAAGACCAGATAGCCAGAAGCAGTGCTGTGCTCAGGCTGCTGGAGAGAAGTGATAGGCAGTCCGGCTCTTTTTGGTGATCTGGCCCTCATGGCTCTGCTCACCAAAAAGAGCCAGCTCTTTTTGGACCGTAAATGGATGCCTATTAAATATGTGCTCACCACAGGTTAACCCATATTGAAGGTGACGTGAATATGACTGAAACTCCGCCCACCAGTGGTCAAACCCACGCCCATATGCAGCCAACCAATTAAATTAATGAATAGATGGGTTTTGTTTCAGGTGGGCGGGGTTACTTCTGCCGAACTTGGGAATTATATGCCCAGTGAGAGCCATTAAGAGAATTCAGTGGCTCTCACTAGAGTGTCGGCTTCACCACCGGAATATAAATATTACATTCCTCCATTACATTCTATTCATTACGGGTAGGCTATCTTTATTTTGTTTTCGTCTTTACATGCCCTATTTTTCTTTTTCCCATTATTTCTGATTTGTTTACATGTTTTGCATTTTTTGCCTGAACTATTTTTGTCCCTAGACTGATATAAGGTTGCTGTTATAGGTTATTTTACTGGGATATTCTAATATGTCTATATATTGGACCCATTTGGGCCATAGTAGTCAAATATATTGTTATTTTTTTTTCCTTTTTGTTAGTACACTGATGAAGGTCGAGTTAGAACGAAACGTCTGTGCTATGTACTACTGACTGTTTATTAAGTCTTCCTATTATTCATCAAACAAGTTGAGTGCCAGGTTTTGTTTATATATACCGGCTTCACCACCAGACATGGAGTATGGCATGGGACAGAATGACAGACAGTTGAGGGATAGTTATTTTTTATTTTTGTTTTATTACAGGAGACGAGAGATTCAGTGGAATGGGTGATGACGTGAGTATGGTTTAATTTAGAATCATTAAAGGAGTCTGTGTCATTCTTTCAATTAAAGGACTTTATTCTTGCTTTGTCTTAATTTACCATTTACAGTAACTATAGGATTAGTAATGGATAGGTGTCTTATAGACGCCTCTCCATTACTAAGCCGTGGGCTTGATGTCATCTGACAATACAAAGTTGGCATCAACTGCACAAATATGAGCCCCGCTTACCCCTGCTACAGGGCAAGTGGGAAGAGGCGGGCAAAGCATCAGAATTGGCGATAGGAAGCAGGGTTTGTCGCGCTGTCATGCACATGACAGCATGGCAAACACTGGATGTTCGGACCCCCATTCTAGTGACTGGTCTGTATGTATCCTGTGTCTAGTGTGTGACTGGTCTGTATGTATCCTTGTCTAGTGTGTGACTGGTCTGTATGTATCCTGTGTCTAGTGTGTGACTGGTCTGTATGTATCCTGTGTCTAGTGTGTGACTGGTCTGTATGTATCCTTGTCTAGTGTGTGACTGGTCTGTATGTATCCTGTGTCTAGTGTGTGACTGGTCTGTATGTATCCTGTGTCTAGTGCGTGACTGGTCTGTATGTATCCTGTGTCTAGTGTGTGACTGGTCTGTATGTATCCTGTGTCTAGTGCGTGACTGGTCTGTATGTATCCTGTGTCTAGTGCGTGACTGGTCTGTATGTATCCTGTGTCTAGTGCGTGACTGGTCTGTATGTATCCTGTGTCTAGTGCGTGACTGGTCTGTATGTATCCTGTGTCTAGTGCGTGACTGGTCTGTATGTATCCTGTGTCTAGTGCGTGACTGGTCTGTATGTATCCTGTGTCTAGTGCGTGACTGGTCTGTATGTATCCTGTGTCTAGTGCGTGACTGGTCTGTATGTATCCTGTGTCTAGTGCGTGACTGGTCTGTATGTATCCTGTGTCTAGTGCGTGACTGGTCTGTATGTATCCTGTGTCTAGTGCGTGACTGGTCTGTGTGTATCCTGTGTCTAGTGCGTGACTGGTCTGTGTGTATCCTGTGTCTAGTGCGTGACTGGTCTGTGTGTATCCTGTGTCTAGTGCGTGACTGGTCTGTGTGTATCCTGTGTCTAGTGCGTGACTGGTCTGTGTGTATCCTGTGTCTAGTGCGTGACTGGTCTGTGTGTATCATGTGTCTAGTGCGTGACTGGTCTGTGTGTATCATGTGTCTAGTGCGTGACTGGTCTGTGTGTATCCTGTGTCTAGTGTGTGACTGGTCTGTGTGTATCCTGTGTCTAGTGTGTGACTGGTCTGTGTGTATCCTGTGTCTAGTGCGTGACTGGTCTGTGTGTATCCTGTGTCTAGTGCGTGACTGGTCTGTGTGTATCCTGTGTCTAGTGCGTGACTGGTCTGTGTGTATCCTGTGTCTAGTGCGTGACTGGTCTGTGTGTATCCTGTGTCTAGTGCGTGACTGGTCTGTGTGTATCCTGTGTCTAGTGCGTGACTGGTCTGTATGTATCCTGTGTCTAGTGCGTGACTGGTCTGTGTGTATCCTGTGTCTAGTGCGTGACTGGTCTGTGTGTATCCTGTGTCTAGTGCGTGACTGGTCTGTGTGTATCCTGTGTCTAGTGCGTGACTGGTCTGTATGTATCCTGTGTCTAGTGCGTGACTGGTCTGTGTGTATCCTGTGTCTAGTGCGTGACTGGTCTGTGTGTATCCTGTGTCTAGTTCGTGACTGGTCTGTGTGTATCCTGTGTCTAGTGCGTGACTGGTCTGTGTGTATCCTGTGTCTAGTGCGTGAATGGTCTGTGTGTATCCTGTGTCTAGTGCGTGACTGGTCTGTATGTATCCTGTGTCTAGTGTGTGACTGGTCTGTGTGTATCCTGTGTCTAGTGTGTGACTGGTCTGTGTGTATCCTGTGTCTAGTGCGTGACTGGTCTGTGTGTATCCTGTGTCTAGTGCGTGACTGGTCTGTGTGTATCCTGTGTCTAGTGCGTGACTGGTCTGTGTGTATCCTGTGTCTAGTGCGTGACTGGTCTGTGTGTATCCTGTGTCTAGTGCGTGACTGGTCTGTGTGTATCCTGTGTCTAGTGTGTGTTTGTGTCATGTGTCTAGTGTGTGACTGGTCTGTGTGTATCCTGTGTCTAGTGTGTGACTGGTCTGTGTGTATCCTGTGTCTAGTGCGTGACTGGTCTGTATGTATCCTGTGTCTAGTGCGTGACTGGTCTGTATGTATCCTGTGTCTAGTGCGTGACTGGTCTGTGTGTATCCTGTGTCTAGTGTGTGTATGTGGCACGTGTCTAATACAATCTTTCTGTGCTTATAGAATGTCATTGTTCTCGGCAGCACTTGTGTTGTATATGCACAAAATTATCTGTTGCCGATAAGAATGTTTTTAAATCAAGTATAAAAATCATTTCACCCAACAAATGAGTGCATTGCTGGTTTGTCAGGTGATTGTTTGGACATTGTATATAGTTGGAAAAAATTCCCTCATTATCAGCTTTACTAGATGGAAGCTAAGGGAAGACTCTGCAGCTAAAACCCCTTAAGCGTGGTGGCCCCCAAGAATGATTTTCTCTGGTGGGCCCAAACTACTCCAGTCCGACGCTGGAGATATGTATCAGCATGGGACTCCATATACACCAACCAGGATGGGGACATATATACCAGAATGTGGGGCCATATACAGTACACCTGGATGAGTTCATATACAGTTGTGTGGAAAAAGTGTTTGTCCCCTTCCTGATTTCCTATTCTTTTGCATGTTTGTCACACATAAATTTTTCAGATCGCCAAACAAATTTAAATATTAGACAAAGATAACACAAGTGAACACAAAATGTAGTTTTTAAATGAACATCTTTATTATTGAGGGAAAAGAAAATCCAAACCTACAGGGCACTGTGTGAAAAAGTGATGCCCCTATATATGGGGGGCCTTATAGAAGAGGATGAGGGGTCATATATACCAGCATGGGGGACTTATATCTCTAGAACGGGCCCATAATGGGGGACATTTGTGCAGAACTGGGGGACATTTCCCCTATAACAGTGTCAGCAGCAGATCCCCTCCATGGTATAGGCCATTGTTCCTAAGAGCGGAGGGTGTGGTGATTATAGCTGATAATGGCAGACTGCTCTTGCAGGCAATTCAGGTGCCTCTGCTGACGCCAGGCTGACAAAGCAGTGGATTATTTTTTAGCTCTGCTCTGTTAGCAGGTCAGGACTTCCGACATCATTCTGATTGACAGTATGATTCCTGCTGCTTAATTGTGTCACCTCATTAACAGTGCGGAGTAGGGAAGAATCCACCGCTCTGTCAATGTGACGTCAGCAGAGGCAGCTGAATCTATGGCAGGAGTCGTCTATGACCAATGTGTGTCGGGGAAGAACGGCGCCAGGCAAAACAAGCAAGTAAGTAACAACTACCTGCCTGTTAGTGCTTAGACACATTTTTTGCTTCTCAGAAAGTCCCGGATGTCCCTTTTAGGCCATGTTCACACATTCAGTATTTGCGGGCTGTGCGGAGGGGTCTGCGGGCTATGAGGAAGGGGTCTGCGGGTATCTATCCCATATCCATTTATCCCATATCTATCTATCTATCTATTATCTTTCCATCCCATATCTATCTATCTATCTATCTATCTATCTATCTATCTATCTATCTATTATCTTTCCATCCCATATCTATCTATCCCTTATCTATCTATCTAGCTATTATCTATCAATCTATCTATCTATTATCTATCCATCCCATATCTATCTATCTATCTATCTATCTGTGTGTGTAATGGAGTGTGGGTTGGACAAATGTAAAAGATGAGTTTGGACAGAAATGACATCACAAATCTTTTTTTTTTTTTTTTGTTAAATAATATATCTTTAATTAGCTTACAAAAACGCATACAATGCGTAGGTAAAAATCGCATCAAAAATGCACCTGCGTTTTCTGCCAAGAGATGCGGATTCTGAAAAATCCGTACTGGAATCTGAAACATGTGCAGATACCCTCATAGCTTTCAGCACTATAAGGCTGTGCGCACAAGCTGCGGATTGTCCTGCGGATTTTTCTGCGTGAATTTGTCAAAAACGGCAGGTAAATCCACAGGTCAAAACACCTGCGGTTTATCTGCAGTTTTTCTGTGGTTTAGCCTGCGGTTTGACACGTGCCATGGATCAGGTGCCAAACCGCAGCGGAATCCACACAAAGAATTGACATGCTGCGGTTTTGAAACCGCAGCAAATCCGCGTGGAAAAATCTACACTGCACAGCGGTTTTCATTTTTCATTGATTTTAATGGTACTGTAGCTGCGGATCCACAGGACCAAAACCGCTGCTGATCCGCAGCAGAATCCGCAGCGTGTGCACACACCCTTAAGGTATGTACATGGGAACATATTCACTACTTTTAAAAAAGAATGTCTGTTTGTGCATGCTCGTGCCTGTGCTCAGGATGCTTGCAACTTGTTACAATAAGCTTGAAGATAGAGGAGGGAGGGGTTTGGGTGTATTTTGGAGTGGCTGTGGTAGGTGCTGGCTTAGGCCAGGTTCACATAGCGTTAACCAGCCCTATCAATGCATAGCGATATGCGTTATGCTATACCGCTAGCACTGATGATTCTTCAGCGCTCGCTGTGACGGAGCCTCAGACGCTGCAGGCGGCATCCGAGGCTCCGTCAGTGCTTAACGGCACATCGCGAACATGTGCCACTTTACGGCATACGCCGCGATGCGCCACATAATGGCGCAGTGAGAACCCGGCCTTACAGGCAAGTGCAATGCATCATGGAACTTGTAGTATTAGAGCACAGTAAGTCAGGAGAAAGGAAGTTGTCGATTAACCCCATGAGAGCTGGAGCCAGCACTGAAAATGTGCTTCTAAAGTATGATAAAAGCTAATATTGCTAAAATAAACACAGTGGATGTATTGAGTGGCACATAATAGCAAGATTTATGAAAAAAAAAGTGATAATACTGGACAACTTGTTTAATAGGATAAAAAAATTTGATGGGAGTATTTCTTTAAAAACAATCATAAATATCCGTATCCTTTTATCTATAATGGGATCTGTTTAGATTCCAATAGGGCATCTGCCAAATGATGGAAACTTTAGTTAAAATTAAACAGCCCCATTATAGTTTAGTCATATTATTTTCCATGACTGTCTTTGGGTCTTACATGCAAAATGTAGGTTGTCAGGGATGAATATCGCTATTAATCCCTTGTATTGTGCAAATGGTCCACAAACAATGACTGTTTCATATCTAACTTTGAAAACACACTCTATTGAGAGTCTCAATTTGAGACTCACCCATAAAGTTCATCACCTCTTTTTACTTTTGTCGGTATGTTTTTGGTGAATAAAGTAAAAGTACCCCCTCTTTTTTGAGTTTCAAACTCATTCCTTTACTTGGGTGCTGAGGGTTCATCAGGGTGATGGTGGGGGTGCGGTTAGCTTCATTTTCCTATGAAAATAATGTACCTTGTCCTGGCCATGGCGTGAGTGACAGCTCAGCCGCCCTATGGATAGTAGCTGCTGATAATGTCAGATCATTGACAATTGTAGCTTCAAGCTCAGTGGTGTGTTGATGCTGTGCTCAGTATTTTGTTATTCTGATCTATCATTGCCGGACCTAGGATTTGCCTTCGACTACCCGTTTGTATAATCCTTTTGCCTTTGATGTATTCTGACTTTAGTTACAGACCCTGGACGTTGCCCCTGACTATCTGTTTGTCTTTTCCCTCGGTCTTTGACGTACCATTCTTCGTTTTTTACCTTGGACCTCTTGACCACTCTGCCTCACGTCTATTCCATGAGTTGTGACTAGCTTCACAGGATGAAAGAGAGTGAAGTGATGATGGGTCCTATCATTATTGGGGTTTCTGTTGTTTTCTTGTGTAATGGGTTTACCATGTAGGCCTACAACTTCAAATAATCCTGTGGCCTTCAGGGTAGAGACTTCAGATTTCTGTAGGACACTGCAGGCTGCTACAGTGACTACAAGACACTCTATTGTGTTAAAGGGCATATCAGAGAGGGTAAAATGAACAAAGGCATCAGACCCTTAGTTTCAGAGATGACTGGTAGAAGTGGAAGCCCTTCATGTCAATTGCTCCTTCCCTGCAGTATTTTCTTTGGGGCCTTACACTTGCTTCTTGAAGTGGCCCAGTTCATCATAATTGTAGCACCTCAACTTACTGAGGTCCACCCTTCCAGGGAACACCCTTTTTTTTGCCTGATCTTTCCCATTGTTTGTTTATATGAATTTTAATCACTCTTACCTTCTGGAATTTCTTTTCCTCCACCTCTTGAACATTCCTTTGAATTGAACTAGTCAAACTTAGTGGTGGGACTGACTTCTCATGGCAATCAGCATGAGCAAAAATTACTGAGTCTCCTTATTCAATCCAGACTCCAAGATGGCAATCAATTTTTTTCCCATTCGTTGGTCCTTCAGGCTCGCTATTGTCTCCTCAACTGCCTGCCTAAATCTCTCAATGTAATCCTCAACTGTTTACTTCGCCTTTTGATGAATATTTTTCACCCTTACCCAAGACTGGGTAGCAAAAACTTCACCAATATTGCTTTGGATATTTCAATGCTTTTTGAGGAGAGTTTCCTTGCTCTTTTGGGTTAGATGGCAGAAAGAGTCTTGTGCATCAGATGGCAGAAGCATCAATCTGTACAGCTATTGTTTTAATTTTCTGCAACAAGTCTCTCCATGTTGGGTTGTAACTGACTAATGTTATACAGCTCATTTACAAACGCATATGGATTGCTCTGTGATTTGGTGATCGATGACAGAAATCCCTTCACTTTCTCAGGTGTCCACGGAACATGTTGGGTGATTCTCCTATCTGTCTGACCATTTATACAAGGCATAGATTGTTCTCTGACAGGATAGGCAGAGGTCTCATGTAATAATTATGTCTCAGTCATCCTGTCTAGCTATTTTTGTTTGTTTTTTTCAGGTGATTGGTAGTTCCTTTTCCACTCCACAATAAACTCTTCTTCCCCAGGAATAGATATCTCTCCCCATACACCTGGGGTAGGATGGCAAGAGAAAAATTCAGGGACTGCAGCCTTCAGTTTTTTTTTACAAGCAGGGCAAAAAAGTGCCCGTTTTTATGGACTGTCCTGTTATTTCAGGACTGTTGACAGCTTATATCGGGGGATGAGGAGGAAGCGTGTTGCCTAGAGATCACATGGGGTCTAGTAGAGAAGAACTTGTGTGGAGGCTTGAGAATTCGGAGTCTGCACATAAAAGTGCCATGTTCATGGGCCTAATGGTTAGTTTGCGGTTGTCCTGAAAGCTTATAAAAGAGAGATAGGGCTGAGTGTGTGTAAATTTCGGTACCAATCGTGCCATGGGTTCAAGAGACGCACATGATTGTGGTGAGCACCTTACTCGAGCTCTCCCACAATCATATTACACAAGGGAAATGTGTTTACGGCAGGCGTGTAAGTGACCCTCTACAGCTGTCAGTAATAGAGGGGGGTCCTGTTTTGGATAATAAACCAACATGATCACAGCTGTTCCAAATTAAAAGAAAATTACTTTATTACAAGAGTTTGTTCACGCAACCGTATAGTATGGCCAAGAACTACCCAATGATTTATCAGATAGCACTAGGCCCGATGTTATACCATGGGGCAGAGCAGGACTGAAATTTTTTTCTCATACTAATTCTGCATGAGAAAGAAAAAAATCGCAGGAATGCCAAGTGGTCACCTCCTGATGGGCACCATCTAGAATGTTCGTGAAGTGACCATATAAAATCCGTTATCATCCTTCAGCTTGGTTCAGCTGGACGTGGCTCTTCTTTAGCACATGATGTTCACAAAGGAGTCACAGAAGCATTTTTTACTAAGCAGATACTCAACTTCTTGTTTAAATTGTCTTTATTGAAAATGTTCTAATTATTATACAAAATGGAGTTAAACAACATGAAGGAAAGAAAAGGAAAAATATGGGGAAACAAGGGAAAATAATGGAATATGGCAGAAGGAACTATTGTAAAGCAATAACAGTTATTCTATCTCTGATACATGTACCAAGAGATACTAAGATCAAGGGTAAGACAATGGAATTATCATTTCTTTCACAGCATCTCATCATTTTATAGTTTCATTGTCACATATTATATAAGCTAGCCATGTTCCTGATCAGGGCTGCCATAAGGAATTATTGGGCCCCATACTGGCAAAATTTTGGGGCTCCCTTGAGACTCCGCCCTGGCTCCACCCCAGTTCCACCTCCACCCTATCCCCATCTACACCCCTTGAACTTTCCACAGTCCCACCACCCACCCTTGAGAAAACTCTTCTGCCCCCGTTCTCACCAAGCGCACAGTAACAGTTCCCATGGAACCATATCACATACATAACCATCAGCTTTTGATTTGACCAACAGATTTTTAAGCCTGCCACCACGACAAGGTAGACTCTTTGGGCAGGGCCCTACTCTATTCTAACGTATTAAACATTTCTTAAAATATCCAATACTCTTTTTAGGTATATTTTTCTTTAAGGGAATGTGTCACATACATTTTTTTTTAGCTAATTGAAATCAGATTGTGATCATCTTTTTTATCATCTGTATTTCTGATTGCAAATTATTGTTTTCTGTTTCCTGTACATTTTTGGAAGCTGCTTTCTTGCCTGACTGGAGATAAGGACATTGGACATACACATGTATATATAAATATATATATTATGTATATATATATATATCATAAGACATTACAGGGAGCTCTATTTCCTTCTAAGAATTTTCTCTTTAAGTTCTCATGTTGTAGTGACATGCAGATGTCATTGTGTAGGAAGGGGGAAGAGGTGAGCTGTGACACTACATACTGTGAATGGTGAATTCTGTTATCTCTCAGATTATAACCTTGTTGTTTAAGTGATTATTGTTATTCTGTAATGTCTTTTATTGCCTGCACAAGTCCCCTCTAAAATGTAAAGTGCTGCGGAATATGTTGGCGCTATAGAAATTAAAATAATTGTGCTATTATTGTAATCCTGCCTGTTATGATAATGAGGGGACTGCTAATAAGTGATCTCTTCTGGACATGTCAGTCTGCTAGAAAAGCCGTTTTTGTTTATGTTATGACAGAAGGGGTGACAAACTTTAAAGTAAATTCTTGTAAAACTTTAAACTAAGATTAAAAGAATTGGCCATTTTCTGGTTATTGTTGACGAATGTATTTGAGATGATAAGGCTCTTACTAATATGGCTTTTCTTGAATTTCAGCACCAAGTATGAAATATGGGAAATAGTGCAGATATTTAGCATAGTCTATATTTCTAAGTGCCTTTTAATCATCTCACAAACATAGTGGATAACAATAACCAGAGAGTGGTCAATGTCCAAAGCATAAAAGCTTCGTAACACATTCCCACTAAATATTTTGCTTACTAAATCTATTTTTCATAAGAGTCATTTAGTTAAATCAATTGGTCAATTACATAAGGTGAAAAATTACACTGTCAATAACAAAAGAGATAACAAACAAATGAAACAGACAAAAAGACAACACATATAGCCAATCAAAACAATGAAAATAAGGTCATTTTGTGAGATCAGAGAAAAATAATAAAAAAACAACAAAGAGTATTGCACACGATCTAAGGAATGGAACCATGTCCAATCCTCCTTTATGTTCTGCTCACCAGGCCCCGTACACTAGTAAGGGTAGTCATGCCCTGATGGCGGCCCAGTTTCTGCATATTGTGAAATGACACTTGTTGAAAACCTATACTACATGAAGTATGTAGCTAGTCTGCGTTGATCATTGGTTGTCAGACACCCATTCTTGCTACCTATAGTTAACATTTCATCTACGCATTCACTCAATCATTATTAAAAGGAAACTGTCACCCCCTGGGACATATATGACCTATTAATATGGGCACACGGGTAATAAGTAATAGTCCTACCTGTATGCCTAATATTAAAGATCTTGTGGAGAATAATGATTTCTTCCAGACTTCCATGACATTTCTCCAAAACAGGACCATTAACATGAATCATACAATTAGGACTAGCTTAACATTTCTATTACCTGTATGCCTATATTAATAGGTCATATACGTCTCGGGAGTGACAAATTCCCTTTAAAGCATAAACACACATATATTAATTTTTATTTATCTAATATAATGACGACAGCTGTCCAGACCTGCATCCCACCACAGCAACCACTCTGGAGTAATCCCCGGAGAATGAAATCTATCAAGATCCCTGCTGCAGACTTACAGCAGGAATGTTAGGAGTGGTGGAACGCACTAAATAAAATTATAAATAAAGTGCGTTCACCGCTCGGGGTCCACCATGTGGTAGATGGTAAGACCGCTGTTAGGTGGTGGCAGAAGGTATCTGGCGGTAGAGTGCACATGGTTCAGACTTCACCCTGGTGAACTGAGCAAGGTCTGTTGCACTCACAGAGCTGCAAGGATAAGCACATGAACAGAACGCTGGAGCAAGGTCTGTTTCACTCACAGAGCTGCAAGCATGCACAAGCTCTGTTGCACACACAGAGCTGCAAGCATACACAAGCTCTGTTGCACACACAGAGCTGCAAGCATATACACATGTGCAATAACGCTGAGTCTGTTTAAATGTCACAGGAGCTCAGCGACACAGACGCGGTATCTGGTCACAGGAGTGGCGCTATCTGACGGCACCAACTCCGTCTAGACCTACCGTGGACGTCTGGAAAATAGGGCGTTGCACGTGTGAACGCACCTAGTGCTGCAACTACAGCGCGGCGATAACTAAGCCGCTGAAGAAACGCTGCTGTCAAGCAGGCGCAAGCTGACGCTAGCTGCTGAGCGCTGGAGCAAAGGCGCGCTGGCGCTACTACTGGCTCTAACTCAAACTCTCACACATTCATAATAACCAAGGAATGGGGGTTTCAAATGAGTCATTCACCAGTCCATGCATCCATCAACAAACATACAGCAGCAAGTATGACTATAGTAGCGCATTGCGGAACAGCCATGTGCGCTTTTTATAGCGTACGGGACCTGCCGGAAATCTCCAGAACTCCAATAGGAGCCAATAGGATTCACAGCAGGACCTGAGCACCTGACTCCCGAACTCCAATAGGAGCTCTTCCTGTGAGCATGCTCAGAAGCTGGCACAAAGGACTTAGCCTCTGGAGATAAATGTGAGGACCTGGGTTTCTGCATAGGTATGGCAGAAATCAGATTCCTAACAAGGAATCTGTGCAAGAATACTGAGAGCTCAGAGACTGTGAGATGAGAGCTGCGGTGAGCTTACCTGCAGCAGAGCAGGAAGGACCTGAAGAAAGTGACCCCGGGGAGGGGCTGGAGGTGGAGTCAGAGGCCGAGCAGCGGTGGTGACCTTCGATGCCGGAAAGTAGATAGATCATGCTGAAGTCAAGCCACGAGGTCGTGAGGTGCCAAAGGGTTAAACGCAGAGAGTGGTCAGGACATAGCCAAATGTCAGAAAACCGGAGACAGCTGTATGGTACAAATGGGCAGAGTGGTGGGAAGTCAGAGGAAGAAAGCCGAAGGTCAGAGCCAGAATAGACAGTAAGCACAGAGTCACAAGGCAAGGCACAGAACGAGAAAACAGACCGGGTCATACACTGAGAGACAATCAGACAAAAGAGTATGCAAGCTCACCAGGGGGTCAGACACACAGCCAAAAATGAATGTATCACTGACAGGGAACTCAGACAGGAGCGGATAAATATAGCCCACCCCAAACCAAAAGGAGGCCACAAAATTAACCCTGAGAGGACAGGATAAAGAAATCCTATCCATAGCTAAGACAGAAATCATCCTCAATGACAAAGCAAGTGGCTACGCATCTCCCATTGCTCTAAGGATATTTACTCATCTAAGAGTGCTTCTCAAACTGTTGGGGTGCAGCTGTGGGACCCTATTTTCAGAGATGATGTTCTCCACCCAAGTCTCAAAAAGCTGAAAGGGTCTTCAGGAGAGATGGGTAGTTGAGCTTGGCTAACAGACGGTCACCTCTGTAGCTGTAGTGTCATCCTTCCTATGGTTGCATTCAGGGTTGGACAGGGGCGGAAATCTTATTGGTGCAACTGCATACAGGCCAAGAGATAAGGGGACCCATCTCCACCTCCACAGTAGATGAAATTGTGCGTTATGATGAGTTATTGGGCTGCAAAGGACTCATATACTGTTCTTGCATAGGGGTCCTCTTCTATCTGTGTCAGTCAGTGGCTCCAATGTATAATTAATTTCCTGCAATGAGAATCACATCACATGATTAATTTCATGATTAATTTACAATCAATCCTATAACTACCACTATGGGCTTTAGCAGAGTTGAGATTACCGTATATACTCGAGTTTAAGCCGACACGAGTGTAAGCCGATGCACTTAATTTTTCCACGGAAAACTAGGTAAGCTTATTGACTTAAGTATAAGCCGGGTATGCAATGTCCCCTCATCCCTGTCCTGCTCTGTGTGGCTCTTTCCCCTCCTACTATGCACAGCTCGGCTCCCTGTCCCATCCTTCTATGCATTGCTCAGCTCCCTGTCCTTTCCCGTGCTCCCCTGTCCTCCTCCATGCACCTCAGTGCTCCCCCGTCCTCCGTTATCCCAGTCCTCTTCCATGCTCCCCCTTCTCTTCTGTGCTCCCCCATCCTCCTCCATGCTCCTCATTGCTTCCCTTCCGTCTCAGTGCTCCCTCAGTACTCCTCTGTGCTCCCTCGTCCTCCTCAGTGCTTTCCGTTCTCCTCAGTACTTCACCCGTCGTCCTCCGTGCTCCTCTGTGCTTCCCATGTCCTCCTCAGTGTTTCTTCCGTCCTTCTCGATGCTTCCCTCCGTCTTCCTCTGTGCTCCTCAGTGATTCTCCTGTCCTAATGGGGGCGGAATCAACAATCCCAACACTCTAACACAGGGGTCCTCAAACTATGTCCCGCGGGGCACATGCAGCCCGCTGAGGACATTTATCTGGCCCCTGATACAGTTCAATGCCGTCGGGCCCTGTAATTTCGGGTGGAATGACGAGACAGCAAAGGAAGGCAACCCATATGCAGCACAGACGACGTGTTTGTCATTATGCCACCTGCACGGCCTGATGTGACGTCACGCCGCCTGTGCTAGAAGAAGACGGAGTCAGCGTGCCTCTTCAGAGCAGCGGGGGACATAGGTGAGTACTGTTAGGTTTTTTTTTTAAGTTGGGTCGGGTCTATGCTGCCTATTGGGAATATTTGCCTGCCTGTTAGCAGCATTTATCTGCCTGTTGGGGACTATGCTGCCTATTGGGAACATTTACCTGCCTATTGGAGACATTTACCTGCCTACTGAGATCAATGCTGCCTATTGGGGAAAATGCTGCCTATTGGAGACATTTACCTGTCTATTGGGGACAATGCTGCCTTTTGGGGTCATTTACCTGCCTATTGGGGACAATGCTGCCTATTGGGAACTATGCTGCCTATTGGGGACTATGCTTCCTATTCGAGACATTTACCTGCCTATTGGGGACATTTACCTGCCTATTGGGGACCTATACTGTTTATTGGGGACATTTACCTGCCTATTAGGGACCTATGCTGCCTATTGGGGGCATTTACCTGCCTATCTGGGACATTTACCTGCTTATTGGGGAGCTATGATGCGTATTGCACTTTATATTTGATTGAATATTGATATATTTGATCTTTTCATTTTTTTATTTTATTTTGCACTTTTCCAGTGAACGAGATATTGGAGATATACTGAAGAATACATATGCGATTATAGTATATATATAATTGGGTCCAATTTATTGTTATACAATTCCCTACGTGCACATTGTTTTTAAATTGATTTTAAATATACAATTTTTATCACTAATATAATAAAAATTATTGAATTAATTATATCCTGTTTGGTCCTTTCTGGTCAAGGGGTCCTTTGGTAAATTGGGATTTGGCTTCCATTGAAGTGCATTGCCCAATATACTAGGCATCAAACAATATGAATCCTACCAATGTGGGGGAATATTTGAATAGTTTCACTACCTATGGAGCTAATATGTATATACATCGGTGTTGTACAAGAATTTCCCAATATTGGTTGGATTTATATTTTTGATTTAGACTACATATTACTATAATGTCTCAATAACATCTGACAATTCCATAATTGTCTCCAGGTTACATGTGTTCGTTTTACAGGATATAACTTTAATCTCCCAGATTTGGATGATTCTATAATTCATGGCCTAAAAATCAAGAAGTCGTCATGTTCCAGTTATGGTTGAGGGAATTCTCTCAGTTATAAGTGTTCTGTGGACCTGATGAGCAAGAAAGTCAGAAACCAATAAAATGTGATGGATAATCGGGAAGTCATTGTCATTTCTGTACTTGGAGATAAATCCTGTCATCTAATATATAAAGCTCAAAGTGTGTATGTATGTATGTGTGTATGTATGTATGTATGTGTGTGTGTATGTGTGTATGTCTGGGATAGGCATCCGCACCGTCGCAGCTACAGCCACAAAATTTGGCACAGCCACACGTCTGGACCCCGAGAGCGTCCTACGCTATGTTGTGAGGCGAAATTTTAACCCCGCGCGTTCCAATTCACCAAACAATTTTGCCCCCGTCTACATACTGTGGGGAAAAGTGTGCGCGCGTCAAGCCCCGCCCCTCATTGTGATGTCATAATGCCCCTATTTGCATACTGGGGAAGCAGCGTGTGCGTATCAAGCCCCGCCCCTCATTATGATGTCACAATGGTTGCCATGGCGACGCTGATGTCATCATAGGTTGCAAGCCCTGCCGCCGCTCATTATGATGTCATAATGGTTGACTATGGATGTGTGATGAGTATATGGGCACAGGACTATGGGATGGAGGATATGTATATGGGCACGGGACTATGGAATGGAGGATATGTATGTATGATGGGTATATGGGCACGGGACTATGGGATGGAGGATATGTATGACGGGTATATGGGCACGGGACTATGGGATGGCGGATATGTATATGGGCACGGGATTATGGGATGGAGGATGTGTGATGGGTATATGGGCACTGGACTATGGGATGGAGCATATGTTTGACGGGTATATGGGCACGGGACTATGGGATGGAGGATGTGTGATGGGTATATGGGCACTGGACTATGGGATGGAGGATATGTATGATGGGTATATGGGCACGGGACTATGGGATGGAGGATATGTATGATGGGTATATGGGCATGGGACTTTGAGATGAAGGATGTGTGATGGGTATATGGGCATGGGACTATGGGATAGAGAATATGTATGATGGGTATATGGGCATGGGACTATGGGATGGAGGATGTGTGATGGGTATATGGGCACTGGACAATGGGATGGAGGATATGTATGACGGGTATATGGGCACGGGCCTATGGGATCGTGGATGTGTGATGGGTATATGGGCACGGGACTATGGGATGGAGGATTATTATAATTTGTTATAACTAACCACAGTTAGTTACTATGCCCGGGCAGCGCCGGGCTCTTCAGCTAGTATCCTATATATCCCTTTACTATTGGAAGAAATGCTGTAAAACTTGGACATCACCTAATCTGAGGGGTTCACTATTTGTTTTGGACCTGCTTGTATCATATAGAATAAAGACTCCTTAATGAATAAAAAATAAAAGAGAAAGAGATGATAGAAGAGAATGAAGGACAGAACAAGAGAAAACATAGAACCGACTTACCTGTCTCTCCACCGTCTGCAACTGTCAAATGGAATGTTGGCTCTGCAGCTCCTTACACAATGTGTGTTTGTGATGTCATAATGCAAGGGGGCGGAGCCAGAAACCACAACATTCCGTGACCTCATCAGCAGGAGCAACAGTTGTTATTTAACCCCTTAACGACCGTCGATACGCCTTTTAACAGCGGTAGTTAGACTACTTTCACATTTGCGCCGTTTTGTGCAGTGTTTCGTGCACACATAAAACGCAACCAAAAAACACTTGCAAACGCATGTAAATGCAGCGATTTTTTTATGCATTAGCGTGCGCATGACGACAAAAAAACGCAGCGTTTGTATGCGTTTTTGCATGCATTTGTATTTTTATGCGCATGCGTTGTCTAGGTGTCACATTTCACAGGAGGAAAATCCTTGAAAAATTCTTGAAACAGACTCCACCGATGGGACACCAGTGGGCATGTGTCATGGGAATTCTTTATGTATACCCTGTTTACAGCTGAATTCTTCAGATTTGGTTGCTTTTTCCTTTGTAAAAATGGATCTGCGTTGGAAGAGTTTTCACTTTAACTTGGATCTGGACATCGTGCTGGCTCAGGCTTTTGCATTTGCTTGCCAGCAACAAAGGGAGAGAGAGACAGCGAAGACAGCAGCAGGGGCGTTTGTGGATACATCCGATTATCGAACTCTGGGAGAGCCGTGGAGCGTACCACACCCTCTGCAACGAGCTCCAGGGAAACCCAGCGAAATTTAGTAACTATACCTGGATGTTCCAAGAAAGCTTCATGGATTTGCTTGCTCGTGTTCAAGAAGCCATCCGGAGACAGGACACAGCTCCATCATGCAATTCCTCCTGAGGAATGGCTCCTGGTCACATTACGGTACGTAATATTTACAAACCAATGCCTGCATAATTTTCTTTGTTCTGACATGTACTATTCCAAAGCCTGCAGAATTATTGTTCTGCCATGCACTAAACAAAAGCCTGCAGAATTATTGTTATAACACACAAAAAAAAACAATGAATGATTATTACGGCAAAAACTCAGAGCAATATTAATCAACCACAGCAGAATTAGTTTAAATTGCCAAAATATATAAATACTATTAAGCACAATTCGCTACACAAAATATCCAAACATTACAAATTGTTCACAGATGACAAAAAAGGATACTGCTATCCAAACAGGGAGCCACATTGCACGTTTGCCCGTAAACAGCATACACTGTGACTATTTAATTCAAAGCAGGCATAGCCTGTATACAATTGTAATGAGAATTAATCATACAGTAGGCCACTAGTTGGTACAGACAACACCCATAATTGTTAAATTCATGTATACTGGGTAAGCATATTTAAATAAAAGGAAAAATTCCTTAATTAAAACAGGCACAGCCTATATTTAAATACATGGAGACTCTAATCTCAAAAATATGCCACCTATCTCTTTGTATATACCACACCTAACGGTGATATAGTGGTGTGCAGCCAATTAGATGAATGTAATAAGGAGAAACTCCCTGAGAAAAGGCACTTACATGTTTGTTAGTGTATGACGCTGGCTTCCCCGTCGCCCCAACGCGCGTTTCGCTTCTCTGTTTGGCAGATTCCTGGCTACTGGAGAGACCCTGTCATCACTCCACTTCCAGTACTGAATTGGAATATCCACCTTGTCGGGAATAGTTGCGGACACCTACCGGGCTTGGTGGGACGTTCTCTGTCCAGAATTTATGTCCCTGCCAACCGTGGAAAAGTGGATACATATTGCTGAAAAAATCTGGACAGTCTGCAATTTCCCCAACTGTTTGGGAGCGGTGGATGGGAAACACATCCGGATAATCAAACCCAAAAGAAGTGGATCGGAGTACTATAACTAGTAAAAAGTACTTTTCTACAGTACTCGTGGCCATTGCGGATGCAGACTGTCTGCATTTCATTTTTTGAAAATAAAAAAAACAAAACAATAAAAGTACACATATTTGGTATTGCCGTGTCCGTAACGACCCGCCCTATAAAGCTGTCCCATTAGTTAACCCCTTTAGCGAACCCCTTAAAAAATAAAAATAAAAAATGAAGCAAAAAATAATGATTTATTATCATACCACCGAACAAAAAGTGCAATAACGCGCGATCAAAAAGACGCTTATAAATATCCATGGTACCGCTGAAAACGTCAGCTTGTCCCACAAAAAACGAGCCGCCATACAGCGTCATCCGCAAAAAATAAAAAAGTTATAGCTCGCAGAATAAAGCGATGCAAAAATAATTATTTTTTATATAAAATAGTTTTCATTGCATAAAACCGACAAAACATAAAAAAAGACCTAAATGAGATATCGCTGTAACCGTACTGACCCGAAGAATAAAACCGCTTTATCAATTTTACCGCACGCAGAACAGTGTAAACGCACCCCCCCAAAAGAAATTCTTGAAACACTGGTTTTTGTTCATTCTGCGTCCCAAAAATTGGAATGAAAAGCGATCAAAAAATTTCACGTGCCCGAAAATGGTACCAATAAAAACGTAAACTCGGCCCGCAAAAAATAAGACCTCACATGACTCGGTGGGTCAAAATATGGAAAAATTATAGCTCTCAATATGTGGTGATGCAAAAACTATTTTTACAATAAAAAGCGTCTTTTAGCGTGTGACAGCCGCCAAACATAAAAACCGCCATACATAGTAAATCAAACCCCCCGTTATCACCCCCTTAGTTATGGAAAAATAATAAAATAAAATAAATTTATTTATTTCTATTTTCCCATTAGGGTTAGGGCTAGGGTTAGGGCTAGGGTTAGGGCTGAGATTAGGGTTAGGGATGTGTTGGGGTTAGGGTTGGAGTTATAATTGGGGGGTTTCCACTGTTTGGGCACATCAGGGGCTCTCCAAATGCAACATGGCGTCTGATCTCAATTCCAGCCAATTCTGCGTTGAAAAAATCAAATGGTGCTCCTTCCCTTCCAAGCTCTGCCATGCGCCCAAACAGTGTTTTACCCCTACATATAGGGTATCAGCATACTCAGGACAAATTGCAAAACAACTTTTGGGGTCCAATTTCTCCTATTACCCTTAGGAAAATAAAAAAAAATGGGGGGCAAAAATATCATTTTTGTGGAAAAAAATGTTTTTTTTATTTTCACGCCCAGGCGTTATAAACTTCTGTGAAGCACTTTGGGGTTCAAAGTGCTCACCACTAGAGTTGAGCGAAACGGGTCGAAAAATGTCAAAAGTCGCCGACTTTTGGTAAAGTCGGGTTTCATGAAACGAAACCCGACCCTAGGGTGAGGTCGGCCACGAGCTCGGCGACTTTAGCGCCAAAGTCGCATTTCAAAAGTTTGTTTTCTGCCCTTTTTCAGCCAATCAGGATCCATGGACACTGTGGGCAACGTGATGACATAGGCAGGGGTCACCACCATCTTTGAGAAGGGCATGCAAGTGATTGGCTTGCTTTGGGGGGGCGTCACAGGGGGTATAAAATGGCGTGCACGCCGACCGCCATGTTACTCATGCTGATCTCAGAATAGGGAGAGCTGCTGCTGATTCTGTAGGGAGAGCGTTAGGCAGGGAAGAAGACACCAAAAACTGCTTCTGCTGCTAGCGATTTTGCCTGTACAACACACCAGTCACAGTGTGTGCAGTGCAAGTGGAGGCTATATTTTGCTGGATCAGCTGTGTTGGTTGTTAGGCTGCCTTATAAGGCTTCCTGATAGCTGAATTGCTGTTTTCCCACTGCTCTGCAAACTGCTTTTTTAAAAGCAATCCAAATTTTTTTTTTTGTCCTGGTGAGGTACTGAGCGTGCATTTTTTCACACCATACAGCGGTGTATGCTCCTCACACAGTACCGTGTAACGGCTGTTATCACGGCCACAGTGAAGCTATCTGTGTGTCACTCTGTAAGAATAAGTCGAGGACATGTTCCGTTCTTACAGACCTCCACCTTCTAGTTTTGTCTGCTTTTCAAACAGTTAAGCATATTTGCTGTTTGATCACATTCAAAACTATAGAGAGACAGCGTGTGTCAGTCCGTATACTTAAAAAACACGGAGCTTGACAATTTTACGGACACTGGACAGCGGTGTACGTGCACGCTCCTCTCTCAGTACCATGTAACGGCTGTTATCACGGCCACAGCGAAGCTATCTGTGTGTCACTCTGTAAGAATAAGTCGAGGACATGTTCCGTTTTTACAGACCTACACCTTCTAGTTTTGTCTGCTTTTCAAACAGTTAAGCATATTTGCTGTTTGATCACATTCAAAACTATAGAGAGACAGCGTGTGTCAGTCCGTATACTTAAAAAACACGGAGCTTGACAATTTTACGCACACCGGACAGCGGTGTATGTGCACGCTCCTCTCTCAGTACCGTGTAACGGCTGTTATCACGGCCACAGCGAAGCTATCTGTGTGTGACTCTGTAAGAATAAGTCGAGGACATGTTCCGTTCTTACAGACCTACACTCTAGGGAGATTCCTATTCTGCCCAATTCTATATACACCTTGTAGTTTGTCATACACTAGCCAATTTCTGCCTGTGACATAGCGGTGTGATTTTAACTGGGCCTCACACAACAGTGTCCACAAGTGTGTTCAGAAATTCTACATCTCCCCTGTACTATAGTGACATTTTTCACACCTGCGACATTGAGCCTGTGACATAGCAGTGTGATATTAACTGGGCCTCACACAATCCAACAGTGTCCACAAGTGTGTTCAGAAATTTGACATCTCCCCTGTCCTATATACACCTTGTACCTTGTTTTACATTACTATATAGTTTGTGGGATTTTGTATACATTTTTACCAAAAATGAGGAAGGCTGGTGGAAGAGGCTGTGGAATTGGGCGGGGGTTGCCAGCTGGTAATGATGGTGTTGGTGGTGGATCTGATGGTAGTGGCAAAAGCAAAATAGGACCGAATGCAGGAGGTGTTGAGCCTGCGTCATCGTCTGGCTCCACAAGGCCTCGAAGGCTTAGCTTTCTAGGAGTTGGCAAACCGCTTTTAAAGCCAGAGCATCAGGAAAAAGTTTTGGCTTACATTGCTGACTCAGCCTCCAGCTCTATCGCCTCCTCTTCTGAAGTTGTAAAAAATAAAAGCACTGAGTCATCATTGGAGGGTCGTGTTCATGAACCACACCTTTCCTTGTGTCCTTCACCCCAACCAAGATTGAAGGATGACGCAGGCCATACAACTGATTACTCCATGGAGCTGTTTTCACATACCATGCCTGGGTTATCAAGTGAAATGGTGAATTACCCAGGCCAAGATAAATCTGACATGGAGTGCACTGATGCACAGCCACTGATAGATGATTCTGCTGGTACATTCAGTCAGAGCACTACATTGTCCTCACAGTGTAATGAGCCAGATTCTGACCCTGATGAGACTCAGGTGCCCCTTCCCGCATACTATACCACCATACACGGTGACACAGAGGAAGGTGCACATGACATTGAAGAGGAGGTGATGGATGACCCAGTTGTTGACCAAGATTGGCATCCATTGGGGGAAGAGGGTGCTGCTTCCAATAGCTCAGATGAGGAGGAGGAGCATCCACAGCACACATCGACATCGCAACAGCTGTTATCTGGCAGGCCCGGAGCACTCCAAAGACAGGTTCCAAAAATCAAAAGAGTTGCTGGACAGCTTGTCCAGACGGTCAAAATAGCACAGCGTGCTAGGCCGCAAAATGTCTTCCAAAGTAGGAAGAGTGCAGTGTGGCACTTTTTTGAACAAAATCCTCATGATCAGGCCAAGGTTATCTGTAAGAAGTGTGCAAAGACCTTTAGCCGAGGGAAAAATCTGAAAAATTTGAATACCAGTTGCATGCTTAGACATTTAACCAGCATGCACTTGCAAGTGTGGAAGCAACACCAAACCTCAAGTACCACATGTGCAACTGATCACAAAGAAGGTAGTCAGCAACGCTACATTGTTTCCCCCACTGTAAGCACACCGGTTAGCACAGCAGCAAGTGTTGAGGTGTCGTTGCAAGGCCAAAGCAGTCAGGGAATCCCACTGTTATATCAACGAAAGACTGAATTTAGGCCATCAGAAAGAACACCAACTCCATCACCATCATCAACCCTCTCTCAGTCCGCCCTGTCCACCGCTAGTTCCACCATATGCAGCTCTCAAGTCCAGCTCACCCTCCCAGAGACTATGAGTAGGTCAAGAAAGTACTCAGTCTCTCGTCTGCATACACTGTGTTTGAACGCCCACATTGCCAAACTAATTTCGTTAGAGATGATGCCCTATCGGTTGGTGGAAAGCGCAGCTTTCCGCGAACTCATGGCCTATGCAGTACCACGCTATGACCTACCCAGTTGTCACTTCTTCTCTCGCATAGCCATCCCAGCCCTCCACCATCATGTGAAAGACCGCATTGTCCATGCACTCAAGCAGTCAGTGAGTGGAAAGGTGCACCTCACAACAGATGCATGGTCCAGTCGCCATGGCCAGGGCCGTTACGTGTCCATCACTGCGCACTGGGTTAATGTGGTGGATGCAGGGTCCACAGGGGACAGCGGTGGTGGGACAGAGCTGCCTAGCCTACGGTATAGGAAACAGTTGGCTGTAGGCGTTCGACCCTCCTCCTCCTCATCCTCCTCCAGAAGCGAAAGCTCGTCCACAGAGCGCAGTCGTACGAGCACTCCATCTGCAGCTGCCACTGTTGCACACGAGGTGTCCCCCTATCGAGCAGCTAGTGGAAAGCGTCAGCAGGCTGTGTTGCAGATGATGTGTTTGGGCGACAGACACACCGCGGAGGTGCTGGCCGAGTACTTTCAGCAACAAACTGAGTCATGGCTGGGCAGTATACATCTTGAGGCAGGCAAGGTAGTTAGTGATAATGGCCGTAATTTTGTGGCAGCGTTAGCCCTTTCAAAACTCAGCCACATACCTTGCTTGGCTCACACCTTGAACCTGGTGGTGCAGTGCGTCCTCAACAATTATCCGGAGTTAACAGCCCTGCTCCAGAAGGTGCGAAGACTGTGCACGCACATCCGCCGGTCGCCTGTACACTCCATTCGTATGCAGAAGCTGCAGCGATTGCTCCACCTTCCCAACCACCGCCTCATTATCGACATTGCAACAAGGTGGAACTCCACCCTGCACATGGTTGAGCAGCTGTGCGAACAGAGGCAGGCCATAATGCATTTGTGGGAGGATACACGGTCAGGCACTTTGAGAGCAGATATGGAGTTGACAGGTGTGCAGTGGTCGAAGCTGAAAGACCTCTGTAAAGTCCTTCAGTGTTTTGAGGAATGCACACGACTGGTAAGCGCAGACGACGCCATCCTAAGCATGAGCATCCCACTTATGCGTCTGCTCATGCAAACTTTGACGCACCTTAAGGAGCATGCGTCTGCAGCCAATGTTGACGAGGAAGAGGAGGAGGGAATCCTTGATGACATTCAGCCATTGTCTGCTCAGGGACCTCTCCTGGACGAGGTGGAGGAAGAAGAGGAGGAGGAGGATGATGATGGGGATGATTACTTAGGGGAGGAGGATGCATCTCGTGGGGCAAGGGAAAATGTTGGCGTGGCAAGGTCTGGTACAGGGTTTGAGCGTGACTGGAGGGATGTGGATTTGCCAGAAAGTGCTCCTCCAACCAGCACTCGCAGTACATCATTGACACTGGGAACATTGGCCCACATGTCAGATTATGCCTTGCAGATCCTAAAAAGGGACCCCCCCTCATTGCCAAAATGATGAACGATGACGACTACTGGTTGGCCAGCATCCTGGATCCACGCTATAAAGGCAAATTACAAAACATCATGCCACACGAGAACCTTGACCTAATATTGGCTAATAAGCAAGCAACTCTGGTAAACTGGTTGGTTGAGGCATTCCCAGCACACAGCAGCGGTGATGGTTCTCACACGAGCCGTACGGGCCGGGGGCAGCTTGGCATAGGTGTTCGTGGTGCACACAGCAGAAGTGGCGTTGGAGACAGGGGTTTCATGACAATGTTGTGGACTGATTTTTCAAGTACCGCTCACACAACTGATAATACTGCATCGATGGAAAGTGACAGGAGACAGCAGTTGTCAACTATGGTTACAAACTACTTTTCCTCCCATATCGATGTTCTCCCGCACAAGTCATTCCCCATTGACTATTGGGCCGATAAACTGGACACCTGGCCTGAATTGGCACAACATGCCTTACAGGAGCTCGCTTGCCCAGCTGCAAGTGTGCTATCGGAAAGAGTATTCAGTGCAGCTGGATCAATCCTGACAGAAAAAAGGACCCGTCTGTCAACCCAAAATGTGGATGATCTAACCTTCATTAAAATGAACCATGCATGGGTTTCCAAGGATTTTGTCCCACCTTCCCCTGATGACACATAGGGTGACAGAAAAATGGCTTGCTTTGGTCCTCCTCTTCCTGGGACTTGAACAATTTCGCCTTTTGCATCAGCTGAATGTCCAACATCAACATATGCCACTTTCTAAAACTCCCTAACTGTGCTGCCTCCCCCCCGATGGCCGGGGTCACCACCTAGCGCATGAAACCGTACGAGTGCCGTTGCCCTGGACAGGTGGGTAGGCCGACTCTTGGGCGCGGGCACTGGCACAGGGTCCCTCATAGTGCAATCAAGTGTCTCTGACGGTGGTGGTGCACACCCGCCGTCAGACACACCGCCGTACTATGAGGGGCCCAGTGCCAGTACCGACGCCCACGAGTGGGCCCCCCTTGCTTGGGCAGGGCCCCAGCATTTGCAATCTTTACCTCTCCCTGCTCCTCCGCTGTGTAGTCTGGGCCGTCAAATCCATACTGGGCCTGACACCGTCTGAGCCTGCCTCCTGATCTATAGACATATATTTTGAATGTGTACACTATGCTATCCATACATGTTATCCGGGGATACGGTACCCTTTCTCACCTTTGTGCAATCACGTGTAATCCATACTGGGCCTGACACCGTCTGAGCCTGCCTCCTGATCTATAGACATATATTTTGAATGTGTACACTATGCTATCCATACATGTTATCCGGGGATACGGTACCCTTTCTCACCTTTGTGCAATCATGTGTAATCCATACTGGGCCTGACACCGTTTGAGCCTGCCTCCTGATCTATAGACATATATTTTGAATGTGTACACTATGCTATCCATACATGTTATCCGGGGATACGGTACTCTTTCTCACCTTTGTTCAATCACGTGTAACCTGCACTTACTGGGAAATCATCGTTCGCGGGTAATAATTGTAATCCCAGATGCCCATCACTAACGTTGTTCAGCGGGTTATCTGCACCTGTAAGCGACAAACGCTGGCCTTTTCAGTGTAGCGCACATGCAGCCACGGACATGTAAGGGCATGACACACCAGTTATTGGCCAATCTCACGTGCCAGAGCCTCGCGTGTCCCTCTAGTAAGCCGGACTCGGACCGCAGGGAATGACGGAGTCTCGTTCGTTAACGGAATTAAGCTTGCAATGTGTGCATCTTTTTTGTGGCTGGATGGTTGAGGTTGCCCATGTTGAGTCAAATTACGCCGTAGCCTCCACTCCTGGTGGTGCCCTTCTGGACATTCCTTTAAGGTTCAGCTTTGCAACCATACTGCCCACGTAAAACAAACACTTTGCCTTCATGAACGCTGTTTGGAGGGTCGTGACTCGTGGGAATAACGCCGCCCAATAAGTTAACCTGCTAGAGAGATCCTTCGTCGCTCCCAAGCATGACATCACACTCCCTAGGAGGAAGGTAATGCCACTGTGGTGACCGTACTCCTGGGGGCGACACAAGTGCACTGATGCCCAGCCACTGCTCGATGAATCTGCTGGTACATTGACCCAGACCACTACATTCCCCTCGCACGCTACACGGCCTGAATCTGACCCTAATGAAACTCAGGTTACCCTTCCCATATACTGTTCCATCTTACACGGTGACAAAGAGGAAGCTGCAGATGAAAGTCCAGGTTCGGCACACCCGCCATCAGACACACCACTGTACTATCAGGGGCCCTGTGCCAGTGCCGTCGCCAACAAGTGGGCCCCCCCTGCTTGCTCAGGATCACAGCACTTGCAAGGTTGAAATACTGTGCAGTGAGATGGAAGATGGGGACGACGAGGAGTCCAGACTAGTACAGGGATTCCCTAGTGAGGAGACTTATTTCATTGTTTTCAATGTTGGGACAGCAACTTTTGGGGAGCACTATACTCTGGAGAATGATAGATGGGGCCCACCATACACTGGAACATTCCAAAGGTGGACATCAGACACTGGAGCAGCATTTACAGGGCCCATTATACACTAGAGCATTAGAAATGGGGCCATTATGTTTGGAGCATTATTTGGGCCCATAAGACAGTGGAGCTTCATCCATGGGGACCAACATATACTGTAGCATTATGTGGAGCTCATCATATACTGTTTCAAACATTATATGGGACCAATGATTCTGTATGGAGAAATAGATGGGCCTCATCATGAGATGTAAAAAGTGAAGTATTTTTCATTGTACTATACCACTATTTCTCTGCCGTATCGGAGCATCATGAGTTGTGGTATGTGTTAAAGGGGCGTTCTTTTGCCCAGGGCACATGAAAACCTGGAGCCAGCCCTACCCCCCCACAACTTTAGCCAAATAACCCCCATTTTTCAGTGCGTAACTAGTATTATGAAGTTAATTAAGGTTGACCAGCTTAAGTAAGAAGAATTGATGCTTTGGCATTCAAATGGGCACTGTAGGTGTGTTTCCTGTCCTCCTCTCACTGCTGACTTTAATTCCCCATTGACTTACATTGGGTTTTGTGTTTCAGTCGGAAGCCCGACTTTTCCCTATAGTCGGCCGATTTTGCTCGACCCGACTTTTGGAAAAGTCGGGTTTCATGAAACGAAACTCGACCCTAAAAAAGCAAAAGTCGCTCAACTCTACTCACCACACATCTAGATAAGTTCCGTGGGGGGTCTATTTTCCAAAATGGGGTCACTTGTGGGGAGTTTCAATAGTTTAGGTACATCAGGGGCTCTCCAAACGCACATGACACCCGCAGACCAATCCATCAAAGTCTGCATTCCAAAACGTCACTACTTCCCCCGACGTTTGCCCATACAGTAGTTTTCTGCCACATATGAGGTATCATGGTACTCAGGACAAATTGGACAACAACTTTTGGGGTCCAATTTCTCCTGTTACCCTTGGGAAAATAAAAAAATGGAGATTAATTGATCATGTTCATGGAAAAAATATGATTTTTTTATTTTCATGCCTGGGCATTATAAACTTCTGTGAAGCCCTTGGGGGTTCAAAGTACTCACCACACATCTAGATAAGTTCTGTGCAGGGTCTAGTTTCCAAAATGGGGTCATTTCTGGGGGGGGGTTTCCACTGTTTTGGTACATTAGGGGCTCTCCAAAGGCAACATGACACCTGCAGACCATTCCATCAAAGTCTGCATTCCAAAACGTAGTTTTCTCCCACATATGGGGTGTCAGCATACTCAGGACAAATTGGACAACAACTTTTGGGGTCCAATTTCTCCTGCTACCCTTGGGAAAATAAAAAAAATCGGGACTAAAAGATGATGTTTGTTGAAAAAATACGATATTTTTATTTTCACGCCCGGTCGTTATAAACTTCTGTGAAGCACTGGGGGGTTCAAAGTGCTCACCAAACATCTAGATAAGTTCCTTAGGGGGTCTAGTTTCCAAAATGGGGTCACTTGTGGGGGGTTTACACTGTTTAGGTACATCAGGGGCTCTCCAAAAGCAACATGACACCCGCAGACCATTCCATCAAAGTCTGCATTCCAAAACGTCACTACTTCCCTTCCGAGCCCCGACGTGTGCCCATACAGTAGTTTTCTCCCACATATGAGGTATCAGCGTACTCAGGACAAATTGGACAACAACTTTTGGGGTCCAATTTCTCCTTGTACCCTTGGGAAAATAAAAAAATTGGTGACTAAAAGATGATGTTTGTGGAAAAAATATAATTTTTTTATTTTCACGCCCGGGCGTTATAAACTTCTGTGAAGCACTGGGGGGTTCAAAGTGCTCACCACACATCTAGATAAGTTCCTTGGGGGGTCTAGTTTACAAAATGGTGTCATTTGTGGGGGCTTCTACTGTTTTGGTACATTAGGGGCTTTCCAAACGCGACATGGTGTCCGATCTCAATTCCAGCCAAAAACGTCAAATGGCGCTGCTTCCCTTCCGAGCTCTGCCATGCGCCCAAATAGTGGTTTACCCCCACATGTGGAGTATCAGCGCACTCAGGACAAATTGCACAATATCTTTTAGGGTCCTGTTACCCTTGGAAAAATAAGAATTGAGGGTGAAAAGATCATTTTTGTGGAAAAAATATGATTTTTTAATTGTACCAGTGGCTGTATGTTATAAACTTCTGTTAAGCCCTTGGGGGTTCAAAGTTCTCACCACACATCTAGATAAGTTCCTTGGGGGGGTCTAGTTTCCAAAATGGTGTCATTTGTGGGAGGTTTCCACTGTTTTGGTACATCAGGGGTTTTCCAATCGCGACATGTTGTCCGATCTCAATTCCAGCCAAAAACTTCAAATGGCGCTGCTTACCTTCCGAGCTCTGCCATGCGCCCAAATAGTCATTTACACCCACATATGGGGTATCAGTGTACTCAGGACAAAGTGCACAATAGCTTATAGGTTCCTGTCACCCTTGGAAAAATAATAATTGGGGGTGAAAAGATCATTTTTTGGAAAAAATATGATTTTTTAATTGTACCGCTGTACGTTATAAACTTCTGTGAAGCCCTTGTGGTTCAAAGTTCTCACCACATATCTAGATAAGTTCCTTGGGGGGTCTAGTTTCCAAAATGGGGTCACTTGTGGGGGGTTTCCACTGTTTAGGTACATCAGGGGCTCACCAAACGCGACATGGCGTCCGATCTGAATTACAGCCAATTTTGCATTGAAAAAGTTAAACGGCGCTCCTTCCCTTCTGAGGTCTGCCATGCGCCGAAACAGTGGTTCCCCCCCACATATCAGGTATCAGCGTACTCAGGAAAAATTGCACAATAACTTTTGCAGTCCAATTTCTCCTGTTACCCTTGGTAAAATAAAAAAATTGAACCTGAAGTATTTTTTTTGTGAAAAAAAGTTAAATGTTCATTTTTTTTTAAATATTCAAAAAATTCCTGTGACGCACCTAAAGGGTTAATAAACTTCTTGAATGTGGTTTTGAGCACCTTAAGGGGTGCAGTTTTTAGAATGGTGCCACTTTTGGGTATTTTCTATCATATAGACCCCTCAAAGTGGCTTCAAATGAGATGTGGTCCGTAAAAATAAAATGGTGTTGCAAAAATGAGAAATCGCTGGTCAATTTTTAACCCTTATAACTTCCTAACAAAAAAAAAATTTGGTTCCAAAATTGTGCTGCTGTAAAGTAAACATGTGGGAAATGTTATTTATTAAGTTTTTTGTGTGCCATATCTCTGTGATTTAAGGGCATAAAAGTTCAAATTTGGAATATTGCGAAATTTTCACCAAATTTCTGTTTTTTAAACAAATAAACGCAAGTTATATGAATGAAATTTTACCACTAACATGAAGTACAATATGTCACGCAAAAACAATGTCAGAATCACCGGGATCCATGGAAGCGTTTTAGATTTATAACCTCATAAAGGGACAGTGGTCAGAATTGTAAAAATTGGCCCCGTCATGAACGTGTAAACCACCCTTGGGGCTTAAGGGGTTAATACAAATTTTAATAATGCCCCATGGCCAAGCGCAGTCATGGGGGGCTTACATTGAGCTCCGCTTATTCCTGCCCTCTTTTTTCAGGGCTTATCTACAGCATTCTTTAATTCAGTACTTTTCTATGCCCTCAACAGGGCAGAAAAGTACGCCTGCGAAGGAGCGTGATGCCAGGGAGCCTGTGAAACAAGCAGGAGGGCGGAGATCATAAGATGGGAGGTGCCGGACCGGACCTGCGACACCCATCAGAGTCACACTACAGTATAATACGGATGAGTGCTAGGCGATAAAAAAATCGCCTAGCACGCATCCCAATGTTAATCTATGGGGCATCTCCCATCATCCGATTTTTTTTTCTCGCACGTGAAATTGCATCATGCTGCGATTGTCAGCGTATCTCGGCTGAGAATCGCCAATGCAAGTCTATGGGTGCGAGAAAATAACAGCATACACACGGACCATGCGTGTGACTTGCGAGAAATACGCAGGCATTGTCCAGGTGACAGGAAATTGCCTCAGCCAATGCTTTGGCATGCTAATTAGCCTTGGAAGTTCTGGAACAAGGAAATAGCACGCCTCCAAGGAGTACAGCAAGATGGCCAGGCAAATTAATGTTGAGCTACTGATTGTACTTGTACAGGAGACCCCAGAACTTTGGGATGTACGTGATGCACATTATGTCGACCCTGCTCGCAAAGATGCCTCATGGCAACGGATCTGCCGGCAAATGTTTCCAAACTATGCAGAATGGACACCTGAGGTTCAGCAGGAAATGAGTAAGTACCAACCTAAATATACAAACCCAAAGCATGTTTTAACATTAATCCACAAATGAAGCTAACAGGAACCTATGTGATGTTCTGATTGCTAGTCTGCATGTTTGCCATTATACACTTGTGAATTAGCATGGCACAGCAGCCTTTTAAGCTACATTTCACTATGCTTTCACTGTGATCCTAATGTCAAACATTTTATGGATTATTTTGCAGTGTGTGATATGCTGTACTGTATCTGTTTTCATTCTGACCAAAGTCAGGTCTGCCAGATCACCAGTGAGGCCAAATTAGGAGTTTACGCCCTTAATTTACAAGTGCTTGGAGACAAAGGAGACTGCACACACAGGTCGTGGGCAAATCACGTTATCTGATGTGATGAAACACAAGGCAATATTTTATACCATTTACAACAAATGTAACTCTATGTAGCTCATGTAGCCCCCACCGCTTCCCCAGGGTCATACTTTGTTTACAATGTCCCCAGAACGTGTTGTTGCTGACTATTGAGAACATATATGATAACAAGTATAGTCTCCTTGAAGCAGAGACTAATAGTCTGCTGTGTCATGAGAATAAAAAACATAGCAATTAAAAGCAAAAGGCAATTGAAGAATTAAAGGCAGTTAAAGGCATTTAAAGGCAAACCATTAACCCTTCTATATCAATTTCCCCTTTTGTAAATGGTATAACCTTTGCCACAGGGTCAGCTGATGTCCACAAAGGAGCTACTGTCTCATGGGTCTAGTACCCATAAGGGGCTTCCTACCTGCTTTGCCCATCCACCCTCAGTGTGGACACTCACTTTCCCATCAGCAATGGCTATCTGGTGTTTATGCTAAACTACAGAAGGTTCAGCCTTAGATTTTTTTTTTCACCCATACATTATTCAGTAGCTTAAGTAATACATATATTAGCGCTTTTACGGCTACATAAAACAATAAGCAAAACAACAAAATTTGCATACAAGTCTGTACAATGCCAAAAATCCATCCTGCTAGGCCATTAAACCAATTTGCTGGATAAAAAAAAAAAAAAAAGAGAATGTGTTACCCCACCTGGAGTCTGTTTGCACTGTGTTGTTTTAACCATTGGTCTCTAAGTTCACCTATTTTGTCTATACTGGCCCTGATCTGGAGATTGCCAGCAGGTTCAATATAATTACAACAGGTGGGACCAATTATTTGACATATTCCTCCTTCTTTTGCTGTCAGATAATCTAGTACTATAGTATGTTGGTTAGTAATTATGATTGTCTCTGTATTGTATTAGTTTCATTAAGATCTTCAAGAATCTGGAAAATCTGATCATCCAGATAGTCGGTAGCTTCCACTAATTTATCCCACATTTGTGTTATGAAGTGGTATATTAGCATACTACTGAATATTTTATTTGTTATCCCCATTTCTACTAGATGCGCCTACCATTTGGACGCGGCTTACTGTCTGCAGCCCTTCTATACAAAGTATGAATTGGAACTGCGGCTGTGTCTATTTTACTATGAGGAACAATGAAAGTGGCTGGTGTTAGTTTGGCAAGAGTGTAAATTCCTCTTATGTCTGGGCTCACCCATCTGGGAGAACACAAATGTGGCCGGGGGTCTGTATACATTGGTATAAACTCAAAAGTCCTGACATAGGCTTATGGGCACACCAAGTATTATTCATTTGTTTTCCACTTATACCAGATGTACATTTACCCCTTTCTTTCCTTATTTTACCCGTAGATGCTTTACGGCCTTCAACACCATCTTGGTACACCGTCTCATTAACCTGTGTTTGATCATGAGTGTATATACGGAAGCAATTATTGTCCTCACCACAGGTATTTGCTCCAGTGTGTTGAAGACTGAACGACAGTCCATCATTGGGAATGGGGTCTGAGTGAGGGATTTCAGTCCTACTCCTAGCGACCATATTTCCAACATCTGAATCATATTCCCGCCACCACATTTGTACTTTAGGCCGCGTTACATTAAACTGAAACCAGGGATTAGCGGCCCATCTGATTATAGCCAATGAGGCAGATATGTCACGGGGCACATCTTTTCCCCAAAACCTAGACTGAGTCCAAGTCTCATTGTGTATGCAGTGTGGGGTTAATACCTTCCATGGTTCTAGAGGTAAGGCTAAGTATGGCATAGTCCTTGCAGATACTGGGCACTATGTATAGATCCAACAGTCTTTCGATTTCTGTCCTTCCATGTCCTTTATAAGAACATGATGTTGAATAAGTTTGTTGTCCCAGTCAACATTTAAGAGTTTGTCCTGTGTCTCTGTAGAGTGCAGTAATCCTGTCACTGCCAGCAAGGTGATTAGGAGAACAGTCATTCTGCTGTTGAAAGGACCTTATTTCTGTGACTGGCGTGGATCCAGGTGGGCTTTCCCTCAAGTTTTACTGAGGTGAATGTGGTCAGCTGGACTTGGAAGGGGCCGTCAAATCGTGGGTCTAGACTCCTCACATGTCTGCGTATGACCACCCAAACACCTGGATTCAGCTGGTGCACGGTCTGCACTGGCATTAGCATCTGGAATGGATGAGAACACATGTTTATGCACCACATTAAGTCTTTTCTGCAAAGCCTGGACATAAGCTGTCATAGCACCGTGTTGCATTTGTAGCACCTGTGGGAAGTACAGACCAATCTTTGGTGCACTACCAAACAGGACATCAAAAGGAGACAAGCCTGTCTTTCTATTTGGAGTGTGTCTGACTGAAGAGTGCAAGAGGCAAGCACTCTACCCAGCTCTTTCCTGTCTCTTCCATGGCCTTTTGAATTTTCAGTTTAAGCGTTCCATTTAGTCTTTCCACTTTCCCACTACTTTGTGGCCTATATGGTGTATGAAATGCTTGCTGCACACTCAGGGCCTGCATGACTTCCCTCATTATTTCTCCCGTGAAGTGTGTACCCCTATCGCTTTCTATGGTTTCTGGGACACCAGAACTGCAGGTCAGTTCTTTCATCAGTTTGTCTGCAGTCGTTTTAGCATTGTCACTTTTTTTTTTTTTTTTAACCGGATAGGCTTCCGGCCAACCAGAGAAGAGATCTACACATACTAGGATATTTGCATACACTCCTACCTTGGTAGCTATAAGTAGTCAATCTGCAGTCTCTAAAACGGGTAGAGAGACCTAGGTGTCGCTTTCTTAGTGACTTTTACTGTTTTACCTGGGTTGTGCTGTGCACAGATGAGGCATGATTGTACAAGTTTCGAGGCTGCGTAACTGGAACCAGGAGCGATCCAGAAGGCATTTACCATGGCACACATGTGACTTTTTGAGGCGTGAGTGGGGCCATGTGTTGCTTGCACCATAATTGGGAACAGGTACTTCTGTAGGCACAATTTATCCTTATTCTCCCATACGCCATTTGAGTTCAGCTCAGCTCCCAGTCTCCCCCAGTGTTCCTTCTCTGTTAGGTCAGGACATCTAGGCTCAGTGTAGCTGGAATACGCTGACTCCCTGCCACCGTCCACTGCTCCCTAGGCTGCCTTGCTGCTACTTTAGCAGACTCGTCTGCCCTTCTGTTGCCCTCTACCTCCATGGAGTCACCTTTTGTGTGTGCTTTTACCTTGACAATGCCAACCTGGACTGGTAACATCAACGCCTCCATCAATTGTTTCACCAGCTCTGCATTTTTAATGGGCTTACCGGCTGATGTAAGAAATGCTCTGCTTCTCCAGATAGTGCCATAATTATGGGCTTTTCCACATGCATAATTCGAATCTGTGTAAATATTAGCGACTTTACCTGCAGCGGCTCTACACGACTCAGTGAGTGCCTTCAACTCTGCCTCCTGTGCCGACATTTGAGGGGGGAGTGGTTCAGCTCGGATTACCTCATGTGAGGATACTACTGCATATCCAGGGTAGAATCATCCATCCTGGTGGTATCTGGAGCCATCTACAAAAAACTCAAAATCTGCATTAGGAACAGGTTTTTCATGAGCGTGTGCAAAACCCACTGTCTCCTGACTCATCAGTTCTATGCAGTCATGTTCATGCGTCATGTCAAAGTACTCTTCCTCACTTGCTAATACGGTCACCAATTCCCCCTTTTCTGAATCCACAGGCAGGAGAGTGGCTGGATTCAGAACGTTACATCTTTTGAGAGTGACATACTCAAGAATTAGTAGAGCGCATTCAAGTCGGAGCTGTCTGGCCATAGACAGATGTTTTGGTTGAACTTATACGAGTATGGAATGGATGTCATGTAGGGAATAAGTTGGCAAAGGAAAAGTCAGCGTGATCTCACATGCCTTTCCTAGTAGTAGTGTAGCTGCTCCTATCGCACGGACACACGTAGGTGACCCTCTGATCACTGGGTCTAATTGTGCTGAGTAGTAAGCTATGGTCTCTGTTTCCCTCCATGTTGTTGTGTCAGTACTGCGGTAGCATGTCCTCCCTGCTCTGTGCAAAACAAGAAAAATGGCTGGTCATAGTTTGGAATGCCTAAGGCTGGGGCTGACACAATGAACACTTTGAGAGAATGGAAGGAATCAATTACTTCTTGAGTGAGATCATAGGGGTCTGCTGACAAGCAGTCATAAAGTGGTTGCATCATTTCTGAAGCAGACCTTATCCAAGGCCTACAGTAGGTCACCAAGCCTAGGAAAGTGCGTAGATGCTGATGTGACCTGCGTAGAGGGAGATTTTGAATTGCCTGTTTTGTCTTCAGTCAGGTGTCTTGTACCTTCGGAAATACAATGTCCCAAAAATGTCACCTTTTGTTTGCCATACTGTAATTTGTCACGTGAGAACTTGCAACCCTTTCCTGCTAAAAAGAATAGCAAGAAACTTATAGCTTTCCTGCAGGACATCTGGTCCGGGCAGAAGTACAATCGGCGGATGAGGTGATTGCCACTACTCAAGGATCCCTGCCATCGCTGTTGAATAGATGGCAGGGGATTTCTTTCCCCCCCTTGTGGGAGGACTGTCCAACAATATTGTTTACCTTCATGAGTAAAAGGAAAAAAAGATACTGACAGCCAGGGTGCAGGGGTACAGAGAAAAATGCACCCGCTAAATCAGTGACTGAAACATGTTGACGTTGCTGGGATCTGTGACAGTAATGTGTGTGGATCAGGGACAATTGAGGTCACACTCTCTGTAACATCATTAATAGCCCTTAAGTCATGAACTATTCTGTGTCAGGAGAACCCTTGGGTCCTTTTTTCTTAATGGGATACAAAAGGGGTGTTGCAGGGGGAAGATCTTTGCACCAGAACCCCTGCCTTAACAAACTCTTTAATATTCCTGCTCAGGGCCATTGATTTGGCTAGGCTCAAGGGTTATTGCTTTAAACAAGGAGTGTTTCCTTCTTTCAATTTAATCATGACAGTAAATTCATAGGGGTATTGTCACTACCAATAAGTTTTCTAAGCACCACAATTCCAGCACCTCACTGTTTCTAGGTCCCTTGGTCCCCTATTACGTCTCCACTGTTTTCCTTGTGCTCCAGCATACATGACAGGTTGTCTTATCGTCCTTGTTTGTTCAATTATTTTAGCTACCTTAAGGAGGTCTTTCGGATCTACATATCTCCATTCAGAAAAAAAACAAACAGTGCCGTGTTTCTTTACGAAAATGGTCCAGAGCAATATTCCTTGTGAAGTATGAGAGCAACAACAAAATGGGTTCTTAAACCTTTCATTAAGACAGGAATCTCTCTCCATATCTCTTTTTCCTCCATGCCACCGTGCTCTTTGGCCTGGCATAATCACCTCTTACTGTTTACATGGGTTCAGTAACCTGCTCCAGATGATCCACGGGAGCAGAGAATTCCTCACCGGAACCTTGATCTCCACTAACCGCACGACTTCACATCCTTCCCGCTCACAACCGAATGGAGAGCCGGTCCAGTGCAGCTCGCCAGCCGTGTGACATCACTGGTCCTAGCCTATCTCCATTCAGGTCTGCCTGTCTGTACTGTGTCTCGTAAGTCTTTGTTCATACCGTCAATGAATGCATTCGCCAGTATTTTAACATCAAGTGGGTTTATGCGAATGTACCCCATGTCTGACCATTTCAGCTGTAACCGTCCAAAGTACATCTCTACACTCTCTCCTTTCTGCTGTGGCATGTTAGTCAGGAGTACAGACTACTCTGATTGTTCCACTGTAGCCCACTGTTTTAGTGACTCACAGTACGTCTCCCCAGACTGTGCAGATTTATCATCCATGCCCCAAGCCTGATTCTTTGCCACCTCTGTGTGTGTCTTAATTATGTGTCCTAGTATGTCACCTGCCTTTAAACTCACCAACCTCTCTAGGCCTGCCAAGGTACACTTATATGTCCGCTGTATTTCCTTTATGTGTCTGTGGGTCGCCCTCCCAGGCCTGTGGGGCACTCGGAACCAGGCCGGTGTCGGCGGGATGTGTCACAGCAGCAGTGACCCGGTCCGTGGCCCTGGGCACCCAAGCAATGGTGGGAATTTGTAATGCAGTTTTAAATGGATAGTTCGTGACGCCACCTGTGGTGTTCGGCAAGGGAGGTGTTGGGCCGATGCTGCATGCAGATCCGCTGGGACTGATGGTGTGGTGCAACAAAGATGGTGTAGCTCCCCACAGGTGGAGCTGTAGTCCCAGGGCAATGTAGCTGTGTGAGTAGAGGAGTAGCGCAGAATGGTGTAGATGCTGGTACCCAGAGGTAGCGGTACTGAAGATGTTAGTGCACGAATGAATGTAGGACACCAGGGCTTGCAGTTTCAAAGCTTTACTCACAGTCCGTGATACACACTGGTGCCTGCCTCCGTGCCGTGTTCTTCGGGACAGAGACTCAATCAACCTCCCGGGCAAGTCAGAGCTTTCTTCTCCAACACTCCGCCAACATGTATCCTTCTGAACGACTCCTCTATAGCGCCTGGTGGTGTGAAGCGCCCCATTACTTAGTTACCCTGGAATGCCTCTTACTAGATGGGCAGGGGAAGAGTCTTGAGGAGATCATTTGCATATTCCCAGTGCCTTCTGGGATAAGTGAAGAGTCTCCGCGAGCTCAACGATCACTGGGTTTTGGCCGTTGCAGCTGAAAAGAGGAAATCGGAAAACTGCGCGCCTTTCTGCGTGCGAATTTTGGCTCATCTTTCATCGTTTTTAAGAAATCTCAATATGGAAGAGGTCAGGAGCCATTTGGTGAGCTGCATTTCTTGCTACATGTTCACAGACTTACCAGTGGAAAAGCCAAACTTCACATGCCACAAATGCAAGCTTGTGTCCCTGTTGGAGGAAAAGTTGCAAAGTCTCGAAGAGAGGTTAGCTACGTTGAAGATCATTAAGGAAGGTGAAGAGTTCTTAGACAGAGCAGAATTATCTCTTCATGTTACAGAAAGAGAAGAAATTTGAAGTGCACCTAAAGAAACAGAGGAATGGAGACATGTGACCCAGAGAAGCAGGAGGATCGAGAGGCAGTCAGCACCCATACTTCTCAGGAATCAGTACCAGACTCTCACGCAGGAAAACGATGAAGAAATACATCAGGATAAGTCTTTGCCCACAAACAGCAACCTTGTACGCCTTCAGAGTCCTCCTGGATGGAGAAAGAAAAATGTTGTGAAGAAGAAACGGAGAGTGGTGGTCATGGGGGATTCCCTGTTGAGAGGAACAGAGGCCGCTATCTGCAGACCGGATATAACTTCAAGAGAAATGTGCTGTCTTCCAGGTGCAAAAATTAAAGATGTGTCTGACAGGATATCAGGACTCTTCAGACCTACAGATGACTACCCATTCCTGCTACTACATGTGGGGACAAATGACACCGCAAGAAATGACCTGGAAACCATCTGCAGAGACTTTGAAGACTTAGGCAAGAAAGTGAAAGAACTGGGAGCGCAGGTGGTCTTCTCTTCCATCTTCCCAGTGTATGGCCATGGAACAAGGAGGTGGAATAAAATTCTGCAGGTGAACAACTGGCTACGTCGATGGTGCCGTCAGCAACGATTTGGATTTCTGGATCACGGAGTGAATTACCTTTACGATGGACTACTTGCTAGAGATGGGGTGCACCTTACGAAAACTGGAAAACATGTATTTGGAAGTAGCCTTGCTACACTTGTAAGGAGAGCTTTAAACTAGAACAACATGGGAAGGGAAGCAAAAGACCAGAAAAAGCCATACACCTGACAAATGCTATTGAGAACTCTGTTATTAGAAGTGGAAAGGAAGAACAAAGACAAAAGAATCTAATTAATAAAAAATATTGGAGAAAGAGAAACCAATCACAAACTAAAATGTTTCTATACTAATGCACAAAGCATGGGCAACAAACAAGGAGAATTGGAACTACTAACACAGGAAAAGAAATATGATGTCATTGGAATCACTGAAACTTGGTGGGACAATACACATGATTGGAATACAAGACTAGAAGGATACAACTTATTTGCAAGAAACAGACTTGATAAACGAGGAGGAGGTGTCACATTGTATGTTAGAAACGCATATATCTGCACAGAGATTGAAGATTCAGAGACTGGGAGTTCTGTGGAAACTGTTTGGGTAAGAATACAAGGACAGAACAATGGAAAGGACACCATTGTAGGCATTTACTACAGGCCTCCTGTGCAAGCTGAAGATATGGATGAACTCTTTATGCATCAAATGGCCAAGTTCTCCAAAAAATATGACATAGTTGTTATGGGAGATTTCAACTATCCAGACATTTGTTGGGAATCTCTCTCAGGCAAAACTAACAGGTCAAGGAAATTCTTATCCTCTCTTGCTGACAACTTTATCTTCCAAAAGGTAGGGGAGAAAACAAGGGGAACTGCTACCTTGGATCTAATCCTTATAAACAGGGAGGAAATGGTTGAGGAGGTAAAAGTGGCTGAGACCCTAGGAGGTAGCGACCATGCTATTTTAGAATTTTGGATAACTAGAGGAGGAAGACCTGTGAAGACTCAGACGTCAAGGTTAGATTTCAGAAAGGAAGATTTTAAGGGATTCAGAAAGAGAATTGGAGGGATCCAATGGCTGGATATCCTTAAAGACAAAAATGTCCAGGAAGGATGGGAAATCTTGAAAAATGAAATTCTCAAAGCATAATTGTTAACAATTCCAAAAAGAGGGAAGAATAGGAAGCATTTAAGGAAGCCAGGATGGATGAACACAGAACTTAAGCACATGCTAAAAAGGAAGAAAAAAATGTTTATAAAATGGAAAGAGGGAGGCATATCTAAAGAAGAATATAATGCTGTCTGCAGAACCTGCAGGGCATAAATCAGATTACTAAAGCTGACAATGAATTGAGGCTTGCAAGAGATGTCAAAAGCAATAATAAAGGATTTTGGGGATATGTCAAAAGTAAAAGAAAAGTCAAAGATGCTATAGGATTTTTACAAGATGAAAATGATGAAATGGTAAGACAGGATGTTGAGAAGGCCGAACTTTTAAATTCCTATTTTGCATCTGTTTTCTCTCAGAAAGGAAATGTAACATCAACTGTTCTTCACTGTCCTATTAAGGGAATAGAAGAATCCAGGATATCTATAAACAGAAAGATAGTGAGGAAACACTTAGCTAACCTAAATGAATTCAAGTCTCCAGGTCCAGATGAATTACACCCCAGAGTACTGAAGAAGATAGCAGAAGAAATTTTTGAACCCCTCTCCATAATCTTTGAAAATTCTTGAAGAACAGGAGAAGTCCCAGAAGACTGGAGAAGAGCAAATGTTGTTCCTATCTTCAAAAAGGGGAAGAAGGTGGACCCAGGCAACTATAGGCCGGTGAGTCTGACTTCTATACCAGGAAAGATCTTTGAACAAATTATTGAACAACATGTATGTCAGTACCTGGATAAGAATGAAGTGATTAAACAGAGTCAGCATGGGTTTGTAACTAATAAGTCATGCCAGACTAACTTAATTTCCTTCTATGACGGAATCACTGATTGGGTGGATCAAGGAAATGCTGTAGATATAGTATATCTTGACTTCAGCAAAGCATGTGACAAAGTATCTCATACAATCCTTATTGAAAAAATGACTAAGTATGGAATGAACAAGGCAACTGTTAGGTGGATTCATAACTGGCTTAGTGATTTAGTGATCGGACCCAGAGAGTGGTCGTAAATGGCTGCACATCCAGTTGGAAGAATGTCTCAAGTGGGGTACCACAGGGCTCTGTCCTGGGCCCTGTATTGTTCAACATCTTTATTAATGATTTAGATGAAGGAATTGAGGGTAAACTGATTAAATTTGCTGATGACACAAAGCTAGGAGGGATAGCTAATACTAGAGAAGAGAGAGAGAGGATTCAAAAAGATATAAATAAACTGGAGAAGTGGGCAGCAACTAACAGAATGGTTTTTAACAGGGAAAAATGCAAAGTACTACATCTGGGCAATAAAAATGAAAAAGCATATACAGAATGGGAGGAATAGGCCTAAACAACAGCACATGTGAAAAAGACTTGGGTATACTAATAGATCACAGACTGAATATGAGTCAACAGTGTGATGCAGCAGCAAAAAAGGCAAATGCAATTCTAGGATGTATTAACAGAAGCATACAGTCTAGATCACGTGAAGTCATTATTTCCCTCTATTCCTCTTTGGTCAGACCTCATCTGGAATATTGTGTCCAGTTTTGGGCACCACATTTTAAAAAAGACATCAACAAACTGGAGCAAGTTCAGAAAAGAGCAACCAGAATGGTGACCGGTCTGCAAACCCTGTCTTATGAGGAAAGGTGGCAGGATTTGGGATTGTTTAGTTTGCAAAAGAGAAGACTGAGAGGAGACTTAATAGCTGTCTACAAATATCTAAAGGGCTGTCACATTGTAGAAGGATCAACTTTATTCTCATTTGCACAAGGAAAGACTAGAAGCAATGGGATGAAACTGAATGGGAGGAGACACAGATTAGATATTAGAAAAAACTTTTTGACAGTTAGAGTGATCAATGAGTGGAACAAGCTGCCACGAGAAGTGGTGAGTTCTCCTTCAATGGAAGTCTTCAAACAGAGGCTGGACAGACATCTGACTGGGATGATTTAGCGAATCCTGCTTTGAGCAAGGGGTTGGACCAGATGGCCCAGGAGGTCCCTTCCAACTCTCCGATTCTATGATTCTATGATTCCCTAGAACTCTCCTTGTATGGCAGACAGCTGTAGCCTACTTCGGGGACTCCCTTCTCCTGAGTCCCGGCTCTCTATACAATTGCTGTTGTGCCCCAAGTCTTGGTTGGGAGTAGTGCATTTACAGCCAACTACTCGACCGGTGACTGCTGCAGAACCATAAGCATCCATACAACCTCGGGGACCGGGCCACGGCCTTGCGCTGAGAACCTATAGGCAGGGTTCCTCTTCCAACCCACGTCTCCTCTCTGTTCTCTCTACTCCTTCGTTCCGTACTTGTCTCTCCTTCCTATGGATGCTTAGGTTACAGTTCTACATCTTTCTCCTTCTCTTCGGACCCGTCCTCAGATACTCCTGACTGACTGTCCTTCTGCCGCCTGACCTCCCGTCAGACTGACCTGTAATTCTAAACCTTCCCAGTCTTTTATATGGATCTCAACTCCACCCACCTCCCAACACATCCAGTGCTCCAAGCAGGGAACCACCAGAGGTGCTCTGCTACTCTCTAAGTACTGAGCCGCAAAGTGGTTGTGCAGAACCACCCTGTTGTGTGGGGTGCGAGTGTTGGAGCGTGGAAAGGAGTTCCCAACTTACCCAGATGGTGGGGCACCACACCTTAGAAGAAGGTGCAGTACCTCTGTGGCGACTGAGCCTCAGGGGCGCCACGTACCCCCCCATTAAACAAAGCACATCCACGGGCTGCAAGGTAAACAAAGTTGACAGCAGAGAAACATACAAAAATTTTGCAATGCAGAACAAACTTTTCTTATACTAAACTTCCTAATATAGGAGGTACTCATTCTTGAACGTTACCAACAATTCTATCTAAAATTCTAAGTTAAACAGTGCAAATTTTCCTTAATTCAAAAGTGCTATACTCTGTAACACATTTCTTTATCACCCTTCTCTCTTCTAGACGTAAGACACTGACCGCAAATACGTGGTCCGTCACCTGTCACTTTCAATTCTTAATTCAAATTCTATTTCCCTGTAAAAGCCATTTCTCAATTACTAATACTCTTAATAAACACATTATCAAATACTTTATAATAGAACATTTCAAAGATTCTTGTAAGTGCTCGACACCACTCCCAGCCGGGATTTCTTGCAGTGTCCTTTGAGGTAGACATCATCTTCGAAAAGTGTCCATGCAAAACATTATCTTCGCAAAGTGTCCTTATGTAAAACATTATCTTCGCAAAGTGTCCTTATGTAAAACCAAGAGAGGGCACCTAAAGAGGCGCAACTATTTACAATAAAGTTTGTGATGCACTCCAAGTTCATGATCACCGAAGTTCAACTGGGGAAACGCTGCCTTTCAAAAACTAGGCAACAAAAAGTGCAAACAAAACATGGTAACCAAAAAAGAAGGCACAACGGTGCAAACAAACCCTCCTGGGTAACGAGACTGTTAGTGCTGATGATCTCCTCCTGGGGTTCCGGAAGCTGTAGCAGAACTGCTACCAGATGCAAGGTACTCATTGGCAATCTTCAGGTATTCCTCTTCCCAAAGGGTCAAGTTGGTGACCTTTGGCTTAGGCTGCTGGGCTGGAGCTGCTGCAGGGGCAGCTGGCTTCCTGGGAGCAGGTTCCCACGCGGTCTGCGAGACAACGGTGGATGGAGGGGCAGCAGGTCGCTTCTGCCGGTAGCTTTCAATACACTCCTCCGGGATATGACGTATATTCAGGGCGTACCACCCCCTCAGCCCCTCATGCCGGGTGAAAGTCACGTAATCCCCTGGGTACAGGTTCCGGGCAGGTGTCCCTTGCTCAGATGAGACTCTACGTCTCTCCGGCAAAAGAACAGGTCGGAGATCCGTTTGGGGTCAGAGATAAACCCGAACCCCCGCTCCTGGTTCACGTTAAGAACCTGGCCCCATCCTGCAGAATCTCGGGAACCAAAGCGACCAGCACGGGCTCTCTCCTTGCGGTCTAGATCAGGACCCAGCACTGACATCCTCCTCTTCTCCCTCTCCCGGTGTTCTGCTGCCAATTGCCGGATGGTAGCTTGGCAGCTAGCCCAGTTCTCCTCATCCTCCTGTTCCTCCCGGGACTGCTCTAAGCTGGTTTTGTACCGCGGTGCCACCTTCAGAGGTCCCCGTGTTTCCCCCCGGGGACAGATATCCCGGTCCCAGACCAGATCCAGCACGACCTGGCCAGCCACTGCAACTGTGGTACACCCCAGGGCCTTCCCAGGTGTAGGGGCATCAGACATACCTGGGGCCTACTGGCGGTGTAGTCTCCTCTCCGGTGCCGATGTAGTGGCGGTGGGCGCTGCAGGGGTATTTACCGGCATGGCTGGTCCGGGTGCTGGCAGTAGTGGAGCAGATGGCGGCGCCGGGTCAGCGGGGGCCCCCTGACGGGACCTGCGCAGCCGCGTCAGGTCCAGGCAAAAGCACGGCCTCTGCTCCCGGGGTCTCCGTTGACTCCTCCGGGCAGGCCGCGACCAGCCGCACCAACAGCGTGGACGTGTACACTGGTGCTGCTTGAGGACAGTCCGGTGCAGCGGTGGCAGGTACCACTGGCGAAGGTACCGGGTCCAGAGGTGCCGGAGGTGTAGGCCCCTCCTGAGCGCATTGCCAGCTCAGCTTCTCCAAGGCCTCCTGCCTCAGCTGCAGACGGGTGGTCAGCTCGGCTATTTCCTCCTCTAGCCGCTGGCGGTTCATCTGGGAGATGTGGTCGGAGCCTTCAGCTATGGCGCCGGGGAGATCCATCTCAACCTCCACTTGCTCTCCAGTTCTCCTTCCCTCTCTCCAAAATGGCGTTCTGGCATTCTTCTTCCTGCCTCGGCCCCTTTCCTGCCACTGGCTTCTTCTGCCCCTCCTTCCGGGGGCGGCGTCTTCTTCCAGCGCCTCCATACCAAGCCAGTATACGAACCCCTCGGGGGGTGGGCCATGTTGCTGTCACATAGTAATTCAGGCAGGGGAGGCCCAAGACTCTTCGCGGTCTTTTCCTAGGACCTCCCATCACTTCACGCCCTTCTTCTCCACACCAACGGCCATTTTCAATGTTCATGTCACAGTCTATTAAATTGGGTCTTCTGCACATTTCAAAAGCTTCAAGTCCAACAAATCTTAGGCACACAGAACCCGATGGCATCGGGTCTCGACATCCTGTTCGTGACGCCAAGTTGGGTCAACCTCCCAGGGCTGTGGGGCACTCGGAACCAGGCCGGTGTCGGCGGGATGTGTCACAGCAGCGGTGACCTGGTCCGTGGCCCTGGGCGCCCAAGCAATGGTGGGAATTTGTAATGGAGTTTTAAATGGATAGTTCGTGACGCCACCTGTGTTGTTCGGCAAGGGAGGTGTTGGGCCGACGCTGCATGCAGATCCGCTGTGACTGATGGTGTGGTGCAGCAAAGATGGTGTAGCTCCCCACAGGTGGAGCTGTAGTCCCAGGGCAGTGTAGCTGTGTGAGTAGAGGAGTAGTGCAGAATGGTGTAGATGCTGGTACCCAGATATAGCGGTGCTGAAGGTGTTAGTGCACGAATGAATGGAGGACACCAGGGCTTGCAGTTTCAAAGCTTTACTCACAGTCCATGATACACACTGGTGCGTGCCTCCGTGCCGTGTCCTCCGGGACAGAAGCTCAATCAACCTCCCGGGCAAGTCAGGGCTCTCCTCTCCAACACTCCGCCAACATGTATCCTTCTGAATGACTCCTTTATAGCGCCTTGTGGTGTGAAGCACCCCAGTACTTAGTTACCCTGGAATGCCTCTTACTAGATGGTCCCTAGAACTCTCCTTATATGGCAGACAGCTGTAGCCTACTTCAGGGACTCCCTTCTCCTGAGTCCTGACTCTCTATACAATTGCTGTTGTGCCCCAAGTCTTGGTTGGGAGTAGTGCATTTACAGCCAACTACTCCACCGGTGTCTGCTGCAGAACCATAAGCGTCCATACAACCTCGGGGACCGGGCCCCGGCCTTACGCTGAGAACCTATAGGCAGGGTTCCTCTTCCAACCCACGTCTCCTCTCTGTTCTCTCTACTCCTTCTTTCCGTACTTGTCTGTCCTTCCTATGGATGCTTAGGTTACAGTTCTATGTCTTTCTCCTTCTCTTCGGACCCGTCCTCAGACTCTCCTGACTGACTGTCCTTCTCCTGCCTGACCTCCCGTCAGACTGACCTGTAATTCTAAACCTTCCCAGTCTTTTACATGGATCTCAACTCCACCCACCTCCCAACACATCCAGTGCTCCATGCAGGGAACCACCAGAGGTGCTCTGCTACTCTCTAAATACTGAGCCGTAATGTGGTTGTGCAGAACTACCCTGTTGTGTGGGGTGCGAGTGTTGGAGTGTGGAAAGGAGTTCCCAACTTACCCAGACGGTGGGGCACCACACCTTACAAGAAGGTGCAGTACCTCTGTGGTGACTGAGCCTCAGGGGCGCCACATCTGTAAAACGGGAATCGTTGGTTTTCAGGGTCAGGCAGCTGGTCAGAGGGGCTCCAGGGATAACACTCCAGCATCTTTCTTACTCTGGTCACCCTTTTAGGTCCTGATGTGGTTGGTCATCTGGTGTCTACTGTCAGCTTACTCCTCAAAGGTCAATGGCCCCACTATCCACACTATTATGTCAGCTTCTTATGTCACTGCATATGATCTTGTCCGGACAGGATTTAGTGCAACTCACTTAGGTCGATAGCACAGGTCACACAAGTAGCTATTCAGTCTGGGTTTGTCTGAGTCTGACTACAGTGTTTACAAGTCCTTCTGTTTTGTCTGGGTCTCTGGTTAAACTTTGTCAATCCAAACATTGATAATACAACTTACTTCCTTACTGCTGCACATTCTCAAACATCATTTATTCACTTGCTATTTTCCTTTTTTTGTACATTCAAACATTCACACTCTGGCATTTTTGCCTTTTTCAATATTGGTCCCACCTGTTTTACTGCTTCCTTTCTTCTCTGTCTTTTACAATCTGCATAGCGGAGGAATCCCATTGGGAGGCCCTGACTGCACACACAGAATAAGTTGCCATGGCTTCAACTTATTCGTCAGACAGTTCACCTTTATTCTGAAATGCTCTTCTAGTGTGCCTGGACCTTGTCTTACAGGCCACACGTAGCAAGTCAGAGTGAGCCTGCCTATGTGTAGCAGGAAGGCTCCTTGCCTCTCACCTGGTAGACCTACAGGATGTAACGAGAAGGCTCCTTGCCTCTCACCCGTTAGATCAGCCAACTAGATAGGAATAGGCCTTTTTCCTTCCAGCCCAGCTCCATGGAACGTGGGAAAGCTGCTTCAACTTAGACAGCTCACCTTTATTCTGAAATGTCCTCTCAGTGTGCCTGGACCTTGTCTTACAGGCCACACATAGCAAAGTCAGAACGAGCCTGCCAAGGTGTAGCCAGAAGGCTCCTTGCCCTCACCTCTCGCCCACAACAAAAAAACCCGCTGACTAAAGTAAGAAGGCCCAGATGTAATAGGCCTCTAACGTACTTTATCAGCCGTGCAGTTGGCTATCTCCTTCTGCTTATCCTCAATTTGCTATAAATCAATCACACAACTAGAAGCAGGTTCAAATCATTAATGACCAAACAATCGCTTAATTTCCTTCTAAATTAGGCACCATATTTTACTTTCAACTTCCAACTTCAACTTACAAAATTCATTCCACTTCAATTAAGTACTGTTGCTTTAAAATGCACAAATCTCCTAGCGACCAAAATAACAACACTGCACGGAGTATCCCAGCTCTGTGCTACACAGTACACAACCAGTTAGTATATTGACAGAACAGATTGACAGATAATACAGATGACAATTATTATCTTCTTACTCTATTATTCAACTCTCATACGGACATACTGACTGCTCACTGGTGATGCAGGTTCTTTTGAACCGTGTTGTACAGCCTTACCCAGAGATATGTAGAGATCCAGAGAAAGATAGCAAATGCAAAATCAATGTAAGAATAACTTTCTCACCTGCTGCAGCTGGATTTTGCATGTTTAACCTCCCAGGAAGCTCCCACGTACGGATTCCGAATAGGCTGTTTTCCACGGTCCCGCGTTCGGGCGCCAAAACTGTTGTAGCGGTTTTCGTTCTGACCCAGGGTCAGATATGCTAGATCACCAGTGAGGCCAAATTAGGAGTTTACGCCCTTAATTTACAAGTGCTTGGAGACAAAAGAGACTGCACACAGGCCATGGGCAAATCACTTTATCTGACGTAATGAAATACAAGGCAATCTTTTATACCATTTACAACAATATGTAATTCTATGGAGCTCATGTGGCCCCCACCATCACCTCAGGGTCATACATTGTTTACAATGTATCCAGAACACGTTGTGGCTGACAATTGAGAACATATATGATGATAAGCATATTTCCCTTGAAGAGGAGACAGGCAAAACTGCTGTGTCATAAGAATAAATGAAAGGCAAATGAAGAATTAAAGGCAGTTATAGGCATTTAAAGGCAAACTATTAACCCTTCTATATCAGTCACTTACATTCATTTATCTTTGGTAGTAACAATGATCCCCCTCCAAGTCCCCCTGTTGTGAGTTCATTTTTCCCTTCACCATTGAGGTCTGATGAACTCCCTCCTCTGGTGAAGGAAGGTAGTGAGGCTGATTACCAAACACATGGGCAGCTAGATGATGACTGGGTGGCTGGAATTGAGGACTGGATATAAGGCTGCTGACGCCCTTCTTCCTGGCTGGTGATTTTCCTGCTGGATTCTTGGAGACTAGTCTGATTCCTGCATCTCAAAGCTAAGTTTTTCTGCTCTGCTTTGTAATCTTCAGTTTTGTTTTTGTTTTGCCTTGTTTTTTTGGGAGTTCTGCCATCCCCGGCCGGGGGTGAGCTGAACTCCATTTTTGTCTCTGATCTGTTGATATTTTGCTCTGTCTTCAGAATATACCTGAGTGCTGATATAGTCTTTTGAAGCCTAGCGACTTCAGGGCCTGTTTTTCCTATCAGTCGGTTGGCTCATTTTGATAGGGTTTTTGCGGATGGCAGACAGCAGCTTTCCTATCCTGTCCTATGTAGTTAGCTTGGGCCCCATCATTTGCTCAACCTATCTTTCTATCTGTGTTAGTGTTTTCATCTTGCTTCACCGTCATTATATGTTGGGGGCTGCCTATTGCTTTGGGGTCTGCTCTGGGGCAGTTTAGTTTTTCCCCTTTCTGTCTTTAGGCTATATAGTTCTCCGGCTGTGATCGAGGGGTCTAGGGCACCGTATGAACCCCCCACGGCTACTGCTAGTTGTTGTGGATAAGTTCAGGGGTCTGCAATCCGATAGTTGCCAACCTCTCTGGTTTTTCTGGACTTAGCTGGTATTTTGTTTTTTCCTCCTTCGGTGACTCATCATAGCATCCCCCTCTTCAATCCCCAATTTTTGACACTGATCTTTATAATGATTTTTGGCGCCGCACACCATCTCCAGCACAGTCCACAAAACACCGTCTTTCCTGCCGGTTGTGACTGCACGGAAGTGGGTGGGCCGCCACCCCCAGCACCACAAAGCTGCCCCCATCGTGATGTTACTGCCCTCCCGATGCGATAGCATTGGGCACACATTTAGTATAAACATAAATAATCAATGTATTTTGATGTAACCTAAGTAAATAGCAGCAGAGATACCAATGATAGGGTATGTACAAAACAGACACATCGGACCTGTTCACATATAAAGGACCGCTATAAAAGCATGTCAAACAACAAAGTGCAGGGCTTTCCAGCATCTAATAACCCCTACTGTGAACCGCTATTAATGCCAAGGCTCAGCACCAAATGATCACCGCTAGCGAAGTAAATGGGCAATCATACCTACTATGGACAAATGCAATCCCCCAGGAATCCCTCTGCCCCGATGCGCATTTCGCTGCACCTTCTTCGAGAGGCATAACCCTTAGCTTAAAGGGTTTTCCCATGAACAGTCGCACCCCTTTCTACTAAGTACTTGCTGCCTTCTATGGCAACACAGCGGGTACCATCTTTGAAACAGTGAATGCAGTCAGCCTGCACAAAAAGTGAATGCAGAGACCACAGTCAGCCATCTAACCAGCACTTTTGTGTGGTTCCATCTTTGAATCAGGGAAGACAACCAGTGCTTAAGAGTCCAAGATGGACTGCTCCCTATGCTGAGGTCTGGCACAGCTCTTAGCCCTACTACCCAGGGACAGTTCTCTTTGCCCTACTACCCAAACACAGTTCTCTTAGCGCTTATATTTGAACCCTTGGTCCTGTGTTCTGTGGTTGGTGTCTTTTTGCTGAGCCACAGCAGATTCACCTTTTTGTTGGTGGTTTTTGTTCTGTTCTATTTTTTCCTGTCTGTTTTGGGCAACAGGTGTTTTTCATTTACTCTGTTTGTTTTCCCTATCACCTTTCAGGTGCAGCTTTATATTCCTTCCCCTGCTGATGTTTCCTGCTGTTGATAGTCTTTGTTGGATTCATTCACTTTACTGTAGGTGTCAGCCGATATTTGGCGATCAGGGTCTGCTTCATGGCATCTTAGTCATCATCGTCTTCTTGTGGAAGAGAAGCAAACGCCTCCAGAGCTTTGCCTTTTAGCCCTGGGGTCAAGTACCTGGCCTATTGGTCAGGGGGCAGATGGTACTGTCTGCAGGCTTTCTCAAAGGCTCGCAGAAACGTGTCCAAGTCCCCGTCCTTTTCCATCACAGGAAAATGCTCTGGCCGGAGTTTAGGACTCTGGACGCTGCTGGGCTCACTGCTTCAGGCCATGGGGGCATTCCACCCTTGTCGGAGCATCTCCAGTTCATGGGCTCTCTGAGCTTCTGCTTGGCATTCAGCTCTCTCCCGAGCTTCCTGGATCAGCTGTAGGTGCCTGTCCGTATCCTCATCAGAGATCTGCTGCAGGGCCATTTGCAGGTAGGGGTCCACCCCGCTCTGGTTGAATGTGGGGCCAGCGCTCATGAGTGGAGCCTCTGCTGCAGCCCCATTGTTACTTGGCCCAGCTGCTGCGTCCCCTGGGCTCTGGTCATTGTCCAGCTGCACCAGAGCAGCGATCAGCTGGCTTTTGCTCTTGTGCGTGGCATCAAGGCCCCGGTACGTGCATATTACAGCAAGATTGTCCTTTTTCTGCTGTGTGTACCAGTGTTCTCCTTTTGCCGCCATGGTTGCCAAATAAAAGATAGAAAAGAAAAATGGAGAGAGGGGAGGGGATACTTGTACGTACACAAAAATATCTCAGGACTAGTAACCACTGAGTCTGTTCTCCAAAACTTATGATGCAGGATTCCCACAGGAACATGCAGGTTTTTAGTGAGAGGAATGATTGCTCAAACCAAATCACTAATGCTCTAGGATTATCCCACCGCTCTGCCACCAAATTGTGATGAACAGCCCACCGCTGCCACCAATATGTGACGAACGGGGGTCCCGCTGCCTCCAAAACGTGATGGACAGCGGACCCTGTGTCACCAATATGTCACAATCCCACCACTGACACGGGCGTATCAGTGGACAGAGGGACGCGACGCACACGGCGGTCACAGGTAAAGTGGGGGCTTATCTTAGTTATCCCACCACTGGTACCATGTGACAAAAAATGCAGCAAGCTAACCTTGCTCTAACAATTTATTGCAGGGGGGTATTTTGGATGCCCCACCACTGCTAACACCCTTCCAAGAACTGCGGGGATTTATGTATATCCCACTTTCTCAGTTCCACTTTGGAACTCGCAGCTCTCCGGCGCCCCCTTACCCTCAGGTCAGTCAGGGAACTGCACCTAGGTTAATTAGTCGCCGGACGGGCTGCTTGTTGTGCGCGGGCAATTGGGCTACTGCAGTGAGGGGATTATCAATGCTGTGGCCGCAGCCCCCTTATTCAGCAATATAAGACCCTTCTGGACTGCCAACTAGCCACAACAACTGTATACAACTCGCTGCCACCATCCACAGATTACTTAATTCACAGTGTTAAATTAAGAGGGTCCGTGGCAAACCCCTTGAATTAGTAGCGATTATCTAAACAAGGCGTATAGTTCATTTCTTAGAGCATGGAGACAAACTGATAATTTTACGATTTATTCCCAAAATGTGGGCAGTGATTATACAGATAAAAGTTGCTATAAAATTGAGACATTACATATGTACAGTTACAAATATGAAACAAAAGAATGGATGAAAGCAGAAAGTACACTCACGGTTGTTCATGACTCTTTAGGCAAAACCATGTGGCTGAGTGGGGGATGGGCCGCTTAACCAAACGTCGCCGCTCATCTGCACGTCTCTCTGGTACGAGGACTTGAGCTGTTCTGAATGGTTTTGCCAAGGGAGTGTCTTATAGCCTCTGCTGTGTGACATCACGGAAGGGGCAGTCTGGAGAGGGTCTGCCCCCTGCTCTTGGATTTAGAATCAAACTACAAAACTTAATATAACTGTATCTCATAGGGGGAAGTTCGCACAAACACGCACATGGTATCATTCTTTGTAGTTTGTTGATTACAATATTTGAAGCCCAAATATGCAGAAGTTCTGATACACCATTTAGAAGAAACACATATCTCAGGTTCTCAAGGCCCGAGGACCTCGCAAAAGCCACGGTAGCGAAGCCAGGACCACTCAGATCACGGAAATATGACTATTATTTCTCTGTCATGTATGGTTTTTGCAGTGCAGTCTCTGATAGTTTTATTCAGCAACATAGTCTTAAACAAAGGAACATTTGTTACACTTAGTTGTCCAGCGAGGGGGGATAGAGAGGCTTCGATAGGAAGTAGCCGGGTTCAGGTTTCACAGCTAGCACAGAGCTGAGGGAGGGGGGATGCATCAAGCTGACAGCCTGATTTTCTCTGTGTGTGGAGGAGGGGAAGATTCTAGACACATACAGTCATATGTTAAAGTTTGGGCACCCCTATTAATGTTAACCTTTTTTCTTTATAACAATTTTGGTTTTTGCAACAGCTATTTCAGCTTCATATATCTAATAATTGATGAACTCAGTTATATTTCTGGATTCAAATGAGGTTTATTGTACTAACAGAAAATGTGCAATCTGCATTTAAACAAAATTTGACTGGTGCAAAAGTATGGGCACCTCAACATAAAAGTGACATTAATATTTCGTAGATCATCCTTTTGCAAAAATAACAGCCTCTAGTCGCTTCCTGCAGCTATTAATGAGTTCCTGGATCCTGGATGAAGGTATTTGTGACCATTCCTGTTTACAAAACAATTCCAGTTCAGTTAAGTTTGATGATCGCCGAGCATGGACAGCCCGCTTCAAATCATCCCACAGATGTTCAATGATATTCAGGTCTGGGGACTGGGATGGCCATTCCAGAACATTGTAATTGTTCCTCTGCATGAATGCCTGAGTAGATTTGGAGCGGTGTTTTGGATCATTGTCTTTCTGAAATATCCATCCCCTGCGTAACTTCAACTTCGTCACTGATTCTTGCACATTATTGTCAAGAATCTGCTGATACTGAGTTGAATCCATGCGACCCTCAACTTTAACAAGATTCCCGGTGCCGGCATTGGCCACACAGCCCCAAAGCATGATGGAACCTCCTCCAAATTTTACTGTGGGTAGCAAGTGTTTTTCTTGGAATGCTGTGTTTTTTAGTCTCCATGCATAACGCCTTTTTGTATGACCAAACAACTCAATCTTTGTTTCATCAGTCCACAGGACCTTCTTCCAAAATGTAACTGGCTTGTCCAAATGTGCTTTTGCATACCTCAGGCGACTCTGTTTGTGGCGTGCTTGCAGAAACGGCTTCTTTCGCATCACTCTCCCATACAGCTTCTCCTTGTGCAAAGTGCGCTGTATTGTTGACCGATGCACAGTGACACCATCTGCAGCAAGATGATGCTGCAGGTCTTTGGAGGTGGTCTGTGGATTGTCCTTGACTGTTCTCACCATTCTTCTTCTCTGCCTTTCTGATATTTTTCTTGGCCTGCCACTTCTGGGCTTAACAAGAACTGTACCTGTGTTCTTCCATTTCCTTACTATGTTCCTCACAGTGGAAACTGACAGGTTAAATCTCTGAGACAACTTTTTGTATCCTTCCCCTGAAAAGCTATGTTGAATAATCTTTGTTTTCAGAACATTTGAGAGTTGTTTTGAGGAGCCCATGATGCCACTCTTCATAGGAGAATGAAATAGGAGAACTACTTGCAAGTGGCCACCTTAAATACCTTTTCTCATGATTTGATACACCTGGCTATGAAGTTCAAAGCCCAATGAGGTTACAAAACCAATTTAGTGCTTCAGGAAGTCAGTAAAAAGTAGTTAGGAGTGTTCAAATCAAGAAAATGATAAGGGTGCCCATACTTTTGCACCACTCAAATTTTGTTTAAATGCAGATTGCACATTTTCTGTTAGTACAATAAACCTCATTTGAATCCAGAAATATAACTGAGTCCATCAGTTATTAGATATATGAAATTGAAATAGCTGTTGCAAAAAACAAAATTGTTATAAAGAAAAAAGGTTAACACTAATAGGGGTGCCCAAACTTTAACATATGACTGTATCTTACAGAAAAAAAACAACATCATACTTTACAGACATTGTATATCACACTCAAAGTCATTTAAACCCTTAAAAACATCAGTTACTTATTCAAACCTGTGAAAATCGAATGTGTGCACACTTTGATGCCAGTTCTGGTGCCATTAACCCATTTGGGCCAGGCTGGAGGGAGTTGGGTTTGATGCAGGGCATCACTGTCTCTGTATTCTTAGTGTGACATGAGTGGCCCAAAGTCATTTAACCCCTTAAAAACATCAGTTACTTATTCAAATCTGTGAAAATTGGCTGATTGCCCACTTTGATGCCAGTTCTGGTGCCAATAACCCATTTGGGCCAGGCTGGAGGAACCTGGTTTTGATGTGGGGCATCACTATCTGTGTATTCTTAGTGTGACATCAGTGGCCCAAAGTCATTTAACCCCTTAAAAACATCAGTTACTTATTCAAACCTGTGAAAATCTAATGTGTGCCCACTTTGGTGCCAATTCTGGTGCCAATAACCCATTTGGGTCAGGCTGGAGGGAGTTGGGTTTGATGCGGGGCATCACTATCTGTGTATTCTTAGTGTGACATGAGTGGCCCAAAGTCATTTAACCCCTTAAAAACATCAGTTACTTATTCAAATCTGTGAAAATTGGCTGTTTGCCCACTTTGATGCCAATTCTGATGCCCAGAACCCATTTGGGCCAGGCTGGAGTGACCTGGGTTTGATGCAAGGGATCACTATCTGAGTATTCATAGTGTGACATCAGTGGCCCAAAGTCATTTAACCCCTTAAAAACATCAGTTACTTATTCAAATCTGTGAAAATTGGCTGTGTGCCCACTTTGATGCCTATTCTGATGCCCAGAACCCATTTGGGCCAGGCTGGAGGGACCAGCATTTGATGCAGGGCATCACTATCTGTGTGTTCTTAGTGTGACATCAGTGGCCCAAAGTCATTTAACCCCTTAAAACATCAGTTACTTATTCAAACCTGTGAAAACTGGCTGTGTGCCCACTTTGATGCCAGTTCTGGTGCCAATAACCCATTTGGCCAGGCTGGAGGGACCTGGGTTTGATGCGGGGCATCACTTTCTGTGTGTTCTTAGTGTGATTTCAGTGGCCCAAAGTCATTTAACCCTTTCATTAATGCCCTTTGGTGCCCACTTTGATTCCCATTTTTGTGCCAGTTTTATAATTTTTGATGCTGATTTTAAGTGTATTCACATCAGGGCACCTCGCTGCATTGTTTTTTTATTATTGTGTTGCTTATTTTTTGTTGCTAAACCTGTAAAAACAAGAAAAGAAAAAATTGCCGAATAAGAAACTGACGAATAAGAATCCAACTTCATTCCCGAATAAGAAACTGGACGAATAAGAAACCAACTTCAGCCTCGTTGGCTCACGAGAAACAAGAAAAGAAAAAATTGCCGAATAAGAAACTGACGAATAAGAATCCAACTTCAGCCCCCAATAAGAAACTGGATGAATAAGAAACCAACTTCAGCCTCGTCGGCTCTGCTACATCTACTTCTTTACACCATCTCCCCACTTGCCAACCTCATCTACTCTGCCCTGGGACTTCAGCTCCACCTGTGGGGAGCTTCAACATCATTGCTGCACCACACCATCTGTCCCAGAGAAGCAATCATGCAGCGCTGGTCAAACTGACCAGACACCACAGGTGGAGTCACGATCACAAATCATCTCAACAACTTTATCCCCATCACTCTACCCCTTTTACATTGACTGCCTGAGGCCACGGACCGGGTCACTGCCACTGTGACATCTCCCATTGTAATCAACGGGCCCAGCACCGAGTACCCCACGGCCTCTGGGGGTGAGTCAGAGGCAGCACACCATATGAAATTATACAATTTTAGAAAGAAGTGTTATTTAATAGCCCATATGGTGACGTTTCGTTCTTGAGTGCAGACCAAAGAAAGGTCTGCACAGCAGCCACATGGGACACAACCACCCCTAGGGGTGAAGCCATCCAAAAATGTAGATGGTTGGAGACTAACATGATGACTTGAAACTAGGTGGTCTTTTAAATTCTTTGCGCGCCGAAAAGACATAGATGGCCTCACCGTAATACATTTACCGATGATGGGATCTATCTGAAGGATAGGCCACGCCTTTTGTAAAGCTACACGTACAGCATTAGACCTAGAACTGAGTGTAGTGACAAACCTCACGATTTGGTTTTTAGTGGATGACCTAGATAGACCAGATTTATATAAGAGGTCCTGGTGGGATGCATGCTTGGCCCTATTAAATGCCTTCTTAATCGATCTGCGGCTATAGCCGCGTGCTATAAAACGTTGGCGAGGCTCCTCAGCACGCCGAAAAAATCATTATCCATGGAACAAATACGGCGAAGCCGTAAAAATTGTCCCACTGGAACTGCTCGAATTATATGGTCCAGATGGCCAGATGTTGCATGAAGCAAAGAATTGGTGGTGGTTGCCTTCCTAAAAATGTCAGTCTGCAGCACCCCAGCACGGTCTCTTCTGATAGTGACATCCAGGAAGTCCAAAGAATAGGCACTATGTGTAAAAGTTAAATGAATATTGCGGTCATTGCTGTTCAGGGAGACAAACAGGTGCTCAAGGTCGACGGGCGTGCCATGCCAGACGAAGAAGATGTCATCAATGTACCGCATGCAAAATGGGACACGGCACATTGACGCTCCCTCATCTGACATAAAGAGGTCCCTCTCCCACAGCCCCAAGAACATACCACCATAGAAGGGCACATAGGCCGCCCCCATTGCTGTCCCCTGGAGCTGCAGGTAGAAGGACCCCTTAAACACAAAGAAATTGTGAGTGAGGATGAACTCCAATAGTTCCAGCAGAAGGTCCCTCAATCCCAAAGAAAGGTTGGACGTGCTTAGAAAGTATCTCACAGCATTAAGACCATCAGTATGTCTTATATTAGTATAGAGGGACTCAACATCTGCTGAATCTAGAAGAGTATCACCCTCAAGGCAAAGCCCGTCGACCCCGCGCAGCAAATCACCTGTATCACGGAGGAAGGAGGGGAGGTTAGTCACCAAAGGTTGCAAGTGAAAATCGATCCACCTGTTAACGTTTTCTAGAAAGTTCCCTTGTCCAGACACAATTGGTCTTCCAGGCGGTACAGAGGAATTTTTGTGTACTTTCGGAAGAAGGTACAGAGTAGAGATCGTTGGTTCAGGGACCGCTAATGCACTAGACAATTCTTTGGTGATAATACCGTCCTGTAGAGATCTTTTGAGGATAACATCCAACTGGGAAGAATATGCTGAGAGAGGGTTATATGTAAGTTTTCTGTAACAAGTGTTATTGTTCAATTGTCGAAATACCTCTCTCTCATACATATCAACCGGCCACAGGACAACATTATCACCCTTGTCAGCTGGTTTAACAATGACATCCGGAATCTCCTGAAGTGATCTCAATCTGCACCTTTCCTCACGTGTAAGATTATCGTTAACAATAAATCTAGGGATTTTGTACAACTCATCTGTAACCACCTGGACGAACATGTCTATGTTAGTACAAGAGGACAATGGAGGGAACTTAGTAGACCGTGGGTGGATCGAGGGAGGGATCTTACCTCTTACCTCCATCATTAACATTTTCAGATGACAACTCCTCCAGTATATTCAGTGCCTCTTGTTCCTCCTCTGTAGGAAACAGGGATTGAAGATCATTATTATAAAAATGTCTCCTAAACAACAATGACCGCGCAAACAAGTGCAGATCCTTTATAGTGTCAAACAGGTCAAAAACCGGATGCAGGGGAAAACGAAAGACCTCTGCTGAGAAGCCGCAGATCAACATCAGAAAGACAATAACCACTCAAATTAATCACCTTATTATCACGTTTAGTAGCTGAAGATATCATGCTTCGTTTGTATGAATGAAAAGCATGATCCCATAATCTCGCCACATCACTAGTCGCAGTGGTTGCAGTAGAAGCAGAAGATAAATCTGAGCGTCCACTCAGGGATGAGATGGAAAATGAAGATGAAGCTTTACGTAGGTTAGAACGGTTGACAGAACTCTTTCTCCACAGATATACTTTTTTAGACTGGTAGTCTTTAATATCCCTGTTGAATTTAGTTATTTGGGTATCTTGGATCTTTTTCACCAATACATCCATAGACTTATCTAAGTCTACTTCAAATTTCTGCATCCGATCTGCCGGACACCCCGAACGTAATTCGCTTGTGCTGCGTCAATCAAAACATCTAGGTTACTGATGGTAGAAGTATTGTGGTCAATCAAAAGTTGCATCAGAGTAAATGAACAGTTGTTACATGATTTCTCCCATTTGGTAATAAAAGTTTCATCCTCAATAGGAAAAGAGGGAATCACCTTGACTCTAAGCCCCCTTGGAATCATATTACTATTTTTGTACTTCTCAAGGAGAGTTCTATTCCACCACAATTTAGAACGCTTAACCAATAGTAGAGAATTTATCTTCCAATACTAAGTCACCCGGCTGTTGCATGTCAGCCACATTATTACCAAACACCTGGTCCATTTGAGAGAGCCAGGATTTTTCTCTGGCCCGAAAATCCATATTGCTGATCAGGGTACCTGTGCATAACACAGCAAAATTAAACAGTAAGGCTATGTGCACACGCTGCGGATTCTGCTGCGGCTCCGCAGCGTTTTTGGCCCTGCGGAACTGCAGCAGTTCCGCAGACATGGTACAGTACCATGTAACCCTATTGGTTTTAAAAACCGCTGTGCTCATGCTGTGTTTTTTTCAGTGCGGTTTTGCTGCGGTTTATAAACCGCAGCATGTCAATTGTCTCTGCGGATTCCGCTGCGGTTTCACACCTTTAACATAGTAGAGGTGTGAAACCGAAGGGAAAAACGCAGGCCAAACCGCAGGAAAACCGCAGTTCACTTTACCTGCGGTTCCGCACGGAAAAAGCCGCAGGTGAATCCACAGTGTGTACGCAGCCTAAGAGAAAATGACAGCACAAAGAGCTGGATAGAGCAAATAACCTCATAATTGTAATGCTCAGAATAAATATGATAAAAATAGAAGCTCCAGCTCATTATAGGAACAGTGCAGGACACACTGCATAAATTAGAATACAAAACACAGAAAAAAAGCAATGCAAAAAGTCCAGAGTAGAGTTGAGCGAAACGGGTCGAAAAAATTCAAAAGTCGCCGACTTTCGCCAAAGTCAGGTTTCATGAAACGAAACCCGACCTCAGCGTGAGGTCGGCCACGAGATCGGCGACTTTAGCGCCAAAGTCGCGTTTCAAAACATGCTTCAGCGCCCTTTTTCAGACAATGAGGAAGAACGGACACTGTGGGCAACGTGATGACATAGGCAGCGGTCCCCACCATCTTTGAGAAGGGCATGCAAGTGATTGGCTTGCTTTGGGGGGCGTCACAGGGGGTATAAAAGGGCGTGCACGCTGACCGCCATCTTACTTCTGCTTATCTCAGTATAGGGAGAGATGCTGCTGCTGCAGATTCTGTAGGGAGAGCGTTAGGCAGGGAAGAAGAAAAAAAATCAGCTGCTGCTAGCGATTTTGCCTGTACAACACACCAGTCACTGTGCAGTGCAAGGGGAGGCTATATTTTGGTGGATCAGCTCTGTTGGTTGTTAGGCTGCCTTATAAGGCTACCTGATAGCTTCATTGCTGGTTTCACACTGCTTTGCAAACTGCTTTTTTAAAAGCAATCCTTTTTTTTTTTTGTCCTGGTGAGATACTGAGCGTGCATTTTTTCACACCGTACAGCGGTGTACGCTGCTCTCTCAGTACCGTGTAACGGCTGTTATCACGGCCACAGTGAAGCTAAGGGTGTGACTCTGTAAGGATAAGTCGAGGAGTTGTTCCGTTCTTATAGACCTCCACCTTATAGTTTTGTCTGTTTTTCAAACAGTCTAGTCTATTTGCTGTTTGATTACATTCAAAACTATGGAGAGACAGCGTGTGTCAGTCCATATACTAAAAAAACATGGAGCTTGACAATTTAACATACACCGGACAGCGGTGTACGTGCACGCTGCTCTCTCAGTACCGTGTAACGGCTGTTATCACGGCCACAGTGAAGCTAAGGGTGTGACTCTGTAAGGATAAGTCGAGGAGTTGTTCCGTTCTTACAGACCTACACTCTAGGGAGATTCCAATCCTGCCCTGTCCTATATAACATTTTTCACACCTGCCAAATTCATCCTGTCATACAGCGGTGTGATATACACTGGGCCTGACACAATACATCAGTGTCCAGAAGTGTGTAAGGACATTCCATTTCTCCCGTCCTATATAACATTTTTCACACCTGACAAATTCATCCTGTCATTCAGCGGTGTGATATACACTGGCCTGACACAATACATCAGTGTCCAGAAGTGTGTAAGGACAATCCATTTCTGCCATCCTATGTCACATTTTTCACACCAGCCAAATTCAGCCTGTCATACAGCGGTGTGATATACAATGGCCTGACACAATACATCAGTGTCCAGAAGTGTGTATGGACAATCCATTTCTGCTGTCCTATGTCACATTTTTCACACCAGCCAAATTCAACCTGTCATACAGCAGTGTGATATACACTGGCCTGACACAATACATCAGTGTCCAGAAGTGTGTAAGGACATTCCATTTCTCCCGTCATATATCACATTTTACACACCAGCCAAATTCAGCCTGTCATACAGCGGTGTGATATACACTGGCCTGACACAATACATCAGTGTCCAGAAGTGTGTAAGGACATTCCATTTCTCCCGTCATATATCACATTTTACACACCAGCCAAATTCAGCCTGTCATACAGTGGTGTGATATACATTGGGCCTCACACAATACATCAGTGTGCAGAAGTGTGTAAGGACAATCCATTTCTGCCGTCCTATGTCACATTTTTCACACCAGCCTAATTCAGTCTGTCATACAGCGGTTTGATATACATTGGGCCTCACACAATACATCAGTGTCCAGAAGTGTGTAAGGACATTCCATTTCTCCCATCATATATCACATTTTACACACCAGCCAAATTCAGCCTGTCATACAGCGGTGTGATATACACTGGCCTGACACAATACATCAGTGTCCAGAAGTGTGTAAGGACAATCCATTTTTGCCGTCCTATGTCACATTTTTCACACCAGCCAAATTCAGCCTGTCATACAGCAGTGTGATAAACATTGGGCCTCACACAATACATCAGTGTCCAGAAGTGTGTAAGGACAATCCATTTCTGCTGTCCTATGTCACATTTTTCACACCAGCCAAATTCAGCCTGTCATACAGCGGTGTGATATACATTGGGCCTCACACAATACATCAGTGTCCAGAAGTGTGTAAGGACATTCCATTTCTCCCGTCATATATCACATTTTACACACCAGCCAAATTCAGCCTGTCATACAGTGGTGTGATATACATTGGGCCTCACACAATACATCAGTGTGCAGAAGTGTGTAAGGACAATCCATTTCTGCCGTCCTATGTCACATTTTTCACACCAGCCTAATTCAGTCTGTCATACAGCGGTGTGATTTACATTGGGCCTCACACAATACATCAGTGTCCAGAAGTGTGTAAGGACAATCCATTTCTGCCGTCCTATGTCACATTTTTCACACCAGCCTAATTCAGTCTGTCATACAGCGGTGTGATATACATTGGGCCTCACACAATACATCAGTGTCCAGAAGTGTGTAAGGACATTCCATTTCTCCCGTCCTATATAACATTTTTCACACCTGACAAATTCATCCTGTCATTCAGCGGTGTGATATACACTGGCCTGACACAATACATCAGTGTCCAGAAGTGTGTAAGGACAATCCATTTCTGCCATCCTATGTCACATTTTTCACACCAGCCAAATTCAGCCTGTCATACAGCGGTGTGATATGCAATGGCCTGACACAATACATCAGTGTCCAGAAGTGGGTATGGACAATCCATTTCTGCTGTCCTATTTCACATTTTTCACACCAGCCAAATTCAGCCTGTCATACAGCGGTGTGATATACACTGGCCTGACACAATACATCAGTGTCCAGAAGTGTGTAAGGACATTCCATTTCTCCCGTCATATATCACATTTTACACACCAGCCAAATTCTGCCTGTCATACAGCGGTGTGATATACACTGGCCTGACACAATACATCAGTGTCCAGAAGTGTGTAAGGACATTCCATTTCTCCCGTCATATATCACATTTTACACACCAGCCAAATTCAGCCTGTCATACAGTGGTGTGATATACATTGGGCCTCACACAATACATCAGTGTCCAGAAGTGTGTAAGGACAATCCATTTCTGCCGTCCTATGTCACATTTTTCACACCAGCCTAATTCAGTCTGTCATACAGAGGTGTGATATACATTGGGCCTCACACAACACATCAGTGTCCAGAAGTGTGTAAGGACAATCCATTTCTGCCGTCCTATGTCACATTTTTCACACCAGCCTAATTCAGTCTGTCATACAGCGGTTTGATATACATTGGGCCTCACACAATACATCAGTGTCCAGAAGTGTGTAAGGACATTCCATTTCTCCCATCATATATCACATTTTACACACCAGCCAAATTCAGCCTGTCATACAGCGGTGTGATATACACTGGCCTGACACAATACATCAGTGTCCAGAAGTGTGTAAGGACAATCCATTTTTGCCGTCCTATGTCACATTTTTCACACCAGCCAAATTCAGCCTGTCATACAGCAGTGTGATAAACATTGGGCCTCACACAATACATCAGTGTCCAGAAGTGTGTAAGGACAATCCATTTCTGCTGTCCTATGTCACATTTTTCACACCAGCCAAATTCAGCCTGTCATACAGCGGTGTGATATACATTGGGCCTCACACAATACATCAGTGTCCAGAAGTGTGTAAGGACATTCCATTTCTCCCGTCATATATCACATTTTACACACCAGCCAAATTCAGCCTGTCATACAGTGGTGTGATATACATTGGGCCTCACACAATACATCAGTGTGCAGAAGTGTGTAAGGACAATCCATTTCTGCCGTCCTATGTCACATTTTTCACACCAGCCTAATTCAGTCTGTCATACAGCGGTGTGATTTACATTGGGCCTCACACAATACATCAGTGTCCAGAAGTGTGTAAGGACAATCCATTTCTGCCGTCCTATGTCACATTTTTCACACCAGCCTAATTCAGTCTGTCATACAGCGGTGTGATATACATTGGGCCTCACACAATACATCAGTGTCCAGAAGTGTGTAAGGACATTCCATTTCTCCCGTCCTATATAACATTTTTCACACCTGACAAATTCATCCTGTCATTCAGCGGTGTGATATACACTGGCCTGACACAATACATCAGTGTCCAGAAGTGTGTAAGGACAATCCATTTCTGCCATCCTATGTCACATTTTTCACACCAGCCAAATTCAGCCTGTCATACAGCGGTGTGATATACAATGGCCTGACACAATACATCAGTGTCCAGAAGTGTGTATGGACAATCCATTTCTGCTGTCCTATGTCACATTTTTCACACCAGCCAAATTCAGCCTGTCATACAGCGGTGTGATATACACTGGCCTGACACAATACATCAGTGTCCAGAAGTGTGTAAGGACATTCCATTTCTCCCGTCATATATCACATTTTACACACCAGCCAAATTCTGCCTGTCATACAGCGGTGTGATATACACTGGCCTGACACAATACATCAGTGTCCAGAAGTGTGTAAGGACATTCCATTTCTCCCGTCATATATCACATTTTACACACCAGCCAAATTCAGCCTGTCATACAGTGGTGTGATATACATTGGGCCTCACACAATACATCAGTGTCCAGAAGTGTGTAAGGACAATCCATTTCTGCCGTCCTATGTCACATTTTTCACACCAGCCTAATTCAGTCTGTCATACAGCGGTGTGATATACATTGGGCCTCACACAATACATCAGTGTCCAGAAGTGTGTAAGGACAATCCATTTCTGCCGTCCTATGTCACATTTTTCACACCAGCCTAATTCAGTCTGTCATACAGCGGTTTGATATACATTGGGCCTCACACAATACATCAGTGTCCAGAAGTGTGTAAGGACATTCCATTTCTCCCATCATATATCACATTTTACACACCAGCCAAATTCAGCCTGTCATACAGCGGTGTGATATACACTGGCCTGACACAATACATCAGTGTCCAGAAGTGTGTAAGGACATTCCATTTCTCCCGTCATATATCACATTTTACACACCAGCCAAATTCAGCCTGTCATACAGCAGTGTGATAAACATTGGGCCTCACACAATACATCAGTGTCCAGAAGTGTGTAAGGACAATCCATTTCTGCTGTCCTATGTCACATTTTTCACACCAGCCAAATTCAGCCTGTCATACAGCGGTGTGAAATACATTGGGCCTCACACAATACATCAGTGTCCAGAAGTGTGTAAGGACATTCCATTTCTCCCGTCATATATCACATTTTACACACCAGCCAAATTCAGCCTGTCATACAGTGGTGTGATATACATTGGGCCTCACACAATACATCAGTGTCCAGAAGTGTGTAAGGACAATCCATTTCTGCCATCCTATGTCACATTTTTCACACCAGCCTAATTCAGTCTGTCATACAGCGGTGTGATTTACATTGGGCCTCACACAATACATCAGTGTCCAGAAGTGTGTAAGGACAATCCATTTCTGCCGTCCTATGTCACATTTTTCACACCAGCCTAATTCAGTCTGTCATACAGCGGTGTGATATACATTGGGCCTCACACAATACATCAGTGTCCAGAAGTGTGTAAGGACATTCCATTTCTCCTGCCATATATCACATTTTACACACCAGCCAAATTCAGCCTGTCATACAGCAGTGTGATATACACTGGCCTGACACAATACATCAGTGTCCAGAAGTGGTAGGAGAATTAAATTCTCCCCTGTCCTATATACACCTTGTACCTTGTTTTACAGTTCCATATCGTTGGTGGAATTGTCGGTACATTTTTCAAAAAAATGAGGAAGTGTGGTGTAAGAGGTCGAGTTAGTGGGCGGGGGTTGCCAGCTGTTAATGATGGTGTTGGTGTTGGATCTGCTGGTAGTGGCAAAAGCAAAATAACACCTAATGCAGGAGGTGTTAAGTCTGCGTCATTGTCTGGCTCCACAAGGCCTCGAAGGCTCCCTTTTCTGGGAGTAGGTAAACCGCTTTTAAAGCCAGAGCTTCAGGAACAAGTTTTGGCCTACATTGCTGACTCGGCCTCCAGCTCTATCGCCTCCTCTTCTGAACTTGTAAAAAATAAAAGCACTGAGTCGTCTTTGGAGGCTCATGGTCATGAACCACACCTTTCTTTGTGTCCTTCACCCCAACCAAAATTGAAGGATGCGGCAGGCCACACAACAGATTACTCCATGGAGCTGTTTTCACATACCATGCCTGGGTTATCAAGTGAAATGGTGAATTACCCAGGCCAAGATGAATCTGACATGGAGTGCACTGATGCACAGCCACTGATAGATGATTCTGCTGGTACATTCACTCAGAGCACGACATTGTCCTCGCAGTGTACTGAGCCAGATTCTGACCCTGATGAAACTCAGGTGCCCCTTCCCGCATACTATACCACCGTACACGGTGACACAGAGGAAGGTGCACATGACATTGAAGAGGAGGTGATGGATGACCCAGTTGTTGACCCAGATTGGCATCCATTGGGGGAAGAGGGTGCCGCTGCCAATAGCTCCGAAGAGGAGGAGGAGCATCCGCAGCGGGAATCGACATTGCAACAGCTGTTATCTGGCAGGCACGGAGCAGTCCAAAAATGGGTTACAAAAAGCCAAAAAGTTGCTGGACTGCTTGGCCAGACGGTCAAAATAGCACAGCGTGCAAGGACGCAAAATGTCTTCCATAGTAGGAAGAGTGCAGTGTGGCACTTTTTTGAAGAAAATCCTCATGATCAGGCCAAGGTTATCTGTAAGAAGTACGCAAAGACCATTAGCCGAGGGAAAAATTTGAAAAATTTGAATACCAGTTGCATGCTTAGACATTTAACCACCATGCACTTGCAAGCGTGGACGGAACACCAAACCTCAAGTACCACATGTGCAAATGCTCCCAAAGAAGGTAGTCAGCAACGCTACATTTTTTCCCCCACTGTAAGCCCACCGATTAGCACAGCAGCAAATGTTGAGGTGTCGTTGCAAGGCCACAGCAGTCAGGGAATCACAATGTTATATCAACGAAAGACTGAATTTAGGCCATCAGAAAGAACAGCAACTCCATCACCATCATCAACCCTCTCTCAGTCCGCCCTGTCCACCGCTAGTTCCACCATATGCAGCTCTCAAGTCCAGCTCACCCTGTCAGAGACTATGAGTAGGACAAGAAAGTACTCATCTTCTCATCCGTGTACACTGGGTTTGAACGCCCACATTGCTAAACTAATCTCGTTAGAGATGATGCCCTATCGGTTGGTGGAAAGCGCAGCTTTCCTCGAACTCATGGCCTACGCAGTACCACGCTATGAACTACCCAGTCGCCACTTCTTTTCTCGCAAAGCCATCCCAGCCCTCCACCTTCATGTGAAGGACCGCATTGTCCATGCACTCAAGCAATCAATGAGTGGAAAGGTGCACCTCACAACTGATGCATGGTCCAGTAGGCATGGCCAGGGCCGTTACATGTCCATCACTGCGCACTGGGTTAATGTGGTGGATGCAGGGTCCACAGGGGACAGCGGTGGTGGGACTGTGCTGTCTAGCCCACAATATAGGAAACAGTTGGCTGTAGGCGTTCGACCCTCCTCCTCCTACTCCTCTAGAAGCGAAATCTCGTCCCCAGAGCGCAGTCGCAGCAGCACTCCATCCGCAGCTGCCAGTGTTGCACACGAGGTGTCCCCCTATCCATCAGCTAGTGGAAAGCGTCAGCAGGCTGTGTTGAAGATGATGTGTTTGGGCGACAGACACACCGCGGAGGTACTGGCCGACTACTTTCAGCAACAAACTGAGTCATGGCTGGGCAGTCTACATCTTGAGGCAGGCAAGGCAGTCAGCGATAACGGCCGTAATTTTGTAGCTGCCATAGTCCTTTCAAAACTCAGACACATACCTTGCTTGGCTCACACCTTGAGCCTGGTGGTGCAGTGCTTCCTCAATAATTATCCAGAGTTAACAGGCCTGCTCCAGAAGGTTTGAAAACTGTGCTCGCACATCCGCCGGTTGCCCGTACACTCCAGTCGTATGCAGAAGCTGCAGCGATTGCTACACCTTCCCAAGCACCGGCTAATTATCGACGTTGCAACAAGGTGGAACTCCAGCCTGCACATGGTTGAGCGGCTGTGCGAACAGAGGCAGGCCGTAATGCATTTGTGGGAGGATACCCGGACAGGCACTTTGAGGACAGACATGGAGTTGACAGGTGTGCAGTGGTCAAAGCTGAAAGACCTCTGTAAAGTCCTTCAGTGTTTTGAGGAATGCACATGGCTGGTAAGCGCAGACGACGCCAGACGACGCATGAGCATCCCACTTATGCGTCTGCTCATGCAAACTTTGACACACATTAAGGAGCAGGCGTCTGCAGCCGAGGTTGACGAAGAGGAAGAGGAGGAGGAAATCCTTGATGACAGTCAGCCATTGTCTGCTCTGGGACCTCTCCTGGACAAGGTGGAGGAAGAAGAGGAGGAGGAGGAGGGTGATGATGGGGATGATTATTTAGGGGAGGAGAATGCTTCTCGTGTGTCCAGAGAAAATGTTGGCGTGGCAAGGTCTGGTACAGGGTTTGTGCGTGACTGGAGGGATGTGGATTTGCTAGAAAGTGCTCCACCACCAAGCAGTCGCACTGCATCATTGACACCGGGAACATTGGCCCACATGTCAGATTATGCCTTGCAGATCCTAAAAAGGGACCCCCGCATTGCCAAAATGATGAACGATGACGACTACTGGTTGGCCAGCATCCTGGATCCACGCTATAAAGGCAAATTCCAAAACATCATGCCACAGGAGAACCTTGACCTAATATTGGCTAACAAACAAGCTACTCTGGTAAACCGGTTGGTTGAGGCATTCCCAGCACACAGCAGCGGTGATGGTTCTCACACGAGCCGTAGGGGCCAGGGGCAGCTTGGAAGAGGTGTTCATGGTGCACACATCAGAAGTGGCATTGGAGACAGAGGTTTCATGACCATGTTGTGAACTGATTTTTCAAGTCCCGCTCACACGACTGGTAATACTGCATCGATGGAAAGTGACAGGAGACAGCACTTGTCAACTATGGTTACAAACTACTTTTCCTCCCATATCGATGTTCTCCCGCACAGGTCATTCCCCTTTGACTATTGGGCCGCTAAACGGGACACCTGGCCTGAATTGGCACAATATGCCTTACAGGAGCTCGCTTGCCCAGCTGCAAGTGTGCTATCGGAAAGAGTCTTCAGTGCTGCTGGATCAATCCTGACAGAAAAAAGGACCCGTCTGTCGACCCAAAATATGGATGATCTAACCTTCATTAAAATGAACCATGCTTGGGTTTCCAAGGATTTTGTCCCACCTTCCCCTGATGACACATAGGTTGACAGAAAAATGGCTTGCTTTGGTCCTCCTCTTCCTGGGACTTGAACAATTTCGCCTTTTGCATCAGCTGAATGTCCAACATCAACATATGCCACTTTCTAAAACTCCCTAACTGTGCTGCCTCCCCCCCCATGGCTGGGGTCACCACCTAGCGCACGAAACCATGCGAGTGCTGTTGCCCTGGACAGGTGGGTAGGCCGACTCTTGGGCGCGGGCACTGGCACAGGGTCCCTCATAGTGCAATCAAGTGTCTCTGACGGTGGTGGTGCACACCCGCCGTCAGACACACCGCCGTACTATGAGGGGCCCAGTGCCAGTACCGACGCCCACGAGTGGGCCCCCCTTGCTTGGGCAGGGCCCCAGAATTTGCAATGTTTACCTCTCCCTGCTCCTCCGCTGTGTAGTCTGGGCCGTCAAATCCATACTGGGCCTGACACCGTCTGAGCCTGCCTCCTGAGCTATAGACATATATTTTGAATGTGTACACTATGCTATCCATACATGTTATCCGGTGATACGGTACCCTTTCTCACCTTTGTGCAATCACGTGTAATCCATATTGGGCCTGACACCGTCTGAGCCTGCCTCCTGATCTATAGACATACAGTATATTTTGAATGTGTACACTATGCTGTCCATACATGTTATCCGGTGATACGGCACCCTTTCTCACCTTTGTGCAATCACGTGTAATCCATACTGGGCCTGACACCATCTGAGCCTGCCTCCTGATCTATAGACATATATTTTGAATGTGTACACTATGCTATCCATACATGTTATCCGGTGATACGGTACCCTTTCTCACCTTTGTGCAATCACGTGTAATCCATACTGGGCCTGACACCGTCTGAGCCTGCCTCCTGATCTATAGACATATATTTTGAATGTGTACACTATGCTATCCATACATGTTATCCGGTGATACGGTACCCTTTCTCACCTTTGTGCAATCACGTGTAATCCATACTGGGCCTGACACCGTCTGAGCCTGCCTCCTGATCTATAGACATATATTTTGAATGTGTACACTATGCTATCCATACATGTTATCCGGTGATACGGTACCCTTTCTCACCTTTGTGCAATCACGTGTAATCCATACTGGGCCTGACACCGTCTGAGGCTGCCTCCTGATCTATAGACATATATTTTGAATGTGTACACTATGCTATCCATACATGTTATCCGGTGATACGGTATCCTTTCTCACCTTTGTGCAATCACGTGTAATCCATACTGGGCCTGAGAACGGCTGGCGAGCTGTTAAGCAAGCTACAGCACCTGTGGTTTGCACACGTAAGTTTTTCATTTTTTCAGGAATGACGGTTAGGCCTAATTCCGGAACTGCAGTTGACCTGCACTTACTGGGAAATCATTGTTCGCGGGTAATGATTGTAATCTCAGATCCCCATCACTAACGGTGTTCAGCGGGTTATCTGCACCTGTAAGCGACAAACGCTGGCCCTTTCAGTGTAGCGCACATCCAGCCACGGACATGTAAGGGCATGACACACCAGTTATTGGCCAATCTCACGTGTCAGAGCCTCGCGTGTCCCTCTAGTAAGCCGGACTCGGACCGGGGGGCATGACGGAGTCTTGTTCATTAACGGAATTAAGCTTGCAATGTGTGCATCTTTTTTGTTGCTGGATGGTTGAGGTTGCCCGTGTTGAGTCAAATTACGCCGCAGGCTCCACTCCTGGTGGTGCCCTTCTGGACATTCCTTTAAGGTTCAGCTTTGCAACCATACTGCCCACGTAAAACAAACACTTTGCCTTCATGAATAGAGTTGAGCGATACCGTCCGATACTTCAAAGTATCGTATCGGATGGTATCGGCCGATCTTTAAAAAAAGTATCGGTATCGCCGATTCCGATACCGGAAGTCCCATTCAAGTCTATGGGACTTCCGGTATCGGAATAAGAAAAACCCTTTCCTGCCCTTGTACAGCCTCTCTGGGGTCTGTACGGGCCTTTCGGGGGGCTGTGCCGGCCTGCCAGGGGGTCTGTGCAGGCTCCGGTGGTCTGTGCCGGCCTGCCGGTGGTCTGTGCAGGCTCCGGGGGGCTGTGCCGGCCTGCCGGGGGGCTGTGCCGGCCTGCCGGGGGGCTGTGCAGGCTCCGGGGGGCTGTGCCGGCCTGCCGGGGGGCTGTGCCGGCCTGCCGGTGGTCTGTGCAGGCTCCGGGGGTCTGTGCAGGCATCGTCCGATGGGACTACAAGTACCATCGGGCGATGCCTGCTACCATGACAGTGATTGACACATTAGCCAATGATGGGACAGTAGTAGTCCCATCATCCGGCTAATGTGTTAAATGTAAAAAAAAAAAAAAAAAAAAAAATTACATGCTACATACATACAACATGCATACTACATACATGCTACATTCATACTACATAAATACTACATGCAACATACATACTACATATATACTACATGCATGCTACATACATACTGCATGCTACATACATACCACATATATACTACATACATACTACATGCATGCTATATGCTACATACATAACACATATATACTACATGCATGCTACATACATACTACATGCTACATACTACATGCATGCTACATACATACTACATGCTACATGCTACATATATACTACATGCATGCTACATACATACTACATATATACTACATGCATGCTACATACATACTACATGCTACATACTACATGCATGCTACATACATACTACATGCTACATACTACATATATACTACATGCATGCTACATACATACTACATGCTACATACATACTACATATATACTACATGCATGCTACATACATACTACATGCATGCTACATACATACTACATGCATGCTACATACATACTACATACATACTACATGCATACCACATATATACTACATACATACAATACATTCATACAATACATACATAGACATACAGTACATATAACATAGAGTAACATACTTACCAATACTTGTCACATTGTTCCCCGAAGCCATTGTCTTTTCCGGGATAAATATTAACATAACAAACCACAAAAATACTCACCCACGATCCGAAGCAGTCCACGAGTGTGTCCCACGACGATCTTGGGTAGAGAACGGCAGCATCAGATGATGCTGCCGTTCTCTACGGGCTGCAGGAATCCAATGACGGAAGGTAGGTATCCTTCCGCACTGTATTCCTCCGCCACTTAAAAAAAAAAAAGTCCCTAGTCTCACTTTATGCCATTGCTGTGTGGGAATTTCCCACACAGCAATGGCATAAAGTGAGACTAGGGACTTTTTTTTTTTTAAGTGGCGGAGGAATACAGTGCGGAAGGATACCTACCTTCCGTCATTGGATTCCTGCAGCCCGTAGAGAACGGCAGCATCATCTGATGCTGCAGTTCTCTACCCAAGATCGTCGTGGGACACACTCGTGGACTGCTTCGGATCGTGGGTGAGTATTTTTGTGGTTTGTTATGTTAATATTTATCCCGGAAAAGACAATGGCTTCGGGGAACAATGTGACAAGTATTGGTAAGTATGTTACTCTATGTTATATGTACTGTATGTCTATGTATGTATTGTATGAATGTATTGTATGTATGTAGTATATATGTGGTATGTATGTAGCATGCATGTAGTATGTATGTAGCATGCATGTAGTATGTATGTAGTATGTATGTAGTATGTATGTAGTATGTATGTAGCATGCAGTATGTATGTAGCATGTATGTAGTATGTATGTAGTATATATGTGGTATGTATGTAGCATGCATGTAGTATGTATGTAGCATGCATGTAGTATGTATGTAGCATGCATGTAGTATGTATGTAGTATGTATGTAGTATGTATGTAGTATGTATGTAGCATGCAGCATGTATGTAGCATGTATGTAGTATGTATGTAGTATATATGTAGTATGTATGTAGCATGTAGTATGTATGTAGCATGTAGTATGTATGTAGCATGCATGTAGTATATATGTAGTATGTATGTAGCATGCATGTAGTATGTATGTAGTATGTATGTAGTATGTATGTAGCATGCAGTATGTATGTAGCATGTATGTAGTATGTATGTAGTATGTATGTAGCATGCATGTAGTATGTATGTAGTATGTATGTAGCATGCAGTATGTATGTAGCATGTATGTAGTATATATGTAGTATGTATGTAGCATGCATGTAGTATGTATGTAGTATGTATGTAGCATGCAGTATGTATGTAGCATGTATGTAGTATGTATGTAGTATATATGTAGTATGTATGTAGCATGCATGTAGTATGTATGTAGCATGCATGTAGTATGTATGTAGTATTTTTTTTTTTTTTTTTAACATTTAACACATTAGCCGGATGATGGGACTACTACTGTCCCATCATTGGCTAATGTGTCAATCACTGTCATGGTAGCAGGCATCGCCCGATGGGACTTGTAGTCCCATCGGACGATGCTTGCACAGACCCCCGGACATCAGCACAGCCCCCCGGCAGGCCGGCACAGCCCCCCGGCAGGCCGGTACAGACCCCCACAGGGTGCACAGACCACCGGCAGGCCGGCACAGCCCCCCGGCAGGCCGGTACAGACCCCGGGCAGTCCACACAGCCCCCCGGCAGGCCGGCACAGCCCCCCCGGCAGGCCGGCAGAGACCCCCGGAAGGCCCGAAATGACGGCGCATCATGATGCGCACACACCGCGCATCATGATGACGTCAGGCCGTCAATCAACTGAACTTCCGATTCCGATGCCGAATTCCGATATTGAAAAAATATCGGAAGTCGGTATCGGAATTCCGATACAGCAAGTATCGGCCGATACCCGATACTTGCGGTATCGGAATGCTCAACACTATTCATGAACGCTGTTTGGAGGGTCGTGACTCATGGGAATAACGCCGCCCAATCAGTTAACCTGCTAGAGAGATCCTTCGTTGCTCCCAAGCATGACATCACACTCCCTAGGAGGAAGGTAATGCCACTGTGGCGACCGTACTCCTGGGGGCGACACAAGTGCACTGATGCCCAGCCACTGCTCGATGAATCTGCTGGTACATTGACCCAGACCACTACATTCCCCTCGCACTCTACACGGCCTGAATCTGACCCTGATGAAACTCAGGTTACCCTTCCCATATACTGTTCCATCTTACACGGTGACAAAGAGGAAGCTGCAGATGAAAGTGCAGGTTCGGCCCACCCGCCATCAGACACACCACCGTACTATCAGGGGCCCTGTGCCAGTGCCATCGCCAACGAGTGGGCCCCCCCTGCTTGCTCAGGATCACAGCACTTGCAAGGTTGAAATACTGTGCAGTGAGATGGAAGATGGGGACGACGAGGAGTCCAGACTAGTACAGGGATTCCCTAGCGAGGAGACTTATTTCATTGTTTTCAATGTTGGGACAGCAATTTTTGGGGAGCACTATACTCTGGAGAATGATAGATGGGGCCCACCATACACTGGAAGATTCCAAAGGTGGACATCAGACACTGGAGCAGCATTTACAGGGCCCATTATACACTAGAGCATTAGAAATGGGGCCCATTATGTATGGAGCATTATTTGGGCCCATAAGACAGTGGAGCTTCATCCATGGGGACCAACATATACTGTAGCATTATGTGGAGCTCATGATATACTGTTTCAAACATTACATGGGACCAATGATTCTGTATGGAGAAATAGATGGGCCTCGTCATGAGATGTAAAAAGTGAAGTATTTTTCTTTGTAGTATACCACTATTTCTCTGCCGTATCGGAGCAGCATGAGTTGTGGTATGTGTCAAAGGGGCGCTCTTTCGCCCAGGGCACATGAAAACCTGGAGCCAGCCCTATCCCCCCACAACTTTAGCCAAATAACCCCCATTGTTCAGTGTGTAACTAGTATTATGAAGTAAATAAAGGGTGACAAGCTTCAGTAATAAGAATTTATGCTTTTGGCATTCAAATGGGCACTGTAAGTGTGTTTCCTGTCCTCCTCTCACTGCCGACTTTTCTTCCCCATTGACTTACATTGGGTTTCGTGTTTCAGTCGGACCCCCGACTTTTCCCTATAGTCGGCCGATTTCGTTCGACCCGACTTTTGCGAAAGTCGGGTTTCGCGAAACCCAACTCGACCCGAAAAAAGGCAAAGTCGCTCATCTCTAGTCCAGAGTATATGAAAGTTAAAAACTCACAAATCTTTATTAGAATACCAGGTGAAGTAATGCATGTGAATTAAAAAGTGACACATGAAAAGAAAAGCAGTGTAGTACTACACAGTACACCTAAGGAAAGTAGCGTGATGAACATAGCATAAACCTGGCTATGTGAATGATTAAAGTAGCATTCATATGGACAGAAAGAGTTAACAGTAAATCTATGGCCAGCACATTAACAAAATATAGGGGAAAATCCCAGGCTGATCACCATTACATATATAACAACCATATCCACTGAATATCTAAATTAAACACATACCAGGAAGAGAGGGTACTGCACGCCACACACTGCTGACCCCGACGCTCGTTTCGGAAATAATTCCTTCCTCAGGGGGCGTATGGGGTTGCTGGTGTCTAAACTATTTATAGATGTCTGTAAAGGGGTATCGCCAATTGCGCTCGGTAACGCAAGACCCGCCCCCCTGTCCCTTACCGCCATCACTGCTGACGCTGACAAGCACACGGGGCCCCGTGAGGTCAGACGCCAGACAGTGGGTGGAAGTAAGGAGGGCGGAAGCCACGTCACCAGTGCATGCGCAGAGGCAATGAAACCCCCGGCGGCCATCTTGAAAGAGGGAAATCATAAGGGCATAAATCCTGCAAATGCAGGAATATATCAGCAGTGCAGTGCTTCGCCAACGTTTTTTAGCACGTGGCTATAGCCGCAGATCGATTAAGAAGGCATTTAATAGGGCCAAGCATGCCTCCCGCCAGGATCTCTTATATAGATCTGATCTATCTAGGTCATCCACTAAAAACCAAATCGTGAGGTTTGTCACTACATTCAGTTCTAGGTCTAATGCTGTACATGTGGCTTTACAAAAGGTGTGGCCTATCCTTCAGATAGATCCCATCATCGGTAAATGTATTACGGAGAGGCCATCTATGTCTTTTTGGCGTGCAAAGAATTTAAAAGAGCACCTAATTTCAAGTCATCATGTTAGTCTCCAACCATCTACATTTTTGGATGGCTTCACCCCTAGGGGTGGTTGTGTCCCATGTGGCTGCTGTGTGGCCTTCCCCAATATTGTTCGCAGTGACTCTTTTAGTGATTCGGGTGGTATTAAGACCTTTACTTTTAAGCAACGCATTACTTGTACAACGAGATACGTTGTATACTATGCCCCATGCCCTTGTGGCTTGATTTATGTGGGCCAGACTACACGTCAGTTGAAAGTCCGTGTGAGGGAGCATGTGTTGGGGATTCAGGCGGCACGGGGCCATGAGGACTCTGCCACCCTTAGGACCATCCCGCGGCATTTTAAGGATCATCACGATTGTGATGCCACCCTTTTGAAAGTAAGAGGTATTGATGCCTTGAGAATAGATATCAGAGGTGGGGGATTATCTAAGAGACTCGGTCAACTCGAATCTAGGTGGATTTGGCAGCTCCATACAGTCCATCCACATGGTTTAAACGAATGTCTGTCATTTGTCCCTTTCTTATAGTCACCCCTATGTTGTATTTTTATAAGTGATGCTGTTCTGCGTTTTTTGACTTGTTTTTATTTATAGTGATTATTTTTCGTGTTATCTATCTTGCTGCTGTGTTGCTGTTCGTCTATTTCTTGGGATGGATGCCATATATACTCACTCCAGCGACAAGAGGATGAACTTTGTATTACTACTGCTACCCTCTATGATGGACTAGCCGATGAATTGGCTGAAGATTATATGCATTAATTCACATTTAGTTATATTTGTTAGCCACTTGTGGTGACTTGATTTTATGTCCTTTATTATACTGTATGTGTAATTTTGCTACTTTTGTGTGCTGTTACTGATATCTAATATATAAAGCTCAATGTGTGCGTGTGTGTGTGTGTGTGTGTGTATGTCCGGGATTGGCATCCGCACCGTCGCAGCTACAGCCACAAAATTTGGCACAGTCACACGTCTGGACCCCGAGAGCGTCATAGGCTATGTTGTGAGGCAAAATTTTAACCCCACGCGTTCCAATTCACCAAACAATTTTGCTCCTATCTATATAATGGGGAAAAAGTGTATGTATTGGCATCTCCACCATCGTAGCTACAGCCACAAAATTTTACACAGTCACACGTCTGGACCCCAAGAGTGTCATAGGCTATGTTGTGAGGCAAAATTTTAACCCCGCGCGTTCCAATTCAACAAACAATTTTGCCCCTATCTACATAATTGGGAAAAAGTGTATATATTGGCATCTGCACCGTCGTAGCCACAGCCACAAAATTTTGCACAGTCACACGTCTGGACCCCGAGAGTGTCATAGGCTATGTTGTGAGGCGAAATTTTAACCCTGTGCGTTCTAAATCACCAAACAATTTTGCCCCTAGGTACATAATGGGGAAAAAGTGTATGTATTGGCATCTGCACCGTCACAGCTACAGCCACAAAATTTTGCACAGTCACACGTCTGGACCTCGAGAGCGTCATAGGCTATGTTGTGAGGTGAAATTTTAGCCCCGCGCGTTCCAATTCACAAAACAATTTTGCTCCTATCTACATAATGGGGAAAAAGTGAAAGGAAAAGTGTTGGAGGCAAATTGACAGCTGCCAGATGTGAACAAGGGGGACATAAAGAATGAGAGCGATGGCGCCAAAGAGTATATACCGTACAGTTGCTAAGGTGGGGCCCTGACATGGGATACTCACCGCACACGGGGATATGAACACACACACAAAATGCGCCACACACTACCACGTGCTTCAACACATATACCACCCTCAGCACACATTTCACCACACATACACCAACCTCGCCACATAACAGACGAAACACTGCAGTCGCCACTCAAAACTCGACACGCTGTCCCAGAGCTGTTTAAAAGATGAAAAATGAGCTGTGATTGGTCGCTATCAGCAACAGTTTTCTTTGTAGACAGTTGTGGTAACTGAGGCCTATTATTCTTATCATTTCTATGGTGTTATCGTCTATTAGATACACGGCTCAGCAGATAGTATCATACAGAATAGGATTAGATACACGGCTCAGCAGTCAGTATCACACATGGGAGGATTAGATACACAGCTCAGCAGTCAGTATCACACATGATAGGATTAGATACATGGCTCAGCAGTCAGTATCACACAGGAGAGGATTAGATACACGGCTGAGCAGTCAGTATCACACAGGATAGGATTAGACACATGGCTCAGCAGTCAGTATCACACAGGAGAGGATACTTGGGTAATCGTTTAGTTAATTTGTGTTGCAAATCTGTAGTGTTGAATATATGATGTGAAATGGTTTTATGCGCAATATATTCATTCTAATTTGTTATAACTAACCACAGTTGGTTACTATGCCTGGGCAACGCCGGGCTCTTCAGCTAGTGTATATATATGTATTGATTTACAAATATACTCAATAGTGTTTTGACTACTATATGTGTGTATATATGTATATATATATATATATATATATATATATATATAGGTGTCTACCTGCCTCCTTCATATTGTCCTGTTGCCGGGTTATATTTTTATATGGTTATACTATAAATGTTCATATTTTCACTGAAGACATTCATTCCCCCCCTTTTTTCCCCTTCTTACATGCTCATTTTTTAGTATTTCGTATCAGTTTGTGCTGCTGATATATTCCTGCATTTGCAGGATTTATGCCCTTATGATTTCCCTCTTTCAAGATTGCCTCTGCGCATGCGTTGGGTGACGCGGCTTCCGCCCTCCTTACTTCCGCCCACTGACTGGCGTCTGACCTCACGGGACCCCGTGTGCTTGTCAGCGTCGGCTGTGATAGCGGTAAGGGACAGGGGGGCGGGTCTTGCGTTACCGAGTGCAATTGGCGATACCCCTTTACAGACATCTACCATATAAATAGTTTAGACACCAGCAACCCCATACGCCCCCTGAGGAAGGAATTATTTCCGAAATGCGCGTTGGGTCGGCTGAGTGTGGTGTGCAGTACCCTCTCTTCCTGGTATGTGTTTAATTTAGATATTCAGTGGATATGGTTGTTATATATGTAATGGTGATCAGCCTGGGATTTCCCCCTATATTTTGTTAATATGCTGGCCACAGATTTACTGTTAACTCTTTCTGTCCATATGAATGCTACTTTAATCATTCACATAGCCAGGTTTATGCTATGTTCATCACGCTACTTTCCTTAGGTCTACTGTGCACTACTACACTGCTTTTCTTTTCATGTGTCACTTTTTAATTCACATACATTACTTCACCTGGTATTCTAATAAAGATTTGTGAGTTTTTAACTTTCATATACTCTGGACTTTTTGCATTGCTTTTTTTTCTGTTGTGTATACGAGGTGTACAGAGCAGAGCTGCATGAGTAAGAGGTAACAGAAAGCAAAAAACACAAATATCCTGAACTAAAAGTAAAAAATATACTGCAAATAATGCATAAAGGTAATAATAATAATAATAAGGGTATTTAGTAAACATAATTTTGATCAAAATGATGTACAAGCCATCCCGCCACGTCACGGCAACCCTTGTGGGACAGTCCCTACTCTAGTATTTAAAACCTTATCACTTGCCAAGTGGCGTGAATGTGAATAAGGGTCGAGCAGCTGAACCACTTGTAACAGCTTAGGCCAGACTGGATGGCTTTCCCAGCTCAGAAAAAGGGCGGTCACACCCATATATGCACTGAATGCACAATGAAATGAATAAAAAACAAATCTGAACTGAGACAAGTAAGTTAATGTGTATGCACAATGTAAGTGCATTTTAACACATGACCATTAACCAGAGAAAACAGAAAGCAAAAAACACAAATATCCTGAACTAAAAGTAAAAAATATACTGCAAATAATGCATAAAGGTAATAATAATAATAATAAGGGTATTTAGTAAACATAATTTTGATCAAAATGATGTAAAAGCCATTTGTTTTTTATTCATTTCATCATTTTGATCAAAATTATGTTTACTAAATACCCTTATTATTATTATTATTACCTTTATGCATTATTTGCAGTATATTTTTTACTTTTAGTTCAGGATATTTGTGTTTTTTGCTTTCTGTTTTCTCTGGTTAATGGTCATGTGTTAAAATGCACTTACATTGTGCATACACATTAACTTACTTGTCTCAGTTCAGATTTGTTTTTTATTCATTTCATTGTGCATTCAGTGCATATATGGGTGTGACCGCCCTTTTTCTGAGCTGGGAAAGCCATCCAGTCTGGCCTAAGCTGTTACAAGTGGTTCAGCTGCTCGACCCTTATTCACATTCACGCCACTTGGCAAGTGATAAGGTTTTAAATACTAGAGTAGGGACTGTCCCACAAGGGTTGCCGTGACGTGGCGGGATGGCTTGTACATCATTTTGATCAAAATTATGTTTACTAAATACCCTTATTATTATTATTATTATTACCTTTATGCATTATTTGCAGTATATTTTTTACTTTTAGTTCAGGATATTTGTGTTTTTTGCTTTCTGTTTTCTCTGGTTAATGGTCATGTGTTAAAATGCACTTACATTGTGCATACACATTAACTTACTTGTCTCAGTTCAGATTTGTTTTTTATTCATTTCATTGTGCATTCAGTGCATATATGGGTGTGACCGCCCTTTTTCTGAGCTGGGAAAGCCATCCAGTCTGGCCTAAGCTGTTACAAGTGGTTCAGCTGCTCGACCCTTATTCACATTCACGCCACTTGGCAAGTGATAAGGTTTTAAATACTAGAGTAGGGACTGTCCCACAAGGGTTGCCGTGACGTGGCGGGATGGCTTGTACATCATTTTGATCAAAATTATGTTTACTAAATACTCTTATTATTATTACCTTTATGCATTATTTGCAGTATATTTTTTACTTTTAGTTCAGGATATTTGTGTTTTTTGCTTTCTGTTTTCTCTGGTTAATGGTCATGTGTTAAAATGCACTTACATTGTGCATACACATTAACTTACTTGTCTCAGTTCAGATTTGTTTTTTATGAGTAAGAGGTGTACGGAGCTGAGCCACGTGTGTAGGGGGTGTACGGAGCTGAGCCGCGTGTGTAGGGGGTGTACGGAGCTGAGCCGCGTGTGTAGGGGGTGTACGGAGCTGAAACGCGTGTGTACGGAGCAGAGCTGAGTGTGTACGAGGTGTACAGAGCTGAGCCATGTGTGTACGGAGTGTGCAGAGCCATGTGTGTACGGGGTGTACGGAGCAGAGCCGCGTGTGTATGGGGTGTACGGAGCAGAGCCGCGTGTGTACGAGGTGTACGGAGCTGAGCTGCGTGTGTACGAGGTGTACGGAGCTGAGCCGCACCTGTACGAGGTGTACGGAGCTGAGCCGTGTGTTTCTGAGGTGTACGGAGCTGAGCTGCGTGTGTACGAGGTGTAAGGAGCTGAGCCGCGTGTGTAAGAGGTGTACAGAGCAGAGCTGCATGAGTAAGAGGTGTACGGAGCTGAGCCGCATGTGTACGGGGTGTACGGAGCTGAGCCGCCGCGTGTGTAGGGGGTGTACGGAGCTGAAACGTGTGTGTACGGGGTGTATGGCGCAGAGCTGAGTGTGTATGAGGTGTACAGAGCTGAGCCGTGTGTGTACGGAGTGTGCAGAGCCACGTGTGTACGGGGTGTACGGAGCTGAGCTGCGTGTGTACGGAGCAGAGCCGCGTGTGTATGAGGTTTACAAAGCAGAGCTGCATGAGTAAGAGGTGTACGGAGCTGACCCACGTGTGTACAGGGTGTACGGAGCTGAGCTGTGTGTGTAGGGGGTGTACGGAGCTGAAACGCATGTGTACGGGGTGTACGGAGCAGAGCTGAGTGTACGAGATGTACAGAGCTGAGCCGTGTGTGTACGGGGTGTACGGAGCAGAGCCACATGTGTATGAGGCATACGGAGCTGAGCCGCGTGTGTACGAGGTCTAAGGAGCTGAGCCGGGTGTGTACGAGGTGTACGGAGCTGAGCCGCATGTTTCTGAGGTGTACGGAACTGAGCTGCGTGTGTACGAGGTGTACGGAGCTGAGCCGCGTGTGTATGAGGTGTACAGAGCGGAGCTGCACGAGTAAGAGGTGTATGGAGCAGAGCCGCATTTGTACAAGGTTTAACGGAGTGGAGCCATGTGTGTACAAGGTGTAGGGAGCAGAGCCACATGTGTACGAGGTTTACGGAGTGGAGCCATGTGTGTACTGAGTGGAGCCATGTGTGTGCGCGAAGTGTACGGAACAGAGCCGTGTGTGTACAAGGCATACAAAGCCGAACCATGTGTGTACGAGGTGTGCGGAGCCGTGCGTGTATGAGGTCAGTGTATGGTGGGGAGCATTCACACCTCCCAACCGTCCCAAATCCAGTGGGACAGTCCCGATTTTGAGAGTCTGCCCCGCTGTCCCGGCCAGGAGCTTACTTTTCCCACAGACACAGGAGTACACTGCGGAACCCCGAGGAAGCTGACCAGAAATGAGGTAATTTCAAGAGGAGATTGTGACGGAACATTGAACGCACTTCAGGGAATGCTTCAGATCCTTTACTGTGTCGTCCTCCTACAGAGCGGACAGCGGGATCGCCTTGGAATCGGGGATGCCGGCCATGTGAGCGGATCATAATATGTCCTGCACCGAGAGGCTCAGGTGGGCATTACAATGGGAGCCCGGCTGCTATAGTATCTTTATAGAATCTTTATTTCTCTCTCTGTTCTTTATTTCTCTAATCTTTCTTTCTCTCTGTTTTTTTCTCTCTCTCTGTTCTTTCTTTATCTCTCTGGTCTTTCTTTCTTTATCTCTGTTCTTTCTTTCTCTCTCTGTTCTTTCTTTCTCTCTCTGTTCTTTCTTTCTCCCTCTGTTCTTTCTTTCTCCCTCTGTTCTTTCTTTCTCCCTCTGTTCTTTCTTTCTCCCTCTGTTCTTTCTTTCTCCCTCTGTTCTTTCTTTCTCTCTCCTTTCTTTCTTGTTTATCTCTCTCTGTTCTTTCCATTCTTTCTTTCTCCCTCTCTGTTCTTTCTTTCTCTCTGTTCTTTCTTTCTCTTTCTCTGTTCTTTCTTTCCCTTCTTTCTTTCTCTTTATTTCTTTCCTTCTCTCTCTGTTCTTTCTTTCGCTCTCTCTTCTTTCTTTCCCCTCTTTCTTTCTCTCTGTTCTTCCTTTCTCTCTCTGTTCTTTCTTTCCCCTCTTTCTTTCTCTCTGTTCTTCCTTTCTCTGTTCTTTCTTTCTTCCCTGTCTTTCTTTCTCTCTGTTCTTTCTTTCTCCCCCCTCTTTCTTTCTCTCTCTATTCTTTCTTTCTTTCTCTTTGTTATTCCTTTCTCTCTCTGTTATTTCTTTCTCTCTCTGTTCTTCCTTTCTCTCTCTCTCTGTTCTTTCTTTTTTTCTCTCTCTCTGTTCTTTCTTTCTTTTCCTCAGTACCAGTCAGTGTGCCCATAGTACCAGCCACTGTTCCGTCAGTACCAGTCAGTGGGATCAGCATTGCTAAATGCTAAATGGAACACGGGGGCCAGAATGGAGCACAGGGCAGCAGATTGGAGCATGGAGGGGGCAGAATGGAGCATGGAGGGGGAAGAATGGAGCATGGAGGGGGCAGAATGGAGCACAGGGGTGCAGAATGGAGCACGGGGGCAGAATAGAGCAGGGGGCAGGATCATGGGACAGGATGGAGACAGATGGGGCAGGATGATGGGGCAGGATGGATAAGATGGAGACAGATGAGGCAGGATCATGGGATATCACATGGGGGCAGAATGGATACCCATGAGAGCAGGATGGAGAACATACGGCTGGAGCCAGGAATTTGACACACCGGGGCTAGGATATACCATAGGGGCTAATTAAGGGATTATCTGTGTAGCAAGGTGGATATTAAAACTTAACCTTTATTAGGTAAAATTGTAAAAAGCCAAATTAGTCAAACAACAAAAACAAAGGGGTACCACAGTGAAGGAAATGCCCTATAACCATTGAACAGAAAAGGGGGGGAGGGGTTGTTAAAAAGGTACTATTGTCCTCTCAGATCCTCAATATTAATCTGACCTGATAGCAAAGTGACTATAGTTGCCCATAGGATGAATAGTATATACATGAAGAAATTCAGAGTGCACCTGAAGAAACAGAGGAATGGAAGCATGTGACCCAGAGAAGCAGGAGGATCGAGAGTCAGTCAGCACCCATACTGCTAAGGAACCAGTACCAGGCTCTTACGCAGGACAACGAAATACATCAGGATAAGACTTTGCCCACAAACAGCAACCTTGTACACCTTCAGAATCCTCCTGGATGGAGAAAGAAAAATGTGAAGAAGAAACGGAGAGTGGTGGTCATGGGGGATTCCCTGTTGAGAGGAACAGAGGCAGCTATCTGCAGAACGGATATAACTTCAAGAGAAATGTGCTGTCTTCCAGGTGCAAAAGTTAAAGATGTGTCTGACAGGACATCAGGACTCTTCAGACCTACAGATGACTACCCATTCCTGTTTATACATGTGGGGACAAATGACACAGCACGAAACGACCTGGAAACCATCTCCAGTGACTTTGAAAACTTAGGAAAGAAAGTGAAAGAACTGGGAGCGCAGGTGGTCTTCTCTTCCATCCTCCCAGTGGATGAGTGCAGGTGGTCTTCTCTTAAATCCTCCCAGTGGATGGCCATGGAACAAGTAGGTGGAATAAGATTCTGCAGGTGAACAATTGGCTAGTGAATTACCTATACGATGGACTACTTGCTAGAGATGGGGTGCACCTTACGAAGACTAGAAAACATGTATTTGGAAGTCGCCTTGCTACACTCATCAGGAGAGCTTTAAAGACAGAACAATGTGGGAAGGGAAGCAAAAGGCCAGAAAAAGCCATACACCTGACAAATGCTTTTGAGGATTCTGCTATTAGAAGTGGGAGGAAAGAACAAAGACAAAAGAATCTAAATAATAAAAATAGTAGAGAAATAGAAACCAATCACAAACTAAAATGTTTCTATACTAATGCACAAAGCATGGGCAGCAAACAAGGAGAATTGGAACTACTAACGCAGGAAAAGAAATATGATGTAATTGGAATCACTGAAACTTGGTGGGACGATACACATGATTGGGATACAAGGCTAGAAGGATACAACTTATTTGCAAGAAACAGACTTGATAAACGAGGAGGAGGTGTTGCATTGTATGTTAGAAACACGTATATCTGCACAGAGATTGAAGCTTCAGAGACTGGGAGTTCGGTGGAAACTGTTTGAGTAAGAATACAAGGACAGAACGATGGAAAGGACACCATTGTAGGCATTTACTACAGGTCGCCTGTGCAAGCTGAAGATATGGATGAACTCTTTATGCATCAAATGGCCAAGTTCTCCAAAAAATATGACATAGTTTTCATGGGAGATTTCAACTATCCAGACATTTGTTGGGAATCTCTCTCAGGCAAAACTAACAGGTCAAGGAAATTCTTATCCTCTCTTGCTGACAACTTTATCTTCCAAAAGGTAGGGGAGAAAACAAGGGGAACTGCTACCTTGGATCTAATCCTTATAAACAGGGAGGAAATGGTTGAGGAGGTAAAAATGGCTGGGACCCTAGGAGGTAGCGACCATGCTATTTTAGAATTTTGGATAACTAGAGGAGGAAGATCTGTGAAGACTCGGATGTCAAGGTTAGATTTCAGAAAGGCAGATTTTAAGGGACTCAGAAAGAGAATTGGAGGCATCCAATGGCTGGATATCCTTAAAGACAAAAATGTACATGAAGGATGGGAACTCTTGAAAAATGAAATTCTCAAAGCACAATTGTTAACAATTTTGAAAAGAGGGAAGAATAGGAAGCATTTAAGGAAACCAGGATGGATGAACACAGAACTTAAGCACATGCTAAAAAGGAAGAAAAAAATGTTTATAAAATGGAAAGAGGGAGGCATATCTAAAGAAGAATATAATGCTGTCTGCAGAACCTGCAGGGCACAAATCAGATTACTAAAGCTGACAATGAATTGAGGCTTGCAAGAGATGTCAAAAGCAATAATAAAGGATTTTGGGGATATAACAAAAGTAAAAGAAAAGTCAAAGATAATATAGGATTTTTACAAGATGAAAATGATGAAATGGTAAGACAGGATGTTGAGAAGGCCGAACTTTTAAATTCCTGTTTTGCATCTGTTTTCTCTCAGAAAGGAAATGTAACATCAACTGTTCTTCACTGTCCTATTAAGGGAATAGAAGAATCCAGGATATCTATAAACAGAAAGATAGTGAGGAAACACTTAGCTAACCTAAATGAATTCAAGTTTCCAGGTCCAGATGAATTACACCCCAGAGTGCTGAAGGAGATAGCAGAAGAAATTTTTGAACCCCTCTCCATAATCTTTGAAAATTCCCAGAAGACTGGAGAAGAGCAAATGTTGTTCCTATCTTCAAAAAGGGGAAGAAGGTGGACCCAGGCAACTATAGGCCGGTGAGACTGACTTCTATACCAGGAAAAATCTTTGAACAAATTATTAAACAACATGTATGTAAGTACCTAGATAAGAATGAAGTGATTAAACAGAGTCAGCATGGGTTTGTAACTAATAAGTAGTGTTGAGCATTCCGATACCGCAAGTATCGGGTATCGGCCGATACTTGCTGTATCGGAATTCCGATACCGACTTCCGATATTTTTTCAATACCGGAATTCGGCATCGGAATCGGAAGTTCAGTTGATTGACAGCCTGACGTCATCATGATGCGCGGTGTGTGCGCATCATGATGCGCCGTCATTTCGGGCCTTCCGGGGGTCTCTGCCGGCCTGCCGGGGGGCTGTGCCGGCCTGCCGGGGGGCTGTGTGGACTGCCCGGGGTCTGTACCGGCCTGCCGGGGGGCTGTGCCGGCCTGCCGGTGGTCTGTGCACCCTGTGGGGGTCTGTACCGGCCTGCCGGGGGGCTGTGCCGGCCTGCCGGTGGTCTGTGCACCCTGTGGGGGTCTGTACCGGCCTGCCGGGGGGCTGTGCCGGCCTGCCGGTGGTCTGTGCACCCTGTGGGGGTCTGTACCGGCCTGCCGGGGGGCTGTGCCGGCCTGCCGGGGGGCTGTGCTGATGTCCGGGGGTCTGTGCAAGCATCGTCCGATGGGACTACAAGTCCCATCTGGCGATGCCTGCTACCATGACAGTGATTGACACATTAGCCAATGATGGGACAGTAGTAGTCCCATCATCCGGCTAATGTGTTAAATGTTAAAAAAAAAAAATACTACATACATACTACATGCTACATACATACTACATGCTACATACATACTACATGCTACATACATACTACATATATACTACATACATGCTACATACATGCTACATACATGCTGCATGCTACATACATACTACATACATACATACATGCATGCTACATACATGCATGCTACATACATACTACATGCATGCTACATACATACTACATGCATGCTACATACATACTACATGCTACATACATACCACATACATACTACATACATACTACATACTACATATATACTACATGCATGCTACATACATACTACATGCTACATACATACCACATACATGCTACATACATACTACATATATACTACATACATACATACTACATGCATACTACATGCATACTACATGCATACTACATGCATGCTACATACATACTACATGCATGCTACATACATACTACATGCTACATACATACCACATACATACTACATACATACTACATACTACATATATACTACATGCTACATACATACTACATGCTACATACATACCACATACATGCTACATACATACTACATATATACTACATACATACTACATACATACTACATGCATGCTACATACATACTACATGCTACATACATACTACATATATACTACATGCATGCTACATACATACTACATGCTACATACATACCACATACATACCACATACATACCACATACATGCTACATGCATACTACATGCATACTACATACATACTACATGCATGCTACATACATACCACATACATACTACATACATACTACATACATACTACATACATACTACATACATACTACATATATGCTACATACATACTACATGCTACATACATACCACATACATGCTACATACATGCTACATACATACTACATATATACTACATGCATGCTACATACATACTACATATATACTACATGCATGCTACATACATACTGCATGCTACATGCATGCTACATACATACTACATACATACTACATGCTACATACATACCACATATATACTACATACATACAATACATTCATACAATACATACATAGACATACAGTACATATAACATAGAGTAACATACTTACCAATACTTGTCACATTGTTCCCCGAAGCCATTGTCTTTTCCGGAATAAATATTAACATAACAAACCACAAAAATACTCACCCACGATCCGAAGCAGTCCACGAGTGTGTCCCACGACGATCTTGGGTAGAGAACGGCAGCATCAGCTGATGCTGCAGTTCTCTACCCAAGATCATCGTGGGACACACTCGTGGACTGCTTCGGATCGTGGGTGAGTATTTTTGTGGTTTGTTATGTTAATATTTATTCCGGAAAAGACAATGGCTTCGGGGAACAATGTGACAAGTATTGGTAAGTATGTTACTCTATGTTATATGTACTGTATGTCTATGTATGTATTGTATGAATGTATTGTATGTATGTAGTATATATGTGGTATGTATGTAGCATGTAGTATGTATGTAGTATGTATGTAGCATGCATGTAGTATGTATGTAGCATGCATGTAGTATATATGTATGAATGTATGTAGCATGTAGTATGTATGTGGTATGTATGTAGCATGTATGTAGCATGTATGTAGTATGCATGTAGTATGCGTGTAGTATGCATGTAGTATGTATGTAGTATGTATGTAGTATGTATGTAGTATGTATGTAGCATGTAGCATGCATGTAGTATATATGTAGCATGTAGCATGTATGTAGTATGTATGTGGTATGTATGTAGCATGTAGTATGTATGTAGCATGCATGTAGTATATATGTAGTATATATGTAGCATGCATGTAGTATATATGTAGTATATATGTAGCATGTATGTGGTATGTATGTAGCATGTAGTATGTATGTAGCATGCATGTAGTATATACGTAGTATGTATGTAGCATGTAGTATGTATGTAGCATGCATGTAGTATATATGTAGTATGTATGTAGCATGTAGTATGTATGTAGCATGCATGTAGTATATATGTAGTATGTATGTAGCATGTAGTATGTATGTAGCATGCATGTAGTATATATGTAGTATGTAGTATGTATGTAGCATGCATGTAGTATATACTGTATGTAGTATGTAGCATGTAGTATGTATGTAGCATGCATGTAGCATGTACTATGTATGTAGCATGCATGTAGTATATATGTGTTATGTATGTAGCATGTAGCATGCATGTAGCATGCATGTAGTATGTATGTAGTATGTATGTAGTATATATGTGGTATGTATGTAGCATGTAGTATGTATGTAGCATGCAGTATGTATGTAGCATGCATGTAGTATATATGTAGTATGTATGTAGTATATATGTAGTATGTATGTTGCATGTAGTATTTATGTAGTATGAATGTAGCATGTATGTAGCATGTATGTAGTATGAATGTAGCATGTATGTAGTATGCATGTTGTATGTATGTAGCATGTAATTTTTTTTTATTTTTTTTACATTCAACACATTAGCCGGATGATAGGACTATTACTGTCCCATCATTGGCTAATGTGTCAATCACTGTCATGGTAGCAGGCATCGCCCGATGGGACTTGTAGTCCCATCGGACGATGCCTGCACAGCCCCCCGAAGCCTGCACAGCCCCCCGGCAGGCCGACACAGCCCCCCGGCAGGCCGGCACAGCCCCCCGGAGCCTGCACAGACCACCGGCAGGCCGGCACAGCCCCCCGGCAGGCCGGCACAGCCCCCCGGAGCCTGCACAGCCCCCCGGCAGGCCGGCACAGCCCCCCGGCAGGCCGGCACAGCCCACCGGAGCCTGCACAGACCACCGGCAGGCCGGCACAGCCCCCCGGCAGGCCGGCACAGACCACCGGAGCCTGCACAGACCCCCTGGCAGGCCGGCACAGCCCCCCGAAAGGCCCGTACAGACCCCAGAGAGGCTGTACAAGGGCAGGAAAGGGTTTTTCTTATTCCGATACCGGAAGTCCCATAGACTTGAATGGGACTTCAGGTATCGGAATCGTCGATACCGATACTTTTTTTAAAGATCGGCCGATACCATCCGATACGATACTTTGAAGTATCGGACGGTATCGCTCAACTCTACTAATAAGTCATGTCAGACTAACTTAATTTCCTTCTATGACAGAATCACTGATTGGGTGGATCAGGGAAATGCTGTAGATATAGTATATCTTGACTTCAGCAAAGCATTTGACAAAGTATCTCACACATTCCTTATTGAAAAAATGATTAAGTATGGAATGGACAAGGCAACTGTTAGGTGGATTCATAACTGGCTTAGTGATCGGACCCAAAGAGTGGTCGTAAATGGCTGCACATCCAGTTGGAAGAATATCTCAAGTGGGGTACCACAGGGCTCTGTCCTGGGCCCTGTATTGTTCAACATCTTTATCAATGATTTAGATGAAGGAATTGAGGGTAAACTGATTAAATTTGCTGATGACACAAAACTAGGAGGGATAGCTAATACTAGAGAAGAGAGAGAGAGGATTCAAAAAGATATAAATAAACTGGAGCAGTGGGCAGCAACTAACAGAATGGTTTTTAACAGGGAGAAATGCAAAGTACTACATCTGGGCGATAAAAATGAAAAAAGCATATACAGAATGGGAGGAATAGGGCTAAGCAACAGCACATGTGAAAAAGACTTGGGTATACTAATAGATCACAGACTGAGTATGAGTCAACAGTGTGATGCAGCAGCAAAAAAGGCAAATGCAATTCTAGGATGTATTAACAGAAGCATACAGTCTAGATCACGTGAAGTCATTATTGCTCTCTACTCCTCTTTCGTCAGACCTCATCTGGAATACTGTGTCCAGTTTTGGGCACCACATTTTAAAAAAGACATCAACAAACTGGAGCAAGTTCAGAAAAGAGTGACCAGAATGGTGACAGGTCAGCAAGCCCTGTCTTATGAGGAAAGATTGCAGGATTTGGGAATGTTTAGCTTGCAAAAGAGAAGACTAAGAGGAGACTTAATAATAGCTGTCTACAAATATCTCAAGGGCTGTCACATTGTAGAAGGATCATCTTTATTCTCATTTGCACAAGGAAAGACTAGAAGCAATGGGATGAAACTGAATGGGAGGAGACACAGATTAGATATTAGAAAAAACTTTTTGACAGTTAGAGTGATCAATGAGTGGAACAGACTGCCACGAGAGGTGGTGAGTGCTCCTTCCATAGAAGTCTTCAAACAGAGGCTGGACAGACATCTGTCTGGGATGATTTAGCGAATCCTTCTTTGAGCAGGGGGTTGGACCATATGGCCCAGGAGGTCCCTTCCAACTCTACGATTCTATGATCTCATTTATATGGTACAAATAAGTGGTGCTTAAGAATGTTATACCCATATATGTTAATGTGACTTACTTGGGCAAGTGGATGGCATATCCTATGGGCAACTATAGTCATTTTGCTATCAGGTCAGGTTAATATTGAGGATCTGAGAGGCCACTAGTAGCTTTTTAACAACCCCGCCTTTTTCTGTTCGTTGGTTATAGGGCACTGCCTTCACTGTGGTACCCCTTTCTTTTTGTTTGACTAATTTGGCTTTTTACAATTTTACCTAATAAAGGTTAAGTTTTAATATCCACCTTGCTACACAGATAATCTATTTTGTGGATTGTTCTATTCCTGATTTACATGCTAATTAAGGGATATTATTATTGCAGTGATGTATTTATTTTATTTTTTGAGGATGCTGTTTTAAATGGGGGAGGCGGTCCTGTTAATGTGCAGAGCGACACTTTCGCTTTTTTTCTTCATCTGGTATAGTTTAGAATTTGGGATAAAATTAAGTAATTTGTTCTGGAAGTGGTGCTCTAGATAACTGTTATTTCCTGCAGAGATGAGCCTTGGCTGGAAGAAGTGACAGCGGTCTATGCTGGATGAAAGATGAAAACCAAAGATGAAGGACTTCACCTAGAGACGTCATTGGTGAGTTAGTGTGTTACCTGTACACTGACACTATACACTGCATACTATATACAGTGGTCCGGTGTATAATGTCATCGGTGATCACTGTATTACCTGTACATTATATGCAGAGCTCCTCTGTATAATGTCACCAGTGATCAATGCACTACCTGTACACTGACACTATATACAGAGCTCCTGTGCATGTCACTGGTGATCACTGTATTACCTGTACTTTATACACTGTATACAGAGCTCCTGTGTATAATGTCACCATCTTCACCTTTTATCAGTGCCATCTTGTGACTGCAACTTCTGTCTGCGGGAAGTCAGAAGTAACAGAAACCCTCTATCAGGCCACGTTCACTATTTTACCTCAGTATTTGTTGGCCAAAACTAGGAGTGAAACAATCAGAGGAAAAGTGTAATAGAAACACGTCACCTCTTCTGGATTTCTCACCCACTCCTGATTTGGCTTATAAATACTGAGGTAAAATACTGAACATGTGAATGTGGCTTTAGGCTGATTTCACGCATCCTGATATTTCCGGTACCGGAAAAAATGGTAGTGGAGATGTCCTTGTCTGTGTGTGTAATACGTGTGGCAACTGTGTGCCGCATCAGTACCACACAGACGGCCGCTGTGGAAGAAGCGCTACAGTAAGCACTGTTCCCCGGCCAGGGGCGCACCTAAAATGAAGCAAGTTGATCACTTCACCTCAGACGGCATTGAGTCCCTGAAGAAGTGTAAGGCCGGGATCACACTTGCGATTTAAATGGCCGAGTCTCGCATGGTAATACACGGCGCTGCCGCCGGGACTCAGGAGCGGGGCATGCGGCCGCATAGCAATACATGGAGCTGCACGCCCCGCTCCTGAGTCCCAGCGGCAGCGCCGTGTATTACCATGCGAGACTCGGCCGTTTAAATCGCAAGTGTGATCCCGGCCTAAAGATCGGTGTTTCAAATATATTCCTATCTAAGGCTGGTTTCACATTAGCGCTTTTGTGCGCAGCGCATCTAGCGCAACCGTGCGCATGCGCACGGTGCACCTATGTTTAACATGGCGGGCGCATGGTCTTGCACACGGTAGTGTTTTCGCGCGCATGCGCTTTTTTGTCTTTCGCGCCAGGCGCGCCAGACGCAACATGTTGCATTTTTTGGTCCGCCCTGTCTCGTCAAAACAACGCATGCGCACGCTTGCGCACGGAATGCGCAAAAACAACACATTGCAGTCTATGGTAATGCGTGCGTGCGCATGGTCTTGCGCACACGTGCGCTTTTGCGCGCATGCGTTTTTTAGGTAAACAAGTCTGGAATGTGGTCAAGACACTGGAAAACCACTCCCAAAAACCAACGTGATAAAAGATTGTGTGGGCACTGGAATTCCCCAATACTCTACAGACTGCTGCAAGAGTCACAACCCTAATAACCCAAAGCTGTACCAATGTAAGTATAAAACCTAATGTCTGGCTGAATTTTGAATACATTTCTATGTACTTATGTCTCTTTTTTTATTGCAGCATGTCTTCTTCATCTGGTGAAGAATATGTCCCCAGGACAGGGCAAGAGGCACAAGAAGTGAGTACCATGCTTCCCTATGGATTGGTAAAAAAATATACATATGTGGCTAATTTTTTTTGTTTAATTTTCAGACCTCATCCTCCACCACACCACCACCACCGGAGGAACGTCAGGAGCAGCAAGGCCCAGTGCGGGCGGGAAGATGGAATGTAATTACAGACGGTCTTTTTTTTTTTTTTTTTTTATTGTCATTACCTTTTTATGCCTTTTTTTTCATCTTCATTTATTGGTTTAATTTTGTTCTGTATTTTTGTCAACTTTTTGTTTGGGAATTCCTCTGCTTGTTTTTTTTTTTTTTTTCAAGTTGATTTCTATGCTTGGTTTTCTTTTTTTTTTTTTTTGGAACTGTATTGAAATAATTTTATCTGGTGGTTTTTTTTTATGTTTTTTGGTAATTTTTTATTGTTATTTTTTGGTAATTTTCCTGCTGTTATTTTTTGGTTCTTTTTTTGGTACGGTTTTTTTTATGTTAATTTCTATGCTGGTTTATTTTCTATGTTTTTTTGGTAATCATTTCTTAATGTATTTTTTTAACATTTTCATGCTGGTTTTTTTTCTGTGTTTTTTATTCATGTTTTTTTTGCTTATATTTTCATTTAAATTATTTTTTTTTTTTCATGGCTGGTTTATTTTATATATTTTTAATTTTAAAATTGTCTTTCTTTTCTAGGCTCCACAACGGGAGGAGGACCTCGCCCTGGACAATGATGAGCTCATCCGTCTAGTCCAAGAGCGAGTCCCGCTGTGGGACACCCGTCGCCAACTGCACTCGGACAACATGGTGATCCGGCGGCTCTGGAACGAGGTGGCCGCATCGCTGATGGATGGCTGGGACAACGCCTCTCCCCGGGTCCGCAAGGATTTTCGTAAGTATATAAATGCAGTGTGATGCAGCAGTGATCTTGGCCGGGATCACCCAACTGTGTGTGATGCTAGTAACTCCATGGAGTTTCTAGCATCACACACAGTTGGGTGATCACGGCCTCCAGTGCATACTCTTATTTTTTTTTTTGTTTTTACCCACAGTGAACAAAGTCAGAACCCGTTGGCGCTCGATGAAGGACCGCTTCAACAGGGATATCCGTCAGGAGAAGCAGGTTCGCAGTGGTGCTGAGGCAAGGATCGGCACGAAATACAGATATCATCGTGCCTTGGCATTTTTAAGACCGGTCCTTGCCTCCCGAAAGTAAGTATTTTCTAGTTGTATTGTGTTTTATTCTGTGCTTTTCTATTCCACAGGAGTTGGCGATTGTTAATTTATGGTAGTAATTTCTTTCTTTTCTTTTCACAGCACCTGGAGCAGCACCCTGCAACCTGGGCCCGAAGCGGTCCTTCATCAAGCTGCCCCGGACCCGTCCCAGCCATCCATCAGCGAGGAAGCACCTTGCAGGTCTGCACCACAGTCATCTGGAGACCAGGAAGCTGGTCGCTCAGGTGTTCCCCTGTCCCAGGTCTCTGCCACTGGTTTTGCGGGCACTTCCCGCCAGCAGCGGCAGAGGACCTCGGACAGGCCCGAGTTCGTTGAATTGAGCTTGGTGTTTCAGAGTAGCCTCAAGGCACTCTCCGATAGACTTGAGAGTGGTTTCCTCCTTTTGGACCAACGCTACAAGTCTATCGAGGGTCGCCTTGAGCGCCTGGAAGTCGACCTCGCCAGACCAGCGCATCATTTCTATACACAAATAGCTCGGGACACTGCGGAACACCTTACCCCTGAACTCCAGTTGACTGTCATGCAGGCCTGCAACAATGCTTTTATGCAGGCAATGCAGCAGAGTAGGTATATGCAGCAGTCAGCGGTGGCATTTCCACCGGTGCCACCGCTGACTTGATTCACAGCATTACCTACTTCTGCTGCATATCACTGCACGGCTACCACATTTCCAAGCCACGCCGGACACCAATATACCGCCCCAAGTCCGAGTGCAGCTGGACACTTCCCCGCCAACACCATGCCAAGCGCTGCTCCTGCCTGGCCCACCACTGCTGCCGCCACCACCACCACCGGATGGCCTGTCGTCACCACCCCTGCCTGGAGCGCCACCACCACCAGCACCACCACCCGGAGCACCACCCCTGACTGGGGCAACACCGCCGCCACCACCATCACCATCACCGGGAGGACCACCCCGGTATGGACCGCCACCACGCCTGCATGGACCGCCACCACCACCTCTGAGCAGCATCAGTTGGCGGACCCACATTCACGATTTACGGCCCCTGCCAGGACATCCACCACCACCACCACCAGCATGCTACAGCAGCTACAGGATCCTGGCAGGCAGTCCACAAGCTCCAGGCGGTCCCCCAGCTCCAGCCGGTCCACGGCCTCCAGGCGGTCCACAGGCTCAAGGCGGTCCCTGGGGTCGAGCCAGTCCTCAGGCTCCAGGCAGGACAGCAGCACGCCGACGGGCCACCATCATAAAAAAAAAAAAGAGGAGGACTCTAACTCTCCCTACTCCCTCACCTCCCACTTCCCAACTTTCCTTGCCTCCGCTGCCTTCCCCCACTTCTTTGGTTCCTCCTTCCTCTAGAACCCCTTCCTCCACCCTAAGCAGTTCCTCATCCCTCCACACCCCCCAGTTTCCACCAACTGACCCCAAGTAAATTTTTATTTTTTTTTAAATCTTAAATTCTTTTATTTAAATAAAGTTTAACGTTTGATTTGAAAATATTGTTTGGTTATTGTGTCTTTCGCCGCCTGCACACACTGCGTCGTACACTTTGTTTTTGACACCTCACAGCTCCAGTACTGACACATGTTTCTTGTGTCAGTCCTGGAGCAATGTGATGTCAAAAACACAAATATATGACTTGTATTTTCATCCACCAGGCACTTCAGTCTGCTAATATTGGTCAGACTGATGGTGGAGGGTGCAAGGCATATCTATTCTCACCTTTCCAGGTGTCATAAAGGGTGAATTGAGGATGGTGTGTTTTGCCCATCCCCATTTCACTCTTTGTGACACAAGGCCAGGGGATCCTAGATACCTTGTCATGAACCACATCATCTATACAGTCTGTGGCAAATAGACTGAATAGATGATGGAGAAATTACAGGCCATATCTACAAATACCCTGGCCTGGTGTCATAATTATTTAGCACACCTGGCCAGGTGAGTATACCTATGAGTTGTAATCTGCAGCATCGCTTCAGTCTTCATTATCTATTGCACACAGACTGTAGATATGCTGGAAGTTAACTCCTATGTGTATTCACCTGGCCAGGTATCCAAAATTTCTGAAGTCAGGATGTGTTTTTTGGGGGCATCATCAATTCATCATGACACCAGGCCAGGGGATTGTAAAAGTTGTATAAACCTTTATCATCTCTCCAGTCTGCATTCGACAGTGGAGATACTAAAACTAACAGTTTTAATCACATGGTCAGTTATCAGACAGAGTATACTTAGGCCAGGTAATATAAATATTAGTTGTATTATCTACACCTTCTCGCCAATATGCCTTATGAACACGGACTGGAGAAATGAGGAAGGTCATACAACGTTTATATGTAGGGTCACCTGGTCAGGAGTCCTAGTAAAGTCAGGAAGCACAGCATCCTGATTTCACTGGACACCTGGGCAGGCGAGTAGTGGAGTGTATTAAGACACAGTACAGGAAAAAAAAAACGGTATTTTATTAACAAACAACAAAGCTATTACACCATTTGATCCTGCCATGCTACACGATCCACATCGGATGAGAAGAAGTCCGCAAATTGGTCCCTCAATTTGGGCAACTTCGACTGATGACCGAAGAGGATGCTGATTAAAATCTGGCAAAGGGTTGGCAGCAGGTTCATCCATGTCAAAGATCGGCCGCTCCTTTGCCATAACAAAATTGTGCAGAACCACGCACGCCTTCACCACCTCATCCACTGTTTCAAGTTTGAGATTGATGGCGGTGCTGAGAATTCTCCATCTGGACACTAGAATGCCAAAGGCGCACTCTACAGTCCTGCGTGCCCTCGTAAGCCTGTAGTTGAATACTTTCTTGGAGTGGTCCAAGTCACGGCTGGAGTACGGCTTGAGCAGGTTTTGGCACATCTGAAATGCCTCATCCCCAACCACTACAAATGGCAGTGGTGGAGCTTGGGTTTGGGGAAGAGGCCGTGCCAGTGGAAATTGAACTGGTTGCCGAACAACCTCCAGCCCATATCAGAGTTTTTAAAAGTCTGGGAATCGTTGCCCCGTCCGAATGCCCCTATGTCTACCGCCACAAACCGGCAGTCTGCATCCGCAATGGCCATGAGTACTGTCGAAAAGTACTTCTTGTAGTTGTAGTACTCAGAGCCACTTCTTGCGGGTTTTGTGATGCGGATGTGCTTCCCATCCACCGCTCCTAGGCAGTTCGGGAAATTGCAGACTGCCCAGAATTTGTCCGCTATTTGAAGCCACTTTTCGGCGGTGGGCAAGGGCAGAAACTCAGGACACAGAACATCCCACAGAGCCCTGCAGGTGTCGGCAACAATCCCGGATAAAGTGGAGATTCCCAGCCGGTACTGGAAATGCAGGGATGAAAGACTCTCTCCAGTTGCCAGGAACCTGCAAAACAAAAAAAGAAAACAAACTTATATTTCTGTCTAGGGTATTAATAAAAACACTGAAAATAAAAAGTACATGGCATAACTATTTTGCATGGTTTTTTAATACATCATAGCAGAAAAACGTTTTATACAGGCTTGTGGTTAGTACATGACAGAAGAAAAACCATTATGCAAAAAAGCAATTTCCCAAAAATAATGTTAAAATTCATTACCAAAAAAACACAGAATTTTGTAGCCAACCAAAAAAAAAAAAAAAAAAAATATAAAAAAAAATGCAAACATAAAAACATTACATACTGTAAGGTGACGAGGAGCCTTTCTTCGGGAGGAATGGCACGCCGGAGCTGAGTGTCCCGTCTCCGGATGATTCCTTCAACCATACCCAGCAAGTCCAGAAAGCTTTGCTGGGACATCCGGGTATACTCTGCAAATTTCTCCTGGTTTTCCTGGAGATCGCTGTACAGCGTGTGATATGCTCCACGGCTTTCCCGGAGTTCAATTATTGGATGCCTCCAAAACCGACGCCGCTGCCGTCTATGCTGTCTCTCCCTCTCCCTTTGTTGCTGGCAAGAAAAGGCATACGCCTGAGACAGCGCGATGTCAAGATCCAACTTGAATCGGAAATTATCCAGACGCAGGTCCATCTTGACACCGGAAACAGCAGCAAAATCTGAGGAATTCATATAACAGGGTCTATATAAAACATTCCAATAACACACGCCCACTGGTGTCCCATTGGTGTACTCTTTCTATTGTTTTTAAAGGAATGTGAACTGTCACACCTAGAAACGCATGCGTCAAAAAAACGCAAACGCATGTAAAACGCAAGAAACGCTGCGTTTTTTTGACGCATCAGTGAACGCATGACGCTTAAAAAATGCGCGTTTGTATTGCGTTGCGTTTTTTATGCGCACGATGCGCTGCGCAAAAAAACGCAAAACGCTAATGTGAAACTAGCCTAAAAGTGTATGTATTTTACATGTGCATCAGGTTAGGCTTGTAAAGAGTAAACCAGATTTATTTGTACTGATTTTACTATGGGGGAGGGGGCACCATTTTGCAGTTCGCCTCAGGCAGCAAAGAGGCTAGGTTCACCCCTAGATGCAGGTCTCCATTGTGCATTACAGCTGAGACTGCTTTGTGTGTACGGCATAATAGACATGCAGGAAGACTGAAGCCAATTGGATCCAGCTATCCGACCAACTTCAGAGCCGCGGAAGCAGGCTTTGCAGCATAGAGCTTGCTCGCGCTGCACCCTCGTTGCCTGGGTAACCGGCCACTCTGACACTGCAGGGTGGCTAGTAATCTAAGCAATGAACTGTACACTATAAAATTCAAAATATCTTGAGAATGAAAAGGAATTTTAATACTTAAAATTACAAATTGCTTATAAAAACAAGCAAATCTGCAATTTTCCCCTTCTTTATAAGCTTGTAACAACCCCTCTAAATTTGGGTCATGCAGTCATAAAGATGCTAAACCATGCTTGCTAATATGTGAAAACATCCCGCAGTCAATTGTAATCAGTACTGGTTTGGTCAGTACTGCACTGTGTGGCCTTATTGTAGAAACTAGAAAACTAGCAGGTCGGGCTACATTACTGTAGACAGATTACCAGTTTGTCAGATACTGGTTTTGTGTCAGACTGGTAGGTCACTATTCAATAGAAGTAATACATAGAAACATTGCATCATTTTTTCAGAGTGCGATATTTGAAAAAAAAGCACCTAGAAATGTGAGACCAGCTGCCATCCCGTGCTATTGTCATGAATAAAGACAAAGAAACCTAAAAAGTGAGAAAAATATCACAAATAGGGCAATACTGAACATAGCGCTACTTTATTTCACCAGCAGGGGGCAGATCAACACAATGAATATTTTCTCCAGGAGAACTCTGTATGAACCTCATCTTTGTACAATCAATTTTACATAATTTATGACCTGAGACCCAGCAGCTTAGAAGCTGCTGAAGATTCATTTCTTCAGATGTTCTGTAGGGATCGCAGCTATCTGTAGACTGGGGCACTCAACACTTTCAAGCACTATTGAACGTGCTGGATAACACTGTTAATTTTGCAGACAGAGATTTAGGTGACATTACATCAAAATAAACCACCTTATAGGGTGAAAGTACGTGACAAATGTTTCAGTGGAGCCTAAAAATAAAATCCAAATTTTTTTTTTTACCCAGTTTCCTTTGAATCTTAAACCTTAAAATCAGTTCTTCCATCTATATAAAGTGCAGATATTCAGAAATTCTCTTCTCTATTGATTTTGCAAGATGATAATGAACCTGTGACGCTGTGGAACATGGCAAATTCTCTACAACCCCAATTTAAAGGGGGCTACCAAGATATTTAAAGTGCCTTGAAGTACGAGTTAAGCATAAACCTAGCACTCAACTTAGATGCGTGGAAAAACGAATTTATTGTAGCACACGAAAAAACGTTTCGGTCTGTTGTGACCTTCTTCAGTTACGTATTACACTCAGTATGCGAGGTACGAGAATATCTCTGATGTGAGACCTGATGTGCTTTATAATATAATGGAGATCTGTGTTGAAGTCCTGGACTTGCAGTGGATACTGTGTCTGGTGGCACAAGTGCCCGATCTTCATGCACAACTAAGACATTTTGCAGCTCTAAATGCTCAGCTTTCAACACTGCTTTTATTTTAGATTTTAGTCAACCTCAGTGACTTGAACCTGCGATCATTTCATTGCTTTTACTATCTACTGCAATAACACAGGATATAGTGAAATGGCAGTTCTTCATCTTCACAGGAGATGGCTGTTATAGGGGCTTTCAGCAGACCCCCCTGCCTCTATGATGACCTAAAAGTTCCCTGCAACTGCATCATCACAGGGTGCGGATGAGAGCTGCCAATGGTGTCATTTAAATGCTGGCGTGCGATCCCATTCTTTTCTTTTTATGTGTAGCGCATATCGGAGGGGTGTGCTTCCCCCAGAGCTCAGTACCCTTATCCACCCATATTTCTAAAATAAAACAAAATGTTATAAAAAAATATAAAAGTGTAAGTCACCTAGTTTTCCCCCTCCAGAGATAAACATATTTAAAAATGTTAGAAAACGGAACATATTTGAATTATGTGTCCAAAAATGTCCGGTCAAAATATACAACTATTTAAACCATACACTAAAAGAAATGGAGAAAATGAAAAAAGAAAAATTGGAATGCCAGAAATGCCATTTTTTACTCACCACATTTTATAAAAGAAAAAGAAGAGTCAAAATCTAACATATGCCCCAAAATGGGTTAGTTCATAGCTCGTCCTCACGTTATTCTATGGGGCTGTGCATATGTCCGAAGTTCTCCATGGACAGAGCTGGTTCGTGGAAAGAATCGCAACATGCAAGAGTTGCAATCAATTATCGCAGTGAGCCATTCATGTCTATGGGTCTGTTGAAAAAAAATAGACTGCATTTGCATAACATCTGAGTCCAGTCTGATTTCCACGGACTAAAAGAATGGAGAAAATGAAGACAATTTGTTTTTTTATCAAAAAAATTCCTAGAAAATAGGATCCCATACTGGTCAAACTCTGATCAGAGATTGTCAGAGTGTGATTAGCATAATCGGCCTGATAGATTTTCGTCGCTGTGCTGCACTACTCTGGTGTTATAATAATCTGCACTATTAAATGACTATTCTTCTATTACTTAACCTTGTGTTTATAATGACTGTCAGCACAACTTTTCTCTAGTGGGAAATAGCCCCTTTACAAAAGCAAAATCAGCGAGTGAGCGTTGTAGAAACGCTCATTCCCAATTGTTGGTTATCACCCACGAAGGAGCAAAATACTCCGTCATCGGGTTATTTGATTCTCATGCATGTATAAAGTTTGTTAATGGCGGCACGGCGCCCCATATATAGTACATGTGCCGCTGATCACATGTATATGGGGACAGAATGATCGTGCAAGTGAACATTCTGCCCCCATCATTGCTCGGTGTAAATGGGCCATACGACTTTTATTCATATTCGACTCCTTAGATCATGTCTACTGTCTTATTAATGTAAATATTGATCTTTGAATAAAGCCAAGGCCACATGGAGGGAGTTGCATCTAAAAATGGATTTCCCTCTACAGCTTCTTTTCCATGATGACGGCAAGGAAATCAAGAAAGAGTTTGGTGACATGTCATAATGAGTTAGGATTGTAACCACAAATAACATGATATATTTCGAGTTTGTTTGTCATTGTGATTAGTAGGTCAAATGACCTTTGTTGCCCTCTGGCTAATACATTATTATTAGTGATGAGTGAACGTGCTGAGATAAGGTGTTATCTGAGCATGCTCGAGTGTTGACGAAGTGTCTTCTGCGTGCTCGAAAAGTATGTTCGAGTTCCCATGGCTGCGTGTCTTGTGGCTGTTAGACAGCTGCAACACATGTAGGGATTGCCTGCTTGTTACGCATGTGTTGCGGATGCCTAACAGCAGTGAGACTTGCAGCCGTGGGGACTCGACTATGTTTTTCGAGCATGCCAAAGACACTCTGTTAGCATGTGAGCATGCTCAGATAGCACCTTATCCCAGGATGTTCGTTCATCACTTATTATTAATGCCAACATATTTTGCAACACTTTACGATTCAAAGGGGACATGTACAGACAATATCAGACATTACAGAGTAGCACATAATTAAACACATACCAAGAGGTGTGAAGGCCATGCTCGCAAGATTTATAAAGAAGTGGGGAGAAATGAAAGCTAAGAAGCGCTTATCATTTATGGTCCAGCCATCATTAAAATAAAAAGTGGTATTCATATAAAGCTGCAAGAATCGATCAGCAGCCAGTATCTGTGTAAGTACAAATTCAAAATGTTATTAAAGGGAATCTGTCACCCCTTTTTTGAGATATCATATAATGATATCATTCAATTGTGTGTCACATCAGGATTCTCTTAGTACTTTTGCTTCCCCCTGACCCCGCACCTTCCATGCATAAATACCATTTTTATATCGGTTCAGATGTATGTAAACTGCCAGGTCCGGTCCGCTGGGCGGGGCTTATTCACCTGCTCCCCCCCTCCCTGTCTTGCTCTATCCATTTCTTCTTGCGTAGAGCAAGACAGGGAGGGGGGGGGAGCAGGTGAATAAGCCCCGCCCAGTGGACCGGACCTGGCAGTTTACATACATCTGAACAGATATAAAAAAGATATTTATGCATGCGGGGTCAGGGGGAAGCAAAAGTACTAAGAGAATCCTGATGTGACACACAATGGAATGATATCATTATATGATATCTCAAAAAAGGGGTGACAGATTCCCTTTAAGTACTTGGAGTGTGTGGAAGCAGATCATAGAAGGGAGCCGATTCTGAGGAAATGAAGATCAGTGAATAATTAGATTAGTGAGGTAATAGGCCTATCTACAGAGTTGTATTTTACAGAACACTTAAAACTGTGTATTCTGAAAATTAAATTTATTGTCTGGATTAATACATTCCAGAAAATAGGTGCAGCATGAGAGAAGTCAGCACGGTGGCTCAGTGGTTAGAACTACAGCCTTGCAGCGCTGGGGTCCTGGGTTCAAATCCCACCAAGGACGACATCTGCAAGAAGTTTGTATGTTTGCGTGGGTTTCCTTCCACACTCCAAAGACATACTGATAAGGATTCTAGATTGTGAGCCCCAATGGGGACAGTGCCAATAACATTTGTAAAGCGCTGTGGAATTAATGATGCTATATAATGATCAAAATAAATAAATGAGGTTTAGAATTGTGGATATCTTTGAGGGTGAGAATGGTAAGTTTATGTTAGAGTAGATAGACAACCAGTACAATGACTGGCACAGGGTGAGGTCATTGGTGTAGAAGCTGGATAGAAATATGACCTTAACTGCTGCAATTTAGGAACGATTAGAGGGTGGAGAGTTTAGTAAGAGTGAGATCAATTGGTAGAGTGTTGCAGTAGTCTAAGGCCTCTTTCACACATCAGGTTTTCGCCGTCAGGCGCGATCCGGCGCTTTTGACAGAAACCGGATCCGGCGAAATGCAATGCCGGATCCGGTTTCCCCCCCATTGACTTGCATTTGCGCCGGATCGCGCCGTATGGCCATGCGTTTCATCCGGTTTTCGCCGGATTCGGCAATGTGTCGCGATCCGGCGTCTGGAAAAAACGGCTACTGTAACGTTTTTTGTCTCCGGCGAAAAAGCCGGACACGCTGGATCCGGCACGTCCGGCTTTTTCACACAATGAAAGCCTATGAGCGCCGCAATGCGCCTGATCCGGCGAAAGCCGGATCCGGTGGCCGGATCCGTTTTTTTTGGTCTGAGCATGCTCAGTAGCTCTGCCCACAAGACATATATAAAAGCAAGACAGTGGGACCCACAGCCACACCCAACATGCCACCCAAGAAAGCAACCAAGCGAAGCAGGAGAAGGCAGGAGACCACTGCAGCACCATCAGCACCACCACCACCCCAAATGGAGCAGCAAATGGAACATGCTGAGGAGGGGAGGCCAGCAGCAGATGAGAGACGGTAATTATCAAATCCCCCATTCCTCCAAACTAGGGCTATTGAATATCAAGATATTCATTGGCCCTTTGTTTCTCTTTATTCAACAGCCGCCCAATAGATGCAGCAGCAGCAGCAGCAGCAATGGCAGCAGCTGGAACACCACCCACAGGCATGGAGTGTGGCCACCAGGAAGACAGCACATCATCTTCTGGGAGCCCTCCCTCGCATCGTCAGCGTTTGACGGTAAGTTTTTATTTCCAAAATCCATCATCTCTGTAATATATGTCTATTCATTGCCTTTTATTTCAAAACAGGATTCACAAGATGAAGAGGAGCTCCCAGAAGAAGAAGGAAGGGGTGGACAGACACCTGGAGTGGGCTCACAATTGGTAAGTTTTTTGCATCAAACGCAGAAACACAACATCACACTACACACAACACATAGAAAACAATGTTCTGCAGACCACACACAGCAAACAAATGCCTACATCCAAAGACATAACATTTTTTGTTTTCTTCTCTAGTCTTCCCAATCTGGTGCTCGGCCAAGAGGTCCTCGCAGTGCCTCCCAGGGTCATCGGCGACAGCAACGCGGCGGTCACCAGCGTGTAAGTATAAATATTTTTGCTTTGTTTTTTTGCACTTTTTATTTCATTTCTTTTGTGGAGGCTAATTATGTTATTTTTGTCTTTTTCTTTAACAGCCTTCACAGCGTGCTCCCGACTCTGACGGTGAGGATGGAGGACTCGATGTGGACCACCTCATCGATCTCGTCAGAGAAAGGGAGCCGCTCTGGAATATGGCTGACCGCCGCCACGCTGACCTTATCGTTACCCGACGACTCTGGGAGGAAATCTGTTCGCTCCTTGTGGGCCGCTGGGAGGACCTCGATGTTCGGGCCCAGATTAAAGAGCGTAAGTATATACAGTACCGGTTGCTTGATGTAAACCAGTGTTTCCCGAACTCCAGTCCTCGTGGTCCCCACGGATCATGTGTTCAGGATTTCTATTTACTATGGAAATCCTGAAAACATGACCCCTGGGGACCATGAGGACTGGAGTTTGGGAAACACTGATGTTGTATACTAACCACTTTGTCCTTTCTCGTTTCAGGGAACAGAATTGTGAATCGGTGGCGGTCTGTGAGGGATCGTTTCAAGAAGGAGTTCAATAAAGAGATGCGGGCCCCGAGTGGATCTGGAGGACGCAGGAGCAAGTACAAGTACGCAGAAGCCCTGTCGTTCCTCCTGGAAACAATGGTCACTAGAAGGTAAATATTACACACCACATGTGAAAAAAAATGTTAGATGTAAAATTTTTTTTTCAGCCAGGGCCATACCATGTCAGTATTTTAATTGTTTTTTTTTTTTCTCTTTATTCCACAGCACGGTGAGCAGCACTCGGGAGCCTGCACGATTGGACCCTTCTGAGGCGATCCCTGAGGAGACCGGCACCGAGGGACACTTCGACCGCCCCGGTACATCTGGACCTTCCCAGCCTTCCCACACATTCGACCCATCTGTCCCATCCACCAGCACAGGAGCATCGTGGCCGCCTACATTACATGAAGCTGCTGGTGAGGAGATCGCTTTCCCTTTACCCCACCCTTCTGCCCCTGCCACCTCTAGTACACCTGCGGGTACTGGGCGGCAGCGGCAGAGGGGTCAGGAAAAGACTTATGCGCCAGAGTTCTTGCATCTGAATGCATCTTTCCAGAACTGTCTAAAAGTCTTGTCAGAGCAAATCTCCGCAGGCTATCAGCGGATCAACTCCAGCATTCTGGAGGTGAAGACACTTCTGCAAACCATGCATTCAGAAGCAAGATCTTCTCCAAACCACACCTTTTTCAGGTCTATTGTGGAGCGCATGGAAACGCTCTCTCCTGCCCAGCAGATGCATGTAATGCATTCATGCCACGCTGCTCTCCAGCAAGTTACCTCCCAACCTCCTCCTCCCACCACAGTAGTTCCTCCACCTGCACCCCCTCCAGCCACTTTACATCGTCCCCCACCTATTACATCTACACCACCTCCAGCCACTTTCCATCCTCCCCCTCCTATTACATCTACACCCCCTCCAGCCACTTTCCATCCTCCCCCTCCTATTACATACCATCCACCTCCCCAGCACCATCCACCTCCCCAGCACCATCCACCTCCCCAGCACCAGCAACCTCCCCAGCACCAGCAACCTCCCCAGCACCAGCAACCTCCCCAGCACCAGCAACCTCCCCAGTACCAGCAACCTCCCCAATACCAGCAACCTCCCCAGTACCTGCAAACTCCCCAGTACCAGCAACCTCCCCAGTACCAGACATCTCCCCACTTCCAGCAACCTGCCCCGTACCAGACATCTCCCCACTTCCAGCAACCTGCCCCGTACCAGACATCTACCCACTTCCAGCAACCTGCCCCGTACCAGACATCTCCCCACTTCCAGCAACCTGCCCCGTACCAAACTCCTTCCCCATACAACTTGCCATCAACATCATCTGCTCCTACAGTCCCTGCCCAACCCTCCACTCCACCACCCACCACCTCTTCTGCTTCCCACATGTCCACCCATTCTGTAGTTTTTTCCACACCTTCACCTCTAACTGTTCCTTCCCCACCACGATCCCAGTCCTCTCTCCACACTCCCAGTGTCGAAGTGTCCCGCAGCCCCTACAGCAGTATTTCCACCACACACTACACAGAATTATAATGTGTGTATTTAAATAAAAATGACCAGTTTTATGGTTTCAGTTTTATAGTTTCAAAGCTTTATTAAACTAGTTTATTAAAATTTTAAAAAAGTTTACTAAAAAAAACATTTTTCAATAAAAGTTAAATTATTTTACACTGGTTGTCTGTCATTTCTTTCTGCGGCGAAAAAGGTTAAATACAGGGTATTTAAAAGGTGAAATGGTATTCAAAACTAGGTATATAACTGTGGGTAAATTTTAGCTTTTTGCCACAGTTGTGTTCCTGGTTGTGTTTGAAGCAAAGTATTTCACCTAAAAAGTTGTGTTTATTGTTGGTGATTTCCTAACAATGTACACAACTTTTGTTAAAAGGTGAAATACTTTGCATAAAACACAACCAGGTACACACCTGTGGCCTAAAGCTAAAAATAGAGACCATGACAAGATAGCCAACTTTGGTTGGCAAAGGTATATACTGTTGGTACAGAAGGTACACAAGTTTGGTTGGGCACAAATCTTTCACACTCTGTCATCCTGCCAGTGTACTCTGCCTTGAGGTGACATAAAGTATAGTGCAAAATTGTCCCTCATTACTGAAACCGTCACAGAACTTCTAGTGGTAATGTCATGGTAATCTTGCAAGGTGGTTTCTTCAGAGGTGTCCTCAATGGAAATGGGTTCCTTGCAGATAATAAAATTGTGGAGTACCACGCACGCTTTGATCACCTCGTCCACAGTTTCTGTCTTGAGGTTGATCGCAGTCAATAGGACACGCCATTTGGCTGTCAGAATACCAAAGGTACATTCAACCATTCTTCTTGCTCTTGTGAGGCGGTAATTAAAAATGCGTTTTGGTCTTGTCAATCCTCTGCTAGAGTACGGTTTCAAAAGGTGTTCTGACAGCTGGAAGGCTTCATCCCCTACACAGACAAATGGCATAGGTGGACCAGATGTTTGCGGCAGCGGTCTAGGTGGTGGGAACTGGAAGGTGTTTCCATACAGTTTACGCCTCATGGCAGACAGTTTGAAAACTTGAGAGTCATTGGAGCGGCCATAGGCCCCAATATCAACCGCAATAAATTTGTATTCCGCGTCAGCGATGGCCATGAGGACAATTGAAAAATATTTCTTGTAATTGAAATATTCCGATCCCGATCCAGCTGGCTTTACAATGCGGATATGTTTCCCGTCCACAGCGCCCAAGCAGTTTGGAAACTGACATATCTGTTGAAACTTGTCAGCAATTTCAATCCACCTCTCTGTTGTGGGCTCTGGTAAAAACTCTTCAGCTAAGGAGTCCCACAGTGCACGGCATGTGTACTTCACAATTCCAGATATGGTGGAAATCCCGAGTCTGTGCTGGAAATGCAGTGACGAAAGGGATTCTCCAGTTGCAAGAAATCTGTGGGGAATTAAAAAACAATAAATTAGTTTTAAATCACAGCATTACATACCAAAACTGACCTATAACACTTGGAGATACAAACTACCACCAACAAGATTGCAGTGAAAGTGTGCTCTGATGCGAGCATATCCAATAAATGTGGCTTACCTTAAAGTCACCATCAGACGCTCTGCGGGTGAAACAGAGAAGTGGCAATAGGTGTCCGCTTTTCTTATGAGGTGTGCAATGCGCTCCACCAAGTAATCAAAATTCTCCATTTTCATCCTAACATATCCAAAAAATTTATCCGGGTTTCGTCGAAGGTCCATGCAGAGTGTAGAATAGACCCCACGCGTCATTTTCTTGGCTGTGATGGGGTGGATCCACAAACGTCGTCTACGATGCCTGATGCGCTGCTGTCTCGCTCTCTCCTTCTCCAGAACAATCACCCTCAAACGATTCGCCTCCGCTATAAAATCCGCCAAATTCTTCAAAATATTTCCAATGACAACATCCATCTTCGCCAGTAACTTGCTCTTCTCTCCAACCTGCACTTTCTCCTCTACAACCTGTCAAAGAAGGGCTGTAGGAACATGCTATATATAGTTTTCCAGTAGCCAATCCCGTTCGGAAGGCCACAAGGGTCAATTTTAAAAACCGGATCCGGCGTAATCCGTCGAAAAACGGATAGAAAAACGGATGAACCGGATGAGACGGATCCGGTTTTGTCTGTCAAGAAAAAGACGGATCCGGCAGAAAACCGGATCCGTCACATCCGGTTTTACGAAACATTTGCCGGATCCGGCGTTCCGGCACGACGCCGGATCGCGCCTGACGCCGAAAACCTGATGTGTGAAAGTAGCCTAAACGAGAATGAGTTTTTGCAGTGTCAAAGGTATGGTAGTATTTTTTACTTGTGAAGGTGATGTGAGCGACCAATTAGATCTAGAGAATGAAGGAAATATCTGAGTCAAATATAACAACAAATCAGCGAGCCTGCTGCTTAGGACTAATGGTAATATCATAGCTGCTCCTGTCATGGAGGTTACACCATATCTGTTTGGCACTTAGGAATTTTGCAATCTGTCACTATGTCACCATTCTTCCAGTGTCTCTGGAGGCTCGGGATGGTTAGTCCTTTTTTTGATTGTTCAATATGGCTACTTCTTACAAATACTGTTTTTCCCCACTGGGTATAATTCAGGGTGTTTTTGGCTTTTGAGAAGGCGACACATGCAGTGATGCGGTCTGGGTAGAAGAGATGCCTTATCTTTATGCAACATATGAAAATTAGTACTGTATATTGATGTCTTTGTCAACACAAAAAAATCATCAGCAAAGGTAATATATCTGTTTCATGGAGTTGTATGTGCTGATTCCAAAATATGCTTAGATTTGCTCGATCACATAAAGTTTCTGAGATAGAAGTATTTTTGTTATTATGTTATTTCTTCATTTTCAATCTATGTGGTTTTTCCTATGTTATTTCCATTTCTTTGCTTGTCTTAATCATGAATTTTCCTACAGGGACAACATCAATAAAGGATTTAGTGAGTGTTATGGGAAGGAGTATTGACAGTGCAGTCAGCCAATGACTGCTTCTTGGAAAGTCACATGTTATGGAGAGGAGCTAACTTATGAGGCGGTAAGATTGGAGTCAGTCAGAAAAGGATGGTGATGGCAGCAATGACTGGTATGTGAGACTGTGACAGGAGACAGGCCTCTACAGGGATCTGAGCCCTGCCACAGGGGAGATAGAAGGGAAAAGCCGCCATTGTGAGAGGATTTTCACTGCATTTCTGGGAGGGCAAGTCGCCTCAAAGGGAAGAAAACAGCTCAGCCACTGAGGTGTAACTGAGTGAGGGTCTCCACAGAGAGAACCTGAAAGCAGAAAACATCACACAGAGAAACTGCCTGTCTGCAAATGTTCATCTGTACGGAATAGGCTGACCTGTTTACCTCGCATCTGTATATAGTTATCTACCAGATTACCTCCAGTAAAATCAGTTCTAAATACAAGCTGCCTCTGTCGTCTCTGGGAAAATATCTACATATAGTCGGTCACCTCATCGCATTTTTTTGAGTGAGTGTCTGAAAGGTGAGTATCGTCCGCTGTATCGCTGCGATGCACCAGCGATCCTGACCGGGTCGTATCGTGGTCGGGATCGCTGGTGCATCGCTAAATGTAAAAGGGCCTTTACTCTACTGTTTGATCTGATTTAAAGGAGAAAAATGCCCCAACAGCGTATCAATCATCCGAACACATGCTGCTATGTGTGTGGTTCTTTTACACCAAAAGGCCAAGTACGCTCAATCATTCATGATATTAAAAAGTTGTACCAGATGTACTTTAAGTGTCCACTTGGTGATTGAGACAAAAGCTGGGCTCCACATGTGATATGCTCAAGTTGTTCAAATGGTCTTCGTGACTGACTGAATATGAGGAAAATGGCTTGGAGAGAACCCAAAAATCATAGTGATGACTACTACTTTTGTTTTGTCAACCTGCAGGGCTTTTCTACAAAGAACAAACATAAGATTAATTACCCTGAACTTGAATCCGCGATTAGGCCATTTCCACATGAAAGTACCTTGCCAGTTCTTGTACCACCGTTGTCTGGATTGGATGAAACTGAAGTAGAATATGAAGACTATGGAGCTGAAGCTACTGGCAAAGACATGGAGACCTCAAGTCAAGATGAGTATGTACCTGATGGAGCAGCCGAGCAGCCAGAACGCTTTGCTCAACATGAATTAAATGATCTCATCAGAGACCTTTCATTGTCAAAAGAAAAAGCTGAACTTCTTGCATCTAGATTGAAACAGAAGAATCTTCTTCACAATGATGTCAAAGTGTATTATTACCGAAACAGAAGTAACACTGTGGGAGGAGCGGCCCCCCCCGTCAGATGCCCAGGCCGGAACCAAGGGGGCCGTCATCCAGGTTTCGGGGGAAACTGTCCCGGGGGACAGTATTCAGAGACGCACCCTTGTGACAGACAGGAGAGCTAGGGGAGGGACCAGTATAAAGGGGGGGGGAATTCCCCAGACGATGAGTCAGCAGACAGGGACAGAGAGAATAGGAGAGCGTGGGAGCGACTGCCAACCAGAGTGACTGACCAGCGCCAGGGAGGACTCCGACTGAGGACTCCAGGGGGACGGTATCCAGCAAATTGTCCCAGACTTGCTGCCTCTCCACAGCCCGCGGCCACTGCGGCCCCAGAACAGCTTGCGGCCGCTGTTATCTCCCCTCTTCCCGCGGCTGCGGCGGCCACTTCCCCTGAGCTCGGATCCGCAGCCCGTGCCCAGTCACCTGCAGCCACCCTGCGCACACCAGTGGCCGCGACCAGCACCGCGCCATCGGCGGCCACCACTGTCCCGCTCCGGGCTGCATCAGGGGCCGGGCCACTCCTGACCGCGGACTCCCCGTCGCAGCTGTTAGCTGCGCAGGTGGCCTGTCACTCACCACCGTACACCCCTGACACCTGCCAGGCTCCGGGGGCTGCGGCCTACTCATCCCAGGACTCCGCCGGGGCCCATGGGGTTCCAAAGGCCTCAGCACGCCAACGAGCGCGAACACTCCAACAGCACCTCAACAACTGGGCCCAGCAACTCTTCCGTTGAAAGGCCAACAGCCAGAATGGCGAGGGACGTCGGGACAGCTAAGTAGACTCTAGACTTAAGGACCCGTAGTCGGCCACACCGCGGCCCTATAGTGACCGGCCGTTGCCGGGAGTAGTCGTGTTCTACATTACCGTGTTTGCTTGTTTAGAGCCCCTGTTTCGGTGATCAGGCCGTGACTGAGGGAAGTCCCCTCAAGTCCCATAAATGAATCATTAAAAGCACCGTAGTTGTCTCATGACTCGACGCTGCATTCTGCGTACCTGCAAACACCACAACACTTTAACACAATTTTTCACAGTAGATACGCCAATGGTGTACTGTAACAATGTGAATGGCCTCTTTGAAGAACTGAATCAAGAGTAGTTTGTTGCAAATTGACGAATGTTTATTGACTCATCCCAGAGAAGTTTGAAAGCAGTGTTGCTTCACAATGGTAATATGAAACCATCAATCCCTATTGCTCACTTGAGTCATCTAAAGCAAAGTTATGAAAATCTGCCAGTTGTTTTGGATGCTATACAATATACCATATATACTCGTGCATAAGCCAAGATTTTCAGCCCATTTTTGGGGGCTGAAAGTCCCCCTCTCGGCTTATACACGAGTCATATACCTGGGGGTCGGTGGGGGAGGGGGAGCGGGGGTGTCACAAATCATACTTAACCCCCCTGGCATGGTTTCTGCAGCCCCCCTGCTTCTCCACGGTCTCCCTTCCCGCCTTCAGCGGTCACATGGTACCGCTCATTAAACTCATGAGTATGCGCATATTCATGAGTGTAATGAGCGGTATCATGTGACTGATGAAGACAGGAAGGGAGACCGTGGAGAAACAGGGCTGCAGAGGCCGCACCAGGAGGGGGTAAGTATAGCAATATTCACCTGTCCCCCGGTCCATCGCTGCTCACCACTCTCTGCTGCGTCCTCTGTCTGTGATGTTTAGCCAGCAGAGTGCGCGGTAACATGGTTAGTGCGTGCCGTGCCCTCTGCTGCCTGAATGTCACTGACAGACGACGTGACAGACAGCGGTGAGCAGCGATGGACTGGGGGACAGGTGAATATCTCAGGTGTCGGGTCCTGAACAGGAGAGGTGAGTATGGCATTTTTTTTTGCAACAGCATATGGGGGCATAATATATGGAGCATTTTATGGGGGCAGAATGTGGGTGCATATTCTATGGAGCAGCATATGGGGCATATTCTATGGAGCAGCATATGGGGGCATATTCTATAGAGCAGCATATGGGGGCATATTCTATGGAGCAGCATATGGGGGCATATTCTATGGAGCAGCATATGGGGGCATATTCTATGGGGCAGCATATGGGGGCATATTCTATGGGGCAGCATATGGTGGCATATTCTATGGAGCAGCATACGGAGGCATATTCTATGGGGCAGTATATGGGGGCATATTCTATGGGGCAGCATATGGTGGCATATTCTATTGAGAAGCATATGGGGGCATATTCTATGGAGCAGCATATGGGGCAGCATATGGGGGCATAGTCTATGGAGCAGCATATGGGGGCATATTCTATGGAGCAGCATATGGGGCAGCATATGGGGGCATAGACTATGGAGCAGCATATGGGGGCATATTCTATGGGGCAGCATATGGGGGCATATTCTATGGGGCAGCATAAGGGGGCATATTCTATGGGGCAGCATATGGCGGCATATTCTATGGAGCAGGATATGAGGGCAGCATATGGGGGTTTATTCTATGGAGCAGCATATGGGGGCATATTCTATGGAGGAGAATATGGGGGCAGCATATGGGGGTATAGTCTATGGAGCAGCATATGGGGCAGCATATGGGGGCTTTATTCTATGGGGCAGCATATGGGGGCATAGTCTAAGGAGCAGCATATGGGGCATATTCTATGGGCAGCATATGGGGGCATATTCTATGGAGCAGCATATGAGGGCATAATCTATGGAGCATCATATGGGGTATAGTCTATGGAACATTTTATGGGGCATAATCTATGGAGCATCTTATGGGGGAATAATCTATGGAGCATCTTATGGGGCATAATCTATTGAGCATATTATGGGGCCATAACCTTTATGGAGCATTATATGGGGCATATTATTCTATGAAGCATCTTATGGGGCATTATTAACCTTTGTGCAGCATTATATGGGGTGTATTTTGTATGGAGCATCTTATGGGTCCCATCATGAACTGTATGGAGCATTATATGGGGCTCCTGATTCATTTTTTGAAATCAGGATAAAAAGATGATTCAGAAAAGTACAAAGACACCTGCGATGATTGCAAAAATTTTTTTTCGTAGACCTGTGTTATATTTGATAACACTACGCATTTAGGCTGTGTGTCCACGTAGCATTTTTTAAGCGTTTCCGCAGCGTTTGAGCTGGCTCAGACGCTGCAGAAACGCTTAAAAGAAGCTTCCTATTCAATAATGCATTTTTGGCTTTTTGTGCCAATGCATGCGTTTTTAAATGCTCTGGAAGCGCTCAGCGGCTAAAAACGCAGCACGCTCATTAATTTCTGCATTGCTCCACATTTTTAGCCATTTCCAATGTTCCCAGAAAGCGCGTGGAAAAAAAGCGTCAAAAACGCGTGTTTTTTATGCAAAAAACGCGCAAGAAACGCGCGTTTTCTGGGAAGGAGTCCAGTTTCCTGAGCGTTTAAAAACGCTAACGTGGGCACATAGCCTTACAGTTTGAGGAGAAACAATGGTGCATGGAAAAACACAAAATGACTTCTACACAAAAATCTGTTGTGAAGAGTTAAGTAATTTAGAGCAACCACTAAAGTTTTGTCAAATTGATAAGTTTGTCATTTGTATAGTTCTTGATAATGTGTTCATATTGAGTTTATCCTCTAATTGTGTCTTTGGGGCCTCTGGGGTCTCATGAGATGTGTCCTCTTTAACGCAATGATTCTGCTCCTGCAGCTCTCTGAGATGAAAGAGATGGAAATTAAAGGACTCCCCTCCCTCCATCTCCTCCTTGCAGTATAATCAGGCTGAAAAATAATGCGTGAGGTTTAGATTGTGTGATTTTTGTTTAGGAAATAGTGACAAATAGTTTTAGTATTTTACATATTGCTTACAGTTTATGCTGGGGTCTTCTTAGCAGAAAAAAACCAAGCTATAATTAATCTGGGAAATATTTAAACAGGTCCCAATTGAGATCACTGAGACTGTAATCTCTGTGGTCAGGTTGGCAAATCATACCACCAGTCCAGTATAAAAACACCTTCGCACATATGGGCGTCACTGTACCTCCTGTCCTCGGGTCCGCAAAGATGGAGGGGACTCTGATGTTCTGCTTTGTAGTATATATATATGCTCAAAAGTTTACATACTCCAGCAGAATTTTTGCTTTCTTGGCCTTCTTTCAGAGAAAATGATTGGTAACACCAAAACTTTTTCTACACTCATGGTTAATTTTCTTCAAGTGCCTCCTTATTGTGCATGTTGAAACAGCCACACCACTAGTTTTCAGAGAGTCCAGTATTTCAACTGATGTTATTTGTGGGTTTTTCTTTGCATCCCGAACAATTTTCCTGGCATTTGTCACAAGTCAAAAGTGAGGATGTTACCTTTAGTAGCCCATTTGTGTCTACTTCTGTGCATGTTATCAGACCAAAATCACCATGGTATGTAAACTTTTGATCAGGGTCATTTGGATGTTTTGGGTTGTCATTATGATTTAAATACAGAAAACAGTAGTTTGACAATAAATGGCATCACCCAACCACTAACCATGAGTGGAGAAAAAGTTTTGGTGTTCTCATTGGTAGTCTCTGAAAAAGGCCAAGAAAGCAAAAATTCTGCCAAGTATTCAGACCCCTTTAAATTTTTCACTCTTTGTTTCATTTCAGCCATTTGGTAAATTTAAAAAAGTTATTTTTTTTTCTCATTATTGTATTATCTGCACCCCATCTTGACTGAAAAAAACAGAAATGTAGAAATTTGTGTAAATTTATTAAAAAATAAAAACTGAAATATCACATTGTCGTAAGTATTCAGACCCTTTGCTCAGACACTCATATTTAAGTCACATGCTGTCCAATTCCTTGTGATCCACCTTGAGATGGTTCTACTCCTTCATTGGAGTCCAGCTGTGTTTAATTAAACTGATAGGACTTGATTTGTAAAGGCACACACCTGTCTATATAAGACCTCACAGCTCACAGTGTATGTCAGACCAAATGAGAATCATGAGGTAAAAGGAACTGGCCAAAGAGCTCAGAAACAGAATTGTGGCAAGGCACAGATCTGGCCATAGTTACAGGAGAATTTCTGCAGTACTCAAGGTTCATAAGAGCACAGTGGCCTCCATAATCCTTAAATGGAAGAAGTTTGGGACCACCAGAAGTCTTCCTAGATCTGGCCATCCAGTCAAACTGAGAAATCGTGGGAGAAAAGCCTTGGTGAGAGAGGTAAAGAAGAACCCCCAAGATCACTGTGGCTGAGCTCCACAGATGCAATAGGGAGATGGGAGAAAGTTCCACAAAAGTCAATCATCACTGCAGCCCTCCACCAGTCAGGCCTTTATGGCAGAGTGGCCCGACGGAAGCCTCTCCTCAGTGCCAGACATATGAAAGCCCACATAGAGTTTGCTAAAAAACCACTTGAAGTACTCCCAGACTATGATATATAAGATTCTCTGGTCTGATGAGACAAAGATAGAACTTTTTGGTGATAATTCTAAGCGGTACGTGTGGAGAAAACCAGGCACTGCTCATCACCTGCCTAATACAATCCCAACAGTGAAACGTGGTGGCAGCATCATGCTATGGGGGTGTTTTTCAGCTGCAGGGACAGGAAGACTGGTTAAAATTGAAGGAAACATGAATGTGGCCAAGTACAGAGATATCCTGGATGAAACCCTTTTCCAGAGTGCTCTGGACCACAGACTTGGCCGAAGGTTGATCTTCCAACAAGACAATTACCCTAAGTACACAGCTAAACTAACAAAGGAGTGGCTTCAGAACAACTCTGTGACAATTCTTGACTGGCCCACCCAGAGACCTGACATAAACCCAATTGAGCATCTCTGGAGAGACCTGAAAATGGCTGTCCACCAACGTTCATTATCCAACCTGACGGAACTGGAGAGGATCTGCAAGAAAAATGGCAGAGGATCCCCAAATCCAAGTGTGAAAAACTTGTTGCATCATTCTCAAGAAGACTCATAGCTGTACTAACTCAAATAGGGTGCTTCGACTCAATACTGAGCAAAGGGTCTGAATACTTATGACCATGTGATATTTCAGTTTTTCTTTTTTAATAAATTTGCAAAAATTTCTACATTTCTGGTTTTTTTTCAGTCAAGATGGGGTGCAGAGTGTACAGTACATTAATAAGAAAAAAATGAACTTTTTTACATTTACCAAATGGCTGCAATGAAGCAAAGAGTGAAAAATTTAAAGGGTTCTGAATAATTTCTGTACCCACTGTATATATACACAGTGGGTGAAATAAGTTCTGAACACGTCACCAATTTTCTAAGTAAATACATTTCTAAAGGTACTATTGACATGAAATTCTCACCAGATGTCGGTAACATCCCATCCAATCCACACAGGCATAAAAATAAAACCATAGATGTCCAGAAGTAAAGTTAAGTGTTATAATGAGAAATTACACCGGGAAAAAGAATTGCACACATGAAGAAAGAGAGATTCAAAAAGCCATGGAAAATCCTTGGACACACATTCAGTTGAAACCAGCGGGCCCCCCTCTATGTACCGATCAGGGGCCTGCTGAGGACTCGGGGCCCATCAGAAAACCTTCTGGTGTCTCAGTGCTCCAGTTCGACCCTGTGTGCAGCATATGCTCCCAGTCTCTGTGAAACCTAAAGTCGCAGAATGCTGCATGTTGCAATCTGTCAAAGCATAGGATGCTAGGACTTGTAGTTGATGTTAAGTGATTTCAAGGATCATGATTTGTATGAGGAACAATAAAATATGTTTTAACTTTATATTAGTAGTCGGGACATAATCAATTTACAACTAGAGCTACTTGGATATTAAGGACCTCTGAGGGGGTTGAGATACAATATTATCATATACTACACAAATAGATAATAACAAATAATAAACTTTATTTTTATATAGCGCTAACATATTCTGCAGCGCTTTACAGTTCACAGATCACTTTCAGAGATAAATTAGATTTATATATAATTTTGCTACTTCTTTTACTTTACTCTTGTTGTGAACACTTTTGACCTGGCTTCTGAGTTTGGGCTCCCTCTGCTGGTTGCTGCTGGCAATGGAACTGGTCTAGCTGACAGAAGTCAATCACCTGAGGAGGATGATTGGAGGTCAGGTGTTACAGACTGGAGAGATTTAAGTGAGCAACCTTCCCTCAGTTGTTGCCGATGATTTGGTTTTCTTCCTGAGCATTTTGGAAGTCTGCTTGCCTCCTGCTTTGTCCTGCATCTTTCAGATAAGTTATTTGTCTGCTTGAATCTTTTTGCATTTGATCCATTTTTTACTTTTCTCTGATTTCTGCTTTGCTGGTGTGATTTCAGCCTTGTTCCCTGCAGGGACCTGTGCTGGACTCTGGTCCATATGCCACAGCTCATGTCAGTCTTTTCAGTACTTCTAATCCACTGTTATATCAGTATCTTTTGTTTTGTGTCCAGTTCACACCAGAGTTCTGATTTAGTGAGGGAGAGGTCGTGTGGCCTCAGTATTTTTGCATATTAGACGTGTTGGATTTTTTCTTAGGGTTTTTTGCATGATTGCAGACAGTATCCTTTCCTGTCCTGTTCTATCTAGACAGTTTGGGCCCCATCATTTGCTTACTCCATTTTCTGCCTGTGTTTTGTGCCTCATCTTGTCTCACCGGCAATATATGTTCAGGAGCTATCTATTCCTTTGTGGTTCTACTCTGGGGCAGTTTAGCTTTCCCCTTTCTCTCTTTAGGCTTAGTTAATTCTTTGGCTGTGCCGAGGAGTCTAGGGCATCGTAGGTACGTCCCACAGCTAATTCTAGTTGTGTTGTCAGTTTAGGGGTCTGCAATCCGCTAAGTTACCAACCTCTCTGGTTATCTGGTTGCCTAGCCTATTCCCCTGCTCTCCTCCTCGGTTACCTAATCATAACAACTCTAAAGTGACATGGTGACATAGATGATGGTTATTATGTAAGGGGGTGAAGAGGAGGAGGAACCTAAATGGGGTTACCTCTTCTGCTCCGTGTCTGGAACCACGTGGCCAGGCATCAGCATTTCTTGGGAGAAGGTTATCAGACCTGGACCGACCCTTCCAGGTGACTGCAGGGAGCGGTGACCTGTTAGAAGGGACTGCGCATAGGAAGCAGAGCAGAGTCAGGGCAGGAAAGTACAGCGTGCCAGGGAGAGAGTTGTCAGCTGCACCGCATCCCCGGAGCAAGAGAGCCATCCAGCTGAGGACTGAGACAGTCCGACAGTACGCAGTGAGCGCCCTTTGTGTGAACGTGGACCCGCCAGCCTCCGTGACCAGGGGAGACTCCCCTGACAAGTCTGAGACAGACACTAGTGCATGCAGGCCTGGCATGCGCAGTGACAGACCACAGCCCTTGAGAGAAGTAGCTGGACTGACAGAGGAGCGTGGCATCGTTCCTGCGGAGACACATTCTGAGGGTGGACTTGTGACTAAGATTGGTGAGAGCAGGACCCCCTCTCACCACCCAGCATCCTGTTGTTTTCCCCAGAAGGCCATTTCTTCATCCTGGACTGAGACTTGAGAGACTGCATGTGCCGCTGTTGACGGTGCCAACGATGGAGAATTAGACCCATCAATGAAGCCTTCTTCAGACTGATAAGTGTATTTTGCTTTCGTTTATTACCTTAAATTATTATTATTATTATTATTATTATATATCGTATTACCATTTATTTGTTGCAATTTTCCCCCTGTTGCTCTTCCCTGAGTGGAGTGAATATCCCTGTAAATAAACCCTTTAACTCTTGGTCTGACTCAGATCCATGGCGACATCCTCCGTACCTGCAGGTTATTACAATTACATGGCAGCAGCATGTTCTGTTGTATCCAGACATTGCATCACATCTGTCTGTTAACAAGTGGGATGCATTGTGGCTGCAAATAATGGACATTATATTCTTTCTCCAATGCCTCAAAATATCTTTTGCGGTAAAACTGGTTGTACTGTATGTAAGCTAAAAAGGGATTCATCACTGAAGCCATAAGCTAAATGCTAGTGGTCATACTTGGCATTCACAACAATATGGGACATACGGTATATATCGTCCTATGTGGCTGCATTTCCTTATGATAACTACTAGGCAGAAAGACACCATTGGCTGCTCCATAACTGCACCTGGAGCTACACAGAATGTTAAGCTGATGAAGGACTTGCAGTGGGGGCTTTATGCACATGGCACAAGGACTGTGTGGTCTTGTACATAATGTAACAGGACTGGGCACATCACTAATTTCGCCTGACATTACTGTGGAATATTGCAAAGTAGAAATTGTGAGTGTAGGAAGGTCATCCCACACTCCAGGCAAAGCGGAATTTCTAATTTTTTCAAGTTCTGTCAATAGAAAATCTTTCTGAGTAAATATTGTAGTTGATAATTAGATAATTTAACAATACTGAGCATAATTTATCTAAACTGTCTAAAAAAAACCCTGTATTTGTGTCCAAAGCAATCAATCTGAGCTCAACACAGATGAGCAAAAAGATTTGAGCTGCAGTGGTTTGGTGTCCACTTTGTTCGTGGCAGCCACACCCGGGTAGTGTCACTTCGGCGCCATCAATTCTCTACCCAGGATTTTGAGCATCACTGCTGCTGACTTGTCCCTGTCGACTTCAGTACCATAAGGCGCAGCCCTTGTCATGATGTGACTTAAGTTATAGTTGCTAGGCCTCATGCAAACATTATGATGTTGCAAGGGTTAAGCAAGTGGCAGAGGTGCCTAATATGACGGACAGAAGTGAATAACTGCCCTCCTATGGCTGTAAGAAGGTGGCGGGGACACTCACATGCCTCCTCTCCCCTGGACACTGCTCACAGGATTACGTGCAGCACCTTATTGTTCACTAACGCTATTATACTTGTTATGTATTATAATGTGATGAATTTGTCATGTACTGTGTTTAGGGATAGATTAGGAGATAGTATAGGACTGTAGGGAGATTGGATTAGACTAGTGGGGGCATCATAGAGATAAGGAATAGAATAGATTAGGAGTGTTAGGTACAGTTAGCATAGGGGTTTGTCAGTAGGGAGGAGTTAAAGTACACTAGAGAAGAGCACAGGGATATAATCAGGACACTTTTTGATTAGGTAACTGAGCCTGGACAGCCTTGCCCAGGGCAAGGTGTAGGGAGCAGTGAGGGAGACAGTCTGCCAGCCTTGGGGATAGAGCTGCTATGGCAGGAAGGGGCCCCAGGCTGAGGAACATGCAGGTGGGCACCAGCTCAAGGAGGACCATCCTAGGAAGGATCTGGGGTCTACAACCGGGTGCAGGAGTAGCTGAGATGGCGTTCCTAGCACCTTTCCCTATTGTAACCGGATGAAGTAATGGCAGGGAGGTGGTGACACTGAAGGCACTGATGGGACAGAGATAGTCTAGAGATAAGGCAGGGATTGCGGAAGAAGAGAGACAGAGTTGACAGGAAAAGTAGAGGCTTCAATGCCCAATGTGTGACTTATTCAGGTATGCAATGATTTGACATCCATCGTAACGAGAACAGTATGCTCTGGAACAACACTGGATACGCAGGGACATGCGTTGTATGCGGATGCGTCCGCATGCAGCAATTTGATGTGTGCGGAGACCGCACGGAAACGGAAAATTTTGCACTTCCGTGCGGTCGCCACACACGTAAAATTGCCGCATGCAGACGTATCAGCATGCAGCGCAAGTCCCTGTGTACCCAATGTTAAAGATAGGTACGCCGGGAAATGCTGAACGCATGCGGCAGTAGGTGGAGCATGGGCGGAGCTTCACGGAGGAAGAAAGGAGGAAATAGGCTGCTATCTGCAGCCCTCCTCACCGCAAGCGTGAAACCAGCCTAAGGCGGTTGCTGTTATGAGTTCATTTTCCCCTTCACCATTGAGGTCTGATGAACTCCCTCTTCTGGTGAAGGAAGGTAGTGAGGCTGATTACCAAGCACCTGAGCTGGTAGAGGATGACTGGGCGACGGGGATTTCTGACTGGATATAAGGCAGCCGACGCCCTTCTGCCTCGCTGGTGATTTCTCTGAGGGATTCTAGGAGACCAGTCTGATTCCTGCTCCTCAAAAGCTAAGTTTTCTGCTTTGCCTTTTTGCATTTGTGTTTTGGCTTTTTTTTGCCTTGCCTTTCTGGATTCTGCCATTCCCTGCTGGGGTGAGCTGAATTCCTTGCTTGTCTGTTTGCTCTGTCTTCAGAAAATACCTGAGTACTGACATAGTCTTTTTGAAGCCTAGCGTCTTCAGGGCCTTTTTCCCTGTCAGTCTGTTGGCTCTTATTTTGATAGGGTTTTTCGCGGATTGCAGACAGCAGCTTTCCTATCCTGTCCTATCTAGTTAGCTTGGGCCCCATCATTTGCTCAGTCTATCTTTCTATCTGTGTTAGTGTTTTTTCTTCTTGCTTCACCGTCATTATATGTTGGGGACTGCCTATTGCTTTGGGGTCTGCTCTGGGGCAGTTTAGATTTCCCTTTCTGTCTTTAGGCTAGGCAGTTCTCCGGCTGTGATCGAGGGGTCTAGGGCATCGTAGGAACCCCCCACGGCTACTGCTAGTTGTTGTTGATAGGTTCAGGGGTCTGCAATCCGATAGCTGCCAACTTCTCTGGTTTTCTGGACTTAGCTAGCATTTCTGTTTTTGCCTCCTACGGTGACTCATTCATAACAGGTTGCCTTATCTCGTTGTTTTCCTGGGAGTGGAGATAATTGTGAACCGGTTCCTATATTACAGAAAGGGGCAGTTATTGCATATATATGTTCTGATCTTGAGAAGGAGGTAGTAGAGTCTCAGGGGGCATCCCTGCTGCCTGTCAATTAGGTAAACTGTTCATACCTGCGAATCTCCGTCTTAAAGTTTTAAGTGAACATCATAATTCGGTCTTGGCCAGACATCCTGGTAGTAAAACCCCACAAATCTGCTTAGTCAATGTTTTTGGTGGTCTGGGGTACACCAGGATGTTCGAGAGCATGTAGCTGTCTGCAGCGTTTGTGCACTTTCTAAGACCTCTCATACTCATCCGTCTGGGTCTCTCTAACCATTGGCGATTCCCAGGAGACCTTGGATTCATTTATCGGTAGATTTCCTCACTGATCTATCTTTATCTACAGGTAATGTAGTTATTTTAGTGGTGGTGGACAGATTCAGCCAGATGTCTCATTTCATTTTGCTACCCTCTTTACTCAATGCCAAGACCTTGACTAAAATTTTTATCAAAATTTTGAAATCATACGGGATTCCTACCAATATTGTTTCTGACTGGGGGGTGTAATGTATTTCCAATTTTGAAAAGTATTTTGCTTTCATTTGGGGATCCTTCTGTTGTTTTCTTCAGCCTTTCATCCACAGTCAGGAAGATTGGGTTGCTTACTTACCTCTATCTGAATTTGCAGTGAATAATAATTGTCAGGAGTCTACTGGTAAGTCCCAGTACTTTTGGGAATATGGGTTTCACCCTCAGTTCTGTTGTTTTAATAGGAAGCATTCTTCAGGAATAACTGAAGAGGAACGTTTTTCATCTTCTATATCTTCTATTACATCTGTGTGGCAAGGATTTTCTAATAATTTGAAGAGGATGGGGTCCAAATATACAGTTGTGTGAAAAAGTGTTTGCCCCCTTCCTGATTTCCTATTTTTTGCATGCCTGTCACACTTACCGTATATACTCTAGTATAAGCTGAGATTTTCAGCCCATTTTTTAAGGCTGAAAGTGCCCCTCTCAGATTATACTCGAGTCATATACCAGGGGGTTGGCGGGGGAGGGGGAGCACAGCTGTCAGATCATACTCACCCCCTCCTGGCACAGTCTCTGCAGCCCCTGCTTCTCCCATGGTCTCCGGCGCCTGTGTTCAGCGGTCACGTGGTACCGCTCATTAAAATCATGAATATGCGCATATTCATGACTTTAATGAGCGGTGCCACGTGACCACTGAAGGAAGGAAGAACTGCGGTGCCAGAGACCATGGAAGAAGCAGGGGCTGCAGAGATATGCCAGGAGGGGGTGAGTATGGTGGGGAGGACAGGGGGAGACATGCTATACTCACCTGTCCCCGTTCCACCGCTGCGCGCTGCTCTGTCCTCTGCATCCTCCGGCTGTGACGTTCAGGTCAGAGGGCATGATGACGTAGTTATTGCATGCCCTCTGCCTGAACAGTCACTGACAGAGGACCCAGAAAACAGAGCGGCGCACAGCGGTGGAACGGGGACAGGTGAATATCACAGGTGCCGGGGCCCTGAGTCAGCTGTGTCACCGGCACCTGTCCCCCATAGCACACCAGGGTCCCTGCCAGCTCAGGACACCGGCACCTGACCCCCAGCGACGAGAGGGGAGTATGTAATTTTTTTTTATTCGCAGCATCAGCATATGGGGCCATAACCTTTATGGAGCAGCACATGGGGCATAATCTATGGAGCATCTTCTGGGACCATAACCTTTATGGAGCAGCATATTGGGCCTATTCTATGGAGTATCTTATAGGGCCATAACCTTTATGGAGCATCTTATGGGACCATAACCATTATGGAGCATCTTATGGGGCCATAGCCTTTATAGAGCAGCATATGGGGCATATTATCCTATGGAGCATCTTATGAGGCCATAACCTTTATGGAGCAGCATATGGGGCATAATATTCTATGGAGCATCTTATGGGGCCATAACCTTTATGGAGCAGCATATGGGGCATATTATTCTATGGAGCAACTTATGGGTCCATTATTAACTTTGTGCAGCATTATATGGGGTGTATTTTGTATGGAGCATCTTTTGGGCCATCATAAAATGTATGGAGCATTATATGGGGCTCCTGATTCAATATGGATATTTAAAAACATTTAACCTACTGATGTCTCAATTAATTTTACTTGTATTGGTATCTATTTTTATTTTTGACATTTACCAGTAGCTGCTGTATTTTCCACCCTAAGCTTATACTCGAGTCAATACGTTTTCCCAGTTTTTTGTGGCAAGATTAGGCGGGTCGGCTTATTCTCGGGTCGGCTTATACTCGAGTATATACGGTAAATGTTTCAGATCACCAAACAAATGTAAACATTAAACAGAGTTGACATAAATAACACAAAATACAGTTTTTAAATGAAGGTCTTTATTTTCAAGGGGAAAACAAATCCAAACCTACAGACCCCTGAGTGAAAAAGTGATTGCCGCCCCCCCTTAAAACATGAATTAACTGTGGTTTATCACATCTTTGGGAAGCAGAGTTCAAATTCCCTAGCCACACGCAGGCCTGATTACTGCCACTCCTGTTCTCAATCAAGAAATCGCTTAAATAGGACCTGCATGACAAGTAAAGTAGACCAAAAGATCCTCAAAAGCTAGACATCATAATGCAATCCAAAGAAATTCTGGAACAAATGACAAACAAGATAATTGAGATCTATCAGTCTGGGAAAGGTTATAAAGACATTTCTAAAGCTTTGGGCCTCCAGCGAACTACAATGAGAGCCATTATCCATAAAGGGCAAAAACATGGAACAATGATGAATATTCCCTGGAGTGGCTGGCCAACCAAAATTACCCCCAGAACACAGCGATGAATCATCCAGGAGGTCACAAAAGACCCCACAAAAACATCCAAAGAACTGCAGGCCTAACTTGCCGCAGTTAAGGTCAGTGTTCATGACTCCATCATAAGAAAGAGACTGGGCAAAAATGGCCTGCATGGCACAGTTCCAAGACAAAAACCACTGCTGAGCAATAAGCACATAAAAGCTTGTATCAATTTTGCCAGAAAACATCTTGATGATCCCCAAGTCGTTTGGGAGAATACTCTGTGGACTGACGAGACAAAAGTTGAACTTTTTGGGTGGTGTGTGTCCCATTACATCTGGTCTAGAGGTAACACAGCATTTCAGAAAAGGAACATCATATCAACAGTAAAATATAGTGGTGGTGGTGGTAGTGTGATGGTCTATCACTGTTTTGCTGCTTCAGGACCTGGCAGACTTGCTGTGGTAAATGGAACTATGAATTCTGCTGTCTACCAAAAAATCCTGAAGGAGAATGTCTGGCCATCTGTTCGTGACCTCAAGCTGAAACACACTTGGGTTATGCAGCAGGGCAATTAACCAAAACACACCAGCAAGTCCAACTCTGAATGGTTTAAGAAAAACAAAACTAAGACTTTGCAATGGCCTATTCAAAGCACTGAGCTTATTCCGATTAAGATACTGGGGAATGACCTTAAAAAGTCGGTTCATGCTCGGAAACCCTCCAAAGTGGCTGAATTACAACAATTCTGCAAAGATGAGTGAGCCAAAATTCATCCAGAGGGTTGTAAAAAACTCATTGACAGTTATTGCAAACTCTTGATTGCAGTTGTTGCTGCTAAGGGTGGCCCAACCAGTTATTAGGTTTAGGGGGCAATCACTTTTTCACACAGGGCCCTGTAGGTTTGGATTTCTTTTTCTCTTAATAATAAAGATCTTCATTTAAAAACTTAATTTTGTGTTTGTGTTATCTTTGTCTAATATTTAAATTTTTTTCTTGATCTGAAACATTTAAGTGTGACAAACATGCAAAAGAATAGGAAATCAGGAAGGAGGCAAACACTTTTTCACACAACTGTAAGTGTGTGACTGATCGGAGACATTTGGTGGGTCCAGACCTATGTTTGGTGATTTGCTGAGGTTGTCCTCGAGGAACATTAAGTTGAAGGTTCCTTCTTGGAAATTGGGTCCCAGTTTTATCGGTCCTTATAAGATTGTATCTGTCCACAATCTTGTAGCATTCCGTCTTGCTTTGCCACCCACTTTTAGGATTCATATTGTGTTTCACCAAACTCACTCAAAAAATATGTTGCACCTTCTGAACCATCACCACCACCACCTCCCTCCCCAGCCATTGTTGATGGGAATTTGCAATTTCAGATAGGTAAAATCATTGATTCTCGCTTGGTTCATTTACTGTAATAGAGAGGGTCCAGAAGACTGCAATGTCTGATTTCACATACTCCTGCACTGATTAGAAGCACTTCACCATCATATTAAAAAATGTAGGTTTCTGCTAGCAGTGCAGGGGTTAGGCTGGTTTAACATTTGCATCTGTGTGCACAGCGTTTTATCTGCAGCAATCCAAATGCATCATGCGTACTTATCTTTAACATGGTGTATGCAGGGACATGCGCTTACATCAGTTCGCATACGTCTGCGTACGCATGCATCATTTCTGGGTGTGCGACGGGGTCCGGCGAATGCAACATGTTGCATTTTTTGAAGCGGCAAAAATCTGTCAAATATGCGCAGTCATGCGCATCTGGATTAGTGCGTCAAAAAAACGCATTACTGTCTATGGAAACACATGTGTACGCAAGGACATGCATACACTCATGCATTCAATACGCATGCGTAATTTTAATGAGTTGGTCCAGGAAGTGATTTAACCACCTGCTAATTGATAGCTCTATAAAAGGAAGTGTGGACACTGCAAGGCCATAGCTCTCTGGACTCTGGCTATGTAAGTATAGAACCTTTAAAAATGTCTGCCTCTCTCACTGCTGTTTGTACTAATTTTTTTTTCTGCATTGGTTGTCTCCTGGTGCAGCGGTTTTCTCCTGGTTGTCTCCTGGTGCTGCGGTTGTCTCCTGGTGCTGCTTTCTGTCCTGATGAGGACAACACTGTCTATGTAAGTATAGAAGCTTTGAAAATGTCTGTCTCTCTCAATGCTTTTTCTGTTCCTTGCAGACTGGTCGACTCTCCTGGTGCTGCGGTTGTTTCCTGGTGCTGCTGTCTGTCTCTGGCCTGTGCTGACTGCTGTGCTGTTGGACTATTGCCTGTAATGTAAGTATTGGTGTCCATGTATTTTTTTTTATCTACATTGTGTTTTGATCTTAACAAGTTTAATTTTTCTTCTCTCTTCTTTTCTGTAGTGTTTCACTTGCCTGCTGCCTACTCTTCAAACATGTCCTCAAGCGAAGAACTGACTTCTTCCCAGGGTGGACCTGACAAAGATTATGTAATCACATTTGCTATACTGATTGGTATGTATTGACTGGCAATACTCCACATTTGTTAAATCATGTAATTTCTTTACATGATTTAACACAGTGAAGAGGAGCAGTAGCAGTCAAGTGGAAATGAACCTTCCCAGGATCCTCGGACCCATGTGTCTCAGGAGGAAAGACATGGTGTAAGCAGTCTTTTCATCAGAGTTGTAATAGAATTTTTTTGTTTCACTTAAAATTCTTTTTTCCTATTTTATCTATAGGTTTCACAACGGGAATAAGCCACACTGGATATAGAAAACAAGCAACTAATCCACCTTGTGCAAGAGCGAGTACCGTTGTGGGACACCCGTGACCATCAGCACACCAACAATGTGGTGATTCGACATCTCTGGGAAGAAGTTGGTAAGTATTGCAATGTGGTCTGACGTGGCAGTGAACCTGTTAATGTATGTGCATTGTTTTCCAATTAATTTTTTCCTTTTTTTCCCCCCTTCACAGTGAAGAGAATCAAAATCCGTTGGCGTTCGATGAATGACCGTTTCAACAAGGACATGAAAGAGGAGATTTGGGTTCGAAGTGGTGCTGCTCAAAGGTTCTGGAAATACAAATACCACCGGAACCTTGCATTTCTGAGGCCTGCGCTTGCTCAGCGAACGTAATTATATATATATATGTATATACTGTATATATATATATACATTTTTTTTTTTATTTTATTTTTAATAACGTTTTAATTTTTTTTCCACACAGAACCTGGAGCAGCACACCACACCCTGGATTTTTTCACTACTGTTTTTCTCCTCTTTTCCACACAGATCCTGTTGCAACACAACACAACCTGGATAATCCTCTGTTGAAGCGGCCTCTCATCTACCAGCCACTGAACAGACGCAGTCCCAATCATCCACCAGCAATGGAGCAACCTTGCAGGCTTCACAGGCTGGGGAAAAGGCAGCCGGTCCATCAGGTTTTCCCCTCTCCCAGCACTCTGCCGCTGCTTTTGTTGGGTCTTCTTGTTAGCGGCAGAGGGCCTGGGAGAGGTCAGATATGCCCGAATTTATGCATTTAAGCTCGGCCTTCCAGGATGGGATTAGGCTGTGTTATGCTCGGTCCTGGACCTGCTGCACCCGGCCCTGGTCCAATACCTCTGCGTGGTCCCCGTCGGGACTCACGCTCTGTGCTGACCTCGTGCTGTCCTGCCACAGCCTCTGCTTCTTCCCTCCCCTCTGCTTCCTGGAGTGCTGTCAGCAGGTGCCTGGGGAGAGTGCATAGGTTGCGTGCGTGTTCCCGGTCTCTTAAAGAGACACCGTGCATTTTTTAAAATACTTCTGACCAATGGCATTGTCGTAGCTGCTTTTGTTCTGACCAAGCGTCAGCTGTCCATATCACCAGTGAGTCCGAATTGTGAGGTTTCTCGCCCTTCTGTTCACAAGCGCTTGGAGACAAAGTGACACACACACTGGTCGTGGCTAAATTACTTTATCTGACGTAATGACAGAGTGGGTTTAAGGATGTCAACAAACGCCTTGACCGCCTGGAAGCCAACCTTGAAAGACCGGCGCAACATTTTTTTCTGCAATAGAGCGGAGCGTGTCGGAAAACCTTATACCTCATCTCCAGCTGAACGTCATGCAGGCCTGCCAGGCTGCTTACAGCCACGCATTGCAGCAGCAGTCACAAAGCTATAATCCACAGACTGAAGGATATTACCAGCAGACTATTTTCCAACTCCCACAGCACCGAACTATCCTCCACCACCATTGCCTCCAGTTCACAGATTTACCACACTGCCGAGTTCATCACCCCTGCAGCCGGCAGCATCCACCATGCTCCAGAGTCCAGCACCCATTCAGCCAGCAGTATCCACGATGCTGCCCAGTACAGCACCTCTGCCCAGTCCAGCACTCCTGCAGCCATCACTATCCACGATGCTGTCTCTGCAGCCAGCAGTATCCACAATGCGACCCAGTCCAGCACCATGCCAGATGACTGCTACAGAGGCCACCACTAACACTCGTCCAAGAAAACAGAGGACAAAAAAAAATATTTCCACCAGAACGAAAACCCGGAGCCAAAAAACCATTCCCATATTGAACATACCACCTCCACCCTCACCTACCAATTTGTCACTACCTTCCCTTGTGTCTTTGTCTGTACCTTCCAGTTTGTCTAGCGATTCCCATGAATCCACTTTGTCATCTATCCCCAATGTCTCCACTGCCATCCCTGATCAATTCCTTCAATTTGTTGCCCCTTCCCCTGTAGACCCTTCCCCTGTAACCCCTTTCACATCAGCTACCACCCAATCTTCACAGCTCCACACCCCTAAGGTTCATCCCATCTCACCCTCTCGTAAACCCAATTACCCTGACCTTAACCCTTCTTTTTTGTTAAATTTTGTAAAACAAAACTTGTATTTTGTTTGCACTATATATTGTTTTATTTGTATCTTTATGCGACGCCGCCACAAACACACACGTGTATTGTATTTTTGAGGGAACTTTTTTTTACTGGAGGTACTTTATTAACTCAGCCAACAATAGAGGTACATTTTAACATTACATGTACATTTTTACATCACAGGCACATTTAAACATAAAATGTATGTAATTTTTACATTACAGGTAAATGTAAACATAACTGGTACATTTTACTTAGCGACTTAAATCATTTCGTCTTGCCATGCCACATGTCCGTTATCTGAAATAAAGTAAGCAGCAAACTTATCCCTCATCTGGGCAACTTCTTCTGTGGTTCTAAGAGGGTGAAATTGGTAATCATGCAATGTAATAGGTTCCTCAGGTTGTAAGTTTGGTTGCTGTTTTACCAGGATGTAGTTGTGCAGAACAACACACGCTTTCACAACCTCACAAATAGTGTCAATTGTTAGATTAATGGATGTGCACAAAATGCGCCATTTAGATACCAGAAATCCAAATGCACATGCCACGGTTCTTCATGCCCTTGTCAGTCAGTTGTTGTAAATTTTTTTTGTGTGATTTAAGTTCCGATTTGAGTATGGTTTAATGAGGTTGGCACACATTTGGAATGCCTCATCCCCAACAATAACAAAAAGCAATGGTGGTCCGTCAGTGTTAGGAAGAGGTCATGGCAGCGGAAAATTAAAATCATTCCCTTACAGACGTTGGCCCATGTCAGAGTTTTTGAAAGTCTGCGAGTCATTTCCTTATCCAAATGAGCCAATGTCAATGGCAGCAAATCTACACTCAGTATCCGCAATAGCCATTAGAACAATGGAAAAGTATTTTTTATAATTGAAGTGCTCTGTTCCACTTCCAGCAGGTTTCATGATCCTAAATTACAAATTTCCTGGAATTTCTCAGCATTTTCAAGCCAGAGTTCAGTTGTGGGTTGGGGGAGGAATTCTTGCCGCAGAACATCACCTAAAGCACGACAGGTGTCTCCAATAATCCCAGAAAGTGGACACTCCAATCCTGAATTGAAAATGGAGGGATGATAATGTCTCTCCGGTAGCCAGGAATCTGCGGAACAGAAAATGAGGAAAAAGAAATCAGTACATGGCTTTTATAGCAATCATATTAATGCCAGGCATTTCTTTTTCCACATTACGTACCTCAGGGTGATCAAAAGATGTTCCTCAGCAGGAATTGCTCGACGGAGCTGTGGGTCATGCCTGACGATGGATCCTTGGACACATAGCAGCAAGTCATGGAAGCTCTGTTCTGACATCCTCGTGTAGTCAAAAAACTTTTCTAAGTTTTGCCGCAGCTCTGTGTACAAAGAGTGGTAGGCTCCACGGCTCTCTCAAATTTCAAGGATGGGGTGTTGCCAAAAGCAACGACAACGTATTCTCCATCTTTCTCTTCTTCTTTGTTCTTGACAAGCAAAGGCAGCAGCCAATTTCAGTTGTAAATCCAGATCTTCATAGAAGCTGTCCAGGTCAAGATCCATCTTGCAGCTAGAAACAGCAGCCAAAGATGAGGAAGTCATCAGTGCAGTGTGTCTATATATATAGAAATCCCATGACACACGCCTACTGGGTGTCTGATGTCAAGCAAAAGCTACTGCAAAATATTGGAAATTTCTAACGCATGCGCATAAACAACGCAAACGCAGCGTTTTTTTGGCATCATGCATAAGATGGTGCAGATAAAAAATGCTGGATAAACATGCATTTGCAGGCAGATGATACACTGTGCACAGAAACGCTAATGTGAAACTAGCCTTAATCTGTTCAGTTGTGAGCTCCTGGAGCTTTCCTACTCTAATGGTCTCAGCTGCTCAGTGTTGGCCACTCCCCTTTGCTATATATACTCGTCTATGGCAATGAGGGATTGCCAGTGTTAGTTTCATACTGCGTGGTCCTGGAGGTGTTGGTTGTTTGAGGAGGCATTTGGAGTGTTGTTCTGAAGACTGTTGCTTGGTGATTTTTCTGTGTGCAGATCCTCATCCTCTCCTATTTGATTTTTCCTTCCCTTTCTTCCTGGTGTTTCACTCTTTTGTTTGTGAGAGCATATTTCTATGATTCGTATTTTCATTTATCCCTGAACATCTTCCCTTGTTAGTCTGGTTTGTGTATTCTTATACACTACAACTCCCCACTTCCCTGGGTTGGGGAAGAGACAGATAAGGGCTGATATAGGAGCTCAGCAAGTCACGTCTTTATATCAAGTAATCTGAGCAGCTAGGGTGCCCCTAGCTTTAGGAATATGGAAGGAGCCCTTAGCCCCAGGATAACCTGCAACAGAGCTGTGACAGAAATATATTACTGTGAAGTAGAATAAGGTAAAACAAATGTGTGAAATTTCACTGATTTTTTGACTACGTAAGGGCTTGATAGTGTAAAATTAGGATCGTTTTTCAGACTATACTTATAAAAAGATTTTGCTGAAATCAGCCAATTTAAGGATTTTACTGCCAGGGCCCTAGTTTTGTATTTATACCCTTGTCGCTCAGGGTGACAGATCGCAGTGTATTCATGTGCCTCTTTCCCCATACGTGGTCAACGTCAGGCCTCACTACCCCTTTCTCAGCATTACCATTCCCCTTCTTCTCACTGTCACCAAGGAAACAGTGGTGATTAGCATGCACCAGGAGCATCCAGACAACCAAGGCGAAGGGGAGGGAGCTGCTAACCTTCTCCCTGCAATCACTCCCCAGTAAGCACCACATGGATTTCAGCAAGCATAGGTGTTAGATGTAAGATCTGGAAGATCGAAGAAATAGAGTTTAGCTGCATACAATGAATCTTCAGCTAGTAATTCACATAGCAACCTGCCAAATATTCCGAATGTGATGTCTCTTATTAGGAGACAAAGAAAACTATTTCGAAATGCGTCTGGGAAGCCTCATTAAGAGACACTTTCTCGTCTCATGTAACATTGTCTGATGAGAGCAGAAAATAAATTATCACATTGTCATGTTTCAAAGTGTGAACGCTGACGTGCAAATAGACCCCTACTATCAAGAAGAAAAGCTGCTCTGGTAGTATACTTTGTTTCTGCTAACATGACACTTATTTCATGAAGTTGGTAACATTTATTAGATTCTTTCTATTATCTACTTGTCACTTTTGATGCATAATTGTGATTATTACTTAGGGAATGATGAGGCCATAGATAGTGAAAGTGAATCAGAGAAAGAAAGATTAGATTGTAAGGAATAAATATCTATTGTCATATGATTCATGGGTTAAGAGCATAACTTAGAAAATATGGCAGATAGTTTTTTTTGATGAATGTGTGATGTATAAACTAAGTAGGTCTTTGAATTCTATGGTTTTACTTATCAAAACACAATGATAAGCACCTGCTCCTTAGAAGGTCTGAAAATAAGCTAAATACAACCTCAAAAGAATGACGACATATTACAAATTACATCAAAAACTAGGCAAATATGCAGAAGTGTGAAAAATTAAGTACACCCCATGAATCAATAGCTTGTTGAACAAACTTTAGATTTCCAATGCACTAGCAGGATGCCGCAGACTCCCCCATCATAAAAGCAGGGGCAGCACAGGTGCAAAATATTGATGCAAACAGTCACTCGTGCACCTATCAATCCATGGAGGGGGTGGCGGTGCAGTATTAGAAATGCACTCAGATGAAACTTGCATGCATAGGATGCCAGTCACAGAGATATGTAGATTGGTTTTTAATTTTAGTGTTAGGACTCGCAAGTGTGAGAACCATTGTCATGAGTTGCGAGCTTTCATATTTTGGCCAAAATATCGACTAATACGTCATGTAATGTATTTATTTATCCTTTATTTTATATCTTTTTATTGCACATTTTAAAATTTTTTGCAGAATGCAGCCAGGTTCTCTATTGTTGATTGGGTGAATGGAGGCATCTGTTGGGTGCACTTATATAGTGCAAAATACTGATGCAAAAAATGGAAAAATGTGCAATAAAAAAATGAAAAAAAAGTATAAATACATACATTGCATGAGATATTGGTCGATATTTTGGCCAAAATACATAAGCTTGCAACCCACGTCCAGGGTCCTCATACTTGCGAGTCCGAACACTAAAATTAAAAACCAGTCTGTGTGACTGGTGTCCTATGCAAGCTTCATCTGGGTGCATGTTTAATACTACACAGCCACCTCCTCCATGACTTGGTGGGTTTGTGAGTGGCTGTTTGCATCAGTATTTTGCACCTGTACTGCACCCACCTTTTCATGGGGGTCTGCTGCATCCTGCTAGTGGATTGGTGATCTGACCGGGTGTTGGTAAGGCTTTTTCTTTTATGTGATTTTTAATTTTAGTGATAGAACCAACTTGAGGTTTGAGGATATTTGTTTTTTTAACCTAATTACGTGTACTTTAACCTAAAATTAATTCTTGCATTTGGGTTCCTTTACAAATTTTACACGCTGCACCCTTTGTTTCCCTGCACATTCATGTGCCTGTAGCCATAAACCAGGGGAGAAAAGCTCAGAAAAAGACAGATAAAAAAGGAATTACGTACTTTCCTGTTAGACTGTCAAAACAAGCTCAATGATGGGTTCTAAGTGGTCAGTCACTTTCTCTTGGTGCGGGTTTCATCACTGGTGGATACAGACAGAAAAGTTTGACCTTCTCCCCTCTATCAAACTCTCGTTCGTTCCTGCCCTTCAGCTTCCAAACTCCTTGTCCTGTCCTCCGTCCTAATATACCCAGTTTCCTCACTCTCCCTGCGTGGAGTATCCCTGTTGTTAATAAAACCCTGTTAACTCTTGATCTGTCTCCTGTTCGTGACGACATCCCACGTTCCTGTGACTTCTACACCTTCTCCCTGCAATTGCCGGTCATACTGTTTTGATGGAAGTGGATGATGTCAACTACATCATCTACCCCACACTGCAAATGCTCAGAACTGCACAGTAAGGCCTCTTTCACACATCCGTTTATTTCCGGTAAAGGAAAAACCAGTACCGGAGATATCCGTGTTCGTGTGTCCGTGCGTGTACTACGTGTGCCACCCGTGTGCCGCATCAGTACCACGGACAACCACCGGGGGAAGCGCTACATTAAGCGCTGTTCCCCTGCGGCACGTGCTGTAGCCAGCTGTCATCATTTTCCCCTGCTATGCTGGCGAGCAGAGGAGAATGATGAGAGTTATATTAAAGTCCAAACAACAGCAAATGGGGGCTGTGGAATACCCCGATCATCCATTCCTGCTGTCACTGTTATTAGTGACAGCAGGTGTCGGATGATGGGGGAAAGAGTCCCTAAAGACCCCACCTGCTGTTGTTCAGACTTTAATATAACTCTCATCATTCTCCTCTGCTCGCTGGCAGAGCAGGGGAGAATGATGACAGCAGGCTTTAGCACCTGCTGTCGGGGAACAATGCTTACTGTAGCGCTTCTTCCCCGGTGCCGATGCATGTCACATGGAGGACACCAATGTGTGTTCTCTGTGTGCACGTGTGCGGGACGTTTTGCCGTCCGTGCTGACGGCAAAAAATGTACATGTCAGCGTGTGGGGCAGACGGACACGTGGACCGTGGAAAAATACTGACATGTGCACAGACCCATTCATTTGAATGGGTCTACGTGAGTATGTGTCTCCGGTACGTGTGAAAACTGTCACCACACTTACCGGAGACACGGACGTGTTAAAGAGGCCTAAGGCAGTGTCATGTGAATGTATATTCGAGGATCTGCAGGGGAAAGTGGACTTACTCACAGATTGCTGGAGTGAATTATACAAGGATTTAAAGGTAGTGCTTTTAGTCTATATCAGGAAAACCTGTTGACAGGTTGCCATTAAGGAAGTGGCTGGCTATTTTTTTTAAGTAGAGAACATAACTTTAGAATGTAGGACAGGTGTCAGGAGGCAGCTTGAGAAAAGCGCTAAATACGCTTGCTACATGTGTCCCGAGTAAAGTCAAATTTTAAATTTCTAAATAGAGGGTCACTTAAGACCCCCTACTAGGCAAGTAGTGATAATACAGAAATTATATTGCAAAAGAAGTGGTTGCATTTTAATGGTATCTTGTGACTTCCTGTAGCACTAAGTACATAATTGCTCTGAAATCTCACTTGTTCAAACAAAACCAGCTTGTAACTCCTCTCTCACTCCCACAATCCTGTCCTATGCCCCCAGGATCATTCCAGAGCTAGAGATGAAAATATGTACACAGCAAATTAAAAACTAGTTTGTGCAGCAATGAGCAAACTATCTCTGTGCTGTCATATTGTATTTCATTTCTTAAAGCAATACAGTCGGCTTCTCCTGTCTATTGCTTTTTGCATTTGATTGTTGTGTTAGTTTCTGTATTCTATGTGCACTGTTTTCAGCTGACTGCACCTGGCTCTACATATACTGTGCATAGATATTGGTACGTGTATATATTATATAATATTACCGGGAAAAAGTTGTAGGCAGTGGGGAAAAAAAATTATGCAAATTAAGAATGCTTTACAAAATACAAGTGTCAATAGTTTATTTTTTAAAATTAACAAAATACAAAGAGAATGAACAAAAGAGAAATCTAAATCAAATTAATATTTGGTGTGACCGTTCTTCACCTTCAAAACAGTATTAAAGCATCAGTTCTCTTCCAGGTTACAAAAAAAATCATGAAGAGTTAACCACAGATCTTCTGTGGATGTCGATTGTGCAAACCTTTTGTATCTTTATGTAATCCTATGCAGACTTGATGTTGAGATCTGGGCTCTGTGAGGGCCATATCATCACTTCTAGGACTCCTTGTTTTTCTTTACTTTGAGGATAGTCCTTAAACACAATGGCTTTACATTTAGGATCGTTTTCCTGCTGCAGAATACATTTGGAGTACAGACATGGACATGTTAATGACATGCAAATGATGAAGATGTGAAAGAAAAATATTCAAAATATATCAACCTATTCAGTGTCAAGATTATTAATTATCTGAGGATGGTTTTGCAACGCTGTATACTTGGTTATGCAAATCAACAAGACCTGCTGCTGGCAGCTTCGTTTGCAATTGTCGACCAATGATGTCCCAGATATGCTCGATAGTAGACAAGTCTGGAGACGCTGCAGGTCATGGTAGCACATTTAGGCCATATATGCTGCTCAAAGGAGTACAATCAACATGCGGCCTGGTGTTGTCTTGTTGAAAAGCTACTACTACGATACTTTGGAGAAATACTGTAGATGTACCACTCGTTCCATTGACAAATCAATGTAACATTGAGCTGTTATTGCACCTGGAAAGAAGGCGAGAGGGGTCTGGCTAACATACATTATGCCACCTAATATCATAATCCTGGAGTAGGACCGATGGGACACACCTCAGGAAGGCCACTTCATGGCATTTTCTATGTGGTCTCCAGACCAATCTCCACCGGTCATTGTGTCAAGGACAAAAGCTGGACTCATCGCTGATTCACTTGCGGTATGAATGGCTCAATCATGAAATAATAGGTATGGGCATTTCTCCAAAGTGTCTCAGAAGCTGTTTTTCAACAATGACACCAGACCGTATGTGCTTTGAGAATCCTGTGTGGTCTAAATGTGCAACCATGATCTGCAGCATCACAAGACTTGTCTCCTATTGAGTACATGTAGATCATCTGTGACTGACAATTGCAAAAGGAGCTGCCAACAGCAGATCTTAATGATTTGTCCAAATGAGGTCAGTATGGCAGAACATTTCATAGGCACCCATAATCAGACTCATTGATATGATGCCAAGGTGTGTAAGTGCATGTAATTCTGCATGTGGTGCTCATGCACATACTTAATACTGAATAAATAGTAATGTTTTCAAATTTTGTTTTCATCTTTAAGCATTTGCATATCGTTAACATGTCTATCAATCCTATGATTTCCAGAACAAGATGACTTTTCATTCTGTGTTTTAATGTTGAGGAATGAATATATTTGTATTATCAACAGGTTCCTTACTTATTCACAAGCCTCTTTTGCATTCAGCGGTTGAGACTTGTCCAAAAGTCACAATTATGTAGCCATATTGTCTTTGACACTCTTTCACAAAACCCATACTGGAGGGAGAGAGAATATATGGGCATGTTCAGTCCAATACCTCATCGTAATGCACAATTCTTTCTGCTTTGGAGGGAAAAGAGGTCCCTCTTACCTTCTGGGCCCCTGTGCTGCTGCACAGGTTGCAGCAATGGTATGTCTGCCTCTTCTAGTTTTGTGACGCCCCTGAGGGTCCGGTCGCCACAGAGGTACTGCACCTCATCCAGAGGTGTGGTATCTCACCCTCAGGTAAGGAGGGAGCACCACTTAGGACTCCAACACCTGCATTCAACACACGCTAGTTCAGTCAGGGCATCTGGGTGTACCCTTCGGGAGGATGGCTTCATCCCAGGCTGGCTAGGAAAGGGTGTTGGCTAGTCAGTGGGGAAAGGTGGGTAGAAGGGGAGGAGCTTAGGAAGTGGTGTGAGAAGGGATATCCAATCGGTGACAGTTAATGGGAGGAGTTAGTGTGAGGGAAAAAGAAAGATCCAGTCAGTCGGTCAGTAACAGGACAGCGGAGGAGCAGGTCTGACGTGGGGAGAGTAAGTGTCAGAGAGACACATCTATCAATCAATCAATCAAATTTATTATCGCCAAGTACATATTACATATATACAAGGAATTCTTTGTGGCAAAGAGGCAACATAATATATAACAACAGATACAACAAGTAACATCTAACAAGACAGATACAGTATATAGTCTACACATGACGATTTAATTGTTGAACAGAGAGTGGATAGAAGCTGTTCATATGGCGGTTGGTGCTGCATTTGGGGACTCTGAAGCGACGTCCTGAAGGGAGTAGTTGGAATGAGGAGTGTCCCGGGTGAGTGGGATCGGATGAAATTTCAATGCGTGGGATCGAATACTCTTATCATAAAGATCCTGGATTTTTGGCAGGGGGGAACCTATAATTCTCTCTGCTGTTCTGAAAGTCCTTTGTAAGCGGAGTTTGTCATGCGCAGTGGCTCCCCCATACCAGACTATCAGAGAGGAACAAATCACAGATCTGATGACAGCATTAAAGAATAAGATCAGCAGATTCTTAGACAAACCATATCTTTTCAGCTGACGCAGGAAGAACATACTCTGTTGTGGTTTTCTTATAACAGCATCCACGTTTTTCCCCCATTTAAGATCATGAGAGATGATAACACCAAGGAATTTGGTCTCTGTGACCCTAAGAACCACTTCGTCATGGATGTAGATTGGAAGTATCTCATGTTGATCTTTCCTAAAATCCACAACCATCTCAGCAGTTTTTTTAGTGTTGAGTACAAGATTATTGGCTTTACACCAGTCACATATTCTTTCCACCTCACTCCGATACAAGTCTTCAGCATTTCCCCTGATGAGACCAATCAGTGTCATATCATCGGCAAATTTCAAGATTTTTACTGAGTCTGCTGAAGAGATGCAATCATTCGTATAGAGAGAAAACAGTAACGGGGACAAAACACACCCCTGAGGTGCCCCGATGTTTGTGACCAAGGTGTCCGAAGTGAATGGTCCAACTTTTACACTCTGTATCCTGGCTGTCAGGAAGTTATAAATTCACAAGCATAAGTTGAGAGGGACTCCAAGAGCTACCATTTTCTTTTTACCATCTAATAAAAAGGAAGCTCCTAGGAGAATAGAAGGGGTCCTTGGGGCACGGGTAGTACGGAAAGCCACCCGTGGGTCCCGTATCCCGACGTGGAAGGACCCGGCCACAGTGGGGGAGCCGGCCCTTAAGCATAGTGGAGAATATCAAATGAGGCTCAGCTAGCAAGCTGGAGGCTGCGGTAACCTCAAGTGCCTCAGCCGCAACCACATTTATTCCCCAAAATGGTAGCTATAGAGGATCCGGGGCCTGACCCACGTCGCCTGGTGAGATCCATGGCTGCCGGCTCGGGGACACTGCTTGTGAAGGCGCAGGGCAGGAGGGAAAGTAGAGATCAGCGCAGAGAGGCGGCCTAGAAAAGGTGAACATAAAGAGGAGTCCTGAATTGGTGTCCCCAATCTACCTGGGAGTTGCCTGGAACCCTCAACCGGAGGACACAGTACCAAGTGGGTCACCGTATACACTGGAATTGTGAGTAAAAACCCTGAAACTGCACCCAACTGTGTTCTTCGTGTCATTTAGCGTCTTGCCTGCCCTGCACCGCACGCACCATCACCGTCACCGGCTCAACTGATACCACCTTTACTGCCCCGGGACAAAAGCTCTGCCTGTGGAGAGCTATAACACCTCAGCTGCATCATCATCAGTCCCAGAGGATCTGCTTTGCAGCGCCGGTCACCTCTGACCGGAAACCACAGGTTGCGTCACAACAAACTTTCCCATTTCCCTACCATTTTCCCATCATCTTCCCCCAACCAAACATCCATCTTGACTGGATGCCCAGGGCCATGGACCAGGTCACTGTCACCATGACACATCCCCTTTAAAGAACCTGACCGGCCCCGTACAGAGTGGCCTAAGACCCTGTGGGGGGTGCTCCAGTTATACTTGCGCACAGTTTTTGAAGGAACTCGGCAGGGAAGTTGTTCCAAAAATCTTGACGAGTTAGCCACAGATCTTCTGTGGATGTCCCACTAATAACCTAAGTGCCGCTCCAGGAAAAAAAAATCCAGGGAAATGCCAGAAGAACTGTTTTACCAAAAACGTAGCAAGTTAGTTTTGCTGAGAAACCGCATTTCTTGGATTCATCTGTCTTTATTCTATGTGCACACTGAAGAGTGATTCATTAAGGTATTTACTCCAGAAATCTGGCATTAATACTTTAATAAGTTACAATATTTTTGCTCAGCTCGGGATTTGAGCAAAAATATTGCGACTTAGGGCAATTATACACCAGCCCCAGGCAGCTGCATCAATTTGGGAATAGCATGGGTGGGAAATGTCTAGGCAACCAGAGAAATCTAAATTAGATCAACATTTCTTGTGACCACACTTTGCTTTCAAGACAGCATCAATAATTCTAGGTACTCTTGCACAGAGTTTTTCAAGGAACTTGGCAGGGAGGTTATTCTAAACATAGTGGAGAACTAACCACAAATGTTCTGAATTTCGCTTGGCCAAATCCTTCTATCTCTTCATGTAATCCTAACAGACCAAATGATGTTGAGATCAGGGCTTTGTGGGGCCATATCATCACTTCCAGGACTCCTGGCTGTATGATTGAGGTTGTTGCCCTGCTACAGAATAAACTTGAGTCAATCAGATACCTATGTGACGGTATTGAATGATGCATAAGCATCTGCCTGTATTTCTTAGCATTGAGGACACCATTAATCCGGACCAAATCTCCAGCTTAACTGAAATGCAGCCCCAATGTAGAGTGGTGCGGTAGCAGTGGGAGAGTCACTCATCTTCTCCTGTGACGCCCGATGCGCTAAGAGTGGGTCCCGGTTGGGTGTTGGTGCTGTGAGGGCCTTGCGCCCATGCAGGCAGTGAGTAACTGATGGTGTTGGCCGGCTAGGAACATAGGTTCCAGAGTTCCATAATGGAGACGCCCACTCTAAAACACAGTCTTTACTGAACGGTAACTTGGTAAAGGTTATGTACAAGGGGTAGCGGATACAAAGTCTTATGGACATTTTCTTCACAGTGTCAAGCATTGTCAAACACAGTTTCCTTCCACTGTAGTCTACTCCAGGGCTGGGGAAGCACACTGTTAGGCTCTACTTCATCACAGCCTAACTCGTCACCACAGTCCTGATCAGCAAGTCTCTCTACCTGCTCAACGGTTTCGCGTCCTATTTCTTCCACTACTGGCACCATGGATTTACGGCTCGGGACCCCCACTAGTCCTGCAAACTCAGTCCTTTTACCTTTGGTGTTCACCAGCTCAAGGCTTCTCATGACCATCATCCTATACAAGGATCCTTTTTCCTTGGAAGGTCACTCTGTCCCTTCAGTCACTTCAAATTCACGCAACTCACTTGTCGCTTAGTCTCCTTTCCTGTAGTTCATCCAAATGGCAGCACTGCTCACAGACACTTCCTACTTGATCATCAACTTGTCCCTATCTGCTTAACAACAGGAAGTGGTTTCTTTCAGTATCACTAAGCACCTCCCATTATGGGCTAGTCCCAAACATTAACACAATCTTACACTAATGTCTCACCTAACTACAGTCAACTATCTACACTACCTATCTTATGTCCTATGCCCTAAACTATGTTCTATTCTGCATTGTATACTACTAAATTACTTATACACTATACAGGCAAATATATTACACTTACCATGACACATTATATACAAAAATGCAAGACAAAATGTACACTACAATGTGATTGGTGCCTTCAAGGGTAGGAACATAAAGGTCCCGTTACATTTAGCAATGCACCAGCAATCCCGACAACAATATGACCCGGTCAGGATCGCTGGTACATCACTAAATGGTCGCTAGTGAGCTGCCAAACAGGCAGATCTCACCAGCGATGCAGCAGCGGTCGGCGGTCGTTACTTACCTGTCAGACGGCAGCTCTGGTGACGACTTTCTCCAACGTCCAAGGAGTCGCTCGTCGGCGCCAGAAGGAAGCCGATGACGAGAAATGGACCAGGCCGATCTCGCACGATCAGCGATATCCAGCGGGGGGCCAGGTCGCAGGTACGTGTCACATGTAGCGAGATCGCTACCGATATCGCTGTTGCATCACAAAATCAGTGACGCTTTAGCTATATCGCTAGCGATCTCGCTATGTGTGAATCTACACCTCATATACCAACATGCAAGGAACCTTACCTACCCCAAGCTTAGCTACTCCTACAGACACTCATTATTGTACCATTCTCCATCCTTTTCCAGTTCCTATGTTGTTGTTCATAGCGGAGTCATTTGACCTTGTTCCATGTGAAAGTTATGGCTTTTTGGGCCCAATTCTTCCATGCATGACCCTTCTGGCCAGACTTCTCTGAACAGTAAATGGGTGTAGCTGGATCCTACAGGAAGCTGCTGGTTCTGAGCTGATGACACTTCTGGACATGAGAATTGAGCATGATTTTTTTTTTAATCTGCTCCACTAAATTTCCTTGGCCAGTCTCTGTGTCCATGGTCCTCAATGTTAACCATATCAATACTGAGAAATACAGGCAGATACTTATCCATCACTCAATACCATCAGGGAGGCATCTGATTTGCTCCACATTTATTTTGCTGCAGGAAAATGACCCCGAACATACAGCCAGTGCAGTGTCATTAAGAACTATTTTCAGGGTTAAGAAGAAGGAGTCCTGAAAGTGATGATATTGCCCCGACAGAGCCCTGAGCTCAACATCATCAAGTTTGTCTGGGATTACATGATGACATAGAAGGATTTGCACAAGCCTTGACGTCACAGGGCGTCCGTTCACACCAAATATTGATTTGATTTAGATTTCTCTTTTGTTCGTTCACTTTGCTTTTTGGTGATTGATAAAAAATAAAGTAATAACACTTCTATTTATGAAAGTATTCCTAGTCTGAAGCAGTTTTTCCATAAGTGTCTAAACATTTGGCACAGTACGGTGTATCTTTCAAATTCCCCATCTTCATTGTAAACAGAAGTCATGTATGCCAATTCTGCCATTGAACGACTGCTAATGCTCCCAACAGCCAGGTAGGCCATATTCTACATTTGGAACATCTGTTTTGACAGTGGGGAGTCACATAATAACCAAGGGCAGCAGAATTCCTTGTATACAGCAAAGTAATTAACCAAGTCCTGTGTAGGAGTGATTGTTAGGTCAGGATCTGTTCTCCATAGCAGATCCCGGCTGTTTCTCTTTTTTTGCACACTGTGAATGAAAACTCATCAAGCAGACATCCATATTGAGAGAAATCTGTCGGCCGTGACAGGTTGTCGATAAACCTTTATGTCTCCTCCATGAGTCACATAACTTGTGCACAGAATTATTATGACATATTAACAAATTTCTTCCTTCTTTTGACGCTTACTAATGTGACTAATAATTGCATCATTCAAGTCTTCATGGCTTCACACCGGCGTGGTCTGAAAGAATATTTGCTTATGGTTTAATACAATTGCAAAGTCTTTCACACATCAGAACCATCCCCATAATGTCATGTAATTTGTAGGGTATGTATACTATGTGAATAATAACTCACAACAAAAACTTTTCCCCTGACTTTCAATGACTTGTCACTTTTTACCATATCGTAAAACAATGAGGCCCCCCAGGCTAAGCAGCTGCATTATTAAAGGATCAGAGGGGCCTGCGAATACGAGAGCTGACTGCACATACTGTCCTAGGAATTTCACTTTACAACTGAGATTTTTTTGGCACAGAGAAATATAAACCTTATATGCCACCAGAACCCATGGAGACAAAAAGTAGTGTGCAGAAGTGTCCTTATAAACCATACATTTATAAGAGCATGGTGCTGTCACATGCTAATGGCAGCAAATAAAGCAAATTGCAAATTGTTTTGCAAAGTTTGCATTTCGATACATATTACAATCAGTAATATAGGCAGGTATAGTATGATGTATGAATGAAGCAATTGTGGCACCCCTGAGGCTCGGTCGCCACAGAGGTACTGCACCTCCTCCTGAGGTGTGGTATCCCACCATCCAGGTAAGGTGGAGACTCCTGACCACGCTCCAACACCTGCACCCCACACCACAAAGCAGTGTAGCAAAGCACCTTCGGCGGCTCCCTGCTTGGAGTATAGCAAAGCACCCATTGGTGGCTCCCTGCTTGGAACACGAAACGTGCTGGGAGGTGGGTGGAGTTAGTTTACATTACAAGGAGCGGGAAGAGTTTAGGATTTAGGGAGTCAGATGGTTAGCGAGCTGGAGAGAAGAAGATCCCCGGAGAGAGGGATAGATGGATGGAAGTGCTGCAGCAGATCCCAGTGACCTGGGTCTGCTGGCACGAGAGAGGAAGAGAGAGAGCAACGTAGCCTAAAAGCCTGATTCTCCATAGAAGGAAAGATTAGTACGGAACGTGAGGAGTAAAAGGGAACAGAGGACGTGGGTTAGAAGAGAACCCTTCCTAGAAGTTCTAAGCGCAAGGCCGTGGCCCGGTCCCCAAGGTTGTATTGATACTAATGGTCCTGCAGCAGACACCGGAGGAATAGAAGTAGTGACGACCACTTTATTTCCACACAAGACTTGGGGGCACAACAGCAACTGGATAGTGAGCTGGGACTTAGTAGCAAGGAATCCCCGAAGCAGGCTACAGCTGTCTGCCATACAAGTAGAGTTCATAAGAACATCGGACAGGAGGAACTCCAGTGTAACTCAGTACTAGGAGTACTTCACTTAAAGGTGCTATAAGAGGAGATGTTCAGAAAGACACATGTTGGCGGAGTGTTGGAAAGGAGTATTCCATCTGGCCTGGAGGTTGACTGAGTCCCTGACCTGGAGGACGCGGCACGGAGGCAGGCACCTGTTTGTACAACAGACTGTGAGTAAAGCTTTGAAACTACACGCCCTGGTGTCCTCCACTTATTCCTGCGCCAACCTGCCCAGCACTGCTGCATCCTCTGCGCCTGACACTACACCATCTACGTGTCACTTCACTTACACTGTCCTGGGACTACAGCCCTCCCTGTGGAGGGCTATACCATCATTGCTGCCCTACACCATCTGTCCCAGAGGATCTGTCTGCAGCGTCGGCTTACATCCACATTGCCGAACACCACAGGTGGTGTCACGAATCACTTATAAACTTTCACTACCACAAGTACACTGAAACAACCCCCTTTTATAATGGGCGCCCAGGGCCACGGGCCGGGTCACCGCTGCCGTGACATCTCCCATTGAAGCTCATCGGGCCCGGTACCAAGCATCCCACAGCCCTGGGTGTGGGGGCGTCCCACAATCATTACTGTAACATCCAATTTTTAGTGTAATAACTAATGATGAGCACGTATGCTCGTTACTCGAGATTTCCCGAGCATGTTCGGGTGTTCCCCGAGTATTTTGGCATGCTCGGAGATTTAGTCTGTGTCGCCGCAGCTGCATGATTTGCGGCTGCTAGACAGCCTGAATACATGTGGAGATTTCCTAACAAACAGACAATCCCCACATGAATTCAGGCTGTCTAGCAGCCGCAAATCATGCAGCTGCAGCGACACAAACTAAATCTCCGAGCACGCCAAAATACTCGGAGGACACCCAACAATGCTCAGAAATATCGAGTAACAAGCATACTTGCTCATCACTAGGAATAACTAGTAGTAATTGTGAGATCAGGATTTATTTATGTATTTTGACTCCATTTTGGTTATTCTACATGTATCTCCTTGCTTTGCAAAGTGGAGTCTGACTGTATTTTGAGATAAGCGGTCACAGGAATTTCTTTGTCTAACAGGACTTGGAGATAACACAAAGGAAAGTGAAAATAAAGAAGTGAGTACCACACCTAGACCCATAAAGGTGAGTGTAGATGATATTAACTTTATCCAATTTGATTCCCCCCGACCCCGCACCTTTGATGCATAAATACCTTTTTTATCTCGGTTGAGATGTATGCAAATCGCCGCGGTCCGGTCCGATGGGCGGGGCTTATTCACCTTCTCCCCCCCATCCTCAACTTGCTGAACGTAATTTTCAACTGTGAGTATCACAGATGCCGTAGTTTTCCACGCTTGCGCATTGAAAAGGCCGCCACTTGTGCAGTATGCTTTGCCCAACTGTGGGCAAAGCATATAATCGGTACTGTGCATGCGCCGGTATTTTTCAGCGCGGTCTATGCCCCGGAAGTGTGTTCTGCATGTGAAGACTTCCGGGGCATAGACTGCGCTGAAAAATACTGGCGCATGCTCAGTACCAATTATATGCTTTGCCCACAGTTGGGCAAAGCATACTGCGCAAGCGCTGGAGTCGCGGGGAATCAAAAGTGTTGTGAGTTCATTTTCCCCTTCACCATTGAGGTCTGATGAACTCCCTCTTCTGGTGAAGGAAGGTAGTGAGGCTGATTACCAAGCACCTGAGCTGGATGATGATGACTGGGTGACGGGAATTGCTGACTGGATATAAGGCAGCCAACGCCCTTCTGCCTTGCTGGAGATTTCTCTGAGGGATTCTAGGAGACCAGTCTGATTCCTGCTCCTCAAAAGCTAAGTTTTCTGCTCTGCTTTTTGCATTTGTGTTTTGGTTTTGTTTTGCCTTGTTTTTCTGGATTTCTGCCATTTCCTGCTGGGGTGAGCTGAATTCCTTTTTGCTCTGTCTTCAGAAAATACCTGAGTACTGATACAGTCTTTTTGAAGCCTAGCGTCTTCAGGGCTTTTTCCCTATCAGTCTGTTGGCTCTTGTTTTGATAGGGTTTTGGCGGATTGCAGACAGCAGCTTTTCTATCCTGCCCTATTTAGTTAGCTTGGGCCCCATCATTTGCTCAGCCTATCTTTCTATCTGTGTGAGTGTTTTTTCATCTTGCTTCACCGCCATTATATGTTGGGGGCTGCCTATTGCTTTGGGGTCTGCTCTGGGGCAGTTTAGATTTCCCTTTCTGTCTTTAGGCTATGTAGTTCTCCGGCTGTGATCGAGGGGTCTAGGGCATCGTAGGAACCTCCCACGGCTACTGCTAGTTGTTGTTGATAGGTTCAGGGGTCTGCAATCCGATAGCTGCCAACTTCTCTGGTTTTCTGGACTTAGCTAGTATTTCTGTTTTTGCCTCCTACGGTGACTCATTCATAACAGAATCACCAAAGGAATTCAGCTCACCCCAGCAGGGAATGGCAGAAATCCAGAAAAACAAGGCAAAACAAAACCAAAACACAAATGCAAAAAGCAGAGCAGAAAACTTAGCTTTTGAGGAGCAGGAATCAGACTGGTCTCCTAGAATCGCTCAGAGATATCACCAGCAAGGCAGAAGGGCATCGGCTGCCTTATATCCAGTCCGCAATTCCCATCACCAAGTCATCATCATCCAGCTCAGGTGCTTGGTAATCAGACTCACTACCTTCCTTCACCAGAAGAGGGAGTTCATCAGACCTCAATGGTGAAGGGGAAAATGAACTCACAACACAAAAGTGCTAATGGAATCCTTATGGGACTCACAATTGGGTGATATCTTTACATGATATCACTAAAATGGGTAACTGATTCCCTTTAAGCGTGTCAGTGTGGTTCTCTCTCCTTGTACGTACTTGGATTTTACAGTTCAATCTGGAATATGCACAACGTCTCAGAACGTCCCACATTACGTGGCGACGACATGAACATAGACAGAAAATGTATATTCTCAGTACTAGGCTGGAATATGGCAATATGATTTCATCTGTAGCCATTTGACACCTATATACTGTCTTTTAAAAATTTGTCGCTGTTAGGAAAGGGAAGGGAAAAGTTGATCTAGCTTCTGATCCACAGTTCATGGAGACGTGGTTAAAATCATGAAGTTTGTAATCCAGAAGAATTAAAAATCAGTAGGAAAATTAAAAAAATGCACAATACTGGAAGCAAAGATCCTCTATAATGGAGGAGAAATAGTAGGGGGGAAACAAAAAAATGTGGATACCAGACACGTTTGGAACACAAGTGCATTCTTAGACTTGGTTAAAACACAAAGTCTTGTCTAATTTCAAACTGTGGCACTGCTGAAGAGTACAATTCATAGTTATTTGGATTAGCTTTAAAAAGTTGGAAAAAATAAATTCATGGCAGTAAGCATCCAGATGTCAGGTCTATGCGTTTTGAGAAAAACGCCCTTTGTCGTTACAATTCTACAAGCTTATTTTTTTAATGCTGTGGCATACTATGACATTTTGAACAACTGTAACTTCCAGCTTTGAGGGAATAGTTTGTGGAAAGCCCTTTTCTGTTCCCTGCGACCTTGCCCCAGTGCACAGTGCAAGGTCTATAAAGGCATGGTTGGGGGGGAAGTTTGACGTGGAAGAACTAGACTGGCCACACTGAGTCTTGCCCTCACCCTCATCTAACACATTTAGGATGAAATAATCACACAAATAATGCTCTTCTGGATGAATGGTCAAAAATCCCCAAAATCTTGTTCAAAGCCTCCCCGAACAATAGATGATGGTTAGCTGTTTTTAGATCCATATTAGTGCTTGTGGATGGAAGTTTTAATGTATATCTCTGCAGCTGTTCAGGGTGAATATATTACTCAGTGTGCACATAGCCTTATAGTGTCACAGAATCCAGATTGAATGCTGCTAAGGGCTCACACGTGTGTCACATGTAATCTGTTTTCCCTTAGAGTGCTCTTGAAAGAAGAGAGCTAAGGCTAAGACAACATATTAATGAGGATAACAAGACCAATAACCGCTTGAGCTCTTTGCACAGTGTGGGATTTTTAACTCTTATTTCTAGAGTACAGAGTTTGGAGCTTAGAACCAATGGACCATGCTATATTTTCTTTCTGGAGGATTTATATATAATCTAACGAAAGAAAACCCTGCATGCCTAAATAAGAAGCTTACAAAGGTAGAGTGGAGGCCTTATGCTCCTCTATGAAAGCCCTATTTTTCTTTGTACAGAACAATATTAAAAAAATCAACATAAATATTATACATATTGTAAGGCAGTGGTTTTCCCGTCCATGTGGTAATGAGGCAGTGACCCAAGAAAGTTCAACTTAAATGTCTTTATTTGCCAACTTACAAAATAAATCCAAACCTTATCCTCCGGTTACGGCTGGAACATCTGTATTGGTCAGTATTTATTTTACTCACTTATACAGCTCCATTAATTCCACAGCACTTACAGTATTATTATAAGTCCATTGCCGACTGCACAACCATATAACTCACGGGTACAGTATGGCTTTGCTCTAGTGTGTGGCTCTGGTCTGTGTTGAGTCTCACACAGACAAGCATATATAGACCCTCCTGTTCCGCTGCTTGCAAACCAACACTGACACACCCTTCCCTTACCTTAATATTTAAATGGGCACAGTGGACATGGGCCACCTCCAAGACCCAGACTGGAGGGAGAGATCTGTCCCACTACCTTCCTACAGATCTCTCCAAAAATAAAATCCCTCTCCTTTTTTATTTCAGGCTTTCCTAAATCTGACTTGGTCAAATAGCTTGACTCAGAACACGCTAACTTTTATTTTGTGTTGTAACCGCAGCTGTGGCTGTATTCACAACACTTTCCTTCGGGTTCAGTATGTTTCTATGCACATCCTGGGGGACACATAACGACTCTCACATATGATTCATCTCACTGCCTCACAATATATATTAGGTAAACAGGAGGTAAAGTACTGGATTGCAGGTATGTGTCACCATGGTGGCTGGCTTCGAAGGTGTAAGTCCCCAAAAAGGGTACACCAGTAGCAACATGTTACTGAGAGAGTTTTTTTAGTGGACTGGATTTTGGATCCGTGATTTAGGAGTGACCAAAAAAGCCTGGGTGGGAAAAGTTGGTCTCATACACTCCAATCCAAGGTTTGCTCCACTAATAACAAGCAGCTGTGTTAGCTCAGCAATGTCAGTGATGTTTGGAGAAGGAAAAGACCATTAATGGTGGACAGTCTTTACCAGAGCTTGAAAGGTGGATTTAAAACTCAATGGGTGAGACCAACCATTTTGCGCTATTTTGCCTACCAAGTGAAAGGACTGTTTTGTTATTCCTTTGAGCATCGTGGAAATTTGTGAAGTATGGTAAATCTTACACTGTTTGACGCTCATTGCCTGTTTATTTCCTAATGCCTTAATCCCTACAAAATATACATGTGTGAACCCTTAGCAACATTCAATCTGGATTATGTGATACTATAAGGCTCTGTGCACATTGAGTATATTCTGCACACATAACATGTATGTACATAACACACATATACTTGAATAGATCTATCTCTATAGGATGTACTTAGTTCAGTGGTTCCCTAGTGAGCGAAACTAGAAATGTGTTCTCCATGGCAATAAAATGCAGTCCCCATGAATGTTGGCACTATCACTGATTATCAATCAGCTATGCATGCTTGGTGTCTCATTAACCCAGAGAAAGGTGGCAAGAACACTACCATGTTTCCTAATGGTGTCAACAAATATATAACTTGTGAATGTTAGGCAGCATGTGCTTGGCGACATGAAGACCTTGCTGTTGTATTACGACATTTCATCTAACAATTGCCGCTGTGACTTCTCATCTACTGCGACAGCAAAACTTCCATCATAAAGTATCGAACCGCAACTTTGTCCCATAGACTGTAATATTCATCTTGTGAGGATCACAGCTGTAAAATAGTCATATGATAGCACATGACACACAAGTCATGGAAATGTTTTAGGTCTTATTATTATTTTTTCATTTTTATAGCGCCATTTATTCCATGGCGCTTTACATGTGAAAAAGGGGCATACAAAGACAAGTACAATAAACATGAGCAATCCAAGACACAGACAAGTACAAAAAGAGAGAGGACCCTGCCCACAATGGTTCACAGTCTTAGAATTGATGTTTGGAGTCTACAGTTTATAACCCTAGCCAAAGAAGTATGTGTGATTATTTTTGCTCAGCAGGATCATTTAGTGCAGTCTGTAGTAGGGCACCTCCATTATCACCTTTTGGGCTTTATGCTTCCTTAGGCTCCAGAACCAGGACCCATTTGCACTCAAAACTTCTGTATCTCTTATAGTTATGCCCTTGATCTTACAATCATGTACAAATAACCTGTTTCCTACGGCCATAAAAACACATTCAATGCAATATTTAGAGTGTAGATTTCAGGATACATTTTGATATTTGGTTTTGTAAGTCTCTGAGTTTGGATGACTACTTTATACCTAGAAGAAAATACAGACCCTTGGCTGACCCCTGATTGAGCTATTCTGCCTTAAGCTGACATCTTTCAACCTGTGACGGTTTCGAGAACTACAAATGGTTAAGATCCAACCTCATTGTTCCCTGGTAATGATCTGGAGGATCCCTTTAGCCCTCATACACAAAAGATGGCTGTCAGATGAACAGCTCTCTCTACTAAGTCTTAATGTGAACTGGAGCAGTTAAAGTCAGCTGCCAGTGCCAGACCAGTTACACCACAGGGTTATTTTGCTTCCAAATGGATAACTACATTTTCTCAATTTGACATCCATAGTTAATAAATATAAGTCAGCCTTCATCAGACATGAGAAAAACTACCTCTCCTTTTCCAAGCTCCAAGCACAATTTCTACAAAGTAATTTTCCTGAACTTTACATGTGTTCTAGCAAGTAAACTTGTAACATTCCTGTCGGCTGCTGTATAAATTGGCAGACAACCCTAAAAGGCATAAATCCACCTGGGATAAAATCCCAGAGAAGCGTCTGCCCTGAGGAGAGAGGGAGCAACCAGACTACACTGCGAAAGCAAGAAAGCAATCAAACTAATTTGTTTTCAATAAATAAAAAAACACATAGTGCCAAGTTCTATCCAAACCATGTGCCGGAGTCAGGAGGAAAATACAGCTTCAAAAACCTTCAGTACAATAAGGTAGAATACTGCCATCCTAAAAATCAGATAATTGCCCTAAAACAAGGGATGCATTCAGCAGTTTAGAATATTAATTAGACTTGTTTTGGGTTCCTTTTTTCCAGTTGTATCATATCTATATACTTATTATGTCTTTTGTCACATTATTATGTTTATTAAACTTTTTTGCACTGTTAATTTTTAATATAGTTGTCTGAATATTGTAATACTAAATAAAATAGATTAAAGTGAGCCTCTGCTGCAGGGACTAAACTAAACACGTGATGAGGTATAAGAAGCAAAACACTTGTGTCCGCCTTTCGCTTGGCTATTCCTCCGACCGGTCATTGTAGGTGAATGAGAAGCCTTGACATTTCCAGAAGAAGGAAGTGTCATCGTACAGCAATGTCTATTCTGTAACCTGTGGTAGCCATATTGGGGGAAAAAATGGACTCTAAAATGGCGACTTGTCAGCAAATCAAAATTAGGGCAGAAGCTACTATTTATACCCCTGTATATAGACTCAACAATGGTCGCAGGGGCATAACTATAATAGGTGCAGGGTTTGAAATCGTACCCAGGTCCTGGAGACTAGAGGGCCCAAAAGGCCCCTTTACCTGATATAAAAAGATTATTACTATTAGGAGACTTGTGATAGATCCGGTCCCTGTTGTAGATTTTGCATTGAGGCCCACAAGCTTCAAGTTGAGCCAATAAATGGCCAAACAAATAAATGCTTTGCACGCAAGTAAATACTTGAAAGTCCAAATTTTATTTGAAGCAGATGATCATTAAAAATAACAATCTATTAATCAAGTATATAGAAACAACAGCTAAATACTGACCATTGTACATCTTAAATTAAAAAAAGGACACCTCTGGTGATGGGGATGCTTGTCCCTTCCAAAATAACTTTACTCTTGGTCTTGCTTTTATGCACATTAACACTTTTCAGTTATTTTTGTATACACTTTTGTATACAGTTTCCTCTGCTAAGAACTGAAACGCATCTGAAAAAATCTGATGTTATATGGATGATCTGTATGGTATCCATTTTTTACTGGAATATCCGAGTCTTACCCAACATAAGGAAGATGCTAGTGCATGTGTAAGGAAGAAGACCAGGCTGCGGGCACCTGTACTGCGCTGGGTCCAGAACTGTCGATGCTGCATCCCTGGTTGCCCTGGGGAAGGAATAGGGAATCGGACAGACCCAGTGACCCAGAAGCAGGGGGCGCGGTAAAAACAAATGCACGCAAAGCGACGTGCAGTTTCCCACCGGCGGTGACAGAGCAGAGGATTGCAAAGCGTGCTCCGCTTGGTGTGCCGCAGCACTGCAACATATGGCGGGCGGCTTCACACGAGCACGCCGTTGACACCGGCAGCAGAGGAAGGGCCGTAGGCTCCATTAGGCTGAGTGCTGTGTGCGGGTACAGGAACAGTGGCTGTGTTCAGGACTGTTCGTTGTGGCCCTCTTTGCCGGACAGCATGTCGCAGACTCCACTTTTTAATAGACTAAACACAATTCCCTTGACTTTGGCTGCACAAGTTTATGGACTAATTGGCTCAGTGGGTAAAAACCGGAGACCTCTTGTTGCCGCTAGAAGATATACCGTGAGCTGTGGAATCTCCTCTGAGGACACTGCAGCGGCCATTGCTGGGATTACAACCCTCATCGGATCATCCGTTGGCGAGGAAGCTACGAACACGATAAGTTGATTGCGTGGACTGTTATCACATTGTGGTTGCCTATATTCCTATCATTTGCCTCTTTAACTGTTTATCTCCCTGCGAGGAGTATTTTTATTGTTAAATTAAATTGTTAACCCTTGCTCTGCCTTTCTTGCGTCACTGCATACCGCATCCTGCTTACACATAATGAGATTTTTTGCATGTTCAGAGTTGGTCTGTGAAAACTAACGCATATCTAAGAAGCCCAATTGAGTAACATTGGTCCTAGAGTTCTATGTGTGATGTCAGTTTTTCAAGGACAGCAATCGTACCAAAAATATGCTTGCGTGAACGTATCCCTTAGGTGTTATTCTACATACATGTTTTGGGTAGGGTGGAATCTTATCATAGTATATTTTATATCAATATTTCAGTCACATTAGTCGATCACTGAATATCTGCTCATCCTGTGGGCTGTTTCAGCACGATGATACTTTATAATCACTTTTAATTTATATTTCGGTGCTGTGTTTATGTGCTTAAAATAAAATTTGAATTTTATAATATTACTGAATTGAACAGGAGCAGAGCTACAGTTTTCAGCAAATGTCACTATGCAGTTCCAGTGCAGAAGCTAATTACTGGTGATTGGAGTGATTGATGGGAATGACGGGGTGCTGTCCCCCACTGATCTGATATTAATGACCAAAAGTATAGATCAACAGTTTCATAAGCCTGATATAAGTATGATTCCAACTGCACAAAACTGATTACTACTGGAAATGAATTGTCCTACTCTTTTTTTTTAATTTAGGGAAGCCATGTGCATTGATAAGCAAAATGGTCACAATGTTTTGAACTTTTGACTTTCAGGCTCCATATCTCACTATTTTCTACAGCTTCGAACAAAAGACTACCATCATTTTATAGACAATCCTCTTGGCTATCTCATACATAAATTTGACTTGCAACTATTTAGCATGTGATTAGTTATGCAGATTCTTGTCATGTCACTGTTTTGCTCCTGGGGGTGAAAAAATCTTTTTATTCCTGAATATTACAAATTACAACCTGTTCTCACATTCCCTAACAGGTGTGTGTGTTATTAGGTTGATTCCCAAGTGAAAGGTCACTGGTTCAAACGGAGCAGCCACGAAGAGGATTTCCCAAGAAAAGAGAAACAGCATCATCCAGCTCATCGATAGCGGTCTCTCGGCCAAGAAAATTGCCAAACTCCATCATGTGATCATGTGAGCGCCATGACAGTTGGAGGAGTACAAATCAAACAGTAATGGAATATCTAACTAATACGCTATCAATATTTGTGAATATGTAAATGTGCTAGTCACAAAACACACACATACAGTCACAGACTATTTAGTCATTACAATTTGTATTGTATAAACTCTATCCTGTTTGGACAATTATTTCTCCTCTGTTTGGTGACAATTTGACAGCCGTCTGTTCTGTTGGCTAATAAATGTGAACAGATGCTTGTCAACGCCTCCGTGAGGAGCTTCATATGGAAATACATTACCACTGACTTACCTTATAAAAGAAGATCTTCCTTAAAAAGAATGTTGATTGTGACATTGTTGAAGGACCAAGTATAAAAAAGAACCAACATATAAAAATATACAAACTTTGGGAGATAAAAGATAAGATTGACAGAAGTTCTAAAATGCCCCACATGATGCATTAGAGGGGTTTTTACATTTTCATAAAAGTTGCATCACTAGGTGCAGTTTTTTACCAGTGCTGGGTATTGATGCGAGAGACTCGCGCAAGTTTATCGCATCACACTCACAAGTGTGACCCCGGCCTAAAGCGCCCGTTACACATAGCGATATCGCTAGCAATATCGCTGTAACGTCACCGATTTTGTGACGTAGCAGCGATATTGCTAGCGATATCGCTACATGTGACACTTACCTCCGACCAGCTCCCCCGCTGGTTATCGCTGATCGCGCGAGAAGGTCCTGGACCATTTCTCGTCAGGCGCTTCCTGCTGGGCTTCCTGTGGCGCCAACGAGCGACGTGTGGACGCGGGCGGGAGGACGTCAGGATCGCCGCGTCTGACAGGTAAGTAGCGGCTGCCGACCCCTGCTATGTTGCTGGTGAGATCTGCCTGTGTGGCAGCTCACTAGCGACCACTTAGCGATGCACCAGCGATCCATATCGTTGTCGGGATCACTGGTGCATCGCTAAGTGTAACGGTACCCTAACAGTGGCAAAAACTTAGCATTAAAGCCGGGGAGGGTGAGTAAAGCACAGTTTGTTTGTTTTGTTTTTTTTAAGACAAACTGCCCCTGGAGATACAGGTTTTCTGAAAATAAAAAAAAACATTAAACTCTGCTGATGGGTTTGAGAGCTTATAAAGAGGGAAGGGGGACATGATTTTTGATATATATTATTTTAATATAAAAAAGCAATTATTTCTCCTTCACAAAAGGGATTTCACAAGAAATTAAAAACTCAGTACAGTGACTTGTGTCAAGCAGGCATACCATTATTGACTGACACCGATTTCGAATTTATTTTTTGGTGGCTTGCTGCTGCTTTCTAATACATTAAGAGTGAAAAAGAAAAAAATGTATAGTTGTAATTAATATGTAGCAGGACAGATGCCAGCTACACCGTATCACTGATCAATCACACGGAGTATTATGGTAAAGGTCACGCCTGATGTCAAGTTAGCATTTGGTGGCTGATGTATTCTGCAAAAGTGTAATAAAGTGAACAAATTGTTTTAGCAATCCATGCAAATTGAATGGCAAATGGTTAGAATTCTCCAGGACCTCCACGTTTCATCTAATTCAACTCAAATTTGCTTTGCATTCATTCATCTCTACTGAAAAGTGTTTTTGTTGAGCATTTAGGCCCCTTTAGCAGTTTAGTGGATTCAATCACACCAAACAAGAACTAGAAGCATTAGTTACTACTTGTTTATCCTCCTATTTTACCCACTTATTTCACAATAATTAATCTCCTCTTCTAAAATTTCATAAAGCAAAGGGAGCAGGAACTGAGTCAGACGGGATGCAGTAGGATGACGGTGAATCATATGCGTGGAGGAGGGAAAGGGGGAGACAGCAATATTTAACTGCAAGGCTAGAATATTTTCTTGCTGACCCATTAGGAAAGTTTTTTGGTCATTAGATTAATTCTAGAAATCTAGTGACCATGGAATATATAGTGAAAGCCTCGAGCAGTTAATAAAACTTATTTCTTTTATTGCTGCATTGCGTCTTAATTTTAAAAAATCCAGTAGCTTTGCAAAGAATCTTCATTACAATATCGTTCTCCGGCAGTCATGTTAATCCCTTTCCGTTCGATCTGATCCCGTACTTCTCATTAATGTATACACCATTGAAAAAAGGTAGAAAAGTCAATGTGCCTGGCGGGAGTCTACAACAAAATAAATGCAATTTAAGCAGTTCAAGTGAAAATCCTTTACATACCCATGCAATTCTTCAGCTAAACAAAACCTAAACCTCCCCCCCTTCCCAATATTAACTAAGTATATATATTTAGTGATGATCAACAACATGTCCAGTCCATAATATACATTGTACACAGCCTTTAAGTGACAATATACTTCAAAGATAATGATAGGGGTCATTGCTGATTATGAGAGTAGTTCGGCACCCCCACAGCCTGCTGTTCCCTGCTCCTTTTTAACCAACTGAAAGGTTTCTTGCCGCGGGAGAGACCGGTCAATCACATGCAGCAGCATGGAGAGAAGCCAGCATTGGGTGATACTGGACTAGTCTCATCTCTGGCTATGACACCTGGTAGGATCTTCAAAGTGTTTCAGAGAAAAATATACTTGGTTGCAATTGTTGGCAACAAAGGTTCCATAAATAAGGGGTGATAAGGAGACAAGGGACAACCCAGCTCCAACACCCTAGGCGCAAGCTCAAAATATATGATTGTTAAGAGGAGAAACACAAGAGCATGCAATAAATCCCATATAGAAAAATGCAAATTTTTATTAATATTAAATAGGTAACAATAGTACAAAATGGATAGCAAAAGATGTGCTCATGAACAGAATGGACAATATGTCCCATGGCCCAACCTCACACCCCCCAGATGGAAAACCCGGTGGATATATAATGTGAACCTTAGGTCATGTCTTAGATCAAGATACCACCCCAGCAAATCTAGACTAAACAATCTGGATAGCAATAGCCAAATCCATCAATGCCAATGCCCGCTAACAGTGAGGGTCAAAAAGATAAAACCGATGCTGGTTGGAATCAAAAGACCATATAAGGAGACCAAAGAACAACTCACCGAGGAGGGGAAGAGGAGGGAGTCCAGCAGTGGGGCCTCCGACGCGCGTTTCGCGACGTCCCCCGCTGCTTTATCAAGGAGGAGAGTAAGTGAGAAAGTCCCGGTAGGGCCTTCAAATAGCCCATGACCGGCGTCCACCAATAGAAGTGGCACAAGCGGCGCATGTGCCGTGGTGTCTGCAGGTCCTATGCTGCAGCACGGCGTCCACACACTGCGCATGCGTCGGAAACCCGAGGCAGAGCGCACTGTGTTGAGGGACGCCGACCGCAACATGGAGCCACACACCACACGGCGATGCGCACGGCCAAACAAGGATTTATGGGACACAATGTAAATGGTCCCAAATCCAAAAGTCTACATCAGGGGACCGAAGTTGCATAAAGATACACCCCATATATCTAAAGGTAGCCACGCTGTATATACATAGTGAATATACACTATAAATAATATGCAGAATACCCCTAACAATAGTATATATAACGGTACAGAAAAATATAATTTCCAAGTAATTATGGTAGTCAAGTATAGGATCACTGGAAATAAAGTACAGTAAAACATACAATCAGAAAGGGGAGAGAAAAACCACATTCAAAAATACAGCATGTTGCAAGATGTTCGACCTGGGAGGACATCCATAGGTATTCTTGATTGTAGACAGTAAGATATCGGATCCACTATATAGGGCTAATTGGAGCCGAACAGGGGCACATAAAGAAATAAACTAAAAATGACAAACAAGAAATATATCAATAAATTAAAAACAATATGAGTAAAAATAAAAATAAAAACAACCACTACAGAACGACATGGGAAATATGGAGTCATGCAGAAACCACAAACAAAGAGAGCCATACCACAATATGTTATTTCAGGTTAAGATCTAAACCCAAAAAGAAGGAAAAGGGGAATGTCGCGTTAAACATGTAAAGAAGGAGGAGGGGGCAAGGAGGGGCAACCAACGAGTTAAGTTGGGTCAAGTGGAGCATTATAAAAATGGAATAAAACTTAAGGACTCATTCAATCCTCTAGGTCTCATGGTGTCCAAACGGACAATCCATTTGACCTCCATTTGCCCAAGGATTTTTTTTTTTTTTTTTTTTTATGATCCCCACCCCTTATGCCCATATGTAATGCATCAATCCCCCTAATTTTCAACAATCCTGCATCACAATTGTGGTGAGCCCGGAAGTGTCTGGGAATGGTTTTAAGTTCAGTGGGGTCAGATACAGTCCTGGCTGCGCCAATGTCCCGCACGTGTTCACGTGTCCGCACCCTCAGCTCTCTCGTGGTGAGGCCCACATAAATTTTGGGGCACGGACAGGTTGCGTAATAGATGACATTTGACGTACCACATGAAATCCGTTGTCTAATTGTAAACTCCCTCGTACCATCCGAGGAGCTGAAGGTGGAACAGCGCAAGACATTGGCGCAAGCCAGGCAATGTCCACACTGAAAAGAGCCACACACCGGACCACTTGGTTGCAATTGTGTAGCCAGGAACTAATTCTTGTCCCCCACGTTCAGTATAAAGGGTTTGGGCAGCATGAATCAGGTGACAGGTTCCCTCTAAAGAAGAACTGTTGCTAGTCTTTGCTCTTAATTTATTTGTGCTGCTCCATTGAGTATTCTGGGTTTTGTTCTGTTTTTAAGTCCATCATACAGGCTAGAGATACTGCATATGCTTTTTTATATAATGCTTACTTTACGGCCTTTATCAAGGGGCGATGCTCACAAGGTAATTATGCATCCTAAGGGCCCGCCCCTGAGGAATCCTGAGAGAAAAAGACACACATTTCTAGAACCGTATGGCGAATTTAAAAAAAGGAAAAAACAGCAGAATATTTAAGAGCAGCAGGAAAAAATAGGCACAAAAACTGGCCACTTTTCACCTTGTGACAGGTCCTCTTTAAAGGAGGACCAATACTTCTCCCACATCGTCTCGACAGTATAGCACTCAACCAGCCACATTTTACTGTACACACATCAAAACACACTGTCTGAAGATAAGTGTCTTGCTTCACTTTTATCCCTGCTCATGTTGTAAGGCTTGATAAAGGGTCGGCTATTGACTTATAGGGTACCTACCTCTCCTACGATGTACTTGCAAAATAGTCTCATTCTGCAAGAGAGCTAAAAAATCTCACACATCTATAAAATGTCATAAGGAGAATTTATGTGTTCGAGTCAATCTGGGTGCTGCCTGAATTTCCTCTTTTTTTCATTTCATAAGAATCTCTCAGGTTATATCTTAAAAGCCCTGCACTATTAATTCTCCACATTTATGCTGTGTCGCTGATTTCTGACAAAGGACAGTTGTGTTCAAGACTATTTTCTTACGACTTCATCAATAAATGTCCAGTCAAAGTTGCAGAACAAGAAAGAGAATGATTGTCAGTGATTTATCATTGTAACTTATGTTTTTGTCAACCAGAGCAACTATGTTCATAAACCATCCATGAATGAAGACATTCAGATGGCAGCCATCTAAAATCTTTTCTGTATAGATAAGCCACAGGAGGATCTGTCATCCCATGTGACATGTCTGTTTCAGTAAATATTTATACTCCTTATGAAATAACAAAGCTAGAGATTCTTTTCTAACAACTCCTCATTGTGCCGTTCCTGTTATTCCTCCTAGGAATTTCTCCATAGATTGACATTTGGGGGTGTGTCTGACACTATCCAATCAGTGCTGACCATATCAGACAATGTAGGGACACACCCATTTGATAGGTGGAGCAGAAACACCCAGTTGTCAAATTTTTAACACATTTCTAGTAGGAATAAAATAGTAACAATACTTCATAACTAGTTTTTTATGGAAACTGCTAATATTTTACTAAAATTGATACATCAGGAGAGCGGATTATCTTTAAGAGATGGCTAAAAGACCCCAATGACATAGTATTGTTTGTAGCCTCGCAATCATCGCAGCAGATACCGTAGGTCCTAATAGAAGACATAGAACCAAATATTTGTAATATTTCTGATCAGACTTCAGAACCCTTTCTACATCATGAAAAGAACTAAGGAACCAAAGTCCCTTTGGCTTATTCCTTGCACGGTTGGCTGCGCTTGACCCATGGAGGCCCAGCAAAAGCTTTTTTTTTGTTGAGCATTTGCAAGGAGTTTGTATGTTGTCCCCGTGTTTGCGTGGGTTTCCTCCGGGTTCTCCAGTTTCCTCCCAAACTTAAGAGACACAATGATAGGGAATCTAGATTGTGAGCCTCAATGGGGACAGTGATGATAATGTCTGTAAAGTGCTGAGGAATATGATGGTGCCACAAAAGCAAAGCTTAAATAATAAAGACATTCACATACAGGAGATTTTCTGCAGAAATTTTGGAAAATATGTTCCATTCCTCCGAATGAGATAGTTTTGTGGTTTGCTGCAATCTCATAGGTTACTGCAAGTGCTAATCGAATGAATGGGACAGTTGCAACAAGTTCTACAACAAATCTGCCATGCATGTGTAAGGCGGCAAGTGTGGTAGTCATGGCAACGGGCTGTACTGTTCCCACACCCTGGCACCCTACCGATAAAATGAAATGTCCTTTTTGCTGCACATAGAGCGTGCGCAGCAGAACACTCACGGTTACTGTCAGAGTCCCTTCCAGTTCTGTCACACCAGCTCCTGATTTCCCATTTCCACAAAACACTCCGGAGTCACAGTTTTTTTCCAAAGGTTCAACTTTAGTTATCAAAAGGGCACTCATCACCTTGGCAGCACAATTCACACAGAGCCACGTATCCTGCACTTTCCCTGCCTTCCAGGCAGACTCTATTCTTTATAATCAAAACCTTTTTCTAGACCAATGTAAAGACGTGGCTGAAAAAGTATGAAGAGATCCAGAAAAATTATAAAAATACCATGTTTATTAATAACACATAACAAACGAAAAAACAAAAAGCCAAAATTGCCCAGTAGGAGGCACACAGATGTCCTAACAACCATACAAAAGTGCAGGTAAAGTACAATTAAATACATATATTTCATGAGGCCACATGTAATTGTAAGACTAAAAACATGATATCACATATAAATAGCTGCATCTAGCGGCAACATGACACAAAGGTCTAAGTCCCCACATGAATGAAAGTGAATCAACAGCTACAAAGAAATCCAACGGACTAATAGAATAAGATTATAAGTAGATGTATATCGCTGCATGTGGCGGTAACATGACACTAAAGTCTAAGTCCCCACATCAATAGAACTAACCAATACTAAGTGAGCCAAAAGATATCATAAAAGTAAAACATTACCTGAACACTATGTGCAAAATAATAGATGGACGCCGCAGCCTCCACTACCCAAACGCGCGTTTCGCAACAAGCTTCTACCGGGGGTATTCTTTCTGTAATCTCTCTTTCCTTCCTCCTCCTCTGTTCTGTCCGTGCCTTACTTTTCCCTGACATCCGGGCAATCTCTTTGGACAGTCCATTTCCCATCTGTGTCTTCCACATCACGAGCTCCCTGTCAGCCCCTCATCCGATTCCAACTGGGAAAGGTGCTCAGGAAAGCCATCTCAGCTGCTCCCACCCTGGTCTTAGACCCCGGATCCTTCCTGGGGATGGTCCTGTTAAACTGGTTCCTGTCTGCTCTACTCTGCAGCCTGGGGCCACTTACTGCCATCCACAGCTTTATCCCCATGGCCTGTAACTGTCTCCTGCACTGCATGCACCCTGCCCTTGGGTAGGCTGACAAGCTTTTGACTCTAATCAGGAAGTATCCTGACTATACTTCCCTTCTCTGTGCTGTTCCTCCCATTTAGTTAACCTCTATTCTTATGCTGTTCTCTATCTCTCATGTGCCCCCCTCTATTCTACCCCACTATGGTCCTATACTATCTAAGATCCTATTCTAGCCCTAATCCTATAACAGTACATGACATCACAATGTATAAGCATTACATTACATATCACATCAATAACAATGAGGTGTGCATGTAACCGTGCAAACAGCATCCAGGAGAGAAAAGGCACACAAGGTTCCCCGCCACCACCTTACACTTGGTGTCCTCATACTGGCTCGCCAGACCTGTCATGTCACTTTCCACAAGGAGAAGCCTTACTCCTTAGATCCCAAGAATTCAGCCTTAGATTTTACCAAAGGGCAGAACAGTTGACCATGTGGTGCAGGGTGTATAGGTGCAGTGACCTCTCTATATAAGAAACACAGTACAGCATTTGGGGGAATTCTTTTTGAGCCATAGGTCAGAATTTCAGTAAAAGTGGCCTTTGACCCTGTAGAAAAATATATATATATATCTTCTTGCACGGTTGAGAATCAAAAAGTAAAAGCAATGTTGAGGATAAAATAAATCTTGTTTTTAATTATTCATTTCAAAAAGTGATTACAAAAATGAAGAAAAATAAGTTCATGACATGCAATAATTATTTGAAGAGGAAACGAGCAGTTCTTACATATAGTCTTGAGCAGCTGTCCGGGTGTTCGAGAGTCTCAAGGGATATGAGATCTCCTGAACAAGAGTTAGACCGGCTTTATATACTATAAACTACAACCACATATGGTGGCTTGCCACTATGTTCAGAAGTTCTTCCATATTAAGTGAACCGTAGTTATTTTAACAATATGCATACAGTTATTTATGCATTACCTTAGTCTGAGATATTTAAGCCTAAAGTCTGAGATCTTTAGAACCATTCATTATCTCTAAATAGTCACATTTTGACAGCTTTGACTATCTTGACCTATACATTTGACAAGAGAGACAGCTGTGTGAGCCAAGGAACCCAGAATAAGTCAGTCACTTCTCTAAAGTAAGCAAAGCCTGTTAGCTAGATTCTGTATGAGAGAATTAATCCATATATTTTTTATTATAGAAATACTGATATTTTACAGTCCCCCCTGATTATGATTTGAGAAATATCATAATCAATCCTAACTCATTCTCTCACCATTCGTATCACATTCATTCTTTATTCTGAAAACCTTGTATCAACATCTGCCCTGAATGTCATCTGAATTTTCAAACCTATTGTAAAAACAAAAATTAGATCAGAGAGTTATATTTTTTCCGTTTTAACATCTCTCTTAAAATATCATCTTCCTTTTTCATTTCTATCTTTATATTCTTATAAATTCTCCTAATTTTACACATAATAATTATTTGATATATTATACACAGCAAAACTATGATAAATAGAATAACAATCGGATTAGACAATACATTTCCTGCTGCCATTTTCGCTGAAGACTGTGACCAACTAGTTACAGATTTTCCTAAATTTCTCCACCATGATGAGCCTGACATACTCGTCCATTCATGTTCAATATCATTTAGATTACCTTGTTCATGTCTAAATACAATTTCAGCTTCTTTTAATTGTTTTGTCAGCAGATTTAATAAACCCTTGTCTTTCTTTATTTCATTTGTCCACAAATCCCAAGGGAATTTATTGACTTGTGACAAATTGAACTGGATCGGAAGGATTTTCAGACGTCTTGAGCCTATTGACGTAATATTAATACTTCCTTCCTTCTTTGTGAGAGTTTTAACATTTCCCTCAATACAATATAAACCCATTGTCAGATTTTCGACATGTACACAAGATGAGAAGAATGCAGAAACTGCTTCTCTTCCTGACATGACTTGGAAACAAGTTTTGTTAGCGCTTACTGGTGTCACCAAGTCATGTATCGTGTGGACATTCTCAACTCTGGCATGACAAGAAGTATGATTATGGAAACATGAATGATAAATGACTTTATCCTGTCCAGGTAGACACATTACCTTGGAAACAAAATTTAAGCATGACGAAATGTCTAATTGTTCAATGTTTGTACCATCAAATGCAAAATCTGTGTACTGTAATTGATAATATAACAATTGTGTAGGGCTGACAGGAATTCCCAGAACACCTATAGGAACCAGGGTTTCTTCTCTTCCTGACACTGGAATCAGTGATGTTCCTACACAAATGTTCTGTTCACATCCTAACCACTTATTTACCCACAAATCTGTATGGTTTAACGCAAAGTTATATTCTATGGGCAAATTTCTTATTAGCCCTAAAGGGGTAATTCCACTTTGTAAGGCTTGTGCAATCATTTTCAGATTGGTGGAATATTCAATCTGAATTTCTAGACATGTTTTGGCCACTTGAGATTCCTGTTCACTTTCCATTAAAGCTAAAGTAGCATCTTGAAGATGTGATACAGAAGATCCCAATACAGTAGCAGTGTTCAAAACCATCTTTTCAAGGACTTGATTCAAGCTTTTCTGAATCTTTACCCCTTTTCCTCCAATATACCCAATATTTTCCAGATCTGATTTAAGTGTATGAATGTCCATAGTGTTAATTAAACTTCCTACTGTTCCTAATCCCCCCAAAATACCTTCTAACACTCCCCTCTTACTTCTAACCTGTGTTGAAGTTCTTTTCCCAAACCATTGTTCTATTCCCATCTCCATGTTAGTGAGATGTGGTTGACACTGGGGATATCTAGAAGAGATTTTCCAGTTAGACATGTTAAAGGTCCATACCATGGTCAGAAACACTCCATCTCGTAACAGAGGTTTAGTTTGGAACTGATTGATCTGAAAAGGAGTAGATGGTTGAAATCTTGTCTGTGTGCATACATTATCTACTGCTGACCATATATTTACCTTTACATCTCTACATTGTTTGTAGTTATATTTCGTTAAAATGCAACATTGGTAAAGTCCAGAATCCTTAGGAGATGGATTATCTACAGAAAAAATAAAATCCTTATTTAACCATCTCACGTTACCGGATTGACCTCTGTGTATAACATTTGTTGGACCATTTGAAAAACTTCCCAAAAATGATTTATCTTTGGTCCATATTAACAAAGATTCTGTAGGTAGCTCTAACCTCGTGCTGCATTTTAGTAATAAAGGAGACATATTTTCTTGACTATATACTGCTTGTGGTGTAACCCTTACTTCTGGAGCTATAGTATTTGAAACTGTAAAAACTACAGATACCTGTACTTGTACTGGTTCTCTGGTTATCTGAAAATTCCATGTTTTTACCCAATCCTCGTCTCCTTCTGTAATAGAAAGAAATGAAGGATCTAAAACTTTCCCAAAAAGTTGTGTCTTTAACCAAGCATCTGTTTTGGATGTTTCAACTTTCCCTTTTGCGATCATATCATTTGTAATATCGCCTGACCACACAGCTTTCTCTTCACCTCTTATCTCTATATTCCAGAATAACACATCTGTAGGACTACATTCCCATGTGCCTGTCTTATTATTGTGTATATAATCTCCTTGTAACTGTGTGAACTTCGTCTTAGGTCCTGTGGCTGCGTGTAATATTATGTCAGTGTCATGTATGAAGTGTAGCTCAATACAGCATTTTGCACCAAAACCCATGCAAATGTTTCCAGTAATATCTACTGAATCGTCCGGTATGTCCTCATCTATTAAGCTTTGTAGATTCGTTCCTCTTGGTTTCCTTGGATGTAAAGTTCCTTTGAAAAGTTCCTTCACTTCACTAGTATTTGTTCCATGGTGTGAAATATCTTCAGTGTAGATCACAGTTGAAACAGTACAAAACAGCAGAAATGTGATTCCCATCAGATAGTAGCTTTTCCTGGGCAACGTCTTTTTTCTCCTGAAGGATTGGTGTTGAATCCCTTCCATCAAGGACGTGGAGTTTCGTATTCCAGTTCTTATTGGAATCCATTTCTTCCTAAAAGAAATGCAGTATCATTATTTTGCAATATACAGTTTGCATTGATCAACATGTACCCACAATTTTTGTTGTCTGCGGGTATTTTTAACCACCTTAGATGCTCGTTGCACAAGTATCATCACTTGTCCCATGGTTTCGATAATTTCAAAGGGACCTTCCCAATTACTTTCCCAAGGTCCATTCTTCCTGAAAGTTTTAATCATCACTAGAGCCCCTTTCTTGAATTTGGATACATATGGTGGCTCCATTCTCTGCATTCTTGATGCAGCATGTGGAAGAATCGTTTTCAAATTTTCCTGTAACAATTGCAACCATTTGGACCTTGCAACAGCATCTTTTTGTGGTGTAGACAAAAATGGTTCATGAGGAAAAATCAATGGCATTTTTCTTCCTGTCATCAGTTCAAAAGGAGTAAACTGAGTTGTGGCAGAGGTTGTTCCTCTTACACTCAACAGTACAAAAGGTACTGCATCAACCCAAGTATTGCCTTTGTCCAATAACATCTTGGCAATTCTGGATTTTATTGTTCTATTCATCCTTTCCACAATACCAGCAGACTGTGGATGGTAGGGTACATGAAACTGCTGTCGTACCCCTAGAATAGCACAAACGGCTTGCATGATTTTTCCTGTAAAGTGACTTCCTCGATCAGAGGTGATCATTCTTGGGATCCCCCAAGTACAAAAGACATGATTAACTAATGCTCTAGCTGTAGACAAAGCATCATCTTTCCTGACAGGTAAAATTTCAACCCACTTAGAAAAAACATCTACCACAACCAATGCATACCTGAGACCATTTTTACCTGATGGTAACGGTCCAATGTAGTCGATTTGTAACGTAGACCATGGACCATCTGCAGGTGCGATTCGGAGTAGTGGCGGTTTCTGTCCTTTTGGTCTTGGATTAATTTGGGCACAAATGAGACATGATTGAACAACACTTTGCACTGTCTCTTCCATCTTTTCCCAGTAAAATTTCTCTCTGAGAATGCCTAACAATTTTTGTTGGCCCAAATGACCCAAACTTTCATGATTGTATTTTGTGAACTCAACCTGTAGATGTCTTGGGACAACAGGACGCAACTCCCCGTTTAAGTCATGACACAAAACCCCGTTTTCACAAACAAAGGGAGGTTTTGGATCAACCCGGGAAGCAACAAGAGATGAGTCTTTTTCTTGTTCTTCCGCAAAAGAAGGGATATGCGTGTCTGTTCTTTGAACTGCTGAAACCTCGAGAGGTTCAGGTTCAAACACCTCTTCTCCTGTCAGGGCTGCCTCTTTGGCTAGCATATCTGCGGTTGCATTTCCAACAGATAATTCATCATCAGATTTTTTATGGGCCGGAACCTTGACAATAGCAAAACCATTAGGGTTTTTTGATGCTATCCTGAAAATTGTCTTCAGTGTGTCACTGTGAACAAGAGTCTTATTAGATGAATCTACATAGCCTCTTTTTTCCCAAACTGACAAGTAATCTGTCAGTGATCTTACAACATAAGAGCTATCGCTGTAGATCACAATGGGACACTGATCATCTGCTTCATTCAGCTGTAGTACCATTTTTACTGCTTCTAGCTCTGCTCTTTGAGCTGAAAAATGACTCGGTAATTTGTGCTTCACAACCTGTCCTCTGTTGGGATAAAAAATGGCATATCCTGAATAATAGTGCCCATCTGAATAGAATCTGGAACCATCTACAAAAATTGGTTCGTCTGTTACCTCTGCTTTCCGTCTGAAAAGTGATGGACTTGGATCCTGAAAAGACTGTAAACAATCATGAGTTTGTCCTTCATATTGCATCAGCTGAGGAAGAACATATTTGGCCTTGTAATCTACCTCAATTTGTTTGGGAGACAATGACAATAACCAATGAGCAAATCTCTGATGTGACACACCTGGGATATTATTCTCAAAGAGAAGTTTTAGTGTAGAGTGAGGAGTTTGCAAAATGATTTTGTTGAACCCGACAATATGTTCGGTTGCTTTGACTGCAAAGTACACACCTACCAAGTGTCTTGCACAGGTCTCAAAACCTTTTTCAACAGGTGAGAGAAGTTTTGAAAAATAGCCCAAAATTCTCCACTCTTCTCCCTGTAATTGCAGCAATACAGCAGAAACAGATGTTCCTGATGTGTGCACTTGCAAAGCAAATGGAGCCGAAGGATCTACTGTGGACAAAGCAGGTGCATTTTGTAAATTCATTTTCAATTGTTCAAATGAGGTTTGCTGTTCATCACCCCAAGGACCAAAGTAATCACTGTTTTCACCTTTCAAAAGATCATATAAAGATCTGGCCTTATCTGCAAAATTCTCAATGAAATCCCTTGAATAATTCATAAGACCTAAAAAATGTCTCAATGCCTTGTGTGATGTCGGAATTGGTAGGGAAGCAATTGCCTCAATTCTTTCCTGCAGTGGCTGCCTTTTTCCTGGACTCAACAGCACTCCTAAAAATCTGACCTCAGTCTGCATTAATTTGACCTTTTTGGTGTTCAATTTCAACCCTGCATCATGCAGCAACTCAAACAATTCTGTCAGAAGAGAAACATGTGTCTCTTTATCCTCTGTAGACAATAAAATATCATCCACATATTGCAGAATGCAATCAGGCCTCGAAAATCTGGATAATACCTTTGCCAATGCCTGATGAAAAACACTAGGTGACAAATGTGCTCCTTGAGGTAACCTGCAAAACAGATATTGCTCGTCCAAGAAAGTAAATGCAAACTTATACTGACAACTCTTTTCAAGAGGTATACTGAAAAAACCATTACTAATGTCCAGTACAGAGAAGTATTTGGCCTTTGCATTTAACCTTGCCATCATGTCATGAGTATCTGCCACAATTGGTGCGACATTGGGTGTATGCTTATTGAACATCCGTAAATCCAATATCATTCGATAAGAACCATCAGATTTCAAAACACACCACAAAGGATTGTTACTTACAGAATTAGCCTTTCGGATAACACCTTGATCTAACAATTCCTGTATGATCTTTGACATAGAGTCAATTGATTCTGGAGGCAATTTATACTGACGCTGTGGCGGGGGATCACGCCCCTCCACATTCACGATAACGTCTTTCATTGTTCCAACCTGATTCCTGAACTGAGCCCAAAGAGAAGGAAAAAGCTGTACAATTTCTGTCAATACCTTGTCATCATTAGTGTCAGGCCACAAATGGTCAGATGACACCACATCATTCAAGCAAATACTTCCAACATGGCTATAATCATTAGGATCAATGACTACCGGTTTACAACCATTGGAATCTTTCCAGATCACTTGATTTCCTAAGTCAACTACCCATCCGAATTTCTGCATAAAATCTGTGCCAAGTATATTTTCAGAATCACGACAATACCAGATGTCAATTTCTGTTTGGAAAGAACTAGGTATTTCCAAAATCACATTGGGAACTAAGGTCGCTTTAGTTCCACCTTTTCCACTGAAACCGACAATTGTACAAACTGGTGAATCTGGGTTTAGCTTCAAATCAAGGTTTGTAACACTTAACTGAGCTCCTGTGTCAATAAGAAATACAACATTCTGGCTTGCTAAACTTACTTTGATAAATGGTCTTCCACAGTCATCCAATGTAACTCGAGTCACAAATTCCAATGGATGTGGTACAGGAATAGTCTGTGATTGTCAGAAAGATGAAGGAGATGGGAGAAGACCAGTGTCCTTTTTAAAAGACCTTGGAATTCTATCCCTTGACTCTGTTTCCTTCACTGTCATTTCTCTGATCTGTCTGATTAATGGTGCATATGGTGACTGTGTTTGTCTGTTGGCAGTATGAGCAGGTGCAGATAATTGTAATGCAGGTGCAGAAGGTGTGGTGTATGATTTTGGCATGAGTCCGTTTTCCCTTCCAAGCTTACCTGTTCCTTGTGTACCCATCTCTGATTCTGCTCTCAAAAATTTCCTGCACTGCCACTTCAAGTGTCCAGGTATACCACAAAAATAACAATGGATATTGTTCCTTTGTGTAGTATTTTTACCTCTATGCTCAATGTAATCCCTGCTCTTGGAGATTACTGTGGCTCTAGGTTTCAGCTGACTGTCTTTCTTCTCATGAACTACCGCTATTTTAGCCTTGACCTGATTTTGTTTCATGGATCTCCTTATTCTGTCAATAAAAACTGTTGCTTCTTGCAATGATGGCTGAGTGTTAGCCAATTGCACTGAGGCAGGATCTAAGTACTTGAACTTCTTTACAAAAAATTTGATCATGGATGCTGGCTCTTCGTGAGGCCCGAGATCCATTACCATCCTATAGGCCTGTTCAAACTTTACCAAAAAAGAGAAAGGATCTTCAGAAATATTTGTTTGTAAACTCCCTAAAATATCAACTGTAGGCATGTCTTCTCCAGTTGTAAACAATACTAATTGTCTAAGTCTGTCTTCTTTTGTACTATGTGTCATTTCATTCTCATCATTTAATCTGGGTGTGGTCTGTAATCTTTTTCCCATATGTGAAGGTAACCAAACTTTGAATATTTTATTCTTTTGCTCATCATTCAGATTGTATTTGTCTGTGTTTGATTCAAAAGTGTCCGCATTATAAAAGGCATCCATCTTATCATTGTAATTTGGAATGTCTTTTACAATTTTCATTAGCTGATCGTGTATTTTCAGATTAATGCGTGCTGCTCTGTCATGTAATTTTTTCCGTTGTAATTCTACTGCCTCTAATTCCTCTACTGAAGCATCTGGATTTTGCATATTTGGTACAAATGAAGAGGCAACACCGTCCTCCTGTTTATCTGTTGATCTTGTGTTAACAGAAACCCTTTTTATATCTTGTCGTAATTTAGACAATAACTCTGTCCTGGTATCTATTTGATCTTCCAATTGTTCTATATGTTCTGACAAAATCAAACAATTTGGACAATCAAAGTAATCCCCTTCAGACTCTTGTGTGTCACCTGGTGTGTCAGTGTGATTAATGTCTTGTGTGACAATGCATGTTTTATAGGTGTTAGGTTCAGTTTTCTCAAAGACTAGGCTATTATACACATGAACTAGATGCATAACATTCTGAAATTTCCTTTGTAATTTTCTAACTGAGAAAAACCTTTTGTCAATTTTAACATTTTCTGCCTCACATTGATTATACAAACTAGACCATAATTGGGCATCCGTATGATTATGAACAAACTTGAAATCTATGTTACTTTTCTTAGCATAATCATGTATAAAATCCATTATATTTTTTTCTCACCTATTGAGAGTCTTTCCCGTCAATGGATGGTCCTCTGTGTCCTTATGCAATCCTCAGATCTCCGTCTGGATGAGACGCATGCAGCTCTTTACGATCCTCACCCGTCGTCTTCAGGTTCAGTGTGATTTTTGTGCCGTGAAATAGTGGAATTCCTGAAGAAGCTTGTACAACAGGTGGTTTTTAGCAGAGTTCGTGCTCCCCCCTTGTACAATCGAGGAAGGAATGCCAGCCAAAATTAGCACAAAAGATCAGTCTGGCTAAGGCTCGCCAAAATGTAGAAAAATATATATATATATCTTCTTGCACGGTTGAGAATCAAAAAGTAAAAGCAATGTTGAGGATAAAATAAATCTTGTTTTTAATTATTCATTTCAAAAAGTGATTACAAAAATGAAGAAAAATAAGTTCATGACATGCAATAATTATTTGAAGAGGAAACGAGCAGTTCTTACATATAGTCTTGAGCAGCTGTCCGGGTGTTCGAGAGTCTCAAGGGATATGAGATCTCCTGAACAAGAGTTAGACCGGCTTTATATACTATAAACTACAACCACATATGGTGGCTTGCCACTATGTTCAGAAGTTCTTCCATATTAAGTGAACCGTAGTTATTTTAACAATATGCATACAGTTATTTATGCATTACCTTAGTCTGAGATATTTAAGCCTAAAGTCTGAGATCTTTAGAACCATTCATTATCTCTAAATAGTCACATTTTGACAGCTTTGACTATCTTGACCTATACATTTGACAAGAGAGACAGCTGTGTGAGCCAAGGAACCCAGAATAAGTCAGTCACTTCTCTAAAGTAAGCAAAGCCTGTTAGCTAGATTCTGTATGAGAGAATTAATCCATATATTTTTTATTATAGAAATACTGATATTTTACAGACCCGTACCACAAGGCAAGTAAATTCTTGTACAACATTGCACATTGCTGTTGCACATATCTGACACCTGCTACCATAGCATTATTCTCATGCAGCAGCTTAATGTATATTCCCACTCACAGATTTCTTGTAAGAAGTTACTGAATATTCTGCAGAATAACCCCCCTCACTTACATGAAATACATTTTTCAACTGCAGATGTTCCTGCAAAAAACATATGTTGCAGGTAAATTTACCCTTACTAGCCCAAACTTCCATGTCTTATTGGGTATTTTGCAATAAGGACCACAAGCTTCAAATTATGCCATCGACGATATATCATGCTTTGCTGCTTTATTGTAAACCAACAAAACATTAAAATCAGAAGCGACGTTTTGCTTCATCTTCATCCATGATGCGGTTGTTTCTTGGCCAGTAAATTGCATGAAAGGAAAAGTGTGCTGTATAAATGTCCTAATTATTAAGTAGAGTTCTTTAATTACGTTTTCATCTTTATGTTAAAGCAGATGATTCATCTTCAGGTAATGAAAAAAGTTTTATTTATTTAATTTAGCACTTGATATTGACTGGAAACAAGTTTTCTTCAAGATCTCATCTGTATTATTTTTAATAATAATAATAATAATAATAATAATAATAATAAATAAAAGTAATCAGGAATTGTATTGTAGACATCTAATGTTGGTTCTAAATCCTGTAGTTCCATCTTATTTTTTCCCAGCCCTGCTATCTCTTCTATAAAGTCTAGGTACCCAAGTTCTTGTATTCCCAGTAAAATAACAATTTTCTTAAATAATTTTTCTGACATTAAGCATTTTTTTCAGAAGGCAAGAATGACAATAAAATGAGGGGTACCAACCCCCATGGCTCCAGTGCAGGCTGCTCCAGTGGTCCCCGGCAGGGTAGGAAGTAATGATACACCATTATTTTATATCCTGACCATTCAGACCTATAATTGGTCGCAGTAGTAAGATTACTTTTATTCTTTATTAGGGGGAATACATACAGTCAGAAGAGCAGCGTTCTTCAAGCAGGTTATCCAGGACCAAAAAAGTGTGGCACAAGTAAGGAACGACATAACATAACACATCAGTAATGCCTCTTAAATAGTTTCAAGTAATTTCAACCCTTTTTTCCTTAATCCTGAACAACTCCTTCAAAGGGAATCTGGGAGTAGGATAAACCCATCTACGCTGTCTATATGGGCATGAAGGTCATAAAAATTTGAATAAAATTATACCTTGTTAACTAGATCCGATAAGCTCTGGAGGTGGAGACTCATGGAGATCTATGTCCGGCCCATAGATCTTAACAGCTCTTTTGCATGTAAGAAAAACGAGGATTTCTCTGGAATAAGACATCGGATTGTAAATAGCAAGATATCATTTTATTCAGCTTTCTATGACCTGCATGACCATATAGATGGCTTAGGAGGGTTGATCCTACTGACAGATGCCCTTTAAATCCATATTACACATTTATAAATTTCCTACCTATATTTCACAAATGCTGCAAGAATCTCTTAAGAATTCAAAATCTAGAGTACAAATTCACTTCACAATCGTATTGCCATTGACTTTCAGCATAGTGCCATATTAATAATATTTATAATAATCTTAATTAGTGCCAACATATTCCACTGCACTTTACATTTCACTATATAACAGAAGCTCATGGTTGACAAGACAGGAAAAACATATAGTTTATGCTTTTCTAACCAAAGAGCAAGGATCTAGACAGAAGTGAAAGTCAATGGCAAGTGAATGTCCCAGGATTATCATGCTTGTTGCATCAGAGGGTTTTTACAAACACCGCAACAAGAAGGACAAAATCTTTTTAAACTGAATGTGACAATTTTTATTGTAGATACCAAAATTCACAACAATTTCATGCTGTAGTAATTGTTGATGTGACTACAGATAGCAATTACAAAAAAATTATAACCTAAAACAATGGTGTGCAGCCCGTGCCTTTAATCCGTTAGCACGATTACAACACGCAGAATGGCACAGTTTGTAGACTACTGGTCTATAGTTCAATATTACACATACAACCTTCTCTACAGTCCTTGAGAATCCCAGCTGTGGAACTTAAAATGTACAAAGGACTCTCAAACTCTCCAGGAATGCAAACATGGGAGCATACCACTCTATCTGCTGACAGATGCCATCTGCACTCCCTTCCTCTCCCTTGTCAATATTTCAGGTGAATACCTGTTTTAACTCACAAACCATCAGAAAAAGAGAAGACAGAGAACTGGCAAAGCAGTGAAGGAACAATAAGCTTGTTCTTATTGAGGTGTTTACCTGATTGATTTCCGGGGATTTTAACAACAATATTTATTTACAGGCTAAGATAAAAAACGCTTAAAAATTATGAGGAGAACAATATAGCAGCTATGCACCACTCCCCCAATCCCACAGAGCTGAGGTGTGCCTCCCAACAAAGCCAAATGATGAACAGAGGGCTGACTCATGTACTCACACTCCCTCATCACATAACCAAAGTACTTTAATTTAGAAAAGAAAAATAAAGTCACTACCTTTAAAAAAAAAATCAAACATGGACTAAGAAAATAGAATTATACCTACCGGTAATTCGGCTTCTAAGACCCTCCATGACAGCACCACTGGAGGTTGCCTCCCCATCCTAATAAGGGACAAGAAACACAAAAGGTTTAAATATCCCCCTCTGCATCATCAGTGTTTTCCCAAGGACCACAGCGTATGAATGCTTGAACTATTTATTAACACCTAGAAATCAAAATGAACATTAAAAATTTTTATGGGGGGAATACCCCTGCTGTCATGGAGGGTCTTGGATACGAAATTATCAGTAATTCTATTTTCTCTAATCCCCTCCACAACAGCACCACAGGAGAAGTACCATAGAATAACACTAGGGAGGGATAATAGCCTGGAGGACCTTCCTGCTAAAGGTTAAATCTTTTACAGACGTTAAATGTAATCTGTAGTGTTTAGTGAAGGTATAGACCGAGGACCAGATAGCAGCTGCTCGATGGATGCGCTAGCCCTTTTGGTCCAGGAGACAGATATAGCTCTGATTTTTATATGATTCTTTGATCGTTCTCTTGATCCAATTTGCCAGTGACCTTTTGGAGGCTTTCTTCCCTTTATTTGGTCCACAGTATTGGACAAAAAGGTTCTGATCTTTCTTCCAAGGTTCAGTCTGTTTCAGATAGTAGAAGATAGTTCTCCGAACATCTAAAGAATGGAACTCTATTTCCCTTATGTTTTTTTGGTTCTGACAAAAAGAAGGGCTGATTATTTCTTGAGATATATGAAAATCAGTTGTTACTTTTGGCAGAAAAGATGGATCCAGGCGATGTACTACCCTATCAATCAGGATCAATAGATAAGGTTTCCTAATGGATATGGCCTGGACAGGGCCTGACTGGCCATCTGGCAATTCTGGCAAATGCCAGAAGGGACTTTCTGGTCATGGGCAGCCTTATCTGCTACTTTGTTAACAGAATTGGTGTTCTCAATGCACTCATACTGTTAAGATTTGTGATGGAGCACAAAGTCGCTGACTCCATCACTTACTCTAGCAGGCCATGGATATCAATAGAAATATTGGTATTGTAGTAAATCTTGCTTTCTTCTATCCAGGGTAATATCTCCCATTTGGTGCTTGGGAAAGGGACAGCATGGGCCTGTGTGATTTCAATGCCAGGGCTGAATTTCTGCCCCAGTCCGTACCTGGGCCTGGAGCTCACCCACTGTCCTTGCTGTAGTAACGGCTACCAGGAGAGAGGTCTTACAGGATAATTTTTCCATTTTAATTTGGGTCACAGACTTTTAGCACTATATTCAGGTACTAGGATGGAATAACGTTAGATTTCCTTGGAAGTATTCGAGAGGCTGTTGTCATTAACCTCTATCTATTGGTGGTTTGCCAAATTATGGTCAAAGAAAGAACTCAAACCTAACATCTGAACTTTCAGGGTGCTAGGTCTTAACCCTTTTATTTGACCGTCTTGTAAGAAGTCCAATATCCTGGCAATATCATGACGAAACTGATCAATGGGAGTAGATCCATTCCACTCAGTGAAGGTCTTCCATATCTTAGAGTAGATGGCATTTGTGACCTTTTTCTGCTTTTTTGCAGAGGATTGATGACTCTATCTGAAAGACCTCTAGCTCTCAGAAGCTAGGCTGCTAAGCATAAGCTCTGGGGGGCCGGATGATATATCAGGTCTTGATGTAGCAGATCATGGTTTGGAGGAAGGATAAGAGGCTCTTCTGATTTCAGAATGTTCAATGTCCTAACCCACGTCCTCTTTGGCCATGGAGGAAAGATCAGAATTAGTGATGGGCGAGTAGCATCATTGCTCGGGTCTCCCCGAGCATGCTTGGGTGATCTCCAAGTATTTTGACATGCTCTGAGATTTTGTTTTCGTCATCTCAGCTGCATGATTTGCGACTTGTAGACAGGCTGAATACATGTGGGAATTCCCTAACAAACAGGCATTCCACACATAGTAACATAGTAAGGCCGAAAAAAGAGATTAGTCCATCCAATTCACCCTATAAAATGTATTCAAGCTGTCTAGCAGTCGCAAATCATACAGCTGAGGCGACAGAAACTAAATCTCCGAGCACGCCAAAATACTCAGAGACTACCCGAGCAACGAGTATACTCGCTCATCACTAATCAGAATGATTGTGATGCTTTCCTTTCTGATTTTCTGCAATGTCCTTGGAAGCAAGGGAATTGGAGGGAATGCATAGGCCAACCTGAACTACCAGGGGTGGGAAAATGAATCTACGTTTGATGAAGTCTCGTCTGGATCTATGGAGAAGTAAACATCCACTTTTGTGCTGTCGACTCGCAAGCAGGTCTATGTCTGGATGACCCCATTTCTTAGCTATTAACTGAAACAATTTTGTATTGGGACTCCATTCCCCGGATTTATATCCGTTCTGCTTTGGAAATCTGCTTGGATATTGTCAGATCACTTTAGGTGAAGGGCCGGACAAGAACAGGTGATGTTCTGCCCAACAGAAAATTCTTGCCAAGACTTCCTTCACAGCTCTTAATTCCATGAAATTTGAGGGCTAGACCCCCTGGAAGACGGCCTGAGATGTAACCGCTCCCCAACCTCTTTTGCTGGCATCTGTTGTCACCAAAGAAAGAGGATGTTAAATCCAAAATATTCCCTTTGCCAGATTATCTTGGCTGAGCCATCAGTTGAGAAATATTTTTATGTGGTGAGGTAAGCAGATTCTTCTCTTGAGTGAACCTAGAGCTTTGTCCCCGTGAGAAAGAAATAAATTCTGAAGAACCCTTGTATGAGCCTGGGCGCAGTGAAATGCTTGAATGCATGCTGTCATAGACACCAGTACTGACATTGCGAGTCTTATGTTTTCGTTCTTTAGGATACGAATCTTGGCTCTTACATGTATTTACTTGGTCACTGGAAATGAGAATACCTTGTCCTGAGAATATAGGAGGATCCCCAAGAAGACCTCCTTGGTAGAAGGAGTCAGCTCAGATTTATACTGATTTATGATCCAGCCTAAGGATGTTAGAATATGGAGAGCTGACTGGAGCTGATCTTTGAGACAAGGTACAGAGGGAACCATGATGAGGAAATCAGGCAGGCAAGGGATGATGCAAATATTTTCTGTCCTGATGAATGTTATAACCTCTGCCATGATTTTTGAGACTGTTCGGGGAGCTGAGGAAATCCCGATGTAATGCTTGTGTCTGAGGCTGCAGAGATTCACACTGCATCAAGCTGCAGAAGGTCTCAGCGATTAGCTTTGCAGACTCCTTCCTAGTTCTTCTGACTTTAGGACACTGTAGCAACCTCCCCGGCTCTAGTTGACACACCTGGACCAAGATGTTTATAACCCCCCCTCTTGCTACTAGGAGTTGCGGTTGATATTTCTATTTCCAGTTCCCTGTTGTGGGTTGGAGCTATTGCAGTTGGCTATCTTTCTCCTTGTTGTTGCTCTAGGTAAGTCTTCCCCCTTGCTTGTGCATCCCATCCATCTTTAGCAGTAGTGAGGACGGACTAGCACACTCATCCTGTCCTTCCTGATGCAGGGCTTATCGCCAGGGTCAGGCAGGGATCTTCTCGGCGATGTTTGGTTCTCTTTCCCTTATCCCTTCATGTTGCACTTAGTCTCCCTTCACTGTGCGTGACACCCAAAGGGAAGAACCCTGAACTGAAAGTGGCATACTTTTTGTTTTAGGATAACAGCAAATCTTAGATATCTCTGATATTCTGGATGAATGGGTACATGTTGATATCCATCTCGAAGATTGATAGTAGCCATAACGAAGTCTTTGCCGATTAATGGGACTGTGGAGTATACAGACTCCATTTTAAAACTTTTGTACATTATATGCTGATTCATTTGTTTCAGGTTTATAATGACTCGGTAGACCCTGTTTGGTTGTTTCACGAGGACAACTATGGCCCCTGTCCTGTTCAGCTTCTGGAACAGGAGAGATCACTGCAGATGTTAGCATATCCTGGAGTTCTGATACAAGGATTTTTTGTAACTTCATCAATGGAAGCGATGTTGCATCAAGCCTCTGTGAGAGAAAAGAGGAGAACTCGATTTTTGTTCCCATCCTAATTGAGTCCAGAATTTTTTGATCTGGTGTTATCTTCTGCCACTGGGAGAGGAACCCTGAAATTCTGACCCCTACTTGTTTGATGTCATTGTCTATCAGTACATTGGCTTAGAAAAATATTTTTTCCCTTTCCTCCTTTGGGGTAGCTTCAACATCCTGTTTTACCTTTTCCTCTGCACTGAGGGTTTTGATTCTTTGGAGTATGAAATGGTCCTCTTTTGATGATTTTTGGTTTGGGAAGAGATTTCTTTTTATCCTGCTCCTTCTCTAAAAGATCGTCCACATCTGGACCAAACACATACTCTCCTCTGAAGGGTATAGAGTACAATATTGACTTGGATATTTATATCCCTGTTGCACATCTTTAACAAAAAAGCTCTTCTCATGGTATTTGAGAAAACCGAAGTCCTTGCTGCTATCCGAACGGACACTGTGGAAGCAACCGCTAGGAATCCTGTTGCCTTATGTAAAAGAGGAAATGAGGCCAGCAGATATTTTCTAGGGGTACCTACCCTGATATGATCCTCCATCTGTTGTAACTAATGGAACATGGCTGAGACAGAGGGAAAGAGGAGACAATGACATGCCGGGCTGGGGGTTTTAGGAAGTTTCGCCCCCAGCAGTTCGCCCCAGCATTTCGCCCCCAGCAGTTCGCCCCCAGCAGTTCGCCCCCAGGTACACTTCGCCCCCGAATATTTCGCCCCCAGCATTTCGCCCCCAGGTTGTTTCGCCCCCGCACATTTCGCCCCCGCACATTTCGCCCCCAGCAGTTCGCCCCCGGATGTTTCGCCCCCGGATGTTTCGCCCCCGGATGTTTCGCCCCCGGATGTTTCGCCCCCAGCAGTTCGCCCCCGGATGTTTCGCCCCCAGCAGTTCGCCCCCGGATGTTTCGCCCCCAGCAGTTCGCCCCCGGATGTTTCACCCCCGGATGTTTCGCCCCCGGATGTTTTGCCCCCAGCAGTTCGCCCCCCGGATGTTTCGCCCCCAGCAGTTCGCCCCCGGATGTTTCGCCCCCAGCAGTTCGCCCCCGGATGTTTCGCCCCCGGATGTTTCGCCCCCGGATGTTTCGCCCCCGGATGTTTCGCCCCCAGCAGTTCGCCCCCGGATGTTTCGCCCCCGGATGTTTCGCCCCCGGATGTTTCGCCCCCGGATGTTTCGCCCCCGGATGTTTCGCCCCCAGCAGTTCGCCCCCGGATGTTTCGCCCCCGGATGTTTCGCCCCCGGATGTTTCGCCCCGGATGTTTCGCCCCCAGCAGTTCGCCCCCGGATGTTTCGCCCCCAGCAGTTCGCCCCCAGATGTTTCGCCCCCAGCAGTTCGCCCCCGGATGTTTCGCCCCCAGCAGTTCACCCCGGATGTTTCGCCCCCACAGTTCGCCTCCAGCAGTTCACCCCCGGATGTTTCGCCCCCAGCAGTTTGCCCCCAGCAGTTCGTACCCGGATGTTTCGCCCCCAGCAGTTCGCCCCCGGATGTTTCGCCCCCAGCAGTTCGCCCCCGGATGTTTCGCCCCCGGATGATTCACCCCCAGCAGTTCGCCCCCGGATGTTTCGTCCCCAGCAGTTCGCCCCCGGATGTTTCCCCCCGGATGTTTCGCCCCCAGCAGTTCGCCCCCGGATGTTTCGCCCCCAGCAGTTCACCCCCGGATGTTTCGCCCCCAGCAGTTTGCCCCCAGCAGTTCGCCCCCGGATGTTTCGCCCCCAGCAGTTCGCCCCCAGCAGTTCGCCCCCGGATGTTTCACCCCCAGCAGTTCACCCCCGGATGTTTCGCCCCCAGCAGTTCGCCCCCGGATGTTTCGCCCCCAGCAGTTCGCCCCCGGATGTTTTGTCCCCAGCAGTTCGCCTACAGCAGTTCGCCCCCGGATGTTTCGCCCCCTGCTTTTTGCCCCCAGATGTTTCGGCCCCAAATTAGGCAGGGAATTTTGGCCTTGTGTTTTAGCCCTAAGACTGCTTTCACAGTAGCCACTTTCCCAAGTGCTAAGCACTGGAAAATCGCTAAGAAGATTGCCAATTTTGAATATACTACATGGTGGCCCGATTCTAATGTATCGGGTATTCTAGAAGGCATAGCCACGTGGTATGTTGCACAGGTTATGTAGTATATTGGACAGTCCAGGTAGTACATTGTACAGGCCACGTAGTATATAGGACAGCCGACGTAGTATTTTGGACAGCGCACGTAGTAAATTGCACAGTCCACATAGTAAATTGCACAGCGCACATAGTAAATTACACAGCGCACATAGTATATTGGCCAGCCAACGTCGTATATTGCACTGGTCACGTAGTATATTGCACTGTCCACGTAGTCTAGGAATGTGGGCACTATATTCGTGTTTAAAAAAAAATAATAAAGATATACTCACCTCAGCCACGGGCCCTGAAGTCCTCGCGCCTCTCTGCAGTGCTGGCGGTGGCTTCCGGTCTGAGCGTAGGACCTGCGATGATGTCGCGGTCACATGACCGTGACATCATCGCAGGTCCTGGACGGTGTGCATTGGAGAGAGGCGCGGAGGACAGCGCGACGTTGGAGGGGGTGAGAATAACTTTTTTTTTTTATCATTATTATTTTTAGCATTACATCTTTTCACTATTGATGCTGCATAGGCATCATCAATAGCGAAAAGTTGGTCACACAGGGTTAATAGCAGCGTTAACGGAGTGCGGTACACCGCGATCCGTTAATGCTGGCATTAACCCTGTGTGAGCGGTCAGCGGTGAGTACAGGGCAGTGAAGCAGCGGCCATTTTTATGGCAGACTGTGACCGTCGCTGATTGGTCGTGGGCGTTTTGCCAAGAGCAATCAGCGACTTGGATTTACATGACAGACAGACGCCGCGACCAATGAATATACGAATAAAACGTTACAGACAGAAAGACGAAAGTGACCCTTAGACAATTATATAGTAGATAAGTCAATGGCTAGAAAAGCGAGGTGTTGTTTCCGCCAGCTCTTTTTATTTTATTACAGGAGCTATTTTTGAGCACTTAGCGTTCATCAATAGCCTGTATCTTATGGGTCATTACCGAGAGCGCTCACAAAAGCGCTCTGAAAAATGCCAGTAAAGCACGTGCTTTGGAGTTCTAAAACAGTGGCAGCATAAGGGTGCTTTCACACTTCCGCTACATATGCACTACAGGCCGCCCGTTCGCTTCTGTAATGCCGCATTCTGCTAACCTGCAGCGGAACAAAAAGAAGAAAATGCTCTTCTTTTTGTTCTGACACTGATAGCGGAATGCGGCATTACGAAAGCGAACGGGCGTCTGCAGATCGCGGAACCCAGCCGTTCACTTCTATGGGCAATGCAAGCGGAATGCCAGCATTCAGCCAGCATTGTCCTGGGGTCAGCTGGATGTCAGATCCAGAGCGGATCGACCTCTGGCGGCCACAAACACAAGTGTGAAACCACTCTAAAATTACAGTGTGCAAGAGGCCTAAAATCTAAACAATTTTGAACTTTTACCTGACCCAGCACTGACCTGCTTTGTTGCAAGTTTTGTTGCAGATGTAACAAGTAGCATGGTCACATGTCCTGCAAGTTACATTAGACTAGCTTTTATTCCATCTGTATATCAGAATATAGCAGTGTCTGAAATCTCCACAAAGAGAGAAGTGTACTGCCACAAAAAATCAGTCAGCTTCCACAGCAATTCACTTTCTACAACTATGAATTCAGTTCTGTCCAAACGTGGAAGGAGGAAGTTGGTCCATGAGAATCACATTTACTTATTTTCCAAACGAACCGCTGACGATGTTCATTCCATCTGGGTATGTGAAAAACGGTCGACTTGCAAGGGACGTGTTTGGACCAATGAAGAATCTGGCGAAGTTGTGAAAGTAGTCAATCTTCACAATCACGCAGCACAAGCTGCAAGACCTGAAGCAATCCGACTTGTTAATGAGGCTGTGACCAGGGCAAGGACAACACAGGAGACACCACAACAGATTCTCACAGACGTCGTTTCAGGAGCCCATTCTAATGTTGCAGCACTTCTCCCAAGGAAAGCATCACTGAAGAGGACAATACGATTAGCAAGGCAACTTGGCAATATCCCAAGGTTACCTCAAACCCTTGATCAACTTGTTATCCCCCTCGAGTTCCAGGAGATCAGTATTGATGGTGTCCAGCAGCAGTTCCTTCTGCATGACTCTGGTAAGCTACTTAACCATTTAACATTGTATTAAAACAATTCCATTATGCATAATTATTGCAAAGTTTATTTTGCACAAATGTGAAAAATGCTACACTATAAGGTGCTCAGGGCCGGACTGGGACTAAAATTCAGCCCTGGCATTTGAAGTTACACAGGCCCACTAGTCACATGGTGACTATATAATATCTTTGTACAGTTGTAGTTTACAAGAAGTCAGAGGAGATTAACACGACTATATAACATGTAGTCACAGCTGTGCCCAGTATTTCAGCTCAGTCCTATTTATTGCTTTTAGGTACAGTACTCCTCCCAAAGCGCTGTCCCCTTTTGTATGCATGATTACAGAATTCCTGGCAGAACTGCTCTCTATTGGGCAACCAGACCCCCTGGTCATAGCCGCCCCTATCATACCTCCCAACTTTTGAAGAAGGGAAAGACGGACAAAGACTGCGGCGCGCACAGCGCGCCGCTGTAAATTTTGGCCACGCCCAACCACACCCATTTCACAACTAGTCACACCCATGTCCACACCTAATCGCACCCATTTAGCACTGCTGATCACACTGACTGGTACTGAGGGCACAGTGGCTGGCATTATGGGCACACTGACTGGCACTAAGGAAGAGAGAAAACAGAGAGAGAGAGAAAAAAGAAAACAGAGAGAGCGAGAAAGAAAGGGGAAAGAAAGAAAGAACAGTGAGAGACAAAGAAAGAACAGTGAGAGACAGAGAAAGAACAGAGAGAGAAAGAAAGAGGGGAAAGAAAGAACAGAGAGAGACAGAGAAAGAACAGAGAGAGAAAGAAAGAAGTAAAGAAAAGAAAGAAAGAACAGAGAGAAAGAGAGGAAAGAAAAAGAAAGAAAGAGGGGAAGAAAGAACAGAGAGAGAAAAAAGAAAGATTAGAGAGAGAAAGAAAGAACAGAGAGAGAATGAAAGAACAGAGAAAGAAAGAAAAAGAGAGAAAGAAATAAAGAAAGATTCTACAAAGATACTATAGCAGCCCGGCTCCCATTGTAGTGCCCACCTGAGCCTCCCGATGCAGGACCTATCATGATCCGCTCACATGGCCGACATCCCCGATTCCAAGGCGATCCTGCTGTCTGCGCTGTCGGAGGAGGACACGGTGATGGATCTGAAGCATTCCTGGTTCCGTCACAATCTCCTCAAGAAATTATCTCATTTCCGGTCAGCTTCCAGCACATCACTTCAGGTGGAACGTCATGTGTGTGTTTTAAAATGCTCCTCGGGGCTCCGCCGTGTACTCCTGTGTCAGTGGGAAAAGCCCGCTTTGTATGCTTTGTACACACTTGGCTCCGCTCCGTACATCCCGTACACATATGGCTCCACTCCATACATACACGGTTCCACTCCGTCCACCTTGTACACGCGTGGCTCCTCTCCGTACACCTCGTACACGCGCGGCTCCTCTCTGTACACCTCCTACACGCGCGGCTCCTCTCCGTACATCTCCTACACGCGCGGCTCCTCTCCGTACACCTCCTACACGCGCGGCTCCTCTCCGTACACCTCATACACGCGCGGCTCCTCTCCGTACACCTCATACACGCGCGGCTCCTCTCCGTACACCTCATACACGCGCGGCTCCACCTCATACACACACGGCTCCTCTCCGTACACCTCATACACACACGGCTCCTCTCCGTACACCTCATACACACACGGCTCCACCTCGTACACACACGGCTCCGCTCCGTACACCTCATACACACACGGCTCCTCTCCGTACACCTCATACACACACGGCTCCACCTTGTACACGCGTGGCTCCTCTCCGTACACCTCATACACACGGCTCCTCTCCGTACACCTCGTACACGCGCGGCTCCGCTCCGTACACCTCGTACACACGGCTCCGCTCCGTACACCTCGTACACACACGGCTCCGCTCCGTACACCTCGTACACACGGCTCTGCTCCGTACACCTCGTACACGCGCGGCTCCTCTCCGTACACGCGCGGCTCCGCTCCGTACACCTCGTACACACGGCTCCACTCCGTACACCTCGTACACACACGGCTCCGTACACCTCGTACACACGCGGCTCCTCTCCGTACACCTCGTACACACGGCTCCGCTCCGTACACCTCGTACACACGGCTCCGCTCCGTACACCTCGTACACGCGCGGCTCCGCTCCGTACACCTCGTACACGCGCGGCTCCGCTCCGTACACCTCGTACACGCGCGGCTCCGCTCCGTACACCTCGTACACACGGCTCCGCTCCGTACACCTCGTACACACACGGCTCCGTACACCTCGTACACACGCGGCTCCTCTCCGTACACCTCGTACACACGGCTCCGCTCCGTACACCTCGTACACACGGCTCCGCTCCGTACACCTCGTACACACGGCTCCGCTCCGTACACCTCGTACACACGGCTCCGCTCCGTACACCTCGTACACACACGGCTCCGCTCCGTACACCTCGTACACACAGCTCCGCTCCGTACACCTCGTACACACACGGCTCCGCTCCGTACACCTCGTACACACACGGCTCCGCTCCGTACACCTTGTACACACGGCTCCGCTCCGTACACCTCGTACACACGGCTCCGCTCCGTACACCTCGTACACACACGGCTCCTCTCCGTACACCTCGTACACGCGGCTCCTCTCCGTACACCTCGTACACGCGCGGCTCCTCTCCGTACACCTCGTACACACACGGCTCCTCTCCGTACACCTCGTACACACACGGCTCCTCTCCGTACACCTCATACACACGGCTCCTCTCCATACACCTCGTACACACAGCTCCGCTCCGTACACCTCGTACACACACAGCTCTGCTACATCCACACTGTAAATCCTGACCCCACACATACTTACCTCAACCAGCACCATGACAACAGCAAAGCAGAGTCTTGCAGACGGTAGAGGCAAGGCTGAGCGCACAGGACCTGTGATGAGGTCACAGGAGGGGCAGAGTCAGGGGTGATATGATCGGGGGTCTGGACAAAGGCTCCTGATCATGTGACCCCCTGACTCCTCCCCTCCTGTGATCTCATCACAGGTCCTGCGAACAGAGCGAGCAGGCAAGCGAGTGCGACGCTGTGAGTGGCTGCGGGGGGGAGGGGGTCTCATGCTACGGCGAGGATGGGGTGCGTGGGGGGGCGGGGCGGCTTATCTCCCTGCAGTGCGGGAGGAACTTGAATCTATCACCGCCGTGCCCCCAGAGGGCCGGCGGCAGGAGCCACAGTGGCCGCAGCAGCTGGCAAGCGGCCAGATGTTCGGGCGCTACCGCCCGCGGCCCACTTGACAGCGGCCCAGCGGGAAAATGCCCGGTTGGTTATATTGCCAATCCGGGCCTGAAGGTGCTGATATAAAATACTATGTGATTTTTGCCTTCAAGGGAAACTTTGAGGGTAATATAATGTAGTGAGGCCTACTGATTCCAACTAGTGTTGGCCGATCACTGGAAAGATAGGATCAGATCGGGCTGATCATACTGAAAGATTGGAATTAATTCAGATCCAATCTCCAGAGCTAGATGTAGATATATATATATATATATGCACACTGTACGCCCGAACAGTGTGTGTGTGTATATATATGCATATATGTGGGTGGGTGATGGTGGTCTGGCACTTTTGGAACTTTGAAATGCAATAAAGGATTTGTATAGGACTTCAGGAGCGCGGAGGTCTTTCTTCATGGATGCATGTTAAGTACGGGCGGAAGCCAACCCCTGCTCTAGCAGCACACTGAGTCCTCAGCAACAATCTCAGTTGATCCACTCTTCTTCCAGCTTTCTTGCATATATATAATGGCCCCAAGCTGCGCTGTTAAAAAATAAACAAACCCAGTTATTCAACTCTCTCTCCGGTGTCCAGCGCTGTCTCCGGCGGTGCAGGGAATTCCGAAATCCCAATGCTATGCATTCTGGGTTGTGCATCACCACCTCTGCACATGTGCCGGGCTGTTCTGTGACGTGATGTGGTGCTTTCCCAGGACCGTCTAGTGAGCGGTCCTGGGATCACTCTCCACTGTAGTTATAGTACGGCAGGCACAGAGGCGGCGATGCGCCGCCTGGATTTCGGGATTACCTGCACTGCTGGGCTAGGAGCCAGAGCCAGTACTGGACACTGGAGAAAGAGGTGAGTAACTGGGTTTGTTTATTTTTTAACAGCGCAGCCTGGAGCCATTTACTAAAGCTAAATATGCACACACGCTGTACACCTGTATAGTGTGTGTGTGTGTGTGTGTATATATATATATATATATATATATATATATATATATATATATGCGCACACTGTTCGGGAGTGTATGCCCGGACAGTGTTTTCAGATTACGGAGGATTCCGATTTCTAATTCAGATCATCATCATGATCTGGCTACAAATCGGATCGTAATTTAAAATAACGATCAGCCTGAAAATCGTAATAAATTACGATCTTCAGTGATCGGACCGGCCAACACTAATTCCAAATATGCAGCATTGTACTGGTCTGCGGCATGCACGGACTGAACTGCCATCGCCGGCTGATTCCTCGGCTCTCGTAGTTCAGTCCTGCAGATCCGTGGACAGGTCGGGCTGAACTCCGGAGCTCAGGTGAGATACGCCATGATTTGCAGATGCGTTTTGCCTGCTGCTTCCAAGCACTTTTTAAGCACTTTGCAAGCGCTTTGGCAAAACGCTTCTGCAAATAGGGGACGTGGCCAAGCTCTGCTATGGGCGTGGCCATGCCCTGCTATGGCCTAAACCGAGCGTATTTGGCGTGGTTTGCAGGCATTTTTCGGGAGGTTTCCCTCTTGCCCATTCCCATTCCTTCCGGGATCCGCCGGAAAATAGCTTTGAAGCTATTTTCCGGTGGGGCGTTTTCCGGCCCCGGCCGGAATCCGCCCGTAACCCGCACCATAGACATGAAAGGGCGGGTTTCAGGCAGGAAACACAGCATGGAATACGCCTGTAAATCCAGCTTGTCTGGATAAAGCCTGAGGCCTCGTGCCCACTGACGGAAGGGGATTGTGGAGCGGCATCTCCGCAGCGGCTGTATTTGCGGTAGCAATTGGAGATCCCACAGGAATCTATTTTTGCCTGCAATTGTGGCCACTATTGTGGTACCCTAATTCTGTATCAAAATCTTCACTTAACTCTATGGATTTAGGTGCAGGTTTTAGTGCAGGATTTCAGCCCCTTGTCTGAATGGCTGGAATTTTGTTTGTATAATGGCAGCATACATTGACATGCTGCACTGCATGTTTTTTTTTTGTAAACAAAATTTTTTCATCAGCATGTGGATGGGATTTACACATTAATGCTGCATATGACCCCAGCCTAATGGACCATTCAGTTATGCCTTAGGCCAAAAGCACACTGGTGATTTTACTGGCGTTTTTTGCGTCCTGCACAATCCTCTCAATGAGACAGCATAGGCAGCGCGGACGTCACGAACGTCCGCGCTGCCCACCCGACGGCTAGCGTGCCCATCCGCCTGAATGGAATGCCCCATTCAGGCGGGCGGACCGCCCAGTCGTTCATTCAGACGTCCAGCCGCACGCCGCGTCTGGATGCGGCTGTCAACTAGACGGCCCATTCAGCATAGTGGCGATCGGCCGTGCTGAACGGCCGTCTAGTTGAAGGGTCTAAAGGTACCCTAAAAATGTGACCTATTTCAAGTTTGGAAGTAATTTTAATTTTAAACAAAAATATATAATTTTCCACTGGGACAATATATGTTGTAAAAAACTATTGGTTGGCCCCTTCACACTAGATTTTGCTTCAGTTTTTTATTATGAAATCAGAAAATCTGGAGCAAAATGTGAGTATTTAATGTGAGATATGAACAGAGTCTTCTGATTAGGATATTTTTTTTTGTGAATTTATCCCAAAACTCTGTCTGCTGCTTGTTACACTTTTTCTGTTATTTCCTCTACTAATAATTTCATTTTAAATTAGGAAATGGACACAGCCGTATGTTGATATTTGGAACAAGAGACAATCTCCATCTACTGGCACAAAGTAAAGAGTGGTTTGCTGATGGCATGTTTTTCACTACACCAGCCTTGTTTAAGCAACTTTACACAATCCATGTAGTCCACAGCGGCCTTGTTGTTCCTGTAGTGTACGCCTTGCTGACAGACAAGAGCCGTTCTACATACCAGAGGTTGCTGCAAGAGCTGAAGAACTTGCAGCCTGGACTGCAGCCAGACAACCTGATGTTGGATTTTGAACTAGCTGCAATACAGGCATTTGAAAGTGAATTCCCCAACCTTGTGAAGACTGGTTGCTTTTTCCACCTATCACAGTCGGTTTGGCGTAAAGTTCAAAATGAAGGACTCAAGATGCAATACCAAGGTGACCATGAATTTGCCCATTGGATACGCATGATACCTGCCCTGGCCTTTCTACCACCACAGAATGTTGTGCAATCATTTGAAGAATTGGTGGAAGATCCTGACTTTCCACAAGAAGCAATACCTATTGCCAACTATTTTGAAGATAGCTATATCGGTTGAATGAATCGCAGAGGACGTCAAGCACCTTTGTTTCCAGTTCAATTCTGGAATGTGTATGAACGAACATTGAATGATCAACAGCGAACAAATAATGATGTCGAAGGATGGCACCGTAGCTTTCGAGAAACATGTGGTACTCTTTTCCAAAATAAATACCGGTTCATTAACTGTCTGAAACATCAGCAAGAGCTCCATAGTTTTGAAATTATTCAGATAATAGCAGGAAATCCCATCGCTGCAAGAAACAAAAAGTATGCTGCAATTTCAGCAAGGGTTAAACGTATCGTGCAAGATTTCGATAATAGAAGCTTGATGGATTATCTGAGAGGCATTGCCTACAGCTTTGATTTTTAGTTCATGGTCACATATTGTATGTTTTGAGAGCAGTGTTTTTAGCTGTAAAATAATTCAAGCATTATAACCTGCAATTTGTATTTTCTCTTTTTCTCTAATCCTTCCCCTCTATACCTTTTTATGTTTCTTGTTAAAACAGTTTTGATATATACAGTTAAAGCATAACTCTGCAAAAAACATGTTATGTTATAGTACCTGTGCCCATGATATTCATTTCCAAAGGAGACCTTCCAGCAGCTTCACTTCTGTGTGAAAAGTCTCATCCAAGTTAAAGCTCCATGTGCTGCAGGATTTCAGTGGTTGCTAAGGAGGTTGTTTCTCCTTAGTAGCAGTACTTGTGGATGGATTCTAGAGGGCGTGGCTGCACAGGAGCATGCAGCTAACAATATATTCCCTATGATGTATAAAGGGCTGCTGGTTTACAGCCCTCTGCAAAGCCCCCCCCTATGTGTTCCGTCCTGTAACGGCTTTACACAGGCAGGGGGGAGCCCTCCTCTTGTCCAGGACAGAGCACATGAGCGGAGGGTGAAGGGGAGCTTTGCAGAGGGCTGTGAACAAGCAGCCCTGAATGTATCATAGGGAGCCAGGAACCGTTCTGCTCCCAAGGGGGCACGACCTCCTTAGTAACCAATGAAATCCTACTATTTTCCTGTCTGTTTGTAAAATTACTCATCTAGAAAACAAAATTTGAGAATAAAAAAAACTAATTTGATCAGAATTGTATATCTTAGACTCATATGGTGTATTATTAGTGATAAGCAAACCTGCCAATGTTCAGTTCAGGCAGGTTTTTCCCGGATGCGAAAGATCCAGGAGCAAATTGCTAGAGGCAAAACATCCAGGGATGAACTGCTGGGGGCGAACTGACAGGTGGCGAAACATCCAGGGGTGAAACATCCGGGGGCGAACTGCTGGGGGTGAAACATCCAGGGGCGAACTGCTGGGGGCGAAACATCCGGGTACGAACTGCTGGGGGCGAAACATCCGGGGGTGAACTGCTGGAGGCGAACTGCTGGGGGCGAAACATCCAGGGGCGAACTGCTGGGGTGAAACATCCGGGGGTGAAACATCCGGGGGCGAACTACTGGGGGCGAAACATCCGGGGGCGAACTGCTGGGGGCGAAACATCCGGGTACGAACTGCTGGGGGCGAACTGCTGGGGGCGAAACATCCGGGGGTGAACTGCTGGAGGTGAACTGCTGGAGGCGAAACATCCAGGGGCGAACTGCTGGGGGCGAAACATCCGGGGGTGAACTGCTGGGGGCGAACTGCTGGGGGCGAAACATCCGGGGGCGAACTGCTGGGGGCGAAACATCCGGGGGCGAACTGCTGGGGGCGAAACATCCGGGGGCGAACTGCTGGGGGCGAAACATCCGGGGGCGAACTGCTGGGGCGAAACATCCAGGGGCGAACTGCTGGGGGCGAAACATCCGGGGCGAAACATCCGGGGGCGAACTGCTGGGGGCGAAACATCCGGGGGCGAACTGCTGGGGGCGAAATGTGCGGGGGCGAAATGTGCGGGGGCGAACTGCTGGGGGCGAAATGTGCGGGGGCGAAATGTGCGGGGGCGAAACAACCTGGGGGCGAAATGCTGGGGGTGAAATGTTCGGGGGCAAACTGCTGGGGGCGAACTGCTGGGGGCGAAATGCTGGGGGCGAACTGCTGGGGGCGAAACTTCCAACTCCCGGGCTGGGGATCTAGGGAGGCCCTCGGCCCCTCACCATCTAGCATTGCCCAGGGGTGCAGGAAGATTGGGAGGTCCCGCTGTCCAGAGCGGAGCAGCACAGAGAAGGAAGGTGCAGGAGATCGATCCCAGGCTTATGAAGTTAAGAGGATAGAGTGACTGCTTGCCGGCCACAGCCCTCCAGGAAAAAACCTCTTCATCCCTAGGGATAAGAAAAACATTGAGGATGGAGAGGGGGGCTACTTAAGCCTCTTGTGCTTCTTGCCCCTAATTGGGATGGGAAGGCAAGCTCCCATGGTGCTGTTGTGGAGAGGATTAGAGAAAACACACATATTCTGCTGGTGGATGCTTTTGGACAGATGTGTGATTGGATCGAGAGGTGGGGAATTTGTAGGCCAAGTCATCACCTTGAGTTTTGTCATGTTCCTTGAACCATCCTTATACCATTTTTGAAGTGTGGTAGGGCACATTATCCGACTGAAAGAGAGCACTGCCACTTGGTCTGTAACAATGTTTCAGTAAGGACCCAAGGTTTCAAGCAGAACATTGCTCAGAGCATCATTCTGCTTCCACAGATTTGACTGCTTCTATTAGTACATCCTAATTCCATTTTTTTTTTCTAGGTAAGTAAAGTGCATAAACCCAATAGATGGAAAATAAAACGTTGTCTTCTGATTTGTTCTTCACTGTTCATTTCTGGTCCTTTTTTGTCTATTGTTTGGGATTTTTGCAGTTGACAAGGATCAGGAAAGTCGCTCTGAGCAGTCTACTGTTATGCTGCTCCATAAACATGTGCTGCACATTTTAGCACATTTATTTCATAGCCAGTGTTACCTTTTTCAGCAATTTGTGTCTCAGTAGTTATTTTGCAGGATTGGCTAGGCTTTGCACAGAACGTGCATCAAGGACCCTTGAGGGCCCCTAATCCACTTGATGCTTATCCTTGCTTAGACCATTTTCACTAGATACTAACCACTGCATGCCAGAAAAACCCAACAAGATCTGTGGTTCTACTCAGTTCTTGTAAATGTCACTAAGAGTTTTGTTTGCAATGTTTTTGTGCTTTTAAACAGAACCTTTCACCAAATTTTGCATGTTGAACTGAACACAAGATGTAATAGTGGCATAGTGGCTGCAGTGTGGAATAAAACATTTTTTTAAAGTCACCTTCTTTGAGGAGATGTTGGGAAAAAAAGGATTTTGCACCTAATGAGTTTACTTTTTTAAAGTCCAAGTGGGTGTTATCAGACAGTTTTCACTGGGGGTGTGTACTACTTCTTCTTATATGATGCTGACCAATCATAAGTGGGCAGCATTCAAAGGAAAGAAGAACACACACCCCCACCAAAGGTTAGAGCAGATTTCTCCATGTTTGAAATGTAATGTTAAAGCTCTGATCTCTTGGTCTAACCTCCTGCATGAGTGAGCAGGAGGTATGGGCAGCACAGCTGAGTTTTGCTGTTTCACATTACAACTCTTCTATCAACTGTCCTGATCACTGAGTGTGTAAATATCATACTTATGTCTGCTGGGCTCAGGTAACTCCTACATTTTCTGCAGTGAGATCAGGGCTTTCATTAATATTTCACACAGGAGTAATCAGCCTGTTGTGAATAACACACAAGTGAGATATAATGAGACCCCCCTCTTATCTCACCACATAGCACAACAGACATAAATCTGATACTGAAGATTTGAGCTCTCACCTCTAGACAAGCAATGTGGGTGATGAGCAGTACAGCAGAGCTGACAGTGCTAAAAGAGGAGGAAAGTTCATAAAAAGGTTTCTAATGTGACACAGTTAAACTCAGCTGCACTGCTTCTACTTCCAAAATTATGAAACAAGAGGGGATTATAGGGAGAAAAATGGGAAGCGCAAGCTTCTAAGTGTAATAGTTAGTTTCCAAAGGTATATACTCAGTGTGAATACACTCACCTATTTGGTGTCTTGAGATACTGCATGTAGATCCAGTCCCTGGATCACTCCATTCCTCTTTCCATTCAGTTTGCTGCAAAGATCTGGGAACTAGTGAGAGCACTGCACAGTGCTTTCATAGGCAATGACACTTGGTGAATGTTTTTCCCTGCAATATGCGCTCCTGAAGGATGATGATGGAACTTGATATTTAGATGCTTGACATTAAACCTGAGGAAGGCTCTTAGCAGTCGAAACCGGTTGTATTCTATTTTGAATTCAAAATAAAAATCATCCTTGAATCTAAATATCAAGTTCCATCATCATCCTTCAGGAGCGCATATTGCTGGGAAAAACATTCACCACTTTCAAAATTATCTTATTTGAAGGGTGTTAGTCATCTATGCTTTCTAACCATGCAGGAGGTTAGAGCTGTCTCTCATTATACATCTAAGAGCCCCGTCACACATAGCGACTCACCAGCGATCCCGACAACGATATCAACGTGTCAGGATCGCTGGTGTGTCGCTACATGATCGCTGGTGAGCTGTCAAACAGGTAGCTTCACCAGCGATCAGCACCAGCGACGCCGAGCGCGCGGCGTCACTGTGCACATTAGTTACCAGCACGCTGATGCAGGGAGCTAGTAACTAAGGTACACATCGGGTTTCTAAGCAGCGCACGTCACTTAGAAACCCGATGTGTAATTTGGTTACCAGCTCCCTGCATCAGCGTGCTGGTAACTAAGGTACACATCGGGTTTCTAAGTGACGCGCGCTGCTTATAAACCCTGCGTTTACACTAGTTACCAGCACGTTGATCGCTGGTCTCCCGCAGCGATGTGTGCTGGCCAGCAGGAGACCAGGGATCAAAAAAATGTCCTGGCTATTCCAGGACGATCAGCGATAACCGGCAGGGGGGCCGGTCGCTGGTCAGTGCCACACACAGCGATATCGCTGGTGAGATCGCTGTTGGGTCACAAAAATTATGACTCAGCAGCGATCTCGCTAGCGAGATCGCTATGTGTGACGGGGGCTTAAGACATTGAGAAATCTGCTGTAATCTATGGTGGGGGCGTGGTCTTTCTTCCTTTGAGTGTTGCTGCCTTTTGTTATCGGTCAGCATCATATGGGGAATAGACGTACTCGCCCCAAGTGAAAACTTTGATAACACCCACTTTGAATTAAAAAAAATTAACTCATTTGGTGCCAAAAACTTTGCTAATATCTCTGCAATGGAGAGGCAAAAACCCAAAACATTTTATTTGGCTTTGCAGCCACGATTACATCGTGTGTCCAGTTGATCCTGAAAAATTTGATGAAAGGTTCTCTTTAACACATCAGCTTTATGAACTGACCCTTCACTTGCAGCCTAATATATGCAATCCCTTGACAGAGATAATAATAATAATAAATTTTATTTCTATAGCGCCGACATATTCCACAGCACTTTACATTTCAGAGGGGACTTGTACAAACAATAGACATTACAGCATAACAATAATCACATAGATTATAACAGATACCAAGAAGAATGAGGACCCTGCTCGCAAGCTTACAGTCTATGAGGAAAAAAGGTAGACACGAAAGGTGGGTGGTAACAGTTGCCCTGATTGTATGGACCAGCCAAAATGTTAAGTGTGTAACAGTACAGACACAGAGGGCTAATGGATGCATAAAGCATGTGGGAACATGATGCGGGGAACCTGGTTATGGGGTAAAACTTTTGACTGTGCCACACAGGGATAGTTAGGTCAATGTATTGAGGCCGTAGGCCAGTCTGAATAAATGCGTTTTCAGGGCACGCTTAAAATTGTAGGGATTGGGGACTAATCGTATTGACCTGGGAAGTGCATTCCAAAAAATTGGCGCAGCACGTGTATAATCTTGGAGACAGGAGTGGCAGGTTCTGATTATTGAGGATGCTAACCTCAGGTCATCAGCAGAACGGAGGGCACGGGTAGGGTGATAGACTGAAATGAGGGTGGAGATATAGGGTGGTGCTGAGCCATGGAGTGCTTTGTGTGTGAGGGTAATAAGTTTGTACTGGATTCTGTAGGTGTCTCTTTCACAAGATAATCAATGTTTTTACTTGTCAGTAGAGTTGAGCGATACCGTCCGATACTTCAAAGTATCGTATCGGATGGTATCGGCCGATCTTTAAAAAAAGTATCGGTATCGCCGATTCCGATACCGGAAGTCCCATTCAAGTCTATGGGACTTCCGGTATCGGAATAAGAAAAACCCTTTCCTGCCCTTGTACAGCCTCTCTGGGGTCTGTACGGGCCTTTCGGGGGGCTGTGCCGGCCTGCCAGGGGGTCTGTGCAGGCTCCGGTGGTCTGTGCCGGCCTGCCGGGGGGCTGTGCCGGCCTGCCGGTGGTCTGTGCAGGCTCCGGTGGGCTGTGCCGGCCTGCCGGGGGGCTGTGCCGGCCTGCCGGGGGGCTGTGCAGGCTCCGGGGGGCTGTGCCGGCCTGCCGGGGGGCTGTGCCGGCCTGCCGGGGGGCTGTGCAGGCTCCGGGGGGCTGTGCCGGCCTGCCGGTGGTCTGTGCAGGCTCCGGGGGGCTGTGCCGGCCTGCCGGGGGGCTGTGCCGGCCTGTCGGTGGTCTGTGCAGGCTTCGGGGGTCTGTGCAGGCATCGTCCGATGGGACTACAAGTCCCATCGGGCGATGCCTGCTACCATGACAGTGATTGACACATTAGCCAATGATGGGACAGTAATAGTCCTATCATCCGGCTAATGTGTTGAATGTAAAAAAAAATAAAAAAAATTACATGCTACATACATACAACATGCATACTACATACATGCTACATTCATACTACATACTACATACATGCTACATACATGCTACATTCATACTACATAAATACTACATGCAACATACATACTACATATATACTACATACATACTACATATATACTACATGCATGCTACATACATACTGCATGCTACATACATACTACATGCTACATACATACTACATGCTACATACATACCACATATATACTACATACATACTACATACATACTACATGCATGCTACATGCATGCTACATGCTACATACATAACACATATATACTACATGCATGCTACATACATAGTACATGCTACATGCATGCTACATACATACTACATGCTACATACTACATATATACTACATGCATGCTACATACATACTACATGCTACATACTACATATATACTACATGCATGCTACATACATACTACATGCTACATACATACTACATATATACTACATGCATGCTACATACATACTACATGCTACATACATACTACATATATACTACATGCATGCTACATACATACTACATGCTACATACATACTACGTATATACTACATGCATGCTACATACATACTACATGCTACATACATACCACATACATACTACATACATGCTACATGCTACATATATACTACATATATACTACATGCATGCTACATACATACTACATGCTACATACATACTACATATATACTACATACATACTACATACATACTACATGCTACATACATACTACATATATACTACATGCATGCTACATACATATTACATGCTACATACATACCACATACATACTACATACATGCTACACGCTACATATATACTACATATATACTACATGCATGCTACATACATACTACATGCTACATACATACTACATATATACTACATACATACTACATACATACTACATGCATGCTACATACATACTACATACATACTACATGCTACATACATACCACATACATACTACATACATACTACATGCTACATACATTCATACATATATACTACATGCATGCTACATACATACTACATATATACTACATGCATGCTACATACATACTGCATGCTACATGCATGCTACATACATACTACATACATACTACATGCTACATACATACCACATATATACTACATACATACAATACATTCATACAATACATACATAGACATACAGTACATATAACATAGAGTAACATACTTACCAATACTTGTCACATTGTTCCCCGAAGCCATTGTCTTTTCCGGAATAAATATTAACATAACAAACCACAAAAATACTCACCCACGATCCGAAGCAGTCCACGAGTGTGTCCCACGACGATCTTGGGTAGAGAACTGCAGCATCAGCTGATGCTGCCGTTCTCTACGGGCTGCAGGAATCCAATGACGGAAGGTAGGTATCCTTCCGCACTGTATTCCTCCGCCACTTAAAAAAAAAAAAAGTCCCTAGTCTCACTTTATGCCATTGCTGTGTGGGAAATTCCCACACAGCAATGGCATAAAGTGAGACTAGGGACTTTTTTTTTTTAAGTGGCGGAGGAATACAGTGCGGAAGGATACCTACCTTCCGTCATTGGATTCCTGCAGCCCGTAGAGAACGGCAGCATCATCTGATGCTGCAGTTCTCTACCCAAGATCGTCGTGGGACACACTCGTGGACTGCTTCGGATCGTGGGTGAGTATTTTTGTGGTTTGTTATGTTAATATTTATTCCGGAAAAGACAATGGCTTCGGGGAACAATGTGACAAGTATTGGTAAGTATGTTACTCTATGTTATATGTACTGTATGTCTATGTATGTATTGTATGAATGTATTGTATGTATGTAGTATATATGTGGTATGTATGTAGCATGTAGTATGTATGTAGTATGTATGTAGCATGCATGTAGCATGCAGTATGTATGTAGCATGCATGTAGTATATATGTAGTATGTATGTAGCATGCATGTAGTATATATGTAGTATGTATGTAGCATGTATGTAGTATGTATGTGGTATGTATGTAGCATGTAGTATGTATGTAGCATGCATGTAGTATATATGTAGTATGTATGTAGCATGTAGTATGTATGTAGTATGTATGTAGTATGTATGTGGTATGTATGTAGCATGTAGTATGTATGTAGCATGCATGTAGTATGTATGTAGTATGCATGTAGTATGCATGTAGTATGTATGTAGCATGTATGTGGTATGTATGTGGTATGTATGTAGCATGTAGTATGTATGTAGCATGCATGTAGTATATATGTAGTATGTATGTAGCATGTAGTATGTATGTAGTATGTATGTAGTATGTATGTGGTATGTATGTAGCATGTAGTATGTATGTAGCATGCATGTAGTATGTATGTAGTATATATGTAGTATGTATGTAGCATGTATGTGGTATGTATGTAGCATGTAGTATGTATGTAGCATGCATGTAGTATATATGTAGTATGTAGTATGTATGTAGTATGTATGTGGTATGTATGTAGCATGTAGTATGTATGTAGCATGCATGTAGTATGTATGTAGCATGCATGTAGTATGCATGTAGTATGTATGTAGTATGTATGTAGTATGTATGTAGTATATATGTAGTATGTATGTAGCATGTATGTGGTATGTATGTAGCATGTAGTATGTATGTAGCATGCATGTAGTATATATGTAGTATGTAGTATGTATGTAGTATGTATGTGGTATGTATGTAGCATGTAGTATGTATGTAGCATGCATGTAGTATGTATGTAGCATGCATGTAGTATGTATGTAGCATGCATGTATGTATGTAGCATGCATGTAGCATGCATGTAGCATGCATGTAGTATGTATGTAGTATGTATGTAGTATGTATGTAGCATGCAGCATGTATGTAGCATGTATGTAGCATGTATGTAGTATGTATGTAGTATATATGTAGTATGTATGTAGCATGTAGTATGTATGTAGCATGTAGTATGTATGTAGTATTTTTTTTTTTAACATTTAACACATTAGCCGGATGATGGGACTACTACTGTCCCATCATTGGCTAATGTGTCAATCACTGTCATGGTAGCAGGCATCGCCAGATGGGACTTGTAGTCCCATCGGACGATGCTTGCACAGACCCCCGGACATCAGCACAGCCCCCCGGCAGGCCGGCACAGCCCCCCGGCAGGCCGGTACAGACCCCCACAGGGTGCACAGACCACCGGCAGGCCGGCACAGCCCCCCGGCAGGCCGGTACAGACCCCCACAGGGTGCACAGACCACCGGCAGGCCGGCACAGCCCCCCGGCAGGCCGGTACAGACCCCGGGCAGTCCACACAGCCCCCCGGCAGGCCGGCACAGCCCCCCGGCAGGCCGGCAGAGACCCCCGGAAGGCCCGAAATGACGGCGCATCATGATGCGCACACACCACGCATCATGATGACGTCAGGCCGTCAATCAACTGAACTTCCGATTCCGATGCCGAATTCCGATATTGAAAAAATATCGGAAGTCGGTATCGGAATTCCGATACAGCAAGTATCGGCCGATACCCGATACTTGCGGTATCGGAATGCTCAACACTACTTGTCAGTGGTGTTACTTGTGAGTCTCATGACATGCTAAAAGGAGCACACATCTAAGCCAACAGAATATACAGTACATAAGGGATACTTCATATGAGGAACATTAAGGGAATATTTTTCAATCAATTCTCATTGCCTCTATTCACAAAGCATTTACAGAATATAAATTACTGTTATTTTTGCCTATATTCCATGAACATCCCTCCAGAGTAGGTAGATATTTTAGGCACGGTTGCCAATGGCCAGAAATTCAAGGATATTCCATACAAACAAGGCACTTTTTTGCACTGTCTGTACAAAATATTTGAAGAGTCTGATTTTTTTTTGGACGCTGAAGAAACTTCTCCAGATTATTCTGACTATAATCATTATCATTTTACAGTTTACAGTGAAAGCAGCTGATGTCTTCACATCAGAATGATGGGCTGCATGCATCACTTATGATCATAATGATTCATTATGGTTTTCCAATGTGTCCAAAATATTGCTTGTCTTTATTTTTTCCTACAGTTTATAAAAAAGAAGTCACAAAGTCACGTTGGTAACGTTGATTATCGATCTGGCTGACGCCACCACATGCTCTTGAGCACTTTACCTGCAACATTCATAGGTGCACTGTGGCACTGTTATATTGACCCACACAATTAAATGTATGTTGGCACTGCAATGGCCATAGAGTGGCAGTATTAGCAGGGGCACACCTATAATGAGGCGAGTTGAGCCAGCCACCTCAGGCGGCAGGCAGATGCTGTGCACACAGGGCGGCATTATGCGCTCTGCTTCCCGCAGCACCTACAATTTAGCCTCTGCACGCTGGTGCTGCGGTAGCGTGCAGAGGCTTGTACTTGATGAGGTTACATGAGGGAAGGAGTCAGGGCCCCCTGATCATGTGACCCCTGACTCCTCCCCTCCTATGACCTCATCACAGGTCCTGTGGCACAGCTCTCAGTGTGTGCAGGACTCTGCTGTGCTGGTTGCCATGGTGCTGGATGAGTAAGTTTATGTGTAGGGTCGGGGGGGGGTTTACAGGGTGGATGTAGCAGAGCCACACATGTGCGAAGTGTACAAGGTGTACAGAGTGGAGCCGCACGTGTGCAAGGTGTACAGAGCAGAGCCACACGTGTGTGAGGTGTACGGAGCAGAGCCACTCGTGTGTGAGGTGTACGGAGCAGAGCCATGTGTGTACAAGGTGTACACAGCGGAGCCGCGAGTGTGCGAGGTGTACAGAGCGGAGCCGCATGTTTACAAGGTGTACGGAGCTGCGTATGTATGAGGTGTACGGAGCAGAGCCATGTGTGTACAAGGTGTACGGAGCAGAGCCGTGCGTGTGCGAGGTGTACGAGGTATGCGGAGCAGAGATGTGTACGAGGTGTATGGAGCGGAGATGTGTACGAGCCGCGTGTGTTCGAGGTGTACGGAGCAGAGTCGTGTGTGTACGAGGTGTACGGAGCGGAGCCACAGGTGTACGGAGCGGAGTCGCGTATGTTTGGGGCGTACAAAATGGAGCCCTGTGTGTACGAAGTGTACGGAGCTGAGCCGTGTGTGAACAGAGCAGGGGCCGCGTGTGTACGAGCTGTATTGAGCAAAGCCGCATGTGTACAAGGTTTACGGAGTGGAGCCATGTGTGTACAAGGTATACAGAGCGACGCCACATGTATAAAAGGTGTACGGAGCAGAGCCGCATGTGTACGAGGTTTACGGAGTGGAGCCATGTGTGCGAGGTGTACGGAGCGGAGCCATGCGAGTACAAGGCATAAAAAGCGGAACCGTGTGTGTATGAGGTGTGCGGAGCCATACGTGTACAAGGTGTATGGTGGGGAGCATTCCTACCTCCCAGCGGGACAGTCCCAATTTTGAGAGAGAGTCTACCCCACTGCCCCAGCCGGGAGCTTACTTTTCCGATGGACACAGGAGTACACAACGGAGCCCCGAGGAGCACTTTAAAATTCGCACGAGACGTTCCACCGGAAGTGACGTGCTAGAAGCTGACCGGAAATTAGGTAATTTCGGGAGGAGATTGTGACAGAACCATGGAGGCACTTCAGGGAATGCTTCAAATCCATCACCGTGTCCTCCTCCAACAGCGCGGACAGCGAGATCGCATTGAACTCGGGGATGCCAGCCATGTGAGCGGATCATGATATGGCCTGCATCGGGAGGCTCAGGTGGGCATTACAATGGGAGCTGGGCTGCTATAGTATCTTTATAGAATCTTTCTCTCTGTTCTTTCTTTCTCTAATCTTTCTATCTCTGTTCTTTCTTTCCCCTCTTTCTTTCTCTCTCTTTTTTTTCCTCTCTCTCTCTGTTCTTTCTTTCTTTACCTTAGTACCAGTCAGTGTGCCCACATTACCAGTAAAATAAGAGGGGTAGGAAACTAGGTGGCACTGGTCACATTGAGTCTCTCATACTTTTAACTGGTGTATAATCATATGCCCTGAGCACCCCCATAAAGTGGGCCAGCCCCAGACAACAGGGTACAAACAAATCACTAGTACTATCAGTCCAAGTGGACAATTATATACGTAAAGTTAATGATGTCCCTGTGCCAAGCAGTGCTGAGGATCAGAATACACTGAGGATGTTAGGCGTCGGGTTCCTATCGCTGCACTGCAGGAATCCCGAGCCTTGCTTCCAGCAGTCTCCCATTCCGCTTCAGCCGCAGAGGAGATTGCTCAGCAAACTCGTCGGTCCCGGCGCTCTGCCTAGACCAGCTCCGTGGGTTTGCTTGCTGCTGCCACCTCTGGCACAGCTTTGGCAATGCAAGCTGCTCAGCAGCGAGATTCTCCAGGGACTAAGTCCTCATGTCGGGCCACTGAGCATGCCCATGGAGTGATCGCCCCGATGTAGATAAGCCCTTCATTCTGGAGGTGGATGCCTCTTCTGTCGGTGCTGGAGCATTCCTGTTCCAGAAGGACTCGCAAGGTCGGAAGCACCCATGCTTCTTCTTCTCGAAGACCTTCACACCAGCGAAGAGGAATTATTCCATCGGGGACAGGGAGTTGCTAGCAATGAAACTGGCCTTCTCAGAGTGGAGACACCTCCTGAAGGGGGCTCGCCACCCTTTCCAGGTGTTCACTGACCACAAAAATTTAGTCTATCAACAGACAGCCCAGCGGCTGAATTTTTGTCAGGCTAGATGGTCCTTGTTCTTCTCCCGATTCCATTTCACCCTGCATTTTCTCTCCTGGGAGAAGAAAGTCCGGGCCTACGCTCTTTCTCGCTCCGTGGTGTCATTGGAGGAGGAGGAGCCTTGGCTGATAGTCCCATCGGAGAGCCTGAGGACCGTGGCTTCGGTTGCTCTCGAGTCGGTACCTCCAGACAAGACTTTTGTCCCTGCCCATCTGCAACCGGAGGTCCTCTCTTGGGCTCATTCGCCCAGGGTGGGGGGACATTTTGGGACCAAACGGACCTGTGATATCCTGGCAAGGACGTTCTGGTGGCCGCATATGGCCCGTGACGTCAGGGACTGTATTCAGGCGTGCGTCTCTTGCGCCCAGAATCGGTTCTCTCAGCAGCGGCCCGCTGGGTTACTCTATCCCCTGCCAGTAGCGGACAGGCCCTGGGAGATGGTCGGTATGGACTTGGTGGTGGGTCTGCCCAAGTCCAGTGGCAGCACCGTCATTTGGGTGGTCACCGATCATTTCTCCAAGATGGTGCATCTGGTGCCACTCTCGTGGCTGCCTTCTGCGCGGGGCCTGGCAGCGTTGTTTATTAAACATGTCTTCCACCTGCACGGCATGCCGGATAAGATTGTCAGTGACCGGGGTCCTCAGTTTACTTCTCGGTTCTGGAGAGAGCTCTGTTCTCTGCTCAGCATCGAGCTAAATCTCTCCTCGGCCTATAATCCCGAGACGAACGGGTTGGTTGAGAGAGCCAACCAGACCCTGGTGACATATCTGCGACATTTTGTCTCAGCCAGGCAGGATGACTGGGCATCCTTGCTGCAGTGGGCGAATTTCGCTTTGAACAACGCTGTGGCCAACTCCACCGGTCAGACTCCATTCCTCTTAAATTACGGCCAGCATCCGCGCGTCCCTGTGCCCATGCCCGTGTCATCCACCGACTCTAGGGTGGTGGACTGGGCGGTGGAAGCACGTGACATTTGGGATCGCATGCAGGATGCGATCCGGGCCTCCAAGGAGAGAATGAGGGCCTCCGCTGACGCACACAGGCGTCCTGCTCTGACCTTCGCCCCTGGCGACTTAGTGTGGCTTTCTGCCCGAAACATCAGGCTGCGGGCTGAATCCGCTAAGTTCGCACCACGCTATATTGGCCCTTTCAAGGTCCTCGAGCAGATCAATCCTGTGGTCTACCGCCTGGCCCTTCCACCACACTTGGCTATTTCTGACACGTATCATGTGTCTCTCCTTAAGCCGGTTCACATGTCCTGGTTTTCTGAGCCATTTGCCGGGACATCGGACCTGTTGTCAGATGAGTTTGCGGTCAATGCCATCGTGGGATGCAAGGTGATGCGGGGCAAAAAGTTTTACTTGGTGGATTGGAAGGGTCATGGTCCTGAGGCTCGGACCTGGGAGCCGGTGGAGAACATCCATGCTCCTCTTCTCATTGCGGAATTTGAGCGCAGCGAGGCTCAGAGAGGAGGGGGCCCTAGGAGGGGGGTAATGTTAGGCGTCGGGTTCCTGTCGCTGCACTGCGGGAAACCCGAGCCTTGCTTCCAGCGGTTTCCCATTCCTCTCCAGCCGCAAAGGAGGTTGCTCAGCAAACTCGTCGGTCCCGGCGCTCTACCCAGACCAGCTCCATGGGTTTGCTTGCTGCTGCCACCTCTGGCACAGCTTTGGCAATGCAAGCTGCTCAGCAGCGAGATTCTCCAGGGACTAAGTCCTCATGTCGGGCCACTGAGCATGCCCATGGAGTGATCTCCCATTGGAGATCGAAGGTCACTTGCTCAGGTCCTGCTCCTGTTCGGATTGGCCAATCCCAGAAGCCAGGAAGGTCCCGGACACTAGCGGCTATAAAAGGTTTGCATGGCCGCTCGGCCATGTGCTAGGATAGACAGTATTTACAGACTATGTGGAGAGAGTGATGTATGCACGTATGAATGTCTCTGGTGACTGACTCATTATGAAACCCCTACCCATGGTACGCATGTGTTGTGCAGCCTAGCCTGCTAGCGCCCAGGCTTAGGTGTAGGTAGGGCAGAGTCGGAGTCAGGCATTAGTCCCCATCAGTGACTCGGCACGCCAAAGTGCACGTGCTCCACACTCGGTAGCCAGCGTCTATAGCGGCGTTCGCGGCAGCGACGCCGTGCGCTCAGAGGGCCTAGAGGAACTCTAACCCCGTGTCCTTGTGGTAGAGTTTTGTGGCCGCTTTCTGTGCGCTTTTTGGCCGGGCTCTGTGAGCTAAACAGGCTCCAGTATTTACGTTCAGCGGCTGTGCGGCTCTGTGAGTCGACAGAGTTCGCCCCTGTTCACACTGGGTGACGTAACCCACGTGTGACTGTTTTCACGCCGCTCTATTCTTCCGCCATTACCTAGCAGCAGTGTGCCACCTCTGCACGGTGGACCCCGGGCTGCGAACGCACCTACTATTATTTATAATTTGGTGCGTTCCACCAGCCCTAACAGAGGAGACCAGAGCAGCGGGGTATGGGGAGAAGAATTATATGGGGCCCATTATGCTGTATGAAGTAATATATGGGGCCATTATACTGTATGAAGTAATATATGGTGCCCATTATGCTGCATGAAGTAATATATGGGGCCCAATATACTGTATTAAGTAATATATGGGGCCCAATATACTGTATGGAGCATTATATGGGGCCCATAATACTGTATGCAGTAATATATGGGGCCCATAATACTGTATGGAGCATTATGTGGGGATGGGGGATGACTTTCTGTTTGTTGTGGATTTGCCCGCTGGGACCCCCATGATCCTGGGAAACGTAGCTTTGAAGAGCACCATGAAAATGGAGCTGTGGTCAAATAACTCCTTTAAGAGAGTGATGAGGGGACGACAAAGTATAGCAAAAATTAAAAAAAAAGTCTTTAATTTGACAAATATCTAACACGTACTGTTACCTTCAGAAGAGGCTGCAAATTCACATATTTTGTGCAAATTTATATGTATCACTTACTGCAATGAAGCTGAATGAACTAAATAATACCAGTAATTGCACTTTCTTCTGTAAACAAGTCATTTTTTTGGTGCCAATTATACTGTGGTTAAATAGATTTCCAAATAAAATCTAGTTAGCTATTAACATTTTGTATGTCATCAAAAATTACTTGACCCTCAAACCTGACTTATTCACAACACTAAGAGATGAGATCATAGAGCACCTATAATATAAAGTCCGGCTGATACTAAGAGCCATATGCGTCAAGGTTTTGGTATGTTCCAATTTTAAGCCCTAGTGAGCAGGATCCTGTTGTCTTTCACTTCAAAGTATTTTACTATAGCATAATCGGTACTAAGGTTGATTTTTTTTTTTGCACACTCTAAGGCGGTTTGGAGAGCAAGCATACAGCTGATGATTATAGTTAGGTTCCCTTAGGCGTCACACACACGAATGGGTTACGATTTTCTTTAGTATGGCGCAGTAAAATTGCTCCCACTTCAGTGCATGAAACCTTTACTAATAGAATCTCACAGAAAAAAAAACTTTTTATGCCTATGTATGAAATCCTTTCAATAAGTACCTAATAAAAGTGTTGCATTACTTGTAAATAATACTGCAAAACACATTGTAAGTATCAGGCAATCAGTGCATACTTACCAACATTCTTGTACATAACTTAGGGATCTTTTAGCTTGGGCCTGTCCAAACACCACAAAGAACCACCCAATTGTGAGTGGAGTTTGTGTTTTTTGCCCAGAACACTGCAAATTTGCCATGATTGTTTCCGAAAAATCAGGACAGTTGGCATGTACAGTGGAATGAAAAAGTGTTTGTCCCCTTCCTGATTTCCTACTCTTTTGCATGTTTGTCACACTCAAATGCTTCAGATCACCAACAAAATTTAAATCTTAGACAAAGATAAACAAAAGTAAACACAAAATGCTGTTTTTAACCCCTTTCTGACATCTGACGTACTATCCCATCCATGGGACCCGGGCCCCTATGCCCATGGACGGGATAGTACGTCATAACGATCAGCGGCGCTCACTTGGTGAGCGCCGCTGATCGCGGCCGGGTGTCAGCTGATTATCACAGCCAATTCAATTCCAGCCAATTTTGCATTGAAAAAGTCAAACGGCGCTCCTTCCCTTCTGAGCTCTGCCATGCACCGAAACAGTGGTTCCCTCCCACATATGAGGTATCAGCGTACTCAGGAGAAATTGCACAATAACTTTTGCAGTCCAATTTCTCCTGTTACCCTTGGTAAAATAAAAAAAATTGGACCTGAAGTAATTTTTTTGTGAAAAAAAGTTAAATGTTCATTTTTTTTAAACATTCAAAAAATTCCTGTGAAGCACCTGAAGGGTTAATATATTTCTTGAATGTGGTTTTGAGCACCTTGAGGGGTTCAGTTTTTAGAATGGTATCACTTTTGGGTATTTTCTATCATATAGACCCCTCCAAGTGACTTCAAATGTGATGTGGTCCGTAAAAATAAAATGGTGTTGCAAAAATGAGAAATCGCTGGTCAACTTTTAACCCTTATAACTTCCTAACAAACTAAAAATTTTGGTTCCAAAATTGTGCTGATGTAAAGTAAACATATGTGAAATGTTACTTACTAAGTTTTTTGTGTGCCATATCTCTGTGATTTAAGGGCATAAAAATTCAAAGTTGGAAAATTGCAAAATTTTCAAAATTTTTGCCAAATTTCTGTTTTTTTCACAAATAAACGCAAGTTATTTGAATGAAATTTTACCACTAACATGAAGTACAATATGTCATGAGAAAACATTGTCAGAATCACCGGGATCCATGGAAGCGTTTCAGAGTTATTACCTCATAAAGGGACAGTGGTCAGAATTGTAAAAATTGGCCCGGTCATGAACGTGCAAACCACCCTTGGGGGTAAAGAGGTTAAATGAAGCTCATTATTATTATTAAGTGAAAAAGAAGTCCAAACCTACAGGGCCCTGTGTGAAAAGTGATTGCCCCTCCTCCCCCTTAAAACATAAACTGTGGTTTATCACATCTTTGGGAAGCCGAGTTCAAATTCCCTAGCCACACCCATGCCTGATTACTGATACGCCTGTTCTTAATCAAGAAATCATTTAAATGGGACCTGCCAGACAAACTGAAGTAGACCAAAAGTTCCTCAAAAGCTAGACATCATGCAGCGATCCTAAGAAATTCTGGAACAAATGAGAAACAAAGAAATTGAGATCTATCAGTCTGGAAAAGATTATAAAGCCATTTCTAAAGCTTTGGGACTCCAGTGAACCACAGTGAGAACCATTATCCACAAATGGCGAAAACATGGAACAGTGGTGAACCTTCCCAGGACTGGCCAACAAAACAAAATTACACCGAGAGACAGATTGAATCATCCTAGAGGTCACAAAAGGCCTCACAACATCCAAAGAACTGAAGTCCTCTCTTGCCTCAGTTAAGGTCAGTGTTCATTACCATAAGAAAAAGGCTGGGCAAAAATGGCCTGCATGGCAGAGTTCAAAGATGAAGACCACTGATGAGCAATAAGGACATAAAGGCTTGTCACAGTTTTGCCAGAAAACATCTTCATTATCCCCAACACTTTTGGTTGAATATTCTGTGGACTAACGACACAAAAGTTGAACTTTTTGGAAAGTGTACAGTGGGTACGGAAGTATTCAGACCCCTTTAAATTTTTCACTCTTTGTTTCATTGCAGCCATTTGGTAAATTCAAAAAAGTTCATTTTTTCTCATTAATGTACACTCTGCATCCCATCTTGACTGAAAAAGCCAGAAATGTAGACATTTTTGCAAATTTATTAAAAAAGAAAAACTGAAATATCACATGGTCATAAGTATTCACATATTTTGCTCAGTATTGAGTAGAAGCACCCTTTTGAGCTAGTAAAGCCATGAGTCTTCTTGAGAATGATGCAACAAGTTTTGTCACACCTGGATTTGGGATCCTCTGCCATTCTTCCATGCAGATCCTTTCCAGTTCCGTCAGGTTGTATAGTGAACGTTGGTGGACAGCCAATTTCAGGTCTCTCCAGAGATGCTCATTCGGGTTTAGGTCAGGGCTCTGGTTGGGCCAGTCAAGATTGGTCACAGAGTTGTTCGGAAGCCACTCCTTTGTTATTTTAGCTGGGTGCTTAGAGTCATTGTCTTGTTGGAAGGTGAACCTTTGGCCAAGTGTGAGGTCCAGAGCACTCTGGAAGAGGCTTTCATCCAGGATATCTCTGTGCTTGGTCATCCTGTCCGTCCCTGCAGCTGAAACACCCCCCCATAGCATGATGCTGCCACCACCATGTTTCACTTTTGGGATTGTACTGTCAGTTGGTCAGTTCCTTTGACCTCATGATTCTCACTTGGACTGACATGTACTGTGGGCTGTGAGGTCTTATATAGACAGGTGTGTGCCTTTACAAATCAAGTCCTATTAGTTTAATTAAAGGGAATCTGTCACCCTTTTTTTGGACTATCAGCTGCTGGCATTGACTTCAGGGGCTTATCTACAGCATTCTGTAATGCTGTAGATAAGCCCCTGATGTAACCTGAAAGATAAGAAAAATACATTAGATTATACTTACTGGAGGGGGCGGTCTGGACCGATGGGTGTCGTGGTCCGGTCCAGCGCCTCCCATCTTCATATGATGCCTTCCTCTTCTTTCCTTCCTGTCGTGGCTCTGGCGCAGGTGCACCGCTCTGCCCTGTTGAGGGCAGAGCAGAGTCCTGCAGTGCGCAGGCGTTGGGAGAAAGTCAAAGTCCTGACCTTAATCTGATTGAGATGCTGTGGCATTACCTCAAAAAGGCAGTTCATGCTCGACAACCTTCCAATGTGGCCGTGTTATTACAATTCTGCAAAGATGAGTGGGACAAAATTCCTTCAGAGTGTTGTAAAAGACTCGTTGCCAGTAGAGTTGAGCGAAACGGGTCAGTCATTTTCAAAAGTCGGCGACTTTTGCTGAAGTCGGGTTTCATGAAAAGAAACCCGACCATAGCGTGAGGTCGGCCACGAGGTCGGCGACCAGAGCGCCAAAGTCGCGTTTCAAAAGATGCTTCCAGCGCCCTTTTTCAGCCAATGATGGAGGACGCACACTGTGGGCAAAGCGATTACATAGACATCGGTCACCACCATCTTTGAGAAGGGCATGTAAGTGATTGGCTGGCTTTGTGTGGCGTCACAGGGGCTATAAAAGAGCGTGTACACCGACCGCCATCTTACTTCTGCCGATCTTAGCATTAGGGAGAGGTTGCCGCTTCTGATTCAGAAGAAGGGAGAGCGTTAGGCAGGGAAGAAGAACCAAAAAACTGCTTCTGCTGTTAGCGATTTCCACTTACAACACACAACACTTTGTGTGCAGTGACATGGGAGGCTCTATTTTTGTGCATCAGCTCTGTTGGTTATTAGGCTGCCTTATAAGGCTCCCTGATAGCTGCATTGCTGTAAATGCACTACTCCCATCTAAGACTTGAGGGCACAACAGAAACTTGGATATAGAGCCGGGACTCAGGAGTAGAGAGTCCCCGAAGCAGGCTACAGCTGTCTGCCGTACAAGTAGAGTTCTTGGGAACTTACGGAGGAGTAAAAGGGAACACAGAGGACGTGGGTTAGAGGAAGAACCCTGCCTAGAAGTTCTAAGCGCAAGGCTGGGGCCCGGTCCCCGAGGTTGTATGGACACTAATGGTTCTGCAGTAGAAACCTCGGGGACCGGGCCCCAGCCTTGCACTTAGAACTTCTAGGCAGGGTTCTTCCTCTAACCCATGTCCTCTGTGTTCCCTTTTACTCCTGCGTTCCGTACTTGCCTTTCTTTCCTATGGAAGCTCAGGCTTCAGTTCAATGTCTTTCTCCTTCTTTCCTTTCCCGCGCCAGCTGGCTCAGATCACTGAGGCAGCTGCAGCACTCCTTGCTCCATCCCTCTTCTAGGGATCTCCTTTCCTCACTCCTCTCTGAGTGACTTCCTTCCTCAGACTGATCTACTGACTGACTGACCTCTAATCCTAAACATTCCCACTCTTTTATGTATTCTCAACTCCACCCACCTCCCAGCACGTTTAGTGTTCCAAGCAGGGAACCACCAAAGGTGCTCTGCTACTCTCTAAGCAAGGAGCCGCAATGTAGCTTTACTGAACTACTCTGTTGTGTGGGGTGCGAGTGTTGGAGCGTGGTCAGGAGACTCCAACTTACCTGGATGGTGGGGCACCACACCTCAGGAGGAGGTGCAGTACCTCTGTGGCAACTGAGCCTCAGGGGCACCACACCTCTTTTCTGCACAGTTACCAAGCGTTCATTTTGCCACCCTTTTGTGTGTGCAGCAGTCCGGCTTATTAGGCTGCCTGCGTCCATACTTGGACTAAGAGCATCATTGTCAGCGTCCTCAAATCTCTAGTGAGATCCAAATTCTCACCAATCCTATAGACACCCTACTCCTTGTCATACACCATCCAATTTCAGCCTGTTACATTAAGGTGTAATCTCTTCTGGGCCTGAGACAATAGTTCAGCGTCCTCAAATCTATAGTGAGATTTAAATTCTCACCAATCCTATAGACACCCTTCACCTTGTCATACACCATCCAATTTCAGCCTGTTACATTGAGGTGTAATCTCTTCTGGGCCTGAGACAATAGTTGAGCGTCCCAAAATCTATAGTGAGATTCAAAATCTCACCAATCCTATAGACACCCTACTCCTTGTCATACACCATCCAATTTCAGCCTGTTACATTGCGGCGTAATTGGGTCGCCCTCCCAGGGCCGTGGGGTACTCGGTACCGGGCCGGTGTCAGGGGAATGTGTCACAGCAGCGGTGACCCGATCCGTGGCCCTGGGCACCCAAGTGATGGCGGGGATGTGATGTAGTTTAAGTGGAATGGAATAGTTTGTGACGCCACCTGTGGTATTTGGCAAGCAAGTTGTTAAGCCAACGCTGCGTGCAGATCCTCTGGGGCTGATGGTGTGTTGCAGCATAGATGGTATAGCTCCCCACAGGTGAAGCTGTAACCCCAGGGCAGTGTATAGGCGCAGGTGATGTGAGGAATGTTGTTACCCAGATGTAGCAGCGCTGGCGGTGTTGGCGCACAATTGAATGGAGGACACCAGGGCTTGTAGTTCCAAAGCTTTACTCACAGTTCATGGTACACACTGGTGCCTGCCTCCGTGCCATGTCCTCCGGGGTAGAGACTCAATCAACCTCCCGGGCAAGTCAGGATTCTCCTCTCCAACACTCCGCCAACATGTACCTTTCCTGAACGATTCCTCTATTGCGCCTTTTAGTGTGAAGAGCTCCAGTACCGTGGAACTCTGAAGTTCCTCCTGTCAGATGTTCCTAACAACTCTACTTGTATGACAGACAGCTGTATCCTCTCTCGGGGACTCCTTTCTCCAGAGTCCTGGCTCTCTATTCAGTTGCTGTTGTGCCCCAAGTCTTGGATGGGAGTAGTGCATTTACAGCCAACTACTCCACCGGTGTCTGCTGCAGAACCATAAGTGTCCATACAACCTCGGGGACCTGGCCCCCGGCCTTGCGCTGAGAACCTATAGTCAGGGTTCCTCTTCCAACCCACAACTCCTCTCTGTTCCTTCTCTCTCTTATGGAAGCTTAGGTTGCAGTTCTACGTCTTTCTCCTTCTGTTCCTTTCCCGTGCCAGCTGGCTCAGATCACTGAGGCACCTGCAGCACTCCTTCTTCTCTCTCAGACCCATCCTCAGTCTCTCCTGACTGACTGTCCTTCCTCCCGCCTGACCTCCTGTCAGACTGACCTGTAATTCTATACTTTCCCACTCTTTTATAAATCTCAACTCCACCCACCTCCCAGCACATCCCGTGTTACGAAGCAAGGACCCACGAAAGGTGCTCTGCTACCCTCTAAGCATGGAGCCGCAATGTGGTCCATTGCTGAACTATTCTGTGTGTGGGATGCAGGTGTTGGAATGTGGAAAGGAGTTCCCAACCTACCTAGTTGGTGGGGCACTACACCTTAGGAGAAGGTGCAGTACCTCTGTGGCGACTGAGCCTCAGGGACGCCACATAATCTCTACTGGGCCTGAGACAATAGTTCAGCGTCCTGAAATCTATAGTGAGATTCAAATTCTCACCAATCCTATAGACACCCTACTCCTTGTCATACACCATCCAATTTCAGCCTGTTACATTGAGGTGTAATCTCTCCTGGGCCTGAGACAATAGTTCAGCGTCCTCAAATCTATAGTGAGATTCAAATTCTCACCAATCCTATAGACATCCTACTCCTTGTCATACACCATCCAATTTCAGCCAGTTACATTGCGGTGTAATCTCTACTGGGCCTGAGATAATAATGTGGCGCCCCTGAGGATTCAGTTGCCACAGAGGTACTGCACCTCCTCCTGAGGTGGGGTACCCCACCATCCAGTTAGTTTGGGGGCTCCTGACCATGCTCCAACACCTGCATCCCACACAACACAGTAGTTCAGCAAAGCCACATTGCGGCTCCCTGTTTGGAGTGTAGCAGAGCACCTTTGGTGGCTCCCTGCTTGGAACACGAAACGTGCTGGGAGGCGGGTGGAGTTAGAATACATAAAAGAGCGGGAAGGTTTAGGATTTCAGTCAGTCAGTAGTTCAGAGAGAGGAGAGAAGATCCCTGGGAGAGGGATGGAGGAAGAAGGTGCTGCAGCAGACCTCAGTGACCTGGGTCTGCTGGCACGGGAAAGGAAAGAAGGAGAAAGACATTGAACAGAAACCTGATCTTCCATAAGAAGGAGAGACTAGTACGGAACGAAGGAGTAAAAGGGAACAGAAGATGTGGGTTAGGAGAGAACCCTGCCTAGAAGTTCTAAGCGCAAGGCCGGGGCCCGGTCCCCGAGGTTGTATGGATACTAATGGTCCTACAGCAGACACCAGTGGAGTAGTGAGCTGTAAATGCACTACTCCCATCTAAGACTTGGGGGCACAACAGCAACTTGGATAGTGAGTCGGGACTCAGGAGTAAGGAGTCCCCGAAGTAGGCTACAGCTGTCTGCTGTACAAGTATGGTTCTTGGAAACATCTGTCAGGAGGAACTCCAGTGTAACTCAGTACTAGGAGTACTTCACACCAAAGGCGCTATAAGAGGAGATGTTCAGAAAGGCACATGTTGGCGGAGTGTTGTAAGGGAGCATTCCATCTGACCTGGAGGTTGACTGAGTCCCTGGCCCGGAGGACACAGCACGGAGGCAGGCACCTGTGTGTACTACAGACTGTGAGTAAAGCTTTGGAACTACATGCCCTGTTGTCCTCCAATTACTCCTGCGCTAACACACCCTGTACCACTACATTGGGGTACCTGCTTCTACACCGCCTGTGCCTCTCCTCTACCCCTACATCTACACTGCCCTGGGACTACAGCTCCACCTGTGGGGAGCTTCACCATCTTGGCTAGACCACACCACCAGTTCCAGAGGATCTGCATGCAACGTCGGCTTAACATCTCACTTGCCGAACACCACAGGTGGCGTCACGAACTATTCATTTAATCAACTACATTCCACCATTCAAACTTCCCCTGTTAATTGGGCGCCCAGGGCCACGGACCGGGTCACCGCTGCAGTGACACATCCCGCTGACACCGGCCCGGTACCGAGTACCCCAGAGCCCTGGGAGGGTGACCCAAACTTAGCGTCACGAACAGGATGACGAGACCCGATGCCATCGGGTTCTGTGTGCCTAAGACTTAAAGTTTTTGAAAATGTGCAGAAGACCCAATTTGATAGACTGTGAAATGAATGTTAAAAATGGCCGCTGGCACGGTGAAGAAGGGCGTGACAACCTGGGAGGTCCTAAGAAAAGACAGCGAACTGTCCTGGGCGTCCCCTGCCTGAATTACTATGCGATAGCGACATGGCCCACCCCCGAGGGGTTCGGTTACTGGCTTAGTATGGAGGAGCTGGAAGAAGATGCCGCCCCAAGAAGGAGGAGCGGAAGCCAGTGGCAGGAAAAGAGCACAGACAGGAAGAAGAACGCCAGAATGCCATCTTGGAAGGAGACGGGAGGAGGCCAGCGGAGCTCGAGGAGGTTATGCTGGATCTCCCCGGCGCCATTGCTGAAGGCTCCAACCCAGTGTCCGAGATGAACCGCCAGCAGCTGGAGGGCGAAATAGCCCAGCTGACGCGCCGCCTGCAACTGAGGCAGGAAGCGCTATGGACTTTGAATCTGCAACGCGACCAGAAGGGGCCTACACCTGCGGTACCAGCAACACCGATACCCGCCGCTGCTGCACCGGATCTTTTCCAGGCAGACCTTGTGGAGCCTGCAACTGCTGCCATACCACCAGCAGCATATAGTGTTCCCTCTCTGCCGCTACCACCGGAGGAGTTGTACAAGGCCCTGGGAGCCGAAGCAGAGGAAGAAGAGCTCCCGTCCGGACCTGACGCGGTCGCGCAGGTCCCTCCAGAGACCCTGCGACCCGGAGCCGCCATTAGCTCCACCGCCGATCCCGGAATCCCACCGAACGGCACCCGCTGCCACCATGCCTGCACCGGAGCAGAAACCACACTGCCAGGAGGCTCCAGGTACATCTGATGCCACTGCACCAGGGAAGGCCCTGGGGTGTACCGCGGTCACAGCAGATGGCCAGGTTGTGTTAGATCTGGTCTGGGACCGGGATACCAGTCCCCCGGGGGAGACACCGGAGCCCCTAATGGTGGTGCCGCGGTACGCGACGAGCCGGGATCGGTCTCGGGAAGAACGGGAGGAAGACGAAAATTGGGCTAGCTGCCAAGCGACCATACGCCAGCTGGCAGCCGAGCAACGGGCGAGGGAGCAGCGCAAGTTGACTGTGCTGGGCCCTGACTTGGACCGGAAGGAGCAGGTCCATGCCAGTCACTACGGTCCCCGGGACTCCGCAGGTTGGGGATACGTTTTAAATGTGAACCACGAGAGGGGGTTCGGCTTCATCCATGACCCCAGCCGAATCTCCGATCTGTTCTTCAATCGGAGGGATGTGGAATCATACTTGAGGAAGGGGCACCCTGCCAGAAACCTACACCCGGGAGATCACGTGACGTTTACCAGACATGAAGGATTGAGAGGCTGGTATGCGATGAATATCAGACAGGTCCCGGAGGATCTCAACAAGACCTGCAGGCAGAAACTGTCTACTGCCCCTTCACCCCCAGTGATTACCAAAACAGTGTTTGTGCCTACCCCCATGTGCCAAGCTGGATCAACACCAGTCCTTCAGCCAAGAGTACAGCAAGCTGCAAATTTGACTCCGATGGAAGAGGATTACCTGCGGACTGCCAATGCATTTTTCTCCCCTGGAAGCAGTTCCAGTAACCAGTTTCCAGAAATCCCAGGAGGAGACCACCACTAGCAATCTCCATCAAAAATAAATAACTCTCGTTACCCAGGAGGGTATTTGCACTGTTGTGCCTTTTGTTTCCTATTTTGATCATCATGGTTTAGCTTTGTTTTTCCAGTTGTTGCCCAGTTGTAATGGCAGCTTTCACACTTGAACTGCAGAGATCATGAACACTGAATGGTCCAGAACTGTTATTGTACATAGTTTGCACCTATTTAAGTGCCCTCTCTTGGTTTTACATAGACACTTTGCGAAGATAACGTCTACCTCATTTGGAGCATGACTGCAATCAAAGGACACTGCAAGAGATCCCTGCTGGGAGCGGTGTCCAGCACTTACAGGAATTATTGAAAGTTTTAATGTGAAGTATTTGATAATGTGTTTTATGATAGCTTTCATACAAGATGTAGGAATGCTTTAATAAAGAGATGAGAGATTTGAATAAAGAATGAAGATTTGGAAAATGTAGGTGATGAACCAGGTATCAGCGGTTATCACTTTAAGCTAATGACAGAAAGGTAGAAAATGTGAAAAAAGAAAGATGATGAAGAAATAGGTTGATGATGAAACTTGCACTTTTGAATTAAGACTTTAGATAGTTATCTAAGAATTGTTTGCAACGTTCAAGAAACCGTGCCTCCCACATTGGGAAGTTTAGTATAAGAAATGTTTATTCAGCAATGCAAAAATAAAAATTTTGTATGTTCCTGTATTGATAACTCTGTTTGACTTGCAGCCCGCAGACGTGCTGTGTTTAACGGGGGGGGGAATTTGGTGCCTCTGAGGATTCAGTTGCCACAGAGGTACTGCACCTCTTCCTGAGGTGTGGTACCCCACCATCCAGGTAGGTTGGGGGCTCCTGACCACGCTCCAACACCTGCATCCCACACAACACAGTAGTTCAGCAAAGCCACATTGCGGCTCCCTGCTTGGAGTGTAGCAGAGCACCTTTGGTGGCTCCCTGCTTGGAACACGAAACGTGCTGGGAGGTGGGTGGAGCTAGAATACATAAAAGAGCGGGAAGGTTTAGGATTTCAGGTCAGTCAGTAGTTCAGAGAGAGGAGAGAAGATCCCTGGGAGAGGGATGGAGGAAGGAGGTGCTGCAGCAGACCTCAGTGACCTGGGTCTGCTGGCACGGGAAAGGAAAGAAGGAGAAAGACATTGAACAGAAACCTGATCTTCCATAAGAAGGAGAGACTAGTACGGAACGAAGGAGTAAAAGGGAACAGAGGATGTGGGTTAGGAGAGAACCCTGCCTAGAAGTTCTAAGCACAAGGTCAGGGCCCAGTCCCCGAGGTTGTATGGATATTAATGGTCCTACAGCTTACACCGGTGGAGTAGTGAGCTGTAAATGCACTACTCCCATCTAAGACTTGGGGGCACAACAGCAACTTGGATAGTGAGCCAGGACTCAGGAGTAAGGAGTCCCTGAAGCAGGCTACAGCTGTCTGCTGTACAAGTATGGTTCTTGGGAACATCTGTCAGGAGGAACTCCAGTGTAACTCAGTACTAGGAGTACTTCACACCAAAGGCGCTATAAGAGGAGACGTTCAGAAAGGCACATGTTGGCAGAGTGTTGGAAGGGAGCATTCCATCTGACCTGGAGGTTGACTGAGTCCCTGGCCCAGAGGACACAGCACGGAGGCAGGCACCTGTGTGTACTACAGTCTGTGAGTAAAGCTTTGGAACTACATGCCCTGGTGTCCTCCAATTACTCCTGCGCTAACACACCCTGTACCACAACATCGGGGTACCAGCTTCTACACCGCCTGTGCCTCTCCTCTACCCCTACATCTACACTGCCCTGGGACTACAGCTCCACCTGTGGGGAGCTTCACCATCTTGGCTGAACCACACCACCAGTCCCAGAGGATCTGCATGCAGCGTTGGCTTAACATCTCACTTGCCGAACACCACAGGTGGCGTCACGAACTATTCATTTAATCAACTACATTCCACCATTCAAACTTCCCCTATTAATTGGGCGCCCAGGGCCACGGACCAGGTCACCGCTGCTGTGACACATCCCGCTGACACCGGCCCTGTACCGAGTACCCCGCAGCCCTGGGAGGGCGACCCAATAGTTCAGTGTCCTGAAATCTATAGGGAGATTCAAAATCTCACCAATCCTATAGACACCCTACTCCTTGTCATACACCATCCAATTTCAGCCTGTTACATTGCGGTGTAATCTCTACTGGGCCTGAGACAATAGTTCAGCGTCCTCAAATCTATAGTGAGATTCAAAATCTCACCAATCCTATAGGTACCCTACTCCTTGTCATACACCATCCAATTTCAGCCTGTTACATTGAGGTGTAACCTCTACTGGGCCTGAGACAATAGTTCAGTGTCCTCAAATCTATAGTGACATTCAAATTCTCACCAACCCTATAGACACCCTTCACCTTGTCATACACCATCCAATTTTAGCCTGTTACATTGAGGTGTAATCTCTCCTGGGCCTGAGACAATAGTTCAGCGTCTTGAAATCTATAGTGAGATTCAAAATCTCACCAATCCTATAGACACCCTACTCCTTGTCATACACCATCCAATTTCAGCCTGCTACATTGCGGTGTAATCTCTACTGGGCCTGAGACAATAGTTCAGTGTCCTGAAATCTATAGTGAGATTCAAATTCTCACCAATCCTATAGACACCCTTCACCTTGTCATATACCATCCAATTTCAGCCTGTTACATTGAGGTGTAATCTCTCCTGGGCCTGAGACAATAGTTCAGCATCCTCAAATCTATAGTGAGATTCAAATTCTCACCAATCCTATAGACACCCTACTCCTTGTCATACACCATCCAATTTCAGCCTGTTACATTGAGGTGTAATCTCTCCTGGACTTGAGACAATAGTTCAGCGTCCTGAAATCTATAGTGAGATTTAAATACTCACCAATAGTAGATACACCTTCTACCTTGTTTTACAGTACCATATAGCTGGTGGTATTTTGGGTACATTTTCACAAAAATGAGGAAGTATGGTGGAAGACGCCATGGAAGTGGGCGGGGGTTGCCAGCTGGTCCCGATGGTGGTGGTGGTGCATCTGTTGGTAGTGGCAAAAGCACAATAGCACCTAAGGCAGGAGGTGTTGAGCCTGCGTCATCGTCTGGCTCCACAAGGCCTCGAAGGTTCTCTTTTCTGGGAGTAGGTAAACCACTTTTAAAGCCGGAACTTCAGGAACAAGTTTTGGCTTACATTGCTGACACAGCCTCCAGCTCTGTCGCCTCCTCTTCTGAAGTTTCAAAAAATAAAAGCACTGAGTCATCAGTGGAGGCTCCTGGTCAGGATCAACAACTTTCCTTGTGTCATTCACCTCTACCAAAAGTGAAGGATGTGGCAGGTCACACTACCGATTACTCCATGGAGCTCTTTTCACATACCATGCCTGGGTTAGCAAGTCAAATCATGAATTCCCCAGTCCAAGATGAATCTGACATGGAGTGCACTGATGCACAGTCACTGCTAGATTTTTCTGCTGGTACATTCACTCAGAGCACTACATTGTCCTCGCAGTGTACTGAGGCAGAATCAGACCCTGATGAAACTCAGGTGCCCCTTCCCGCATACTTTACCACCTTACACGGTAACACAGAGGAAGGTGCACATGAAATTGAAGAGGAGGTGATGGATGACTCAGTTGTTGACCCAGATTGGCATCCATTGGGGCAAGAGGGTGCCGCTGCCAATAGCTCAGAAGAGGAGGAGGAGGATCCGCAGCAGGCAACGACATCGCAACAGCTGTTATCTGGCATGACCGTAGCAGTCCAAAAACTTGTTACAAAAACCAAAAGAGTTGCAGGACAGCTTGGCCAGACGGTCAAATTAGCACAGCGTGCAAGGTCTCAAAATGTCTTCCATAGTAGGAAGAGTGCAGTGTGGCACTTTTTTGAACAAAATCCTAATGATCAGGCAAAAGTTATCTGTAAGAAGTGCGCAAAGACCTTTAGCCGAGGGAAAAATCTGAGAAATTTGAATACCAGTTGCATGCTTAGACATTTAACCACCATGCACTTGCAAGCATGGACGAACTACCAAACCTCACGTACCACATGTCAGCAACGCTACATCGCTTCCCCCACTGTAAGCCCACCGGTTAGCACACCACCACCAGCAAATGTCGAGGTGTCGTCGCAAGGGCAAATCAGTCATGGAATCATAATGTTATTGCTACGAAAGACTGAATCTAGGCCATTAGCAACACCACCAACAACACCATCACCAACCCTTTCTCAGTCCGCCATGTCCACCGCTAGTTCCACCATATGCAGCTCTCAAGTCCAGCTCAACCTACCAGAGACTCTGAGTAGGACAAGAAAGTACTCATCCTCTCATCCGCATACACTGGCTTTGAATGCCCACATTGCCAAACTAATCTCGTTAGAGATGATGCCCTACCGGTTGGTTGAAAGCAAAGCTTTCCACGAACTCATGGCCTACGCAGTACCATGCTATGACCTACCCAGTCGGCACTTCTTTTCGCGAAAAGCCATCCCAGCCCTCCACGTGCATGTGAATGACCGCATTGTCCATGCACTCAAGCAATCAGTGAGTGCAAAGGTGCACCTCACAACAGATGCATGGTCCAGTAGGCATGGCCAGGGCCGTTACGTGTCCATCACTACGCACTAGGTTAATGTGGTGGATGCAGTGTCCACAGGGGACAGCGGCGGTGGGACAGTGCTGCCTAGCCCACGGTATAGGAAGCAGTTGGCTGTAGGCGTTCGACCCTCCTCCTCCAGAAGCGAAAGCTCATCCACAGAGCACAGTCGCACGAGCGCTCCATCCGCAGCTGCCAGTGTTGCACACGAGTTGTCCCACTATCGAACAGCTAGTGGTAAGCGTCAGCAGGCTGTGTTGAAGATGATGTGTTTGGGCGCGGAGTTACTGGCTGACTACTTGCAGCGACAAACTGAGTCATGGCTGGGCAGTCTACATCTTGAGGCAGGCAAGGTAGTTAGTGATAACGGCCGGAATTTTGTGGCAGCCATAGCCCTTTCAAAACTCAGACACATACCTTGCCTGCCTCACACCTTGAACCTGGTGGTGCAGTGCTTTCTCAATAATTATCCGGAGTTAACACCCCTGCTCCATAAGGTGCGAAGACTGTGCTCGCACATCTGCCAGTCGCCCGTACACTCCAGTTGTATGCAGAAGCTGCAGCGATTGCTCCACCTTCCCAAGCATCGCCTAATTATCGACGTTGCAACAAGGTGGAACTCCACCCTGCACATGGTTCAGAGGCTGAGCGAACAGAGGCAGGCTGTAATTCATTTGTGGGAGGATAAATGGGCAGGCAGTTTGCAGGCAGACATGGAGTTGTCTGTTGTGCAGTGGTCGAAGCTGAAAGACCTCTGTAAAGTCCTTCAGTGTTTTGAGGAATGCACACGGCTGGTAAGCACAGACGACACCATCATAAGCATGAGCATCCCACTTATGCGTCTGCTCATGCAAACTTTGACACACATTAAGGAGCAGGCGTCTGCAGCCGAGGAGGAAGAGGAGGGAGGGAAGCCTTGATGACAGTCAGCCATTGTCTGCTCAGGGAAGTCTCGTGGACGAGGTGGAGGAAGAAGAGGAGGAGGATGATGGGGATGATTATTTTGGGGAGGAAGATGCTTCTCAGGGGGGGAAGAAAAAATGTTGGCGTGGCAAGGTCAGGTGCAGGGTTTGTGCGTGACTGGAGGGATGTTGAATTGCCAGAAAGTGCTCCTCCACCATGCAATCGCAGTGCATCATTGACACCTGGAACATTGACCCACATGTCTGATTATGCCTTGCAGATCCTAAAAAGGGACCCCCGCATTGCCAAAATGAGGAACGATGACGACTACTGGTTGGCCAGCATCCTGGATCCACGCTATAAAGGCAAATTCCAAAACATCATGCCACAGGAGAACCTAGAGCTAATATTGGCTAACAAACAAGCAACTCTGGTAAACCGTTTGTTTGAGGCATTCCCAGCACACAGCGGCGGTGATGTTTTTCCAACACCGTAAGGGGGCAACATGGAAGAGGAGTTCATGGGGCACACAGCCAAAGTGGCGTTGGACACAGGGGTTTCATGAAAATGTTGTGGACTGATTTTTCAAGTACCGCTCACACGACTGTTAATACTGCATCGATCAAAAGTGACAGAAGACAGCAGTTGTCAACTATGGTAACAAACTACTTCTCCCATATCGATGTTCTCCCTCACCGGTCATTCCCCTTTGACTATTGGGCCAGTAAACTTGACACCTGGCCTGAATTGGCACAATATGCCTTACAGGAGCTCGCTTGCCCTGCTGCTAGTATGTTATCTGAACGAGTCTTCAGTGCTGCTGGATCAATCCTGACAGAAAAAAGGACCCGTCTGTCGACCCAAAATGTTGATGATCTAACCTTCATTAAAATGAACCATGCATGGATTTCAAAGGATTTTGTCCCACCCTCCCCTGCTGACACGTAGGTTGCCAGAAAAATGGCTTGCTTTTGTCCTCCTCTTCCGTGGACTTCTCCAATTACTCCATATGCCATTTTTTTCCACCTCCCTAACTGGGCCGCCTCCCCCCACAGGGCCGGGGTCACCACCTGGCGCATGCACCCATGCGAGTGCTGTTGACCTGAACAGGTGGGTGGGCACACTCTTTGGCAACGGCATTGGCACAAGGTCCCTCATAGTAGAATCAAGTGTCTCTGATGGAGGGGGTGCACACCCGCCGTCAGACACACCGGCATACTATGAGGGGCCCTGTGCTAGTACCGCCACCCACGAGTTGGCCCCCCCGCTTGCTCAAGGCACCAGCACTTGCAATACTTACCTCTCCCTGCTCCACCAATGTGTAGTCTGGCCTGTTAAATACTTCACTGGTACTGCCAATACAAATTTGGTGAAATGATAGATGATGGTTAAGACGTAGCTATGCCCTCTCCTGCTGGGCTCTATCTTCAGATGATCAATGGATTCCATTTGTTATGGACATCGACTCACAATGAGATGCAGTGGTGGTTTATTATCAGCTTTCACGGTTTTCCGACTCACAGACGTGTGACATTCCTGCCCACATTTTTAAATGTGTCCTCTCATGCCAATCCAATAGAATCGCCTACGGCCTGTGGCTTGTGTCTTTTGCACTCCAGAGTTACCTGACAGATCATGATAGGCAGGGAGGACAATGTCTACATCTGTCCCTGTGATCACAATTTGATGGAGATGATTAACGGCGATGGGTTCCACGGTACTGCGATACAGCAAACCTTTCTTCACAAGAACTGTTTTCGCTGTCTCCACAGACAAAGTAATTGAGGATCAGCATCGCCTTTGAGAATTCTCCCGGAAGTTTTTACCATGATGAGTAAATCTAAAATTTCGGCAATCAGTCGACTTTCCTTCTGTACTTGTATCCATCTCGTTTCCTCTTGCGGAGAGTCTGGACTGTCTTACTGAGACTGAAATATATATGAAGATTGAAAAATACCCCAACAGTGTATACTGGTGTACGCTTCGAATACATAACCCTTTTCTACTTTTTAGATTCTTGTCTAATCCATACTGAGGCTGTGAGTGTCTTTGTCGGACTCCGGAAATATACACGCAGATGTTTAATGTTTAAACTATGCTATATATACCTGCTATCCAGTCATACTGTACCCTTTCTCAACTTTCTACAATCATGTCGAATCCATACTGGGCCTGAGAACGTCCGAGTCTGCCTCCTGATTAGAGATGAGCGGTGTTTGAGTCGACCTGTTCGCCAAGTTAAAATTCAAGCTGTTTTGGGCGGTGTTCGAGCCGTTCGTCGAACTCGAACACTTTGCTTAAAATTCGGCTGTTCGAGGTTCCGTTCGAGAACGGTTCATTCACCAAAAGTGTAACTTCATTTTCACATTAATAATGGTTTTCAATGTTAAGAGACTATTTCATGTCATAGTAGCAGTGTGTGGTAGCAAGAGGTGTAGTACACCTGTCAAGGAGCTACACCGTGAGTGTTTTTAATTATTTTTTACCGCATCTTGTCCAGAAAATCCTTTTGGGCCTTGTAGCACTGTCTGCTACTCAGCAGAGAAGCCCACCAGTGAACCAAGCTATGCCACCTGTTTATGTAAGAACTGTGTGCTACTCAGCATAGGAGCCCAGCTGTTAAGCAAGCTACAGCACCTGTGGTTTGGACACTTAATTTTTTCATTTTTTCTGGAATGCCGGTTAGGCCTAATTCCCGCAATTCCGGTTGACCTGCACTTACTGGGAAATCCTCGTTCATGGGGAAGAATTGTAATCCCACATCCCCATCAGTAACAGGGTTCAGCGGGTTATCTGCACCTGTAAGCGACACACGCTGGACCTTTCAGTGTAGCGCGCATGCAGCCCCGGACATGTAAGGGCATGACAGACCTGTTATTGATCGATCCTGCGTGCCAGAGCCTCGCGTATCCCTCTAGTAAGCTTGACGCCTACCGCGGGGGCATACCGGAGTCTCGTTCGTTAACGGAATTAAGCTGACAAATCGCTAGCACAACTAAAAACGGACATCCACCACCACCCACAGAATCAACAATGCTTGCAATCTGTCAATCTTTTCTGTAGCTGGCATGGTTGAGGTCTCCCGGGTGGAGTCGAATTAAGCCGCAGGCTCCACTCCTGGTGGTGCCCTTCTGGACATTCCTTTAAGGTTCAGCTTTGCAACCATACTGCCCCCGGAAACCAAACACTTTGCCTTCATGGACGCTGTTCGGAGGTTCGTGGGAATAACGTCGCCCGATCAGCAGTTGGCCTAATTTATGGTGGGAAGTCCGACGGTATATGATCGTCTTCAATTTCAGATTTTTACTGTTTTTTGGTATTTTACATTTTTATTCCAGCCTTTCTTAACTTCATAAGGGCATGACATGCCTATATCTGTGTCTCCTCCTCCTCCTTTTACTCCTCCACCTCTTTTCTATATGTAGTTGCCCTTTTCTATATGTTATTTGTGTCTTCTTTGCATTTTGTCTGCTTTGGGACACCTTTTAAGGTGTTTTGTTATTGTTTTCTATGTGTTTGTATGTGTTTGTGTTTGCCTGCGATTTTTTTCAATGGTGTTCGACGTTGTTCGTCGAACGTTCGACAACATTCGACGAACTTGCCTCGCGTTCGACGAACCAAAACGAACTGGAACACTAGCGGGGTGGCTCAACACTACTCCTGAATATATAGACGTACATTTTTAATGGTTAAACTATGCTATATATACGTGGCATCTGGTGATACTGTACCCTTTCTGCCAGGAAGTCCTCCTCCACCCACCACTCTACGTGTATCATTGACACCTGAAACATTGTCCCACATGTGTGATTATTTCTTGAGGATCTTCTTGTTATATTGCGGTGTGATCCATCCTGAGCGTGTGACAGTCTGTGGGTTACTCCTGCAATTTAGATGTACATTTAAAAAATACCCCAACACTAGTGCATACAGCTCTACGCTTGTGATACATTACCCATTTACTGCTTTTTATATTCTGGTCTAATCCAAACTGACCAAGTGAGTTATTTTCTGACTGTGGAAATAAATACTGAGATTGACAACAATGACCCCTACACTGTGACAGCTGTACTCGTCAGATCCATTACCGTTTTACAGCTTTTTATATTGTGTTGTAATTCATACTGAGCCTGAGAGCGTCTGTGTCTGCCTCCTGAAATATCTACGGAGATTTAGAATGTTTAAACTGTACTATATATACCTGCTATCTGATGATACTGTACACTTTTTCTACTTTTTATATTCTTGTCTAATCCATACTGAGCCTGTGAGCGTCTCTGTGTGACTGATGGTATATATAGGGAGATTTACAATCATCCTTTGACTGTATAGAGCTGTACGCTTCTGATACAATACCATATATCTGATGTTATTTTGGGTTCATGTTCTGCAACATTTTGAAGTTTGGTGGAAGAGGCCGCGGACGTGGGCGTGGGGGGGCCAGCTGGTGCTGATGGTGGTGGTGCATCTGCTGGTAGTGGCAAAAGCACAATACCAGCTAAGGCAGGAGGTGGTGAGCCTGCATCATGGTCTGGCTCCGGAAGGCCTGGTAGGCTACCTTTTCTGGGAGTAGGTTAACCACTTTTAAAGCCGGAGCATCAGGAACTGGTTTTGGCTTACATTGCTGAAACAGACTCCAGCAAATATGCCCTCCTCTTCTAAAGTTTCAAAAAATGCAAGCACTGAGTCGTCAAGTGCTGGCTCCTGGTCAGGAAGAACCCCTTTCCTTGTGTCCTTCACCCCCACCAAAAGTGAATGATGCAGCAGGCCACACTTCACATTAGTCCATGTAGCTCTTTCTGTCATACCATGCCTGGTTATCAAGTCAAATCGTGAATTCCCCAGTCCAATATGAATCTGACATGGAGTGTGGGTGGCCAGCTAGGGCAGTGGGGTTAATCGGTAGCGGGCCGGTGTCTCAGAGGGATGTGTCACGTTGGTGGTGATGACCCATTCCGTGGCCCTGGGCGTCCATGCAAAGGGGTGAATAACGTTTATAGGTGAATGATACGTGACGCCACCTGTGGTTTCTGATCAGATTGACCCGCGCTGCAGTGTCGCTTCTCTGGGGCAGATGTTGTGGTGCAGCTAAGATGTAGAAGCCCTGCACAGATGAAAGAGGGCAGATGAAAGAATTGGTAGATGGTGTGCAGTGCAGGATGTAGCAGAGCCGTGCGCCAGGCGCAGGAGAAAGATGACAGACACAGTCGTGCAGTTCCTTTACCTGTACTTGGTAAGTGCCGTCCAGGACCCAGAGTACAGATGGAGAAGGAGTTGGTCAGCCTGGAAGCAAATTTGGAATTCTCTCTCTGCAAATAGGTAGTGTGGCCTCCGTTCTAGCGCTTATCTGAAGTACTCGCAGTACTGAGTTCACTGAAGACTCCCTGTTGACTCTCTTTTGGAACTTTCTCGTATGGCAGGCAGCCATAGCCTTTTCCTTCTGGCTCACACACGTCGCTGCTGGGGCCTCCGAGCCTTAGTTGGGAACAGAGCATTTACAGCTGCTACTTCCTCCAGTTTCTGCTGCAGGACCGTCAGTGTCCCTACAAACTCGGAGACCGGAATCCGGACCATGCGCTCCAGCTAGGAGTGAGCCTTAACTGTGCTCATCCTCCAGCTCCCCTTCTCACATCCACACACTTCCCCTTCCCTTCACAGACTGCCCTAACTTACCTCCTCCCAACCACAGAGATCAGCTCCTCAGCAGTCAGGTTCAGAGGTCTCCCTGCTGGCCTGGAGTGGGAACTGTGTTGTGTGTTGGTTTAACTGCTAGAGTGATCCTTCATTGCTCCCAAGCATGACATCACACTCCCTAGGAGGAAGGTAATGCCACTGTGGCGACCGTACTCCTGGGGGCGACACAAGTGCACTGATGCCCAGCCACTGCTAGATGATTCTGCTGGTACATTGACCCACACCACTACATTCCCCTTGCACTCTACACAGCCAGAATCTGACCCTGATGAAACTCAGGTTCCCCTTCTCGCATACTATACCACCTTACACGGTGACAAAGAGGAAGGTGCAGATGAAAGTGCAGGTTCCTTGAGCAGGTGGGGGGGCATACTCATGGGCGACGGCACTGGCACAGGGCCCCTCATAGTACGCAAAAGTGTCTCTGCCGGTGGGAGGGGGAGGGCCCCCCCACCCGCCATCAGACACACCGCCGTACTATGAGGGGCCCTGTGCCAGTGCCGTCGCCAAGGAGTGGGCCCCCCCTGCTTGCTCAGGATCACAGCACTTGCAAAGTTGAAATACTTACCTCTCCCTGCTCCACCGCCATGACGTCTTCCGTGTTTCCTGACAGTGACATTCTGGTCAGAGAGCGTGATGACATCATGTCTGTACGCCCTCTGTCTTAAAACAGTCCAAGTGCAGTGAGATGGAAGATGGGGACGACGAGGAGTCCAGACTAGTACAAGGATTCCCTAGCGAGGAGACTTATTTAATTGTTTTCAATGTTGGGACAGCTATTTTTGGGGAGCACTATACTCTGGAGAATGATATGAGGCCCACCATACACTGGAGCATTCCAAAGGTGGACATCAGACACTGGAGCAGCATTTACAGGGCCCATTATGCACTGGAGCATTAGAAATGGGGCCCATTATATATGGAGCATTATTTGGGCCCATAACACAGTGGAGCTTCATTCATGGGGACCAATATATACTGTAGCATTATGTGGAGCTCATCATATACTGTTTCAAACAATATATGGGACCAACGATTCTGTATGGAGAAATATATGGGCCTCATTACTCTGTATAGCGCACTATGCGGTGGCCATAATACTGTATGGAGTAATATACTGTCCGTTTTTGGAGCTATTGGAGAATTTAAAATGGATATCAGTCATGAGATGTATGAAGTGAAGTATTTTTCATTGTACTATACCGCTATTTCTCTGCCGTATCAGAGGATCATGAATTGTGGCATGTGTTAAAAGAGCCCAGTGACACTCTTTGGCCCAGGGCCCACGAAAATCTGGAGCCAGCCCTACCCCCCCACAACTTTAGCCAAATAGCCCCCAGTTTTCAATGCCTAACTATTATTATAAAGTAATTTAAGGTTGACAAGCTTAAGTAATAAGAATAGATATTTTTCGCATTAAAATGGGCACTGTAGGTGTGTTTCCTGTCCTCCACTCCCTGCCGACCTTGGTTCCCCATTGACTTGCATTGGGTTTCGTGTTTCAGTCAGCCTTCGACTTTTCACAATAATTGGCTGATTTCGTTCGACCCGGGTTTCATGAAACCCAACTCGACCCGAAAAAAGGCAAGGTCGCTCATCTCTAATTGCCAGTTATCGCAAACTGGCAATGACCAGTTATTAGGTTTGGGGGGCAATCACTCTTTCACACAGGGCCCTGTAGGTTTGGACTTCTTTTTCCTTTAGTAATAAAGAACTTCATTTAAAAACTGCATTTTGTGTTTACTTGTGTTTATCTTTGTCTAATATTTAAATTTGTTTGGTGATCTGAAATATTTCAGTGTGACAAACATGCAAAAGAATAGTAAATCAGGAAGGGGGCAAACACTTTTTCACAAAACTATATGTTGGTGGTATACACTTCAGATCGCCAAATCCAGCTTAGAACTTTGCCATACATTTACCGTGGCTGATTGAAATCTTCATTTTGAAGTCAACAGTATCCTAAGATAAGATAAGATAATCCTTTAATCGTCCCACCATGGGGAAATTCAGAGCATTACAGCAGCAAGGCAGGAACAAGTACAGATACAGATGCATAAAGGCATTACATTGACAGTAGGTAGGTACATATACGAAAAAAAAAAAAAAAATGTAACCGGACTGTCACAACTTTGGATCTATCAGTTCTCTGTTTGGGTCGTTCTCCGTTTTGGACAGTGCTGGTTATACAGCCTAACTGCAGCAGGAAGGAAGGACGTTCGATAGCGCTCCCTCTCACATTTAGGATGAAGTAGCCGGTCACTGACAGTACTGCACATCTTTGTCACGGTCTCATGCATGGGATGGGAATCATTCTGCACCATGTAGCTCACCTTGGCCAGTATCCTCCTGTCGCCTACTTCCTGAACTGGGTCAAGGGGGCATCCCAGGACAGAGCTGGCCCTTCTAATCAGTTTGTCCAGCCTATTCCTGTCCCTGGTTGATATGCCACTACCCCAGCACGCCACACCAAAGAAGATGACTGATGCCATCCTCTTATGTAGAACTAGTCTGGAGTGTAGTAGAAATTTCTCTGACCTTATTAATAAGCTGTACTAGCTAGGCAATGGTGATCATTTTCAATCGCTTTATTTTCATATGTCAATGTAAATATCAACTCAGCTGGAGCAAGCTTTGCATGTCTCGTCACATTTATGTGCATGGAAGTCAAATCTATGTGGTCTATGAGCTAGCATACTTTTAAAGGGAACCAGAAAGCAGGTACATGCTGCGTGATCCACAAGCAGTATGTATCAAACATAGGCTGCACAATTCCACCCGTAGGTTTTGTCTGTTAAATGGCCAGTGTGAACATGCTCTTATATGTTGCATATATACCAACTTATGCTTCAGCTCATTTCTCTTGTTTTTCTGTAGTTTTTTTCAGCGCAGAGTCTCCTCTGCTGCTCCCACTGACATCCTGATGACGGAGCGGCAGCCAGTAACTGAGCTCAGCAGCTCTGCCCAAGAGGATGGCAGAAGCCACCCACAGCTGCTGAGCTCACTGATTGCCTGCAGGGCTGCAAATGTGATCTAGGAACCGAAAAGGAACTGGCACGACAACATTAATGTATGGAGATACTGTTCCATGCATCCAAGAAAAGTTTTGAAAGATCAAGAGTAGAATGATGCACAAAGGCACTATAATATCCCTAATATCTCATATAATGTAGTAAATACCAAAAAGGTTTATAGAAAATTCATTTTTATTAATACCAAAAACACATGTTAAAAACAATAACAGAGGAATGAAAATTGCCTCCTAATAACCAATACACAATGACCTTGTCAAAATACATAGAAAAAAGGGTGAACAAAAACTAAGAAAAGAGGACATGCAAATTGCCCAGAGCCATAGTACTACCTGTGTAGCACAAGAAGTCTCCTAGTGGATCAAAATGCCCTATCGGCTGAATAGTCCTGTGGTCACGGTGTGGGAAGGAGGGAGAACAAAGGGCAATGGTTGCCCAATGTGTGTCACCAGGGGAGACTGGCTTCCTCAGGGGTGTATCTTGTTGTTTTTTCTGATTTTAATGTTTTAATGCTTGCAGTTTTGTATGTACTAATAAAATGTTGTGATTTTTCTACTGTGATTCCTGTAGGAATTTGCATGTCTTCTTTTCTTAGCTTTGTTCATTCTCTACCTCAGACATGTTGCAGATGATCCTTACGTTATCGGTAGTGCCTTCCATTTCTGTTTGTTGCAGTTAAAAGGGTTTTACAAAATCAGAAAATCCCTTTAAGTCTCCCCTAGACGTTAGATAGCAGTTGAATAACTACCTCTCCAACTTCCCCATACACAGGAACACTTCATTTAGCTTCTCTGGCAGTACTAGAGGTTCGGCAATTGAAATTCAGCAGTCTGGATCATATATGTGGGGAGAACCAGAAGCCCCCTATAAATTTGACTTTTAGCAGATCCTGTCGATATCTATCATCGGTGGGTCCAGCTGGCTTTAGTGTAAGTTTATGGTGGCCTTTACCGGGGTTGTCCTCAACTCCCGTTGGGCTGTTTCTGTTCATATGTCAAATTTAGTTAGTCAGTTTTAGTTGCAGTCTCCAAAACTAGTACAAACAAGAGGGTTAATAAACTAATAGGCAACCCTTCTAGCAAAAAATTAACAAATACCACTCACTTAGACATTGCTGTCCATTGGTGGAGAGGGGGAAGGTAAACTGATGTGTAATACATGAGGAATTCCCAGAGCAAACATTTGTTATCTAGACCTCTGAACCTGACTGCAGTCCTGCTTTTTACTGTATCTCCAGAGAGGCTCAATTTCCTTTGCAATTACCTCATCCCCCAACTGAGATTTCTCTGTAGCCACACAAGCTTTATTCTTTTACCTGTGCACAAAAAAGTCCACGGTTTCACCATGCCTAAACACACACCGCTCTTACACTAGATTGAAACACATTACTTATTCATGCATTTTTATGTACGTTTTGACGTAAGAATCTAGGATCCCCCTTGAAATGAATGGGTAAAATCTTTATTTCCTCAACAGAACATTAATTATAGGGAATCTGTCACCCTCTGGATGATTTTGAGCTATTACTATGGGCATGCAGGTAATAGAATGGTTAGACCAGTCTTACCAGTATGCCTCATAGCTGCGGTCTAGGTCTTGAGAAATGCGGTTATAGTGTCTTATGTTAAAGATTTCTTCAAGGTCTCGGGGCGTGCGGTGCCTGGAGGAAATCCTTGCCTCCTGTCTTCAATATATTGGCACCCCCCTCCCATTAGCGTCACATTGACCTGTAACGTGCGGTTGCGGCGCTGCAATCTCGCGGATGCTCTGTCCACTCACGCGGTTATGTGAAACTTATCTGTCCTTCTATGAGCAGAGTCATCATCGATCTTCTATGCAGGCGCCAGCGAGTCACTGCGCAATAGCAGAAAATTTGCACCAAATACTCAATGATTGAACCCAGCCTTAGCACACACTGGACAGATGGTACACCTACAAACAGACAAGAGGGATACAGTTACTGCAGAAACTAAATCGGAAAAACACTAGTGGGCATATAACTAAAACCACTGCTCATGAAGAAGACTAAACCACACAGAATCATCCCAAACCCAGTTATAGTTCATCCAGAAAACGTGGGTGATTTTTATCTCATTTTCATCCTATTCATCCGTGCGCCATGCGCGTCCTTTTTTTTATTTCCGTGTTACACCAGTGTGCAATCCGCTTTCATACATCTTAGGATAAAAGGAACTTTACTTCCAGAAATTGATACCTTCCAAAACTGAAGGTCACACAGTGAAAAAAAATAGAAAGGTCCTTCTTCCAGTGAATGGTGAATCATTCTTGGTTACATCCATAGATTTTAGAATTAGCAATGAAATCTGAAGCCAGTATTGGCTAATGACCTAAGATGAGATCATGTCTGTGAGGGGTTAATTTTGGCATTTTAGTTCCAATTATCTCTGTTTCCAGAATCCACTGAGAGAGTGAAAAGCTCAGGTCTGAGATCAGCAAAGAGATGAACCGCGGCCACCATCCCCCTCCGCATTATAGATGAATTACCCAAATGTTAGGCCTATTGAGCATTGCATGTGAGGCGAGATTATAAAATGCTGAATGAAACCAGTATTACATTGTTAGAATTGAACGCAAATCATTTATTTCTTGTTTCTATAAAAGTGAAATTGTTTGCAGAGTTTCTGTGTGTTGCGCAGTGACGTGTCAGCCATTCATTTTGGCTGAGCATCGGGTAGTTGTAGTCTATAGCTGGTATGACACATTTTGCACAAACATGTTAGACTAAACACGGGAACGGAACCATTAAATTGTTTTTAAGAAGGACTCGTGAAAGTTAAACACACACTATACAGATGGTACACGGAGGATTTTGTAAAAAACAGATTTCATTTTTTATTGTTCCTTTTTTTTATGCAGAATAAAAGTAAAACCACAAAGCTGAAGAATATAGCGGCTACTTGCAACTACGGAAGATTTTATTGGGATACTGCAGGGAAATAATTAAAATATCCAACTAGCAACTACCTGAATTTAGTTATTTTTAATGACTTCTTTTACCAATCCATGCAGTCATAAATAAGCACAGAAGAGCAGCCACCAAACCGCATGGGCGAAAACAATCAATTTGATAAGTGCAGAGACATATTAATGGGATCATGCCCAAAGGCAGTGGTCCCCAACCTTTCTGACCTTGAGAGCCACATTCAGCTTAGAGAGAGGGTCACGAGCCACATTCATCTCTATTCATCATTCATCATTAACCCTCAGACACTTTCAGACTCCCTACACTCATCACTGTCCCCAATCTCCTCTTTTTCCTGTCCTGATCTGGCTGTTTATCACTACAACAACACTCTTAAGGTCCTTTTACATTTAGCGATGCACCAGCGATCCAACCAGCGATATGACCCGGTCAGGATCGCTGGTGCATCACTAAATGATCGCTAGTGAGCTTCCACACAGGAAGATCTCACAGCGATGCAGCAGCGACGCAGCGGACGATACTTACCTTTCACACACAGCGATCCAGACGTCCTCCCGCCCGCATCCAGCGTCGCTTGTTTCACACAGCAGGAAGCCCAGCAGGAAGCAGACGACGAGAAATGGAGCCGCGCGATGAGCGACAGACAGCGGGGGAGCCGGTCGGAGGCAAGTATCACACATAGCGATATCGCTAGCAATATCGCTATAACGTCACAAAATCAGTGACGTTTTAGCGATATTGCTAGCGATATCGCTATGTGTAAAACCCCCTTTAGAAGCACCCTTGACCAAGTAGCGCCCCTCACCCTCAGAATCTCCAAACACCAAGTAAAACAGCCATGACTCACATCGTAAACTCTACTTCTCCAGCGATGCTCTAGGAGTGCTGAATGTCTATGGAGAAAAACCCGCACACAAGAAGACTTCATCTACTTCAAATTTATGTTAAGAACCTATAACGCTGCCCTTCACTTCGCCAAACAGACCAACTTCACCATCCTGATCTCCTCACTAGCCAACAAACCCAAGAAACTTTTTGACACCTTTCACTCCCTCCTCAGGCCGAAAGCACAAGCCCCTATCACAGACATTTGTGCTGGTGACCTGGCCTCCCACTTTACAGAAAAAAATAGATAATATCTGGAAATCTGCTCCCAACCACCAAGTGCTGTTACTCCCATCCCTTCCTGCATTTCCCCTGGCTCACTTTCCACATTTGATCCCATCACAGAAGAAGAAGTCTCCAGACTCCTCTCTTCCTCTCGTCCATTCACATGCACTACCGACCCCATTCCCTCACATCTCCTCCAGTATCTCTCTCCAGTTGTCACAACTCACCTAACTGCAATCTTTAATCTCTCCCTCTCCTCGGGCATTTTCCCATCCTCCTTCAAACACACCATCGTTACTCCATTACTAAAAAAAACCCGCTCTCGACCAATCCTGCACAAACAACTACAGACCAGTCTCCAATCTCCCCTACATCTCTAAACTTTTGGAGCGCCTAGTTTACTCCCGCCTTACCCGTTACCTCTCCACTCACTCCCTTCTAGACCCTTCACAGTCCGGCTTCCACCCCCTACATTCGACTGAAACTGCACTCACCAAAGTGACCAATGACCTTCTGACAGCAAAACATAACGGTGACCACTCTCTGATCATTCTTCTCGAACTATCTGCAGCTTTCGACACTGTTGACCACCATCTCCTATTCTCTAGGCTCCAGTCACTAGGCATTAAGGACACTGCTCGTTCCTGGTTTTCTTCCTATCTTTCTTTTCCAAAGTTTTATTCTTTTTCAAAACAAAACAAGACAATAACATCGAGTCATTAATTGACGCAACAGACGTTAGATCATACAAAATCAAGTGCAAGCGCAAACATAGCGATCGAAGTAATGGATAAAGTACAATAAACGGTATGTCACAAATCAAGTTGAGGGACCACTTTGTTAAATAAAAATCCTACCAAACTCATACTAACGGGGGAGGGAAGACATGGTCCCATACAGACCATTTCTTGATCTTCCTACCTTTCTGACCTCTCCTTCAGTGTTTTGTTCTATGGCTCCATGTCATCTCCTCTTCCTCTCGCTGTTGGGGTACCTCAGGCTCAGTCCTTGGCCCCCTTCTCTTCTCTCTCTACACAGCCCCAATTGGACAGACCATCAGCAGATTTGGCTTTCAGTACCATCTTTATGCTGATGACACACAACTATATACGTCATTCCCCCTATAAAAATAAAATAAAAAAATGTATTGTTTTTACATTCTTTGCAGTTATGGCTAGGGTTAGGGTTAGAGCTAGGGTTAGGGTTGGGGTTGGGGCTAGGGAGGGGGCTACGGTTAGGGTTAGTGTTAAAGCTAGGATTAGGGTTGGGGCTAGGGTCAGGGTTGGTGCTAGGGTTGGGGATAAAGATAGGGTTAGGGATGGGGCTATGGTTAGGGTTGGTATTAAAGCTAGGGTTAGGATTGGGATAGGGTTAGGGTTTTGTTGAGATACGGTTGGGGTTACGGTTGTGGTGTTGGGGTTATGCTTGTGTTGGGGTTAGGGTGGTGTTGGGTTTACGGTGGTGTTGGAATTGGGGTTAGGGTTGTGGTTAGGGTTGGAGTTTGAATTGGGGGTTTCCACTGTTTAGGTACATGGGGGTTCTCCAAACGCGACATGGCGCCCGCCATTGATTCCAGCCAATTTGACATTCAAAATGTCAAACAGTGCTCCCTCCCTTCTGAGCCCTGCCATGAGTACAAACAGTGGCTTTCCTCCACACACGGGGTATTGGCGTATTCTGGAGAAATTGCACAACAAAGTTTGGGTCTAAAGAATATTTTTTATGAAAAAAGTAAAATGTTCATTTTTTCCTTCCACATTGCTTTGATTCCCGTGAAGCACCTGATAATAAACTTTTTGAATGTGGTTTGGAGCACCTTGAGGGGTGAAGTTTTTAGAATGGTGTCACTTTGGGATATTTTCTGTCATATTGACCCCCCCAAACTCACTTCAAATATGAGGTGATTCCTAAAAAAATGGTTTTGTAAATTTTGTTGGAAAAATGAGAAATCGCTGGCCAACTTTTAACCCATCATGAAGTCCTAACAAAAAATTATGTTTCCAAAATTGTGCTAATGTAAAGTAGACATGTGGGAAAAGTTATTTATTAACTATTTTGTGCGATATGACTCTCTGATTTAAGGGCACAAAAATAAAAAGTTTGAAAACTGCAAAATATTCAAAATGTTTGCCAAATTTGCGATTGTTTCATAAAGTCATATCGAAGAAATTTTACCACTAACATGATGTACAATATGTCACAAAAAACACTCTCAGAATCAGTGGGATTCGTTGAAATGTTCCCGAGCTATACCCTCATAATAGTGACAGTGTTAAGAATTGTAAAAATTGGCTCGGTCATTAAGGAAAAAATTGCCTCTGTCACTAAGGGGTTAAATATATACAAATCCATTTAAAGGATTTGTCCCCTTCTGGTGATGTGTACTGTAGTCATAGAAAAGTCTCACTTCCATTCCCTCTTTCCTTACTTAGGTACAGACTGATCTTCAACTATGTGACAACCATTGCATCGCCCAATGGTGGAACAAAGAGCAAAAAGTGGATTGACTAGTTAGGCACAGTAAGCACCGCCTGAAGTTCAGCTTTTCTGATAAAGAGCTATACTGTATATACAATTCAGACTAAATTTAATTTCTAGCCTCTAGGGGGCACTTATGAAAAAGGGAACCTGTGAACAAATTTTTGCTACCCCATCTTAGGCCTCTTTCACACATCAGGTTTTCGCCGTCAGACGCGATCAGGCGCTTTTGACAGAAACCGGATCCGGCGAAATGCATTGCCGGATCCGGTTTCCCCCCCATTGACTTGCATTTGCGCCGGATGGCCATGCGTTTCATCCGGTTTTCGCCGGATCCGGCAATGTGTCGCGATCCGGCGTCTGGAAAAAACGGCTACTGTAACGTTTTTTGTCTCCGGCGTAAAAGCCGGACACGCCGGATCCGGCGCGTCCGGCTTTTTCACACAATGAAAGTCTATGAGCGCCGCAATGCGCCGGATCCGGTTTTTTTGGTCTGAGCATGCTCAGTAGCTCTGCCCACAAGACATATATAAAAGCAAGACAGTGGGACCCACAGCCACACCCAACATGCCACCCAAGAAAGCAACCAAGCGCAGCAGGAGAAGGCAGGAGACCACTGCAGCACCATCAGCACCACCACCACCCCAAATGGAGCAGCAAATGGAACATGCTGAGGAGGGGAGGCCAGCAGCAGATGAGAGACGGTAATTATCAAATCCCCCATTCCTCCAAACTAGGGCTATTGAATATCAAGATATTCATTGGCCCTTTGTTTCTCTTTATTCAACAGCCGCCCAATAGATGCAGCAGCAGCAGCAGCAGCAGCAATGGCAGCAGCTGGAACACCACCCACAGGCATGGAGTGTGGCCACCAGGAAGACAGCACATCATCTTCTGGGAGCCCTCCCTCGCATCGTCAGCGTTTGACGGTAAGTTTTTATTTCCAAAATCCATCATCTCTGTAATATATGTCTATTCATTGCCTTTTATTTCAAAACAGGATTCACAAGATGAAGAGGAGCTCCCAGAAGAAGAAGGAAGGGGTGGACAGACACTTGGAGTGGGCTCACAATTGGTAAGTTTTTTGCATCAAACGCAGAAACACAACATCACACTACACACAACACATAGAAAACAATGTTCTGCAGACCACACACAGCAAACAAATGCCTACATCCAAAGACATAACATTTTTTGTTTTCTTCTCTAGTCTTCCCAATCTGGTGCTCGGCCAAGAGGTCCTCGCAGTGCCTCCCAGGGTCGTCAGCGACAGCAACGCGGCGGTCACCAGCGTGTAAGTATAAATATTTTTGCTTTGTTTTTTTGCACTTTTTATTTCATTTCTTTTGTGGAGGCTAATTATGTTATTTTTGTCTTTTTCTTTAACAGCCTTCACAGCGTGCTCCCGACTCTGACGGTGAGGATGGAGGACTCGATGTGGACCACCTCATCGATCTCGTCAGAGAAAGGGAGCCGCTCTGGAATATGGCTGACCGCCGCCACGCTGACCTTATCGTTACCCGACGACTCTGGGAGGAAATCTGTTCGCTCCTTGTGGGCCGCTGGGAGGACCTCGATGTTCGGGCCCAGATTAAAGAGCGTAAGTATATACAGTACCGGTTGCTTGATGTAAACCAGTGTTTCCCGAACTCCAGTCCTCGTGGTCCCCACGGATCATGTGTTCAGGATTTCTATTTACTATGGAAATCCTGAAAACATGACCCCTGGGGACCATGAGGACTGGAGTTTGGGAAACACTGATGTTGTATACTAACCACTTTGTCCTTTCTCGTTTCAGGGAACAGAATTGTGAATCGGTGGCGGTCTGTGAGGGATCGTTTCAAGAAGGAGTTCAATAAAGAGATGCGGGCCCCGAGTGGATCTGGAGGACGCAGGAGCAAGTACAAGTACGCAGAAGCCCTGTCGTTCCTCCGGGAAACAATGGTCACTAGAAGGTAAATATTACACACCACATGTGAAAAAAAATGTTAGATGTAAATTTTTTTTTTCAGCCAGGGCCATACCATGTCAGTATTTTAATTGTTTTTTTTTCTCTTTATTCCACAGCACGGTGAGCAGCACTCGGGAGCCTGCACGATTGGACCCTTCTGAGGCGATCCCTGAGGAGACCGGCACCGAGGGACACTTCGACCGCCCCGGTACATCTGCACCTTCCCAGCCTTCCCACACATTCGACCCATCTGTCCCATCCACCAGCACAGGAGCATCGTGGCCGCCTACATTACATGAAGCTGCTGGTGAGGAGATCGCTTTCCCTTTACCCCACCCTTCTGCCCCTGCCACCTCTAGTACACCTGCGGGTACTGGGCGGCAGCGGCAGAGGGGTCAGGAAAAGACTTATGCGCCAGAGTTCTTGCATCTGAATGCATCTTTCCAGAACTGTCTAAAAGTCTTGTCAGAGCAAATCTCCGCAGGCTATCAGCGGATCAACTCCAGCATTCTGGAGGTGAAGACACTTCTGCAAACCATGCATTCAGAAGCAAGATCTTCGCCAAACCACACCTTTTTCAGGTCTGTTGTGGAGTGCATGGAAACGCTCTCTCCTGCCCAGCAGATGCATGTAATGCATTCATGCCACGCTGCTCTCCAGCAAGTTACCTCCCAACCTCCTCCTCCCACCACAGTAGTTCCTCCACCTGCACCCCCTCCAGCCACTTTCCATCCTCCCCCTCCTATTACATCTACACCCCCTCCAGCCACTTTCCATCCTCCCCCTCCTATTACATCTACACCCCCTCCAGCCACTTTCCATCCTCCCCCTCCTATTACATACCATCCACCTCCCCAGCAACCTCCCCAGCACCAGCAACCTCCCCAGCACCAGCAACCTCCCCAGCACCAGCAACCTCCCCAGTACCAGCAACCTCCCCAGTACCAGCAACCTCCCCAGTACCAGCAACCTCCTCAGTACCTGCAAACTCCCCAGTACCAGCAACCTCCCCAGTACCAGACATCTCCCCACTTCCAGCAACCTGCCCCGTACCAGACATCTCCCCACTTCCAGCAACCTGCCCCGTACCAGACATCTCCCCACTTCCAGCAACCTGCCCCGTACCAAACTCCTTCCCCATACAACTTGCCATCAACATCATCTGCTCCTACAGTCCCTGCCCAACCCTCCACTCCACCACCCACCACCTCTTCTGCTTCCCACATGTCCACCCATTCTGTAGTTTTTTCCACACCTTCACCTCTAACTGTTCCTTCCCCACCAAGATCCCAGTCCTCTCTCCACACTCCCAGTGTCGAAGTGTCCCGCAGCCCCTCCAGCAGTATTTCCACCACACACTACACAGATTTATAATGTGTGTATTTAAATAAAAATGACCAGTTTTATGGTTTCAAAGCTTTATTAAACAAGTTTATTAAAATTTTAAAAAAGTTTACTAAAAAAACCATTTTTCAATAAAAGTTAAATTATTTTACACTGGTTGTCTGTCATTTCTTTCTGCGGCGAAAAAGGTTAAATACAGGGTATTTAAAAGGTGAAATGGTATTCAAAACTAGGTATATAACTGTGGGTAAATTTTAGCTTTTTGCCACAGTTGTGTTCCTGGTTGTGTTTGAAGCAAAGTATTTCACCTAAAAAGTTGTGTTTATTGTTGGTGATTTCCTAACAATGTACACAACTTTTGTTAAAAGGTGAAATACTTTGCATAAAACACAACCAGGTACACACCTGTGGCCTAAAGCTAAAAATAGTAAGACCATGACAAGATAGCCAACTTTGGTTGGCAAAGGTATATACTGTTGGTCCAGAAGGTACACAAGTTTGGTTAGGGCACAAATCTTTCACACTCTGTCATCCTGCCAGTGTACTCTGCCTTGAGGTGACATAAAGTATATTGCAAAATTGTCCCTCATTACTGAAACCGTCACAGAACTTCTAGTGGTAATGTCATGGTAATCTTGCAAGGTGGTTTCTTCAGAGGTGTCCTCAATGGAAATGGGTTCCTTGCAGATAACAAAATTGTGGAGTACCACGCACGCTTTGATCACCTCGTCCACAATTTCTGTCTTGAGGTTGATCGCAGTCAATAGGACACGCCATTTGGCTGTCAGAATACCAAAGGTACATTCAACCATTCTTCTTGCTCTTGTGAGGCGGTAATTAAAAATGCGTTTTGGTCTTGTCAATCCTCTGCTAGAGTACGGTTTCAAAAGGTGTTCTGACAGCTGGAAGGCTTCATCCCCTACACAGACAAATGGCATAGGTGGACCAGATGTTTGCGGCAGCGGTCTAGGTGGTGGGAACTGGAAGGTGTTTCCATACAGTTTACGCCCCATGGCAGACAGTTTGAAAACTTGAGAGTCATTGGAGCGGCCATAGGCCCCAATATCAACCGCAATAAATTTGTATTCCGCGTCAGCGATGGCCATGAGGACAATTGAAAAATATTTCTTGTAATTGAAATATTCCGATCCCGATCCAGCTGGCTTTACAATGCGGATATGTTTCCCGTCCACAGCGCCCAAGCAGTTGGGAAACTGACATATCTGTTGAAACTTGTCAGCAATTTCAATCCACCTCTCTGTTGTGGGCTCTGGTAAAAACTCTTCAGCTAAGGAGTCCCACAGTGCACGGCATGTGTACTTCACAATTCCAGATATGGTGGAAATCCCGAGTCTGTACTGGAAATGCAGTGACGAAAGGGATTCTCCAGTTGCAAGAAATCTGTGGGGAATTAAAAAACAATAAATTAGTTTTAAATCACAGCATCACATACCAAAACTGAGCTATAACACTTGGAGATACAAACTACCACCAACAAGATTGCAGTGAAAGTGTGCTCTGATGCGAGCATATCCAATAAATGTGGCTTACCTTAAAGTCACCATCAGACGCTCTGCGGGTGAAACAGAGAAGCTGCAATAGGTGTCCGCTTTTCTTATGAGGTGTGCAATGCGCTCCACCAAGTAATCAAAATTCTCCATTTTCATCCTAACATATCCAAAAAATGTATCCGGGTTTCGTCGAAGGTCCATGCAGAGTGTAGAATAGACCCCACGCGTCATTCTCTTGGCTGTGATGGGGTGGATCCACAAACGTCGTCTACGATGCCTGATGCGCTGCTGTCTCGCTCTCTCCTTCTCCAGAACAATCACCCTCAAACGATTCGCCTCCGCTATAAAATCCGCCAAATTCTTCAAAATATTTCCAATGACAACATCCATCTTCGCCAATAACTTGCTCTTCTCTCCAACCTGCACTTTCTCCTCTACAACCTGTCAAAGAAGGGCTGTAGGAACATGCTATATATAGTTTTCCAGTAGCCAATCCCGTTCGGAAGGCCACAAGGGTCAATTTTAAAAACCGGATCCGGCGTAATCCGTCGAAAAACGGATGAACCGGATGAGACGGATCCGGTTTTGTCTGTCAAGAAAAAGACGGATCCGGCAGAAAACCGGATCCGTCACATCCGGTTTTACGAAACATTTGCCGGATCCGGCGTTCCGGCACGACGCCGGATCGCGCCTGACGCCGAAAACCTGATGTGTGAAAGTAGCCTTAGAGCAGCATTATGTAGGATCAGAGGCCCTGATTCCAGTGAGGTGTCACATAAGAGGCTGCTTGCTGCAGTTTTGAAAAAAAAAATCACTGTGGATATACCAGTTCTCTGAATGCTGATCTTTATATACCCCGCCCACGCCACTGATTGGTAGCTTTTCTATATAAATAGAAAGCTACCAATCAGTGGTGTGGGTGGGGTTATACAGAGCTCATACATTTAGGACTACCTGGCAGCAGGTTTACTAGTCATCCAGGGATAATATTCTGCTGATAAAACTGATTTTATCGACAGTACAGCAGACAAGTAAGTGACACACTGCTGGAATCAGGGTCTCTTAGGTAGTATTAGGATTAGGTAGTAAAAACCTGGTGACAGATTTCCTAATGCATACAACTGAGCTCTGGTAACCCGGATGCCGTCATGACGACATCGGGTTACCATGGGAGCGATCGGGACCCCGCGTCATGCCGCGGGGTCTCCGATCCAAAGGTAGAGGGGTTGTCACAGCTGACAGCCCCTCTGCCTGCTCCCGGAATGCTGCGATCATATTTGATCGAAATGTGCCGGGGGTTAAAGTGCCGGGAGCGGTCCGTGACTGACCACTCCTGGCACTTAGTGCCGGGTGTCAGCTGTGAGAATCAGCTGACACCCGGCCGCGATCAGACGTGCTCCCCCGTGAGTGCGGCTGATCGCGTATGACGTACTATTCCGTCCATGGTCATAGGGACCCAGGGCACATAGACGGAATAGTACGTCAAAGGTCAGAAAGGGGTTAAAGAGGACTTTTCACCTAAATTTTCATGTTGACCTGGACACAGAATGTAATTGTGGCAATTCTGACTCCATAACTAGGCTTTGGTTGTAGGACTCTTGAGACACTGTTTCTTGGCTGCTTCTATGTTCCAGCACTCACACGAGGAGATTCATCAGATAGCTTGACTCAACTGCAGAGGCACATATGGAGATTCCAGAAAAAGGTTTATTTTCAAGCTGAATTCTTGTAGTTATGCAGAACTACAGCACGTAAAAAAAAGACTATTCTGACAAAAGCTGTGTATAGAGATGATGCTCGCTCACACATACTGTATATGGCTGACAACACTGGCACAGGAGGAATTGGGAGTGGTTACTGAAATCAGAGCTGGGGGAGACAGACAGGGAGAGAGACAGGACAAACTTCTAAAAGGGACAAACTTTTTTGCTGAGCAATGTAACAACAACAATACAATGACAATACAATACAGTATGATTCCCAAGTCATGCGACATGACGGTAGCTGCAGCGTGGAATAAAAAGTTTTTGTTTATTTTTAATTACACCTCGCCAAGACCTCCGCAAACTGCAGTGTGCTAAAGATATATTACACAGCACAGAAGTGTGGCGCTAGCTTCAGTGGTTATTTAGGTTGCATAATCCGGCTGGCAGGACCGATGGACTTAGATCATGTGACATCAGCACAGGTCATTCTGCACTTCTATGTTGCTGCTTACGATTGGTCAGTGTTTTCAGTTCAACATTAAAGGAAAAGAAATATGATGTCATTAGAATAACTGAAACTTGGTGGGACGATACACATGATTGGAATACAAGGCTAGAAGGATACAACTTATTTGCAAGAAACAGACTTGATAAACGAGGAGGAGGTGTCGCACTGTATGTTAGAAATGCGTATATCTGCACAGAGATTGAAACTTCAGAGACTGGGAGTTCTGTGGAAACTGTTTGAGTAAGAATACAAGGACAGAACAATGGAAAGGACACCATTGTCATTGTAGGCATTTACTACAGGCCGCCTGTGCAAGCTGAAGATATGGATGAACTCTTTATGCATCAAATGGCCAAGTTCTCCAAAAAATATGACATAGTTGTCATGGGAGATTTCAACTATCCAGACATTTGTTGGGAATCTCTCTCAGACAAAACTAACAGGTCAAGGAAATTCTTATCCTCTCTTGCTGACAACTTTATCTTCCAAAAGGTAGGGGAGAAAACAAGGGGAACTGCTACCTTGGGTCTAATCCTTATAAACAGGGAGGAAATGGTTGAGGAGGTAAAAGTGGCTGGGACCCTAGGAGGTAGCGACCATGCTATTTTAGAATTTTGGATAACTAGAAGAGGAAGACCTGTGAAGACTCAGACGTCAAGGTTAGATTTCAGAAAGGCAGATTTTAAGGGATTCAGAAAGAGAATTGGAGGAATCCAATGGCTGGATATCCTTAAGGACAAAAATGTCCAGGAAGGATGGGAAATCTTGAAAAATGAAATTCTCAAAGCACAATTGTTAACAATTCCAAAAAGAGGGAAGAATAGGAAGCATTTAACCCCTTCACCACCAAGGGTGGTTTTCACGTTCATGACCGGGCCAATTTTTACAATTCTGACCACTGTCCCTTTATGAGGTCATAACTCTGGAACGCTTCCATGGATCCCGGTGATTCTGACATTGTTTTCTCGTGACATATTGTACTTCATTTTAGTGGTAAAATTTCATTCAAATAACTTGCGTTTATTTGTGAGAAAAATGGAAATTTGGCGAAAATTTTGGAAATTTCGCAATTTTCCAACTTTGAATTTTTATGCCCTTAAATCACAGAGATACGGCACACAAAAAACTTTATAACTAACATTTCCCACATGTTTACTTTACATCAGCACAATTTTGGAACCAAAATTTTTTTTTGTTAGGAAGTTATAAGGGTTAAAAGTTGACCAGCGATTTCTCATTTTTACAACACCATTTTATTTTTAGGACTACATCACATTTGAAGCCACTTTGAGGGGTCTATATGATAGAAAATACCCAGAAGTGACACCATTCTAAAAACTGCACCCCTTAAGGTGCTCAAAACCACATTCAAGAAGTTTATTAACCCTTTAGGTGCGTCACAGGAATTTTTTTGAATATTTAAAAAAAAATGAACATCTAACTTTTTTTCACAAAAAAAATACTTCAGGTTCAATTTTATTTATTTTACCAAGGGTAACAGGAGAAATTGGACTGCAAAAGTTATTGTGCAATTTGTCCTGAGTACGCTGATACGTACGCTGATATGTGGGGGGGAACGACTGTTTCGGCACATGGCAGAGCTCAGAATGGAAGGAGCGCCGTTTGACTTTTTCAATGCAAAATTGGCTGGAATTCAGATCGGACGCCATGTCATGTTTGGAGAGTCCCTGATGTACCTAAACAGTGGAGACCCCCTACAATTGACCCCATTTTGGAAACTAGACCCCCCAAGGAACTTATCTAGATATGTGGTGAGAACTTTGAACCCACAAGGGCTTTACAGAAGTTTATAACGTACAGCGGTACAATTAAAAAATCATATTTTTTCCACAAAAATGATCTTTTCACCCCAATTTTTATTTTCCCAAGGGTAACAGGACCCTAAAAGTTATTGTGCAATTTGTCCTGAGTACGCTGATACCCCACATGTGGGGGTAAACCATTATTTGGGTGCATGGCAGAGCTCGGAAGGGAAGCAGCGCCATTTGACGTTTTTGGCTGAAATTGAGATCGGACATCATGTCGCGATTGGAAAACTTCTGATGTACCAAAACAGTGGAAACCCCCCACAAATGACCCCATTTTGGAAACTAGACCCCCTAAGGAACTTATCTAGATGTGTGGTGAGAACTTTGAACCCCCAAGGGCTTCACAGAAGTTTATAACATACAGCCGTACAATTAAAAAATCATATTTTTTCCACAAAAATGATCTTTTCACCCTCAATTCTTATTTTTCCAAGGGTAACAGGACCCTAAAAGGTATTGTGCAATTTGTCCTGAGTACGCTGATACCCCACATGTGGGGGTAAACCACTATTTGGGCGCATGGCAGAGCTCGGAAGGGAAGCAGCGCCATTTGACGTTTTTGGCTGGAATTGAGATCGGACACCATGTCGCGATTGGAAAACCCCTGATGTACCTAAACAGTGGAAACCCCCCACAAATGACACCATTTTGTAAACTAGACCCCCAAAGGAACTTATCTAGATGTGTGGTGAGCACTTTGAACCCCCCAGTGCTTCACAGAAGTTTATAACGCCCGGGCGTGAAAATAAAAAAATTCGTATTTTTTCCACAAACATGATCATTTAGTCACCATTTTTTTATTTTCCCAAGGGTACCAGGAGAAATTGGACCCCAAAAATTGTTGTCCAATTTGTCCTGAGTACGCTGACACCCCATATGTGGGAGAAAACTACTGTATGGGCACACGTCGGGGCTCGGAAGAGAAGTAGTGACATTTTGGAATGCAGACTTTGATGGAATGGTCTGCGGGTGTCATGTTGCCTTTGGAGAGCCCCTAATGTACCTAAACAGTGGAAACCCCTCACAAATGACCCCATTTTGAAAACTAGACCCCCTAAGGAACTTATCTAGATGTGAGGTGAGCACTTTGAACCCCCAAGGGCTTCACAGAAGTTTATAATGACCGGGCATGAAAATAAAAAAATCGTATTTTTTCCACAAACATGATCAATTAGTCCCCAATTTTTTTATTTTCCCAAGGGTAACAGGAGAAATTGAACCCTAAGAGTTGTTGTCCAATTTGTCCTGAGTACGCTGACACCCCATATGTGGGAGAAAACTACTGTATGGACACACGTCGGGGCTCGGAAGGGAAGTAGTGACGTTTTGGAATGCAGACTTTGAGGGAATGTTCTGTGGGTGTCATGTTGCCTTTGGAGAGCCCCTAATGTACCTAAACAGTGGAAACCCCCACAAATGACCCCATTTTGGAAACGAGACCCCCTAAGGAACTTATCTAGATGTGTGGTGAGCACTTTGAACCCCCAAGGGCTTCACAGAAGTTTATAATGCCCGGGCATGAAAATAAAAAAATCGCATTTTTTCCACAAACATGATCAATTAGTCCCCAATTTTTTCATTTTCCCAAGGGTAACAGGAGAAATTGGACCCCACACGTTGTTGTCCAATTTGTCATGAGTACGCTGACACCCCATATGTGGGAGAAAACTACTGTATGGACACACGTCGGGGCTCGGAAGGGAAGCAGTGACGTTTTGGAATGCAGACTTTGATGGAATGGTCTGCGGTTGTCATGTACGTTTGGAGAGCCCCTGATGTACCTAAACTATTGAAACTCCCCACAAGTGACCCATTTTGGACACTAGACCCCCCACGGAACTTATCTAGATGTGTGGTGAGCACTTTGAACCCCCAAGTGCTTCACAGAAGTTTATAACGCTCGGACGTGAAAATAAAAAAATCATTTTTTTCCACAAAAATGATATTTTTGCCCCCAATTTTTTATTTTCCTAAGGGTAACAGGAGAAATTGGACCCCAAAAATTGTTTTTCAATTTGACCTGAGTAGGCTGATACCCTACATGTGGGGGTAAAACACTGTTTGGGCGCATGGCAGAGCTTGGAAGGGAAGGAGCACCATTTGACTTTTTCAACTCAGAATTGGCTGGAATTGAGATCAGACGCCATGTTGCATTTGGAGAGCCCCTGATGTGCCCAAACAGTGGAAACCCCCAATTCTAACTCCAACCCTAACCCCAACACACCCTTAACCCTAATCTCAGCCCTAACCCTAACCCTAGCCCTAACCCTAACCGAAAAATGGAAATAAATACATTTTTTTTATTTTATTATTTTTCCCTAACTAAGGGGGTGATAACGGAGGGTTTGATTTACTATTTATGGCGGTTTTTATATTTGGCAGTTGTCGCACGCTAAAAGACGCTTTTTATTGTAAAAATAGTTTTTGCATCACCACATATTGAGAGCTATAATTTTTCCGTATTTTGACCCACCGAGTCATGTGAGGTCTTATTTTTTGTGGGACGAGTTGACGTTTTTATTGGTACCATTTTTGGGCACGTGACATTTTTTGATCGCTTTTTATTCCAATTTTTGGGACGCAGAATGAACAAAAGCCAGCGTTTCGTGAATTTCTTTTGGGGGGGTGCGTTTACACCGTTCCGCGTGCGGTAAAATTGATAAAGCGGTTTTATTCTTCGGGTCAGTACGGTTACAGCGATACCTCATTTAGGTCTTTTTTTATGTTTTGTCGGTTTTATGCAATGAAAACTACGTTATATAAAAAATAATTATTTTTGCATCGCTTTATTCTGCGAGCTATAACTTTTCTATTTTTTTGCTGATGATGCTCTGTGGCAGCTCGTTTTTTGCGGGACAAGATGACGTTTTCAGCGGTACCATGGATATTTATATGCGTCTTTTTGATCGTGCGTTATTACACTTTTTGTTTGGCGTATGATAATAAATCATTATTTTTTGCTTCGTTTTTTATTTTTATTTTTTAAGGCGTTCGCTAAAGGGGTTAACTAATGGGATAGTTTTATAGGGCAGGTCATTACGGACGCGGCAATACCTAATATGTGTACTTTTATTGTTTTTTTTTATTATTTCCAAAAAAAGGATTTATTTGGGGGAATATTTTTTTTTTTTCTAATTTATTTGGTGATTTTTTTAAATTTATTTTAACACTTTTTTTTATTTTTTTTTAACTTTATTAAATAGTCCCAGATGGGACATCACTGTCCTGTGACAGATCGCTGATCTGTCACATCACAGATCACTGTGACAGATCAGCGATCTGTCACAGGCAGTGCAGAAGGCTTCATCATGCCTGCGCTTTGCAGGCACTGAGGAAGCCAGCTTCCTGCAGGCCCCCGTCGCCATCTTGGATTCGGGGGCCTGCAGGAAAGAAGCCCCCCGCAGCAGCGCTGCAGATTGCGCTGCCGTGGGGGGCTCAGGGAAGCATGGAAGGAGTCCCCTCCCTGCCGATGCTTCCCTTTAACCCCCGGTACACCGCGATCGTGTTTGATCGCGGTGTGCAAGGGGTTAACGTGTCGGGGGCGGTCCGTGACCGCCCCTGACACATTGTGCCGGGTGTCAGCTGTGATAATCAGCTGACACCCGGCCGCAATCAGCGGCGCTCACCACGTGGGCGCCGCTGATCGCGGTAGACGTACTCTCCCGTCCATGGGCATAGGGGCCCGGGTCCCATGGACGGGATAGTACGTCTGATGTCAGAAAGGGGTTAAGGAAGCCAGGATGGATGAACAGAGAACTTAAGCACATGCTAAAAAGGAAGAAAAAAATGTTTATAAAATGGAAAGAGGGAGGCATATCTAAAGAAGAATATAATGCTGTCTGCAGAACCTGCAGGGCACAAATCAGATTATCTAAAGCTGACAATGAATTGAGGCTTGCAAGAGATGTCAAAAGCAATAATAAAGGATTTTGGGAATATGTCAAAAGTAAAAGAAAAGTCAAAGATGCTATAGGATTTTTACAGGATGAAAATGATGAAATGGTAAGACAGGATGTTGAGAAGGCCGAACTTTTAAATTCCTATTTTGCATCTGTTTTCTCTCAGAAAGGAAATGTAACATCAACTGTTCTTCACTGTCCTATTAAGGGAATAGAAGAATCCAGGATATCTATAAACAGAAAGATAGTGAGGAAACACTTAGCTAACCTAAATGAATTCAAGTCTCCAGGTCCAGATGAATTACACCCCAGAGTACTGAAGGAGATAGCAGAAGAAATTTTTGAACCCCTCTCCATAATCTTTGAAAATTCTTGGAGAACAGGAGAAGTCCCAGAAGACTGGAGAAGAGCAAATGTTGTTCCTATCTTCAAAAAGGGGAAGAAGGTGGACCCAGGCAACTATAGGCCGGTGAGTCTGACTTCTATACCAGGAAAGATCTTTGAACAATTAATTAAACAACATGTATGTCAGCACCTGGATAAGAATGAAGTGATTAAACAGAGTCAGCATGGGTTTGTAACTAATATGTCATGTCAGACTAACTAAATTTCCTTCTATGATGGAATCACTGATTGGGTGGATCAAGGAAATGCTGTAGATATAGTATATCTTGACTTCAGCAAAGCATTTGACAAAGTATCTCATACAATCCTTATTGAAAAAATGACTAAGTATGGAGTGGACAAGGCAACTGTTAGGTGGATTCATAACTGGCTTAGTGATCGAACCCAAAGAGTGGTCGTAAATGGCTGCACATCCAGTTGTAAGAATGTCTCAAGTGGGGTACCACAGGGCTCTGTCCTGGGCCCTGTATTGTTCAACATCTATCAATGATTTAGATGAAGGAATTGAGGGTAAACTGATTAAATTTGCTGATGACACAAACTAGGAGGGATAGCTAATACTAGAGAAGAGAGAGAGAGGATTCAAAAAGATATAAATAAACTGGAGAAGTGGGCAGCAACTAACAGAATGGTTTTTAACAGGGAAAAATGCAAAGTACTACATCTGGGCAATAAAAATGAAAAAAGCATATACAGAATGGGAGGAATAGGGCTAAGCAACAGCACATGTGAAAAAGACTTAGGTATACTAACAGATCACAGACTGAATATGAGTCAACAGTGTGATGCAGCAGCAAAAAAGGCAAATGCAATTCTAGGATTTATTAACAGAAGCATACAGTCTAGATCACGTGAAGTCATTATTTCCCTCTACTCCTCTTTGGTCAGACATTATCTGGAATATTGTGTCCAGTTTTGGGCTCCACAATTTAAAAAAGACATCAACAAACTGGAGCAAGTTCAGAAAAGAGCGACCAGAATGGTGACCGGTCTGCAAACCCTGTCTTATGAGGAAAGGTTGCAGGATTTGGGAATGTTTAGTTTGCAAAAGAGAAGACTGAGAGGAGACTTAATAGCTGTCTACAAATATCTAAAGGGCTGTCACATTGTAGAAGGATCAACTTTATTCTCATTTGCACAAGGAAAGACTAGAAGCAATGGGATGAAACTGAATGGGAGGAGACACAGATTAGATATTAGAAAAAACTTTTTGACAGTTAGAGTGATCAATGAGTGGAACAAGCTGCCACGAGAAGTGGTGAGTTCTCCTTCAATGAAAGTCTTCAAACAGAGGCTGGACAGACATCTGACTGGGATGATTTAGCGAATCCTGCTTTGAGCAGGGGGTTGGACCAGATGGCCCAGGAGGTCCCTTCCAACTCTACGATTCTATGATTCTATGAAATACTGCTCATATAAAAGGGTGGTGGCCAACTCCTGCATGGGGGTCCACCGGAGAATTCTCCTGTTCTCCTGTGGGCCAGTCCAAGCCTGCCAGCCGATGAGCTGTACCCAGTGTTGGCAGCGGTCAGAACTGCTCAGTTATCAAGCGGCATAGCTTCATCGACTATATAGTGGCCATGGCTGGGTACTTCACTTCCGCCAAATATTCAAATCAATAGTGGGTGGATGTGCGATACCCGGCCACTGTCACTTTTCTGTCTAAGGAGTTGAGCTGTGCAGCTCTGTAACTGAGCAGTCTCGGCCGCCGCTGATACAGAGGACAGCTGATCAGCGGAGGTGCCTGGCGTCACAGAGGTGATTGTTTCAATAATGATAATACTAAGATACGACAAAACAAAAATATTTCCAATATAGAACAATAATTTCTATGGAAAGTGGAACACAATTTATTTTTATTTTTTTTAAGTGGAAAATTGTCATGAACTGGTTAAGAAATGTGAAAATCTCATCAGAATAAAGCTAATAGAATTGCGTAGAAGGTTGGATGAGTTTTTGCTTTTATCACAAAATATTCATTTTTCTGCTTTAGCCTCATATGTTTTATCATCTGTTTTTTTTCTCTAGTAGTTTCCAACCTCTTCACTATGTTGGAACCCTCCTGGGAAGCTGCACCAACTATCTCATGTCTCCTGTGAAAGTGATAGCTCATGCTGTTGCTGTCAGGAACCTTGTCTGGGACACACTGGTCTAGGGACGTGCTCTTAACCTGCTAAAATGGTGATTTTTGCTCTTTGCAGTTGTGTATGTGTTGCAGAGAATATGAACAAGAGGCTCCACTAGGGACGTGGCATTAATGAATTATATTCTGCCCATACGGGCTCGTTCACACTAGAGCATAAATAAAAAATTGGTCAAATTATCATCCAGGAGAGTGGGACAATATTCTCTCCCTTTTCATCCGTTGTCTGTCTGTAAGTAATCTGTAATTTTGCTCAGCAAGCTATTAATCTTTTACAGTTTCCTATGCGATAGAACTGTAATATATCGTATATACTGATGGTCCGAATGGCATGCAATTTTTTTCTCGCACTGTACCGATATCGTGGTGAAAATTGCAGAATGATGTGTCTTTTTTCTCATGATGAATACAGCTGAGAAAAAAAATAATCAGGTCTGCACTGCGTCACTGAATGACACTGGTCTGAGTGCAATCAGATTTTTTATCCGATTGCACTCGTCCGATTTATACGCGAAAGTGAGCGAACCCTTAGCCGTCGCCTAAGCTAATGTGTAAAAGAATTACAATGTGTTCTGAATTTACAATAGGGGATAAAAGAGGTTTTATTATTAGGAATAGTGGCTGCTATGAGGCCCCTTAGCTTAGAAGACCCACCTGCACTCCTAAAGTAGTGTCAGAGGCGAGGGGCAGTGACCTGTGGCTAGAAGATGGCAGAAGGGAGAGAATGGAGGTCAACAGTGAAAGACTGAACATCCTGGAGAGGGAGATACATGGAGAATATATGTAGAACACTAAAACTGGAATTTGACAAGAGATTTAAACCAGCTGGCAAATCCATGACCAATCAGTCATCCAACCGTATATTTGGCATGTAGCATTGCAAGAACACAGTCAATATCATTCGCTCCAGTGGAAAAGACTTTGAGCAGATAAAATTGTCCAAAATAATCATAGCTTATTCCCTGATACCCGGCAGCTAAAGGAAACCGCAAGTATGCCAGACCACATTCTAGTTTTTGCTACGGGGCCCATCATACTGCTCCAATATGTATGGCGGCCTTTAGTGTAGTGTCAGACAAACCTGCCGCTTTCGAAGGGCTCAGCCGATAGTCTATTGCGTACGAGGACCTCCCCAACCGGTGACTGTCAGGGAAGATAAGGATCCAATATCTACTATTTTGGACTTCTGATCCTTTTTTTCCTTTAAGATAACCTGCAGTCAGAGGAGTCTGGCAGCTGCTCTCTAGTAATAGATAGAAATGCTCAGCTGAACGATCCATTGTTTCGCTCCGAGCTATCTAAAGTGGATCAGGAGTTTTAAGTTCCTACACACATTAGATAACTATCAGCTGAACTTACCAATTTAGATGGGACCATCTGATTGTTTCATCTCGGGAGATAGGTGTTACCCACCCGTCCTGATTATAACTGGCTATGCTTCCATATAATGGGTCCACTGCCCTATGTTGTGCTCCACGTCAGGTTTTGTTCTTTGGTATGCGCCATTATCTGTACAGGTAGATTCACAGAAGCGGATAAAAAATAAAAAAAATCACTAAGAATTTTTCATCAAGAAAAGTGGGATGATTTTTTTTCTTACTTGTCATCCGTGTGCAGTCCGTTTTTTTATAGCAGCAGCCATTAATCATTTACAAGACCATTTACAGTTTCCTATGTTACAGACCTGCAACTTATCTGTAAGGCCATGTGCACACGTTGCGGATTCTGCTGCGGATCCGCAAGGTTTTTGGCCCTGCGGAACTGCAGCAGATTTAGCTGCGTTGTACAGTACCATTGTTTTCAATGGAAATTAAAAAAACACTGTGCATACGCTGCGGATTTTTCCACGCGGATTTGCTGCGGTTTCAAATCCGCAGCATGTCAATTCTTTGTGCGGAATCTGCTGCGGTTTTACACCTGCTCCATTGTCCAGGTGTCAAATCGCAGGGGAAAACCGCAGGCTAATCCGCAGGTCTTTTGACCTATGGATTTACCTGCTGTTTTTTCCAAATCCGCGCGGAAAAATCTGCAGCACCTTCCACTACGTGTGCACATGGCCTAACAATCAGTTGCTGTACTGTGTTTTTTGTGGGGCATCTGATTTTTTTCACGCACCCATAGACTTGAATGAGTGAGCCTCATGCGATTTGTCCGATTGCTGTCTGTTTTTTCCAGCACTTGGACCAAAATACGGTTGTCTGAACAAGCCCTAGTACTGTGTTTCACCTCAACTGCATTCTTGCTGGTTTCCACGCCATCTGTCATTCTACTGCTTAGATTACAGTTAGTCCTAGTCCCCACCATTCTACATATCCTCAGGAAGCTGCACCAACGTCAGTAGTCCGTGTGCCCACGCAGTCCAGTTGTTTAGTGGATCCTCAGCTGGTGAGCCCTTACAGAAGGATTTGGCAGTTTGAACTCAAGAGTCCAGTCCTTTTGTACTCCGGCTAGATAGGCTAATGCCAGAGGAATTCGGTCAATGACTTATTCTTGACAAGGAACACCGCACTGCACTTGCTCACTGAGCCAGTGCGCGTGACCTGAGTAAAGCGAACTGTGCTCAAAGATACCTGTGGAGCGGGCAGCAGCCGAGTAGGTGCATACTTCAGAACAGCAGGACCTGAAGCACGTGACTGCTGGGGGCGTGGCCTAAACTCCAGAGAGCTAGGAGCTGCAAGAGAACTCCTAGCAGGGTAACTGCGAGACAAAGTTACCAAGGGGCATAGACAGGGAGGATAGTCAGGACGTAGCCAATGAGTCATACACAGAGATAGCTGCAAGGTACAAGAGGGGCGAGCAGAGAGTAGTCAGATCACAGGCAATGCGTCATACACAGGGAGGGTAGAGAAGTACAAAATCAATAGGTAAACTCACAACGGGGAACAGAACCGAGTCAGAACCATATAAACAAGCTATAACAACGAACAGGCACAGGCACACAGAGGTCACCACACTCGGCCAAAGGCAAAAGTATAACTGACAGGGATTGGAGCTTCCCAGGGGTTTAAGAAGCTCTCCCAGAACCATAGAGAGGCCACAATCATTAACCCCAGGTGTGCAGGTCAAAACCTACACTGAGCTCCAGACATTAACCCCTGATGTGCAGCTCAAAAACATGCACTGGCATCATGACAGTACCCCCCTCTCAACGGGGGGCCTCTGGACATGGAAAGCGCGAACCAGGTGATCTGCATGTACAGAGCGAGCAGGGACCCAAGAGTGCTCCTCTGGTCCATATCCCTTCCAGTGGACCAGGTACTGCAAAGAGCGGCGCACCCCCCGAGAGTCCACAATATGTCCTACCTCATACTCCAATTGACCCTCCACCAGCACTGGAGGAACAACAGGCTCGGAGTCCTCTTTGACAGACCCTACGGATTTCAACAGAGATTTATGGAACACATTGGATATTTTTAAGGAGGCAGGGAGACGCAACCTATATGCCACTGGATTGACTATTTCCATAATCTCGTACGGACCAATGAACTTTGGTCCCAATTTAGCTGATGGTACCTTCAAGATGATGTTACGTGTGGAAAGCCAAACCTTCTCTCCCACCTGAAACATGTCTCCCGAGGCTCTCTTTTTGTCAGCAAAATATTTGTACCTCCCCTGGGCCCGAGAGATATTATGCTGGACTTCAGCCCAGAGGTTTTTTAACCATTGAACGGACCCCTCTACCCCTGGACAACCGGAATCCACCCTTGAAAACTCCCCAAAATGCGGATTGAACCCATAGTTAATCAGGAATGGGGACATGTTGGTGGACTGACTCACCCGGTTGTTAAAAGTGAATTCCGCCAACGGTAATGCATCACACCAATCCTCCTGTCTGGCGGAGGTCAGACACCTGAGAATTTGTTCCAGGGATTGATTGGTGCGTTCTGTCTGACCATTACTCTCCGGGTGATATGCCGACGAGGAGAGTGAGATGCCCAATTTCATACAGAACGCCCTCCCAAATTTGGCCACAAACTGCACACCTCTGTCAGACACAACATTCAGGGGTACCCCATGCAATCGGACTACATGGTGCACAAACAACCTTGACAATGTTTCTGCTGAGGGTAATGCTGCCAAGGGAATGAAATGGGCCTGTTTAGAAAACCTATCCACCACCACCCAGGTCATGGTATTGCCCCTGGAAGGTGGAAGGCCGGTAATAAAATCCATGGAAAGATGAGTCCATGGCCTATCAGGAACCGGTAAAGGTATGAGTTCCCCAGCCGGCCGGTTATGCGAGCTTTTGGAACGGGCACACACACCACAAGCAGAAACAAATTTCTTGACATCGGACCTTAGTGAAGGCCACCAAAAACCCCTGGCTACTGCCTCTCTAGTGGTCATGATACCTGGATGAGCACTCAACCTTGACTCATTAAAATCCTGCAGAAGTCTAGGCCGCAATAAATCTGGAACAAACAATTTATCCCCTGGCCTGGTTGCCGGAGCTAGGGCCTGAGCCCTTAGAATTTCTTGCTCCAACTCAGATGAGACCCCCGCCACTACCACCCCTGGGGAAAGAATGGAGGATGGCTGCTCGGGGGGAGACACCGGATCAAAACTTCTGGACAGGGCATCCACTTTAACATTTTTGGACCCTGGTCGAAAAGTAATGGAGAATTGAAATCGTGAAAAAAAAAGTGACCAACGGGCTTGTCTCGTCGTAAGCCTCTTAGCAGATTCAAGGTATGCAAAATTTTTGTGATCCGTGACAACCGTGATAGGGTGTGCTGCCCCTTCCAAAAAGTGCCTCCATTCTCAAATGCCAGCTTGACCGCAAGAAGTTCTCTATTGCTTGCGTCATAGTTTCTCTCGGCTGAAGAGAACTTCTTGGAGAAGAAGGCACAGGGTTTGAGATTGGTAAGGGTGGCCGAACCCTGGGACAGCACAGCCCCCACCCCCACTTCAGAAGCACTCACCTCTGTGACGACTCCTGGAGTGGACCCTCTGGGTCGTGACACCAACCCTCCCAGGGCGAGCTGACCTAGTGAAGACCACCCCCTATACAGGGAGTGTCAGGGGCAAGCCCCAGGGGGTGAGGCACCACGACTGCTGGCACCAGGCGGCCGGCTCACAGGAGACACGAGTGGGTGAGAGTGTCTGCAGGAACGTGTAAAGTGTGGACACGGGAACACGTGGTATACAGAGACTTCGTTCGTCCGGGTGTGAGTGAAGCAGGAAGCGTGCAAGGAGCACGTCAGAGCACTGAGTCAGGCATCAGGTGTGCCAGGAGGTGTAACTGAGTATAAGACAGAGCACGGAATCAGAGTGTGTGCCAGGAGGCACGACTGAGTATAAGACAGAGTACAGGGTAAGAGCGTGTGGCAGGAGGCACAACCGAGTATGAGACAGAGTACAGTGTCAGAGCATGTGCCAGGAGGCACAACCGAGTACGAGACAGAACACAGGGTCAGAGCGTGTGCCAGGAGGCACAACCAAGTACAAAGCAGAGTGCAGATTCAGAGCGTGTGCCAAGAGGCACAACAGAGTGCAAGGCAGAGGACCTGAGTACAGCGCACAGCCAGGCAGGGACACGGCAGACCAAGCCAGGAGCACAACAATAATCAGGCACCTCCCCTAGGGGGAGGTCGTCTGATATAGCACATGACTACTACTGGTTCCGGGTCAGGACCTAGCCAGAAAGCACATGACCACTACAGGTTCCGGGTCAGGTCCTCCATTACCATAGAGAGGACCGAGCCCTATACAGCACTGACAGGAGCGCGCAAGCGCAAACGTGACATGTAGGAGGAGGCCCGGGGACGAGAGCTGCGCGTGCGCACCCTACGGGACCCCCGGAGTGACCGCAGCTCCGGAAGAGATGACGTCGGGACCGAGGTCCCGCCCCCAGGTGAGCACTGCGTGACAGTACCCCCCCCTTTACGCCCCCTCTTTCTAAAACTGGAGAGGAACTTAGACAAAATCTGGGGTGCGTGGATATTCTCCCTGGGTTCCCATGACCTCTCCTCGGGGCCAAAACCCTTCCAATCGACCAGGAACATGGTTCTCCCTCTTACCTTCTTCATGGCCAAAATGTCATTCACCTCAAACTCATCCCCCAAGCCAACAGGCTGGGGTGTGTGGCCTGGAGAAGGATGAAATCGGTTAAGAACCACAGGTTTTAGGAGAGACACATGGAAGGAATTGGGAATACGGAGTGAAGGAGGCAGCTTCAATTTGTAAGCAACATCATTAATCCGCCTGAGGACCTCAAAAGGACCAATGTAACGGGGACCCAGTTTGTAAGATGGTACCTTAAGGCGGACGTATTTGGTGGAGAGCCACACCTTGTCACCAGGGAGATATGGAGGAACGTCCAGGCGCCTCTTGTCAGTGTGTAATTTCATTCTGTCCCGTGCTTTCTCGAGAGCGGTTTTGGTCTCCTGCCATACCCTGGAGAACTCCACAGACTGAGAATCGGCAGCAGGTACCCCCGAGACAGGAAGTACCGGTAGAGGCATATTGAGATGCTGTCCAAAGACGATGAAGAAAGGAGACTTGGTAGACGATTCACTGGAGTGATTATTGTAGGCGAACTCAGCCCAAGGAAGTAGACCGACCCAGTCATTCTGATGAGCATTAGAAAAATGCCGGAGATAGGATGTAAGGATCTGGTTGGTACGTTCCACCTGCCCATTGGTTTGGGGGTGATAGGCGGAAGAGAAATCCAATGACACTTTCATGAGTCCGCATAGAGCTCTCCAGAACCGGGAGGTGAATTGGACCCCTCTATCCGACACGATGTGCTGGGGGAAGCCGTGAATCCTGAAGATATGGGAAATGAAGATCTTCGCCAAGTCAGGAGCAGAGGGTAGTCCGGGAAGAGGAATGAAGTGAGCCATCTTTGAAAATCGGTCTACAACCACCAAGACCACAGTACAACCGGAAGAACAAGGCAGATCAGTAATGAAATCCATGGCTATGTGCTGCCATGGAGCCGACGGAATGGGAAGCGGGAACAGAAGACCGGAGGGTGGTTGTCTGGGTATCTTGTTCTGGGCACAGGACGGGCAAGATGCTACAGTCTTTAACATCCTGGGAGAGTGAAGGCCACCAATAATGGCGAGAGATTAAGTCCAAAGTCTTTTTGACACCAACATGGCCGGCAATCTTGGACGAATGTCCCCAATTTAGCACTCGTTTTCGGTTATTCTCAGCCACAAAGGTTCTTCCCGGAGGTAACGTGGTGAACTTGACAGGAGCCACAGTAATTACTTTGGATAAATCAATGATATGAGAGGGTTCTTCCTCTGCATCAGACGACAGGAATGATCTTGACAACGCATCCGCTCTAACGTTCTTATCGCCGGGCCGAAAATGTAGCTCAAAGTCAAAGCGGGCGAAGAATAGGGACCACCTGGCTTGCCGAGGATTGAGCCTCTGTGCGGACTGGATGTACGCCAGGTTCTTATGGTCTGTGAAGATCTTGAATGGATGTATGGCACCCTCCAGTAAGTACCTCCACTCCTCCAAGGCCAACTTAATGGCCAATAGCTCTTTGTCGCCAATGGAGTAGTTCTGCTCAGTGGAGGAAAATACTTTAGAAAAGAAGCCACAGGTGACAAAACGTCCAGAAGACGATTTCTGCAGAAGGACTGCACCAGCCCCAGTAGAGGATGCGTCTACCTCGAGAGTGAAAGGTCTACTAACCTCAGGTCGGTGAAGCGCCGGAGCAGCGGCGAAGGCTTGTTTCAACGACTGGAAGGCCTCTTCAGCCTCAGAGGGCCAAGCCTTTGGGTTAGCTCCCTTGCAGATAAGGGACGAGATGGGGCGAACCAACGAGGAAAAATGAGGAACGAACTGTCGGTAGTAGTTCGCAAAACCAAGGAAGCGTTGGATTGCCTTCACCCCATGGGGCTGTGGCCAATCGAGGACGGCGGACACTTTTGCCGGATCCATGCATAGACCTGATTCTGAGATAATGTACCCCAAGAATGGCAGGGACGTTTGCTCGAAGGCACATTTCTCGAGCTTGGCATAAAGGCGGTTCTCCCTCAGGCGCTGGAGGACTTGACGCACGTTCTTTCTGTGGGCGGAGAGGTCTGGAGAAAAAACGAGGATGTCATCCAGATAGACTACCACGCAGGAGTACAGCATATCCCGGAAGACGTCATTCACGAACTCCTGGAAAACCGCTGGGGCATTGCAGAGGCCGAAGGGCATGACCAAGTACTCGTAGTGACCGTCTCTGGTGTTAAAGGCGGTCTTCCACTTATCCCCGGAACGAATGCGGATCAAGTTGTAGGCCCCACGAAGATCCAGTTTGGTGAAAATTCGAGCTCCTCTAAGTCGGTCAAAGAGCTCCGGGATCAATGGCAATGGGTACTTGTTCTTGACCGTGATATTGTTCAGGCCTCGGTAGTCTATGCAAGGACGGAGGGAGCCGTCCTTCTTTTTTACAAAGAAAAATCCCGCTCCCGCGGGCGAGGAGGACTTACGGATGAAACCTCTAGCAAGGTTCTCCTGGATATAGTCAGACATAGCTTGGGTCTCAGCAGGGGATAGCGGGTATATCCTACCCCTGGGTGGCGTAGAACCAGGAATGAGGTCAATCGGACAGTCATATGGCCGATGGGGGGGCAGAGTCTCGGCCTCCTTCTTGTCGAAAACATCTGCAAAGGACCAGTAAGCCGACGGCAGACCTGTAGGTGCCGGGGATGGACCGGCAGAGTTCATCAGACGGACGGGCAACAGGCACTTCTCCTGACAGAACGGTCCCCACCGGAGTATCTCGCCCGACCGCCAGTCCAGGGTTGGCTCATGAGTCCGTAGCCAAGGGAGGCCTAGAAGAAGTGCGTGAGACATGGTGGACAAGACGAGAAAGGAGATCTTCTCCAGGTGCAGGGCTCCGATCTGCAGCTCGATCTCTTCGGTGGCCTGGGTAACGGACTCCAGCACGGACGTACCATTGACCGAAACAATCGACCGAGGAGTCTCCAGGGATCTGACAGGAATCCGGTATTTTTTAACCGCCTCGAGTGTGATAAAATTCCCCTCCGCGCCAGAATCCAGGAAAGCCTCCTCAGAATAACGCTTGGCACCGAGATTCAATAATACGGACACGAGCAGGGGAGGAGAGGAATCACGTACACCTAGGGAGGCCTCTCCTATCAACCCTAGGCATGGAAGTTTCCCGGCTTCTTGGAGCAGGAACGGAGGAGGGGAGAGGAGCTCCTCTCTCTGGCTAATTCACGGGCACGTTCCTGAAACCGCAGGTCGATGCGTGTCGCCAGTGAGATCAGATCCTCTAAAGAGGTGGGAGTATCCCGACCTGCCAGTACGTCTTTGATCCGACTGGACAGGCCACGCCAAAAGATCCCTACGAGAGCCTCGTTGTTCCAACCGAGTTCGGAGGCCAAGGTACGAAAACGGATGGCATACTGTCCTACCGGTAGTGTACCCTGATGGAGGTTAAAGAGGGACTCGGTGATAGAGGCCAGCCGACCCGGCTCGTCGAACACCTTGCGGAAGGTGTCCAAAAAGGTGGAAAGCCGAGAGACGAGTGGGTCATTGCGCTCCCAGAGGGGGTTCACCCATGCTAATGCTTCCCCCTCTAAGTGTGAAACAATAAAGGCAATTTGGGCGCGCTCAGTGGGATAGTGCTGCGGCAAAAGCTCAAAATGTAACCGGCATTGGTTCAGAAATCCTCGACAAAACTTAGGGTCCCCGCTATATCGGGGTGGCTTGCCGAGGCGCGGTATCGGGTGCGGGGCCGAGGACTGGGCAGAAACGGATTGTATGGCCGACAAACGAGACTCCATGGATTTCAAAAAGACCATAATCCTGGTCTGACTCTCCCGTAGGAACACCAGTTCCTTTTGGATGGAGGTGGTGGCACCAGCGGGGTCCATGGCCTGATTATACTGTGACGACTCCTGGAGTGGACCCTCTGGGTCGTGACACCAACCCTCCCAGGGCGAGCTGACCTAGTGAAGACCACCCCCTATACAGGGAGTGTCAGGGGCAAGCCCCAGGGGGTGAGGCACCACGACTGCTGGCACCAGGCGGCCGGCTCACAGGAGACACGAGTGGGTGAGAGTGTCTGCAGGAACGTGTAAAGTGTGGACACGGGAACACGTGGTATACAGAGACTTCGTTCGTCCGGGTGTGAGTGAAGCAGGAAGCGTGCAAGGAGCACGTCAGAGCACTGAGTCAGGCAGCAGGTGTGCCAGGAGGTGTAACTGAGTATAAGACAGAGCACGGAATCAGAGTGTGTGCCAGGAGGCATGACTGAGTATAAGACAGAGTACAGGGTAAGAGCGTGTGCCAGGAGGCACAACCGAGTATGAGACAGAGAACAGTGTCAGAGCATGTGCCAGGAGGCACAACCGAGTACGAGACAGAACACAGGGTCAGAGCATGTGCCAGGAGGCACAACCAAGTACAAAGCAGAGTGCAGATTCAGAGCGTGTGCCAAGAGGCACAACAGAGTGCAAGGCAGAGGACCTGAGTACAGCGCACAGCCAGGCAGGGACACGGCAGACCAAGCCAGGAGCACAACAATAATCAGGCACCTCCCCTAGGGGGAGGTCGTCTGATATAGCACATGACTACTACTGGTTCCGGGTCAGGACCTAGCCAGAAAGCACATGACCACTACAGGTTCCGGGTCAGGTCCTCCATTACCATAGAGAGGACCGAGCCCTATACAGCACTGACAGGAGCGCGCAAGCGCAAACGTGACATGTAGGAGGAGGCCCGGGGACGAGAGCTGCGCGTGCGCACCCTACGGGACCCCCGGAGTGACCGCAGCTCCGGAAGAGATGACGTCGGGACCGAGGTCCCGCCCCCAGGTGAGGACGGCGTGACAACCTCCACAATGAATGGTTTGGACGGGTCTGGTTGTACCAACACCGGTGGGACATGAAACATTTCTTAATAGCTGAGAAGGACTCCTTAGCGAGTACAGACCAATTTTTTACATCTGCGCCCTTCTGGGTAAGATCTGTGAGTGGTTTAACCACTTGTGAGAAACCTTTAATGAATCTCCGATAATGGTTCGCAAATCCTAAGAAGCGCTGGAGCCCCTTGAGATCTCAGGGCTGAACCCAGTCAGCGATCGCCAGCACCTTCTTAGGATCCATACGAAACCCCTCACAGGACACAATCAACCCCAAAAAAGACAGTTCCTGTACATAAAACGAACATTTTTCCAATTTAGCGAACAATTGATTCTCCCTGAGTCTCTGGAGAACTGTCTGTAGATGTTGCAAGTGAGATTGGCTGTCCGGGGAATACACCAAAATGTCATCCAAATAAATAATAACAATACGGCCTATCAGGTCAGAAAACACAACATTGATGAAATTCTGGAAAATAGCAGGTGCATTAGTTAACCCAAATGGCATTACCAGGTTTTCAAAGAGTCCTTCTGATGTGAGGAACGCAGTTTTCCACTCGTCCCCTTCCCGAACCCTTATCAGATTGTAGGCCCCCCGGAGATCTAACTTGGAGAACCATTGGGCCCCAGCTAACTGGTTACATAAGTCTGGGATGAGGGGAAGGGGGTAAGTGTTCCTAACCGTTATCTTGTTCAGTTACCGAAAGTCGAGGCATGACCGCAAACCACCATCTTTCTTCTTCACAAAGAAGAATCTTGCTGCCACAGGTGACACAGAAGGCCTGATATGCCCTTTGCGGAGACTCTCAGCTATGTACTCCTTCATGGCTTGACGCTCAGGCCCGGACAAATTGAACAATCGAGCCTTAGGTAACTTGGCTCCGGGTACTAAATCAATGGCACAATCATAGGGTCTATGTGGTGGCAGCGCCTCAGCCTCACTTTCGGAAAAAACGTCTTCGAAATCCTTCAGGAACTCCGGAATACATTCCAGACCGACAGACGACACAGATACGGATTTAACAGTATTAATAAGATGTCCCAGGTTACCACATTTATCTTTACATCCCCATTGAGTGATCTCCCCTGTCACCCAATCAATGGTAGGATTATTGCGTTGAAGCCAAGGCATCCCCAGTACCAGTCCTGCAGGCAAGTTATCTAGCACAAGACAGCTTAGTTTTTCCACATGAGTGGAACCCACTTTTAGAGAAAAAAGTTCAGACCTGCAACAGATACCGTCCTGGGTAAGAGGGGACGAGTCAATTGCCACAAGTTTAACAGGATCCTGAAGCCTGACTGTCCCTATCTTATTAAGAGTCATAATTTTGGTATCAATCAGGTTCACGGCAGAACCACAGTCAACAAAAGCAGTAGTTTGAACCGGACCATTACCAAGTTCCAGTTCCACCTGCAGCACCATTTTTGCACGTGAGGAAAATTGTACCTGAAGGTCTGGGTAGCCTCCTCGACTACTACCCAGACCTAGTCGTTCCCCTCCATCTTGGAGGATGACGGACAGGAGGGGCAGTCCTTCTTCCAGTGTCCAGATTCCCCACAATAGAAGCACAACTGCTTCTCCCGGCGGCGTCTTCTTTCCTTTTCCTCACAGGTGACAGCGCTCACCTCCATAGCCACAGGAAGAGTCCAGGTCTCATCTCCACTGAAGAATAATGGTGTTTCCAGTTGCATAACGTCTCTAGCCCGCAGTCTGCGATCCATGCGAACTGCTTGGGTCATGGCATCCTCCAGGGAGTCAGGTGGAGGATGGAGTGCCAGGGCATCCTTCAGACGTTCACACAGGCCTCTATGGAACAGCCCCCGAAGGGCGGCATCACTCCAAGAAATCTCGGCTGCCCAACGTCTGAATTCAGTACAGAACCACTCTGCCGAGTGCTCCCCCTGACAGACACTCATCACCTTGTCCACAGCCAAATGCACGCTATCAGGCTCATCATAAATAAGCCCTAAGGCTTCAAAAAATGCATCCACAGACATTCTCTCAAGGGCAGAAGAGGAAAGCGAAAATGCCCAGGCTTGTGGGGACCCCCTAAGCAGGGACATCACCACCCCTACCCTCTGTTTCTCATCCCCACAGGAGCGGGATTTCAAAGAGAAAAAGAGCTTACAGCCGTCCTTAAATATAATATAATAATAATAAATTTTATTTCTATAGCGCCGACATATTCCACAGCACTTTACATTTCGAAGGGGATTTGTACAGACAATAGACATTACAGCATAACAATAATCACATAGATTATAACAAATACCAAGAAGAATGCTCTGAAATCATCTTTGTTACCAGAAAACGTATCTGGCAATTTAACCGGGGATTCGGGTGGGACTAAAACGACATCTCTATTCCCCACCTGCTGAAAGCCTGCAGAAAGCACCCCCTGAACCGAGTCCGCAACCTGCCGCTGGGACTGGGCCAGAGCTTGGTGTTCCAAACTAAGCTTCTGCATCGACTGAGTCAAGCATTTCACCTGCTCAGATAAGGCGTGCATTGGGTCCATGCTGCAAAAGTGAGGAGAGAAAAAAAAAGTTCACGGTCAGTTATAATGTCAGGAACACTGCACTGCACTTGCTCACTGAGCCAGTGCACGTGTCTGGAGTAAAGCGAACTGTGCTCAAAGATACCTGTGGAGCGGGCAGCAGCCGAGTAGGTGCGTACTTCAGAACAGTAGAACCTGAAGCACATGACTGCTGGGGGCATGGCCTAAACTCCAGAGAGCAAGGAGCTGCAAGAGAACTCTTAGCAGGGTAACGACAAAGTTACCAAGGGGCATAGACAGAGAGGATAGTCAGGACGCAGCCAATGAGTCATACACAGAGATAGCTGCAAGGTACAAGAGGGGCGAGCAGAGAGTAGTCAGATCACAGGCAATGCATCATACACAGGGAGGGTAGCGAAGTACAAAATCAACAGGCAAACTCACAATGGGGAACAGAATCTGGTCAGAACCATATAAACCAGCTATAACAACGAACAGGCACAGGCACACAGAGGTCACCACACTCGACCAAAGGCAAAAGTATAACTGACAGGGATTGGAGCTTCCCAGGGGTTTAAGAAGCTCTCCCAGAACCATAGAGAGACCACAATCATTAACCCCAGGTGTGCAGGTGAAAACCTGCACTGAGCTCCAGACATTAACCCCTGATGTGCAGCTCAAAAACCTGCACTGGGATCATGACAATTCTACTCTCAAACTCTTGGCCAAGCCTCGCATGTGTATGAGCGATGATGGAGAGATATCTGTTTGTCCAACAGCTAAGATATAAGGGCATCCTAACTTGCATAGACAGACTAAAGCAGTTTCATAGCTGCCCACGTTGATTTGGATCGATGTTCTAGGTTGAAACAGGATTTTTGGCTCAAAAAAATTACACATTATACAGATCTATATCATGGCACCAATAGAAATCCAGTAACCGAATTATAGAAATCAGTGAGTGATGCACGGCCGTTGTATTCTCTTTGAGAATCATTGCTTAATGTGGAACACAGTGAATATCTGTATCTCTGTAGTACGACTCCATCAGGACTACACATGCTGCTGTACAGGCCCCCTGCACACATTTCTGATGTATGTCTGAGGTTGACTACAGGCAATCATGCACCTTAGCAGTCGGCAGAACACTTATTTAGCTGACAGCTATTCCTTCGTACCCCATACTTGGCTGAGCATGCATGTGTTCCCTATGAGGTCAGGAGTCCCTGGAGGAAGTTTATTTCCCTGAAAGCAATTTTTCCACGAATAAAGTACATTTTAAACAATACATCTTGGAATAATAATAATTTCCACAATTGGATGTGTTTAAATAAAATGTTCCTGTGCTGAGACAATCTTATAAATGTTCCCCTGCTGTGTACTGTGTAATGGCTGTCTGACCGTACAGGAACATGGTCTGATCACACCACAGCTCCTGGGCAGCACCACCATTTTTCGCAGCGCTTTACAGACCATCACTGTCCCCATTGGAGCTCACAATCTAGATTTCCCATCAGTATGTGTGGTAGGAAACCAGAGAACCTGGAGGAAACCCACGCAAACAAGGGGAGAACATACAAACTCCTTGCAGATGTTGTCCATGGTGGGATTTGAGCCCAAGACCCCAGCGCTGCAAGGCAACAGTGCGCTAACCACTGAGCCACCATAAATGCCCAGCCACATATTTAACAGTATTTTGTCCTTTTCTGATTTTGCAATCAACAAAATTGCAGTTAAGTGCGAGGTTTGTGCAGGTCTATGTCAAGGTAAAGATGGTTTACGGCTTCTTTCAAAATGCATGACCAACGTGATTTGTCTTATTATGAAGTGTCTTCTACCCCTAAAAAGGGCCCTTAGGTACAACAAAGCTTTCCTTGTCAGCACCCGCAGGTGACCTGGCTGACAGCCACTGGGCGTAACTGAGACCGATCCTGCAGGAGCTAAACCGGTTCCAGGAGAGGAACTACATGAGAATAAAGAGAGGGGTTCAGACGTTCTGTTTGTACAAGTAACCACAGCGCGGCCTCGAGAGGAACAGACTCTAATAATGAGATTCTTCTTATTGCCTTTGAGCAAGTCTAAATGCTGCAGTGGGAAACGAACCGTCTCGTAACAATAAAATAAAGTTGCTTAGTAGGGGCTTATTAAACTATTGAAATGTTCATGGGAATTCTCTGCTCACTGTGGGGTTTTGTGTCCCATTCATTTATCCACTCACACCGGGCCCCTAAGCCCGATAACCCATGACTCTCCCCGTCTGTCATCCTGGTATGTCTATCTGCTGACATGTGGGGGGAAGGGAGGCTGCTGTCTTCACTAAAGAAAGGAGATGTAGGGAAGGTGAAAAATGACCCAGAAAGAGAACAGAGGGCATGCCATACTTCTATCAGCCCTTGGTATTTGGACATCAATCTATGTCTTTAATTTCACAGAGTAACTCATTTTATTTTATTTTTTTAAATCAATGGTGCAAATTGAGAAACTTTGTAATCAATCTGATCAGTGAATTCTGATTTTCTTTTCTACTTCTGAACTGATCATTCACTCTCAGTTTACAAGTAAAATCTGACTTCTGTTAACAGAGCAAAACAAAAAAAAAAATGGAGATCGAACATACATTGGTATAAGTTGACCAGAATGGTGACCGGTCTGCAAACCCTGTCTTATGAGGAAAGGTTGCAGGATTTGGGAATGTTTAGTTTGCAAAAGAGAAGACTGAGAGGAGACTTAATAGCTGTCTACAAATATCTAAAGGGCTGTCACATTGTAGAAGGATCATCTTTATTCTCATTTGCACAAGGAAAGACTAGAAGCAATGGGATGAAACTGAATGGGAGGAGACACAGATTAGATATTAGAAAAAACTTTTTGACAGAGTGATCAATGAGTGGAACAGGCTGCCACGAGAAGTGGTGAGTTCTCCTTCAATGGAAGTCTTCAAACAGAGGCTGGACAGACATCTGACTGGGATGATTTAGCGAATCCTGCTTTGAGCAGGGGGTTGGACCAGATGGCCCAGGAGGTCCCACCCAACTCTACGATTCTATGATTCTATGATTCTATGAAGTGCAATACATAGGTATACATTCACACCGTGTCCATTTAACAAGCATAAGATAAAAACAAAAATTAGTAAATACCCTGACCTGTAGTAAGTATATAAATAGTAATAGTACATGTGAATAACATAGGGTGCCTAGTTAACATTGTTTAGTTTAAAAAAAAAACACAAAACTAAAAGCCATCCTACCGCGATAAGGTGCACCCTGTTCGGGACGGTACCTTAAACTATAAGGGCAGAGTAGGAACTGGGTTCCGTAAAGAGAGGACAGTTCCTGCTCATAAAAGTCAGTGGTGGCAAAGAAGTAGAACAGGAAAGAGCTAAAGGCAGACACAGACATTCTGGTATCAGAAAGGGTCCTCTTACACAGATCAATTCACGGCACGATCCGATTGGCAAACTTTTACCGCTTGGCAGTACACACTGAGCAATATGTACTAAATTGGACAGTGCACATAGGCTGCCATTGTTCTTAAAGGGCCTGTCACACTAAGAGATATCGCTAGCAATATCGCTATAACTAGTGACGTTATAGCGATATTGCTAGCGATATCGCTATGTGTGATGCTTACCTACGACCGGCTCCTCCGCTGGTTATCGCTGATCGCGCGAGAACGTCCTGGACCATTTCTTGTTGTCGGCTTCCTGTGGCGCTTCCTGCTGTGATGACGAGCGACGCGTGGAGTCGGGCGGGAGGACGCAGGATCGCCTGGTGTGACAGGTAAGTAGCGACCCCCGTCCCCAGCGATGTCGCTAGTGAGATCTGCCTATGTGGCAGCTCACTAGCGACCACTTAGCGATGTACCAGCGATCCTGACCGCGTCATATCGCTGGTCGGGATCGCTGGTACATCGCTAAGTGTGACAGTACCTTTACAGTGATGAAAGATGGAAAGTTTTCCAGGTGATCTGCTTAGCGCAGCCCAGGATCATCCAGTCAAAAGTGGAAACGTTGAATAATTTATAAATGTTTATTTGCTACTCGTTTCAAAGCAGTTCATGCCCCTTCTTCAGGCAGTCATGATATTATTATTTATTATTATAGCGCCATTTATTCATGTTTTCATCGCTCACTTGGACTCAATATGGGATCCAATAGGTGGAGCAGCCGCTAATAAGATCATACATCCAGCACTGAGATGCACAACCACCACAGGTGAGCACCAAGTTTTCTTGTCCTGATGAAGAAGTCTGTAGCACTTCGAAATGCGTTGACTGACTAAAGAAAAACTGCAAGTACTTTATCTGGATTTGGATCTATTATATGGGAAACCAGCAGCGCAGATTATCTGCAAATTCTCCTAATCTGTTTTTTCGTGGTCTGGATTCAGCTGGATTTATAAGTGATGGAAATGTTGTGTATACACAACTAAATCAGGTTAGCATAACCTTATATTAACACTCCTATCTCCATTGGATACAACCCTATTGCGCGGTCTTTTCCTCCTAGTTTTTTCCTAAAAATAACAGAAACAGCCGATAGAAAACCATCACCATAGATGCAACCCGGACCCAGGGAGGGTGATTGACTGCATCGGTGACGTTACAACAACAGCACTGCAGCCCATCGCTGGACCTGCGGCTTGTGATGCCTACATCAGCAGAGCCGCTGAGCCCAGCGATTAGCTGCAGCGCACACCTATTTTGTGCAGAACACTAATCAGACCATTGTGAATAATCCCAGTATATCTGAAGGTTTACTTTATCATCAATGCAAATATTTTCTGCTGATTACTCAGCAGCTACAAAAACTTGAATTAAAGTTTACAAAAACTATTTCTTTAGTGAGCCCTGAGAGTAGAGAGCTGTAGGTAGAGAACTACTGAGCAGAGGTTACTGAAAGGTGTAATACAATTGTATACTACTGTGGAGGGTATTGGCAGCTCCCTAAGGAATGTGTGGGGGTGTGAGAAGGAGAGGGGGATGGGGGCTTAGATTGACTGCACAGCTGATGGGATAACCAAAAAGGCTACAACAACCTCAAAGGAAGGAATCTAAATGATGACATATGCAAGACACACAAACAATGAATTATTTCGTTCTTGTGGCTAGTAGCTCTTTTTTGTTTGATTACAACGTGGAATAAAACACATTCTACTGGTTCCGTCTGATTTTTTTTACTGTGTTTTATCCACTTTGCTAAGCACAAAAAACTAAAAACGCAGAAAAATCCAGATAATTTACCAACCAAATGTTAGCAAGTTGTGTGTCTTATACACTAAGACCTTCGGGAAAGTCATGTGCTCATTGCCTGTGCGCTGGCCAAAAAGTCCCAATAGTTCAATAGCCCAGAGCTATAGGGATATGTGCTCATGTAGCATAATTTGTGCTTTTTTTCTCTGCTGTGGCTGTGTTTTTTCTCCAAAAATTGAAATAGAAATCTGTTCTGATTGCTGCCTTTTTTCTGCGCTTTTTAGAAGCATTTTTGGTGCAGATTTGAAGCTGTGCTTTTGTTAATTTTTTTTAGTGCATAAACACTGGGATCCCGCACTTAAAACTTCACTTTTTTTCTTCAGGTCCCTCAAAGAGACACCTATTTGGAAAAAAAAAATTGCACAAAAAAACTCAAAGGTTAAGTTTAAACACACAGTGGGCGCAAGTTTACTTAAAATCACATCCACTTTGGTTTGATTTTTGCACACAGCAGATTTTCTGCACAAAAAATGCAGTAAAAATAACTCAGTATTTACACAGTGTGTGAATTTGGCCTAAAGAGCCTTATATATATTGATTCAATGTTTTTATAACATTACACAGAATCTAGAAAAGAAAGTTAACCAGTATGGCTCCGTAGATGGCCATGGCTGTCATGTTACCGCAAAGGAATAGCAGTGGTTAGCAGCTTCCATCAGTGATCAACGGAAGGTCACAGGCAAGTCTGCAACAGGGTCATGTATGACCAAGGAGGGAGCGAGGCAGAGGCCAACAATCCAAGCCTACAAAAGTGATGCTGTAGAACAAATTTCTAAAAAAAGTTACTGCTGAATATTATAGAAAGTTGTCAGCAAGGACATGATACTTTGCTGTTTATGGGGTCTGCACAGCTGCAGATGCTCCTGAACCCTCTCCGCTGTCTAAAATAGGCACGAGAACAGTAGAAATGGACCAAGGAGCAATGGAAGAAGCTGGCCTGGCCTAATTAATCAGCTTTTGAGCAGGTGCAGATGAATATATATTCTCTCAACTGAGAGACTCGGGTCAATTATGTAAATCACACTCTGATCCGATGGATGAGGAGAAGATGAAGGAAAAAAAAATTCTACATCTTCTCCATTCTGTTAGTCCGTGGAAATCAGACTGCACTCAGATGTCATCCGAATGCAGTCTGATGTTTACCATGGACTCATTGACTTGCATGGCTGAGTCCAACTAAATATTGGATAAAATGTGGGCACACTGTGATTTTTTTACTCTGACAGACTCTGTCCAAGGAAAAAAACAAATTGGACTTGCGTGGCTCCATAGATTAACACAGGACCGAGTGCGATCCAAGAAAACATTAAATCAAAAATATGGTTGTCTGCACAAGCCCTCTCTCTCACGTCATGTAGGCAGTCGGGTACACTTACATCACCTACCTGAGCACTAGCAGAGCCGGATTGGTCATCTGGCAAACGCCAGAAGGGCCTGCCTGGTCATGGGCCACCTTGTCTGCTATGTTGTTAACACAATCAGCGTTCTCAAGACACCCATACTGTTAAGAGCTGTAAGAGAGGTATCATTAGAAATATTGGTCTTGTAGTAAATCTTAAGCTGGAGTCACACATAGCGACTCACCAGCGATCCCGACAACGATATCAAGGTGTCAGGATCGCTGGTGAGTCACTATGTGATCGCTGGTGAGCTGTCAGACAGACAGCTTCACCAGCGATCAGCACAGCGACGCCGAGCGCGCGGCGTCACTGTGTTCGTTAGTTACCAAGCGCGCTGATGCAGGGAGCTGGTAACTAACATACACATCAGGTATCTAAGGGACGCGCGTCCCTTAGATACCCGATGTGTACGTTAGTTACCAGCAGACCGTGGGTACCAGCCGCACATTTTCCACTTCCTTTGTGCACGGTGGGCACAGCCACATGCAGAAAGTAAGTGGAACAATGCATTCCTATGTGTGCGGAATTCCAGCGATTCCACACAAAGAATGAGCATGCTGCATATTTTTCCACGATGCGATTTTGCCGTGGAAAAATACGCGGCATTAGCACAGCATGTGCGGAATGCCATTGAATACAATGGGTTGCTTATTTTATGCGTTTTTACAGTGAAAAACTGCAGCAAAAATGCATAAAATCCGCGGGAATTCCGAACGTGTGCACATAGCCTTAGTGATGAGTGAACGTGCTAGGATAAGGTGTTATCTGAGCATGCTCAGGTGCTACCCGAGTGTCTTCGGCGTGCTCGAATAGGATGTTTGAGTCCCTGCGGCTGCATGTCTCAGGGCTGTTTGACAGCCACAATACATGCAGGGATTACCTGTTTGTTAGGCAATCTCTGCATGTGTTTTGGCTGTCGATCAGCCGCAAGAAATGAAGCTGCAGGGATTCGAACATATTTTTCGAGCACACCAAAGACACTCGGTTAGGACTCGAGCATGCTCAGATAACAACTTGTCAGAGATTAGTGTTGAGAAAACGTGCTCAATGTAAGGTCGAGGTCACACTTGTGTGTGTAATGCGAGAAACTCGCGTCAATACCCAGCACTGCCGCCGGCACTCAGGACTGGAGTATGCGGCTGCATAGAAATACAGGTGTGACCCCGGCCTAAAAATGACTTGCTGCTCATATGTTCAGTCTTTGGGGCATTTTTTTAACCACTTCTCCAAAGATGCCAATCGGTTAAAAGAAGTGAGCGGAGCATTGTTCAGACGTTTTCTGCTCTGAAGACGCTCTGTACTTTACAATAAAAGTCAATGGGAAGACTCAAAAGACATCCAGCATCTTTTTGACCATTTTGCTTAAAAAAAAAAGTTTGAAGTTTTTTCATTGTTGAATGAAGATAAAGAAAAAAAACCCTGGAAAATGGCAGTTAAAAAAAATAAAAACAGAAAACACTGGAAAAACGCTAAAAGAAGATAAATAAAAATAAATAACAATCGGCAACCAAAAATGTTAAAAAAAAAAAAGCGCCCAGGAAACCACCCCATCCTAAAAAACTGCTCAGCCTCCACAAATAATCAAGGATTGGGTTGTCTTTCAGCCAGCATGGCATCTGGAGAATTGTATATGGCGCCGTTTACCCTGGTTATTTCTTAAAGGGGTTACATGTGAGTGGCAGTGAAAGAAATTTAAGAAGGATTGCAACGATGGAGGTTTTCTTTGCAGCTGGGAGTGGGGAATGAAGGCATTTGTGAGACAGACTGTATGGGTATTGTGGATGTAAGGCTGGTTTCACATTCGCGCTTTTTAAGCGCACGCACGGCCGGGGGTAGCTCCGCCCCCGAGCCGGCTCTCTGCCCGGCGTGCCCGCCCCTTCCTTGTAGCGCCGCCTCCTAGCGCACAGCGGCGCCTGCGATCGGCGCACCCTATCTTTAGCATAGGGTGCGCAGATCGTGCGCAGGCCGTGCGCTAGTTGCGCTTTGACCTGCGCTGCGCACTTTTGACGGTGCGCCGTGCGCGCCAAAATCCGAAAAGTTTGATTTTGGCGCGCACGGCGCACCGTCAAAAGTGCGCAGCGCAGGTCAAAGCGCAACTAGCGCACGGCCTGCGCACGATCTGCGCACCCTATGCTAAAGATAGGGTGCGCCGATCGCAGGCGCCGCTGTGCGCTAGGAGGCGGCGCTACAAGGAAGGGGCGGGCACGCCGGGCAGAGAGCCGGCTCGGGGGCGGAGCTACCCCCGGCCGTGCGCGTGCTTAAAAAGCGCGAATGTGAAACCAGCCTTACTTGGGGGCTTTGTGACTGAGAAACTGTAAGGCCATGTGCACACGTTGCGGATTCTGCTGCGGATCCGCAGCGTTTCAGGCTCTGCGGGTCCGCAGCAGATTTAGGTGCATTGTACAGCACCATTGTTTTCAATGGTAAACTGAAAAACGCAGTGCACATGCTGCGGATCTGCAGCGTTTCAGGCTCTGTGGGTCCGCAGCAGATTTAGCTGTGTTGTACAGTACCATTGTTTTCAATGGTAAACTGAAAAACGCTGTGCACATGCTGCAGATTTTTCCACGCGGATTTGCTGCAGGTTCAAATCCGCAGCATGTCAATTCTTTGTGCGGAATCCGCAGCGGTTTCACACCTTCTCCATTGTAGTGGTGTGAAACCGCAGGGCTAAAAAGCAGGCTAATCCGCAGGTCTTTTAACATGAGAATTTACCTGCGGATTTTCCAAATCCGCAGCACCTAAAACTACATGTGCACATAGCCTAAGGGTGTGTGCACACGTTGCGGTTTTTGCTGCGGCTTTTTCCACAGAGTAAAATATTCCTGCGGATGAGAGAGAGATAGAGAACATAGAATGCAGCTGCGGTTCCGCAAAAAAGTGACATGCTGCGGAAAATAAACCACAGCGAATCTGCGCGGAATTTTCTGCAGCATGTGCACAGCGGATTTGGTTTTCCATAGTACTGGAAACTGCTGGACCGGATCCGCAGCATAAACCGCAACGTGTGCACACACCCTAAAAGTGTATCTATCACCAGATTTCATAATATCAGCTGTGTACAAACATTATTAAATAGATCCATCTCTTAAACCTGATGAGTACTTACTTTGAAAATCCACATCAAGCAAGTACACCTGCTACATCAGGTCTAAGAGTTATATTTATCAATGTATGCAATATATATTGTGAAATCTGGTGACAGATTAGCTTTGTCTCTGACTTCCACTGATTCTTACAACGAGTATTGTATAAGAGACAAGTGTCGTGGGTTTTGGGGGGTGCTGTAGGGGGTATGCTGTGGCTGACAAGAACAGGTAAGACTCTGTGGCTGTTACTTCTTTCAGGGCATAGAACAATGATTTATTTTTTCCTTAACAATAAATACCTTCATTAAAAAAATGCATATTGTGATTACTTGTGTTATCTTTGTCTTATATTCACATTCACTGGTGATCGGATACATATAAGTGTGACAAACATGCAAAAGACAAAAGAATAGGAAATCAGGAAGGGGGCAAAGACTTTTTCTACACCACTGTAATATCTATATATGCACACATACTATATATATATACATATATGAAGTAATATAGTATTGTGTCATTATTACACTTCTTTTGAGATCAAATTTATATTACATGTCAGCTCGAGTCAGTACAACATATCGTTACTCAGTACATGAAAAATAACAGTGACTCTGCACATTGCAAATAAGGAGGACAACCACACTAGATTATCTTATCACTTTTAAGTTCTTGACATTCTGCAGGTGGCATTTGGTGGCAGAGAATTCTGTGTAAGCCCACCATTATAGTCCTCACTGCTGGGTGTCAGTGAACTGTGACCACTACTCTTGGGTGTGTAACTTGAAATCTCCGGCCATAAAGCACTGCAGCCATCCGAGACCCTCAGTGCAAGCACAGCATTAATTTTCCAATAGCTCATCATAAAGCACTTTTCATTATGTTTCTTTAATGAACCTGTCAGCAGTTTCGGCCAATATATGATGCGGCCACAGCCTTTCAGGGCTTATATACAGCATTCTATAATGTTGTAGATAAGCCCCCGGTCCAACCTGAAAGGTAAAAAAAATAAGTTTTATTATACTCACCTGCAGGGCGGTCCGGTCCGTTGGGTGTCGCAGGTCCTGGTCCGGCGCCTCCAATCTTCTTGCAACGCCGCCCTCCAGCTTGCTTCATCGCTCCCTGGCATCGCTCTCCTGCACAGGCGTACTGATCTGTCCTGTTGAGAACAAAGTAAAGTACTGCAGTGCGCAGGCGCCGAACCTTTCTTACCTTTCCCAGCGCCTGCGCACTGCAGTACTTTGGTCTGCCCTCAAAAAGGCAGATGCTGCAGATATCAGTTTGCAAATTAGCGTGTAAAATCCATATTGAATATACAACATGTGAACCCAGCCTTGAAGGTGTCAAAGCTACCTTACATGCACAAACTACTGTAAGATGTCACTCTCTCTGGTAGGCAATAAGCCTTAGGCAGCGTTCACACAGGCAATGCACTGCAAAAATATCCTAAGGAAACATTAAGAAACACAAAAGAAAGTGCATTCAGAATGAACACTTCATTGTTTTCAAAATGATTTTTCATAATGGATAGACTGAAAGTCCAGATTTGGTGGAAATATGAATATTTCAAAACTTGCAGAGTGAGCACAACCTGCCCATCAGGAGGAGCTGGATTAACTTTGAGGACATCATGGAAGAATAAGGTCGGGGTCACACTAACCGACGCAAAATACGGTCCATAGTTTACATGCGTAATATGGATGAATGACCCCTAAATAGTGCGCCGTATGTCATCCGTAAGCAAGGTGTGGTCGCGTATTTTGCGCATGTCAGCATCCGTATGTAATCCGTATGGCATCCGTATGCCGAGAATTTGTCGCCGACTTGCAAAATGAGCATATAATGGAGCCCTATGGCAGGGTTTCTAACAGAAACGAAATAATAGATATAGACACATAGAATGCATATATATATATATATATATATATATATATATACACACATACATGTCATTGAGACAAACATATGTATATATATATATTTATATTTCATAGAGTTCTTCATAGCAGAATAGCCGCTAATTCAATTGCCAGCTTCTGTCAAATCATTCCCCAACCCGACATGAAATGACACATGGTTACATACAGTAAACCATTTCATTTCATGCTTTTTTTTATATGTCCCTGACTAATAATTAGATGAGGTTTTGTGTGCAAAATTTGGGAGGTGTAGGTGTTATTTTAAGGGGTTAATTTGTTGCAAAAAAAATGCGTGGGCTCCCGCTGTAATTTGTCAACCAGAGAGGTAAAGCAGGTAAGTGAGGGCAGATTTTAATAGCCATCAGAGGGACCATTGTTTTTGGCCCCCCCTGGCTACAAAAATCTGCCCCCAGACATCCCAGAAATGGCGCATCTATAAGATGCGCCAATTCTGGCACTTATCCTCTCTATTCCCATTGCCCTGTAGCGGTGGCGAATGGGTTAATATAACAAAGGGTTAATGTCACCATTCGATTGTAAGGTGACATTAAGCCGATAAATAATGGAGAGGTGTCAATAAGACACGATCCATTATTAACCCTATACTAAGAAAGGGTTAAAAACCACACACAGACATTAATTAAAAAGTCATTTAATGAAATAAATACACCAAGTTTTTGACAAAATTTTATTAGTCTGGTAATCCAAAATAAAACCATGACCTGCAACAAAAATAACATAAAAAATCACCAATATCCTTACCTCTCCGCCGTTCAGTCATGTCCCACGCTGCAATCCATCAGAAGGGGTTAAATAGTTTACAATGAGGACCAGTGCTAATGCAACCAGCCTCACTGTAATCTACTACAAAATGAATTCAGTGACGTCAGCAGGAGTCCCCCGGCTGATCTGTGAATGAACTAATGACCGTGGGAAAAAAGTCAGAAACTTTCCCACGGTAATTAGTTCATCTACAGGCAGCCATTGAGGCTGCGCAGAGCTGAATCAATTCATTTTGTAGTAGTTTACAGTGGGGCTGGTCGCATTAGCACCGGTCCTAATTGTAAACTATTTAACCCCTTCTGATGGATTGCAGCGTGGGACATGATTGAACGGCGGAGAGGTAAGGATATTGGTGATTTTTTATGTTATTTTTGTTGCAGGTCATGGTTTTATTTTGGATTACCAGACTAATAAAATTTTGTCAAAAACTTGGTGTATTTATTTCATTAAATGACTTTTTAATTAATGTCTGTGTGTGGTTTTTAACCCTTTCTTAGTATAGGGTTAATAATGGATCGATGTCTTATTGACACCTCTCCATTATTAATCGGCTTAATGTCACCTTACAATCAAATGGTGACATTAACCCTTTGTTATATTAACCCATTCGCCACCGCTACAGGGCAATGGGAATAGAGAGGATAAGTGCCAGAATTGGCGCATCTTATAGATGCGCCATTTCTGGGGTGTCTGGGGGCAGATTTTTGTAGCCAGGGGGGGCCAAAAACAATGGTCCCTCTCATGGCTATTAAAATCTGCCCTCACTCACCTGCTTTACCTCTCTGGTTGACAAATTACAGCGGAAGCCCACGCATTTTTTTTGCAACGAATTAACCCCTTAAAATAACACCTACACCTCCCAAATTTTGCACACAAACCCTTATCTAATTATTAGTCAGGGAAATATAAAAAAAAACATGAAACGAAATGGTTTACTGTATGTAAACCATGTGTCATTTCATGTCGGGTTGGGGAATGATTTGACAGAAGCCGGCAATTGAATTAGCGGCTATTCTGCTATGAAGAACTCTATGAAATATAAATATATATATATGTGTGTGTCTCAATGACATGTAGATATATATATGTATTCTATGTGTATATATCTAATCTTTCGTTTCTTTATTAAACCTGTCAGTGTGAGTTTACTGTATAGCGCACTGAATTGCCGGCTTTTCTAAAAGACATCGGGTGCGTATTTCTCGCAAGTCACATGTGTGTTCCGTGTGTAATGCGTATTTTTAGCGCACCCATACACTTGCATTGGCGTACTACGGGCGTAGTACGCTGACAATCGCAGCATGCTGCGATTGGCACGGACCGTAGAATACGGACGAGAAATATACGGCTGTTGGGAGCTGCCCCATAGAGAATCATTTGTCCATGTGTAATGCGTGCTTTTAATGTCTCTCACTCGGCCGTATTCCTCACCAGTGTGACCCCGGCCTAAGCTTCTTAGAAACTGGTCTACAAACATCTCAGCAGCTGTTATGACAAGTTGTAGTTAAATTTAGTTCTCTAACCGGTAATCAATAAAACATTGCACCCAGAGTGCAGTTCTAATGCAGGTTTTTATGTGAGTTGGACTGAAAATAAAAATAAAAAAGTATAAAATACGTTTTGCCCTCTCAATGATTAAATGACATTAAAAAGTGGGCTAAATGGGGGAGAAATTGGTGAAAATAGTGAAAGACATTACTTACCTGATAAATCTGCTGTCATTCCAGCTATGGTGTTTCCCATGGGCCAATTCTACAAACTTGACTTTCCTGACAACCTACAGTATGTGACTGCAGCAGCCAGTCATTGACCTCAGCGATGTACCTCTGCAGCCAGTGATTGACTGCAGCTGCAACGTGGGTAGTCAGAAATGTCTTTGCTGCAGGCCCATGGGAGCACCAAATTTGGATATAACAAACAATTAATGAGTCTTTCATTATTTTATGTAAAGCTTAAAAAGCGCTTGGATATTTCCAGCAGTCCCAAAGACAATGAATGGAGCAGAGGTCAAGCAAGCGCACCCTCGCTACCTTCAAGATAGGGTTCGGTTCTTCTGGTCTGTTTCCCAGGAGGTTCCGGAGCTTTATATTGATTTTTGACTTTTTGTCATGTATAAGTGATGCATCGTGATGTAATAATGTCCTGCACTCATCATGACCAATAAAAAGATATTTTAAGATAAAACTGCATGAAGAACATCATTTTTAGGTCAAGTTCATACTTTCAGCGAAATCTGAATGATGGATCTTTGGCTATTGGTTGAAAGCTTTATTTTCCTCCTTTTGATTGCATTTATTCCCAGTTTTGGGCGAACAAGAACACTGCGTGAAAAAAAATGTAATTAGGATTTAATTATACAACTCATTTTTGGGCGCAATGGCAAAAATTGCATCAAAAACTGCACATGATTTTCTAGCAGATTGCCACAGTTTTGCAGTGTATCTCTGGCCACAATATGTTTACAAATGAAATATAGTTATTATACTTGATTAAGGCTGGTTTCACATTAGCGTTAAAACAACGCTGCGCACTGAGTCGGTAAGCCCCGCCCCAATCCGGCTCCCTGCCCGCCCCATCCGGGATCACCGCCTACTATCGCATTTGCACGCATGCGATCGGCGCACCCTATCTTTAGCATAGGGTGCGCAGATCATGCGCTGCCAGTGTGAAAGTAGCGTGCTGCGCACTTTTGACGGTGCGCCGTGCGCGCCGAAATGCAGCATGCTGCATTTCGGCGCGCACGGCGCACCGTCAAAAGTGCGCAGCACGCTACTTTCACACTGGCAGCGCATGATCTGCGCACCCTATGCTAAAGATAGGGTGCGCCGATCGCATGCGTGCAAATGCGATAGTAGGCGGTGATCCCGGATGGGGCGGGCAGAGAGCCGGATCGGGGCGGGGCTTACCGACGCAGTGCGCAGCGTTGTTTTAACGCTAATGTGAAACCAGCCTTAGATATATGCTCCACGGTATCAGCAATTGTAAAAGTCCTAGGAAGAAAATCCAAGACGTAGAAAGAATTGTGGGTATTTCTAAGGTTAAGACCAGACGAGTGCTGAAGTTTGCTGATGTGACTGACTCTTTGGTCTCGTCCGCATAACGCAAAGGTATACGAGCTGCCTACTATTTAGGTTGAATTCAGATGTTCGTGCATCACGGTCCAAGAAATGGACGGCAATGTACGGATTAGCAGAGGGTCTCCGGACTCAAACTTGATAACCATATAGGAATATATGAGGCTGTCAAGTTCCACGGCCAAACTTCGGACTTGCATGTAATTTTTTGGTTAATAAATCTGACCAGATTAACACATGCTGGAATTGTTTTCCATGTGGAAAATCGCCCCTGTGTACAAGCCCATAAGATAACATTGGTCCAGGTTCTGTCTGTGTTGCGCACGTCAACAGTAGACCAAAAATATGTTTGTGTGAATCTACCCTTAAAAGGGTGGAGAACGGCATGAAAAACGTACGTGAAAAAAAAAATATCTTTACTATCATTGGGTGTTCATAGCATATTATTTTAATTATTCAGCTGAAATTAATAAGATGTATTGTAAGAAAAATGCCATTGACCCTGATAAATGCCACTTGTTTGACCCCAAAAAAAGACAAACTAGCAAAACCAACATGAAAAACACCCAAAAAAAAAAAAAAAAAGAAAGGAAAAATCCAGCATAATACAGTATGCATACACAGTTGCCCGACACAAAAGTCCTTAGGGTATATTCAAAGAGTGCTACCATGCTCATTGTTCATATGTTGTGGTTGTGCCATGGTTAGGGATGAGCGAGTGGTGAAGTATTCGGACTCGCTGTACTTGTTACGAGTACCTCCTAATATTCGGGTACTCGTAACGAGTAGCGAGTCCAATGTAAGTCTACGGGAAATGCGATTAATGGGCTGTATGTATGTGCTGGGCTGGGCGAGGACTGTGCAAAAACTGTGCCGGGCTGTAGCGGGCTGTGCTGGCCAGTGGGAAGACTGTGCGAGACTTTGCTGGCCTGTGAGAAGACTGTGCGAGACTATGCTGGCCTGTGCGAAGACTGTCGGGCTGTGCAGGACCGTGCTGGGATTTGCAGGTACTGTGCGTGGACTATGCCGGGCTGTGCAGGTACTGTGTGGGACTGTGCTGGGCTTCGCAGGTACTGTGCGGGACTGTGCTGGGCTGTGCAGGTACTGTTGTGGGGAGGAGGACTCCCAGACAGTGAATGGGCAGGTACCCAGGGGACCGCCATCAGGGTTCCTGAGGGAACGATACTGGGAGGGACAGTAAAAGGAAAGACTTGACTGAAGTTGTCAGGGAAACAGGGGGCGGGGCAAGCTTAAAGGGAATCTGTCACCCCTTTTTTGAGATATCATAAAATGATATCATTCAATTGTGTGTCACATAAGGATTCTCTTAGTACTTTTGCTTCCCCCTGACCCCGCACCTTTCATGCATAAATACCTTTTTTACAACGGTTCAGATGTATGTAAACTGCCACGGTCCGGTCTGCTGGGCGGGGCTTATTCACCTGCTCCCCCCTCCCTGTCTTGCTCTACGCATTTCTTCTTGTGTAGAGCAAGACAGGGAGGGGGGATAGTAAAAAAGGTATTTATGCATGAAAGGTGTGGGGTCAGGGGGAAGCAAAAGTACTAAGAGAATCATTATGTGATATCTCAAAAAAGGGGTGACAGATTCCCTTTAAAAGGAGCAGGGAATGCGCTGAAGTGGCAGTTGACAGAGAGCTGGACAAAAGACAGGGAGCCCTGTGAGACAGAGAGGACCGAGGGAGCAGACGACATGTTGTAGAGAGACCGACAGGGGCCTGTGAAAAGAAAGCTGTGGACTCACCGACAAGTGACACATGAGAGTTTTTTACCGGCGGCCGCTTCCCTCATATGGTCGCATACAGCCGCCCCCACTGTTCCCCGCTCTGTTGTGACAAGTCCACGACCTCCACTGACGGCTGCGACGACAGACCATTCCTTTACAGCGGTCAGGACACTGCCACCCTGCCTTCTCCCACAGCTGCAGCCTGGTCATCACCGGCCCCAGGGGGCGCCACCTCGTTGCAGGTGGCAGTAGAGGCCCCCGTCCGATTTGCTAAGGGACCCTGAGCAGAGGTTGGTGAACGGTTATATTTAGAGACTGCGTCATAACTCCGAGGTGAGACGAGAGCCGCAAGGAGACGCCTGTTGCGCCCCATCAGCACCGTTTCTTCAGGGCCTGTTGCGCCCCACCGGCATAATTTCTTCAGGGCCTGTTGCGCTCCACCGGCATTATTTCTTCAGGGCCTGTTGCGCCCCACCGGCATCATTTCTTCAGGGCCTGTTGCGCCCCACCACCACCGTTTCTTCAGGGCCTGTTGCGCCCCACCGTCATCATTTCTTCAGGGCCTGTTGCGCCCCACCGGCATCATTTCTTCAGGGCCCGTTGCACCCCACCGGCACCGTTTCTTCAGGGCCTGTTGCGCTCCACCGGCATCATCTCTTCAGGGCCTGTCGAGCCCAGTTCCTCCCCAGAATATCGAGGCATCAAGGCAGCCGCATCAGCGACCTCTACGCGGCCACGCTTGTGATCATAACAAACCCCTGGAAGGATATTCGCATTTATATAAGAGAGTGTTGTTAGGATTGTTGAGTCCCTGCGTGGGCTGGTTATTGTTTACACCTTTGGTTTGCTCAATATAGCGGCTACAGTTTTATAAAAGTTTATTCCACAAACCACTCTCAGTCTCGTGTCTCGTCACTGCATCCTGTGAACCTGCTGAACCCTACACTTGGCGTAGTCGGCAGGATGCAGTCTCTGAGCACAGACAGTGGTGCCCCAGATCAGGGTAGAGCTGTAAACTCTGCAAATGATGAGGGTCCCCATACCAGCATATCATTGGGGGCCATGCTGAACAACCTGCCTAGATTTTCCGGCTCCAATACTATGTTATGGAGTTGGACAGAGCGGATGCGGGGGCTCTTTCGGATGCACCCAATGACCCCTGATCTGGAGGCCGAGGTGACACTTAGGGCCCTGGATGGGGAGGCGCGGAGGTCAGTGATGTTGAAACCTCCAGGGCACCGCAACACTTTTGAAAAAGTGTTACAGATAGGAGAGCAGACCCATGGGGACCCTACTAATGTAGGAGAGTTAAGAACCCGTTTGTTTAGTCGGATGCAAGTAGAGGGGGAGACGATCACAGAGTATATGAATGTCCTCCAAGAATTGCATACAGCTATAGAAAGAAAAGACGGGGTAGGGGCAGGACCTGTTGACATTACCCTACGTGACCTACTGGTGACTGGTTTGCGAGATCCATTAGTCAAACAGGCACTGCGGGAACAGATCAGAATGAATCCCCGAATAGATTTTTCAGAGGTGGGAAGTCAGGCACGTACTCGAGAGCAGGAGCAGGGGATGGCGGTCCCCGTGGGGAAAGTCCGAGGTGTGGAGGCCTCTGCGAATGTAGTCGAGGAGCCTCAGTGGGTGGAAGAGATCAAGCAAGAGCTGAAAAGTATTAAGGGCGAGTTGGCCGAAGTAAAGAGAAGAACCGAGACCGGAAATGAAAGACCTAGCTTTAACCCCGGCTCCTGGGGATCACGCTCCCCGCGGGGTGGTCAGCGTACACAGGCCCGGTGTTTTGAATGTGGAGAACCAGGCCACATTGCCCGAGAGTGTCCGAGGCATGGGAGATACCCACCCCGGCGGCCATTAAACTAAAGGGCTCCAGGCTGGGGGGACGCCGCTCGGAGCCGAAAACCACAACTAGGGGTGGTGGAAGTCCCGAAGATTAGGTAGCAAAATGTCCGGTGGTTTGGGCAGAAGTGGAGGGCTGGGCCGTCCGGTGCCTGGTGGACACGGGGTCACAAGTAACCACTATGCCCGCAACGTACTTTCGACAGAACTTCCCAGAAGCAGCAAGGCCTCAGTGGGGGCCCGTGATCAGGCTAGTAGCTGCCAACCAACTGCCGGTCCCAGTTGCCAGGGTGGTGTGGGTGCAAGTGATGCTGTGCGGTAAATCCCTTGGTCACAGAGGGGTGGTACTGAGCCAAGGAGAAGCTGATAAGCAACACCCCGTCACCTTAGGCCTGAATGTTCTACGAGAGTTCGGCAACCTACTGCTCAATGACCCTACACAGAGGATTCTGAAGCAGTGTGGTTCTCGCACAGCCCAGGGACAGGTATTCCAGCAGCTGGTGCGGGGAGCACGGGTACATCAGGACCGCCAGGAAGGTGAGGCTCTGGGTAAGGTCATCACGCCAGCGACTCCCCTGCTTGTGTTACCTCCTGGACAGACTGTGGTGGCCCTGCCGATTCGAGCCCCGATACCTTTGGAGGGCGTGGAGGTGCAGGTGGAGCCATGTCACTCAGAGCGCTTGCCTCCTGGCATACTGGTGGCCCGTTCCCTGGCTACCGTGCAAAAAGGAGCCGTCCTATTGCGCTGCGTTAACCTTGAAGACCGAGACACCGTTCTGAAAGCACGGACTGTACTGGCCAAACTAGTAAGGCCTTTAGAAGAAGTGCTGCCAGCTCCTGCGGTTCAATTACGAGTACACCCCGAGGATCCTTGGGAAGTAACAATACGAACCTTACAGGCCCACGAAGTCTCGGCACAAGAGAAGGGCCAAAATATTTTGGAGCAGATGCGGGCCGAGCTTTCTGGATTAACTGCAGCCCAACTCTCACAAATAAAAACATTGCTGGGACAGTACCATGAAGTATTTGCTAGTCATGAGGACGATTTTGGGTGTACCACCGCCATCACTCATGAAATCCCCACAGCAGGAGCGTCCCCTATCCGGGAAAGATATCGACAGATTCCGCCACAACTCTATCAAGAGGTGAAAACTTTGCTGGCCCAAATGCTGCGAAAAGGGGTGATACGGGAAAGCCAAAGACCCTGGGCGGCCTGTTGTGAGTTCATTCTCTGGTTCACCAGTTGTGAATTCTCCTTCCAGACTCCCTCTGGTGGTAACAGGAGGTGGTGAGGCTGATTTGATCGGTGGAGATCTGCCACCTGAGAATGAGGATGACGATTGGACCTCAGGAGTCTCAGATTGGATTTAAGACAGCCGACGCCCTATTCAGTTGCTGGCGATTCCTTCTGGCTTGTCAGCTCTTGGTTTTCAGCTCTGTTCCAGTCATCTAAAGCTAAGTTTTTCTGCTAATGTTCACACTTGATTTTGTTGGTCTATTCAGCTTTTTGTGTGGTCAGCCAGCCCCGGCTGGGGGCTGTGCTGAATTTCCACTCTTATTTATCAGTATTTTGCCAATTTGCTTTTTGTCCCTTACCAGTTTGGTCTCTTTTTGCTCTGTCTCAGAATATTTCAGAGTGCTGATATAGTGGGAGAAGTCTAGTGACTTCAGGGTTAATTTTGCTATCATTATTTTTGTAGGGTTTTTTGCAGGTTGCAGACAGTGTCTTTCCTTTCCTTTCCTTTCTAGTTAGTTTGGGCCCCATCATTTGCTCAGCCTATTTACCTCCCTGTGTTTGTGCCTTCATCTTGTTTCACCGTCAATACATGTGTGGGGGCTATCTAATCCTTTGGGGTCTGCTCTGGGGCAGTTAGTTTTCCCCTTTTCATGCTTCAGGCTTATTTAGTCCTCCAGCTGTGACGAAGCGTCTAGGAACATCGTAGGTACGCTCCACGGCTGCTGCTAGTTGTGTGGTAGGATCAGGAATCTGCAATCTTCATAGTTATCAGCCTCTCTGGTTTTCTGTGACTTAGCTTGTTTTGCTTTTTTCTCCTCGGTGATCCTTTTATAACAGAATCATCAGCCATACCGCAGATTCTAGGGTACTCAAAAGCAGGAAAAGTTGTTAAAAAAAAAAAGTGTCAGAATTTTTTTTTTTATATATTTTTTCCTTTTTTTTCTCTGGGGCCGTAGGAAGATTTTTTTATTCTTTTTCCTAATGGAGATTAAGCAATTGTCTGATCGTGTGGAGCAGCTGGCTGCTGAAGTGCAGGGAATTTCCACCTACCTCATTCAGTCACATGCTGCTGTACCTAAGACCCCTACTCCTGATGTGTTTTTCTGGGGATCGGTCTAAATTTCTGAATTTTAAGAATAATTGTAAATTATTTCTGGCCTTGAAGCCTAACTCATCGGGGAGCTCTGTGCAGCAGGTTAAAATTGTCATCTCCTTGCGGTGCGGCGATCCCCAGGATTGGACTTTTTCTTTGACACCTGAAAATCCTATTCTGACTAATGTGGAAGCATTTTTTCAAGCCTTGGGGTTGTTGTATGATGAACCTAATGCTGTTGATCAAGCTGAGAGAACCCTGTTGGCATTAAACCAGGGTCAGGATTCTGCAGAGTTATACTGTCAAAAATTCCGAAAGTGGGCGGTCCTTACTACATGGAATGATAGTGCATTGGCAGCTCTCTTTCGGAAGGGTTTATCAGAGACAGTAAAAGATGTTATGGTGGGATTTCCTGTTCCCGCTGGTCTGGATGATTCTATGTCATTAGCCATTCAAGTTGATCGGCGTTTACGTGAACGTAAAACTACACGAGAGGCGCTGCCACCTTTTGAACAAAAGTCTGAACCTATGCAATGTGATGGGGTTTTGTCTAGGGCGCAACATCCGGAGTTTAGAAGGCGTAATAAGCTGTGTTTTTTCTGTGGAGACGTCTCTCATACTATTTCTGTCTGCCCAACACGAGAGAAACGCTTTGCACACACATTTGCTGTGGGCAGTATACAACCTAAGTTCCTTTTGGCAATTATTCTGATCTGCTCCTTATCCACGTTTTCCATGAAGGCTTTTGTGAATTCAGGAGCAGCGTTGAATCTGATGGATTTGGACTTTGCTAAACGTTGTGGTTTTTCCATGACGCCTCTGCGGACGCCTATTCCTTTGAGGGGTATTGATGCTACTCCTTTGGCGGAGAATAAACCTCAGTTTTGGACCAAGGTGACAATGCGAGTTGCCCCAGACCACCAAGGAAATTGTAAATTTTTGGTGCTGCATAATTTGCATGATACTATCGTTCTGGGTTTTCCTTGGTTGCAAACTCATAATCCAGTTTTGGATTGTAAATCTGGGTCTGTGGTGAGTTGGGGTTGTCAGTGTGTTCTTAGGGACGCTCCTGTTTTCTCCACCTCTCCTCAGTCTCATGATATTCCTGATTATCTAGCCAATTTTTCTGATGTATTTAGCGAGAGCAAGTCTGCGTCTTTGCCTCCTCATAGGAGTTATGACTGTGCAATTGAGTTGATGCCTGGGTGTAAATTTCCCAAGGGTCGGCTTTTCAACTTATCAGTACCCGAACATGATGCTATGCGATCCTATATTAAGGAGTCATTGGAGAAGGGTCATATTAGACCATCCTCGTCACCTTTAGGTGCTGTTTTTTTTGTGGCCAAGAAAGATGGTTCATTAAGACCGTGTATTGATTATCGTTCCCTTAACAAGATGACGGTTAAATATCAGTACCTGTTACCTCTGAAGTCTGATTTATTCTCCAGAGTTAAGAGTGCCTGCTGGTTTACTAAGCTTGACCTCAGGGGGAGTATAATCTTATTCGCATCAAGCACGGGGATGAATGGAAGACGGCGTTTAATACTCCGGAGGGACATTTTGAGTACCTGATGATGCTTTTTGGGCTCACTAATGCCCCTTCTGTCTACCAGTCCTTTATGAATGATATTTTCCATGACTTTGTGAATACGTTTTTGATCATCTATCTGGATGATATTTTGATCTTTTCTAGTGATTGGGATTCTCATGTGGAACACGTCCGGACTGTGTTCCGGATTTTGAGGGACAATTCCCTGTTTGTTAAGGGATTGAAATGCCTCTTTGGTGTACAGAGGATTTCATTTTTGGGATTTATCTTATCTCCATCGACTATTGAAATGGACCCGGCCAAGGTACAGGCCATTTTTGATTGGGTTCAGCCTACTTCTTTGAAGGCCCTCCAGAAGTTTTTGGGTTTTGCTAATTTCTATCGTAAATTTATAGGTAATTTTTCTGGTATTGTCAAACCACTGACTGATCTGACCAAGAAGGACGCTGATGTGCTGAATTGGTCTCCTGAGGCTATCTCAGCATTTCAGGAGCTTAGGCTGGTTTCACATTTGCGGTTTTTTTCGCGGTATTTTAGCGCTAAATAGCGCATGCGTTTTTTTTCCCTATACTTTGCATGGGATGCGCTTATGTGCGCATACACATGCGTTTGTACGCGTTTTACCACGCATGCGTTTTTTTGCGGTATGCGCTCGGGCGCACAAAATGCAACCTGTTGCATTTTTTGAGTGTCCGACTTGCCTCAAAAAAACGCATGCGCGCGCAATGTGTTTTTTACAGCAAGACACCCATTATAAGTCTATGGTGAGCATATGTGCGCATTGGCATGCTTATGTATGCGTTTTTTTGCACATGCGTTTTTTTTTTTACCATTAGTTTAGACAATGGAATTTAGGGGTTTGGGTTAGAGTTAGGGTTAGTTAAGGGGGGTTAGGGTTAGGGTTAGGGTCAGGGTCAGGGTTAGGGTTAGGATCAGGGTATGGTTTGGTTAAGGGTTAGGGTTAGGGTCAGGGTTAGGGTTAGGGTCAGGGTATGGTTTGGTTAAGGGTTAAGGTTAGGGTTAGGGTCAGGGTATGGTTTGGTTAAGGGTTAAGGTTAGGGTCAGGGTCAGGGTTAGGGTTAGGGTCAGGGTTAGGGTTAGGGTTAAGTATGGTTTGTTTAAGGGTTAGGGTCAGGGTTAGGGTTAGGGTTAGGGTCAGGGTTAGGGTTAAGTATGGTTTGGTTAAGGGTTAGGGTCAGGGTTAGGGTTAGGGTTAGGGTCAGGGTTAGGGTTAAGTATGGTTTGGTTAAGGGTTAGGGTTAGGGTTAGGGCTAGGGTCAGGGTTAGGGTTAGGGTTAGGGTCAGGGTTAGGGTTAGAAAAGTCATGGTTTGGGTTAGTGTGAGGGGCCACCTAATGTTGGAAAAAAACGCAAACGCGGTAAAAACGCACTAAAAACGCATACAAACGCATAAAAACGCTGCGTTTTTTTCATGCATGCTCATAAAAATGCTTGAAAAAAACGCAGCAGTTGTATGCTTTTGTATGCGTTTTTTCAATGCGTTTTTTTGCGGGAAAAACGCGCTGCAAAAAAAAGCAAGTGTGAAACTAGCCTTAAGCAGAGATTTACTTCAGCTCCAGTTTTACGGCAACCTGAAGTCTCAATTCCATTTCAGGTGGAGGTAGCTGCTTCTGAGATTGGTGCAGGAGCCGTTTTGTCCCAAAAAGACCCTGTGACTTCTAAGATGAATCCCTGTGCCTTCTTTTCTCGAAAGTTCTCCCCATCTGAACGCAACTATGACGTGGGGAATCGGGAATTGTTGGCCATGAAGTAGGCATTTGAGGAGTGGAGACATTGGTTGGAGGGAGCTAGACATCAAGTTGTGGTCCTCACCGATCACAAGAATTTGATTTATCTGGAGTCGGCCAAACGCTTGAATCCTAGACAGGCTAGATGGGCCTTGCTTTTCACGCGTTTTAATTTTGTGGTCTCTTTTCTTCCGGGCACTAAGAATGTTAAGGCAGACGCCCTTTCTAGGAGTTTCTTTGCCGATTCTCTTATTGTGACCGAGCCTAGTACCATCCTAGGTGAGGGGGTAGTTCTTTCTGCCATTTTGCCCGATTTGAGACGCGCCCTGGAGGAATTTTAGGAGGATAAACCTGAGCGTTGCCCTATGGGAAAATTGTATGTTCCTGACCAGTGGAGAAAGAGAGTGATGTCTGAAATTCATTGCTCCGCATTGGTTGGTCATCCAGGTATTTTTGGTACCAGAGATTTGGTGAGTCGGTCCTTTTGGTGGCCTGCCTTATCTCGTGACATCAGGAATTTTGTACAGTCCTGTGGGACTTGTTCTCGGTCTAAACCCTGTTCTCGTTCTAGTGGGTTGCTGATGCCCTTGCCGGTGCCCAAGAGGCCATGGACCCATATCTCAATGGATTTTATTTCTGATCTTCCTGTCTCTCAGAGAATGACTGTTATCTGGGTGATTTGTGATAGATTTTCGAAGATGGTCCATCTTGTACCACTCCCAAAGTTGCCATCTTCCGCTGAGTTGGTACCCTTGTTTTTACAACAAGTGGTTCGGTTACATGGGATTCCTGAGAACATTTTGTCCGACAGAGGAGTCCAGTTTGTTTCCAGATTCTGGAAAGCCTTTTGTTCCAATCTGGGAATTCAGTTATCCTTCTCCTCTGCGTTTCATCCCCAGACCAATGGACAGACTGAGAGAACAAACCAGACTTTGGAGTCTTATTTGAGATGATTTATATCTGCTGATCAGGATGATTGGGTCTCATTTTTGCCCTTGGCCAAATTCGCACTGAACAATAGAGCTAGTTCTGCCACTTTGATGTCACCCTTTTTCTGTAATTTTGGGTTTCATCCTCGATTCTCTTCAGGGCAAGTGGAATCTTCGTCCTGCCCAGGTGTGGACACTGTGGTTAAGAGAATGCAGCAGATATGGGACCAAGTGGTGGATAAGTTGTCACTCTCTCAGGAAAAGGCCCAGCAATTTTCCAACCGGCATAGGACCATTGGTCCCCGGTTTAAAGTGGGTGATATGGTTTGGTTGTCATCTAAGAATATTCCTATGAAGGTTGCATCTCCTAAATTTAAGCCAAGATTTATTGGTCTTTATAAGATTTTGGAAATTCTTAATCCTGTTTCGTTTCGATTGGCTCTTCCAGTTACGTTCAAGATCCATAACGTATTTCACAAATCTCTGTTGAAGAGGTTTGTTGAGCCAGGGGTTACTATGGCAGCACCTCCTGACCCTGTGTTGGTTGAAGGCAATGTGGAGTATGAGGTAGAGAAAATATTGGATTCTCTTTGGTTAGACGGAGGCTCCAGTATTTGCTCAAATGGAAGGGTTATGGTCAGGAGGATAATTCTTGGGTCTCTGCCTCCGATATTCATGCCAATAGATTGGTTCGTGCTTTTCACCAGGCCCATCCTGATCGGCCTGGTGGTGTGGATGAGGGTTCGGTGACCCCTCCTCAAGGGGGGGTACTGTTGTGAGTTCATTCTCTGGTTCACCAGTTGTGAGTTCTCCTTCCAGACTCCCTCTGGTGGTAACAGGAGGTAGTGAGGCTGATTTGATCGGTGGAGATCTGCCACCTGAGAATGAGGATGACAATTGGACCTCAGGAGTCTCAGATTGGATTTAAGACAGCCGACGCCCTATTCAGTTGCTGGTGATTCCTTCTGGCTTGTCAGCTCTTGGTTTTCAGCTCTGTTCCAGTCATCTAAAGCTAAGTTTTTCTGCTAATGTTCACACTTGATTTTGTTGGTCTATTCAGTTTTTTGTGTGGTCAGCCAGCCCCGGCTGGGGGCTGTGCTGAATTTCCACTCTTATTTATCAGTATTTTGCCAATTTGCTTTTTGTCCCTTACTAGTTTGGTCTCTTTTTGCTCTGTCTCAGAATATTTCAGAGTGCTGATATAGTGGGAGAAGTCTAGTGACTTCAGGGTTAATTTTGCTATCAGAAGTGTTGGACATTATTTTTGTAGGGTTTTTTGCAGGTTGCAGACAGTGTCTTTCCTTTCCTTTCTAGTTAGTTTGGGCCCCATCGCTTGCTCAGCCTATTTTCCTGCCTGTGTTTGTGCCTTCATCTTGTTTCACAGTCAATACATGTGTGGGGGCTATCTATTCCTTTGGGGTCTGCTCTGGGGCAGTTAGTTTTCCCCTTTTCATGCTTCAGGCTTATTTAGTCCACCGGCTGTGACAAAGCGTCTAGGAACATCGCAGGTACGCTCCACGGCTGCTGCTAGTTGTGTGGTAGGATCAGGGATCTGCAATCTGCATAGTTACCAACCTCTCTGGCTTTCTGTGACTTAGCTTGTTTTGCTTTTTTCTCCTCGGTGACCCATTCATAACAGCGGACCCAATCGTGTTGGTCCGGATGAAAGATGGTACACTACGATTCTGTGTGGATTATCGTAAACTGAATGCTTGCACTATTAAAGCCTCATACCCACTGCCCCGCATAGAAGAATCCCTGTCCGCCTTGGGGAAGGCAACATATTTTTCGACCCTGGACTTGGCCAGTGGGTACTGGCAGGTGCCCATGTCAGAAGGAGATAGGGCCAAGACGGCGTTCATATTGCCCATGGGACTGTTTGAGTTTAATCGGATGCCGTTTGAGCCGGCCAACGCCCCCCCCGGGACCTTTCAGCGATTGATGGAGCGATGTCTGGGAGATCTCAATTTTGAGGCCACATTGATCTACCTGGATGACATCATTGTCTATGCTGCCACCTTCGAGGACCACCTGAAGCGGTTGGGACAGGTACTCAGACAGTTGCAAAAGTGCGGGTTGAAGGTGAAGCCTCAGAAATGCCACCTATTTCGCTCTCAGATTGAGTATCTGGGTCATGTCGTTTCGGCAGAGGGTGTGAGGCCATCCCGGGAGAAGGTTTCTGCTATCCAGGAATGGCCTACCACCGAGATGGTGAAAGATGTGCGGGCTTTTCTGGGGTTAGCCGGATATTACCGTCGCTTCGTAAAGAATTTTGCATGTCGAGCTCGAGCCCTGAACGACCTACTGAAGGGGGCTCCCGCTGGGCCAATGGGCGAAAAATCCAGTGGCAACACCCTCAGGAAGAGGCCTTCCGAGACCTCAAGGCTGCGCTCTCGGGTGCCCCAGTGTTGGCTTATGCGGATTCCTCTCAGCCGTTCATCTTGCACACTGACGGGAGTCTTCACGGGCTGGGGGCTGTGTTGTCACAGGTTCAGGATGGCCGGGAGAGGGTGATCGCATATGGAAGTCGCTCACTCCATGACTCCGAGCGTAACCCTGACAATTACAGCTCTTTTAAGCTCGAGCTCCTCGCAGTGGTGTGGGCTATGACGGAGAGATTCGCAGAGTACCTAGCGGGCTCCGAGGTGGTAGTGCGAACTGACAACAACCCACTGGCTCATTTGGAAAACGCCAAATTGGGGGCTCTGGAACAACGATGGGTGGCCCGGATGGCGAAGTACAATTATAAGATTATCTACAAAAGAGGGGCAGAGAATGTCCATGCAGACGCCCTCTCCAGGATTCGACATACAACTCCAGGGCAGAATCGAGACGAAGAATTGGAAGGAGAGGAAATACCGTTCGCTCTCACTGCTACCATGCTCACAACTGACAATAAAAAGATATCTTCCTCTGGTACCTCAAGGGGCATACTGGAACAATCCCGGGATAAATGGATACAACAACAACAAGAAGACGAAGAGGTTGGCCTTCTCAGGACATGGGTCGCCGCAGGGCGATTACCCACTGACTCTCAACGGCAAAATTTGACTCAAGACCTGTTGCTTATGCTGCGACAATGGGAGAGATTAGTTATCCGAAAAGGATTATTGTATCGTAAAATAACATCACAAACAACCTCGATGACGGTTTGGCAGGTGGTTACGCTAGGAGCCCAACTTCACATACTGGCTCGGGAGGCTCACGAAAAGGGTCCCATTTCGGAAGAAAAAAAACTTTGCAATGGCTGCAACAGAAAGCTTACCACCCGCGCTTTCCGGCTGTTGTGGACGAAATTTGCTGGACCTGCCGCTTGTGTGAATTAGCTAAACCACCCGCTCAGCGAGCCGCAACACAGACTATTGTGACCTCAGCGCCCCTTGAGCTCCTGACGGTGGATTATCTGACCATTGGGCCCGCATTTCAGTGATACGAACACTGTCTCGTTATGGTAGATCATTTCACCCAGTTCGCTGTGGTCACCCCCACTTGGCATCAGACCGCAGAGTCAGCTGCCTCCGCAATTTGTAGAAACTTTATACAAGTACTGTATACGGCTGTCCTCAATGAATACATTCTGATCAAGGAGCATGTTTTTTTGGGAAAAGTCATGGAAGAACTACATCACCTCTATGGAATTTACAAATCCCGGACCACACCATATCACCTGCAAGGGAATGGGGCTTGTGAACGATTTAATCGGACATTGATTCAGATGTTGCGCACTCTGGAGAGTGACAAGAAGGCCCGTTGGCCCGAATATGTTTCCGAATTAGTTTGGGTCTATAACAATAGGGTACATCGAGTGACTGGCTATACCCCCTATTCCCTGTTGTTTGGGCGAGAAGTTAAAGGGATCACGGAGGTGGAGTTAGACCCCGAAGAGCCTCAGCCCTGGACTGGAGTGTCATCTTGGGTCCGAAATCACTGCCATTGGCTGCAGACTCTTCACCGAATTGTACACACCAAGCTCCGAGACTGGGAGCACCCAGGGAAGAATGCAACCCCGCCTCCTCACCTCCAAAGCGGGGATCGGGTGCTTGTACTAGATCAACGCCCCCAGAACAAACTGGAGCCGCGTTGGGAAGAAAGTCCTTATCGGGTCTTACGCCGTATCCATACAGACGGACCGGTGTACAAAATATGACCTGAGGAGGATGAAACACTGCCCACTCATGTTGTGCATCGTAATATGTTACGCCCATGTACTTCCTCCAACCCAAAGCAACCGGAGCCTACCCCGTCGACATCCGAACCGTCTTCCGTATGTTGGGACCCGGACGACGACGAAGATTGTCTCCCAGGACCCGGAGGCCCTCCACTCAGTAATGAATCATCTGATACAATTAGCCCGCCCGCACCAACCAGCCCACCGGTGTCCACCACCCCAGACGACTCTACCCCAGTTGAGCTTAGACGCTCCGAGCGGTCAACAGCCGGCAAACCCCCTGAAAGATATGAGCAAGATCAATTCATATGGCAACGAACATTGAAATCCCTACAGGCCGATCTCAATAGACTAAGGCCCTCGCCTGAGGACTGGCGAGCTTACAGGGTGGGGGAGTGTGGGGAGGAGGACTCCCAGACAGTGAATGGGCAGGTACCCAGGGGACCGCCATCAGGGTTCCTGAGGGAACGATACTGGGAGGACAGTAAAAGGAAAGACTTGACTGAAGTTGTCAGGGAAACAGGGGGCGGGACAAGCTTAAATGGAGCAGGGGGCGTGCTGAAGTGGCAGTTCACAGAGAGCTGTACAACAGACAGGGAGCTGTGTGAGACAGAGAGGACCGAGGGAGCTGACGACGTGTTGTGGAGAGATCGACAGGGGCCTGTGAAAGGAAAGCTGTGGACTCACCGACAAGTGACACGTGAGTTTTTCACCGGCGGCCGCTTCCCTCATACGGTCACATACAGCCGCCCCCGCTGTTCGCCGCTCTGTTGTGACAAGTCCATGGCCTCCACTGACAGCTGGGATGACAGACCATTCCTTTACAGCGGTCAGGACACTGCCCCCCTACCTTCTCCCACAGCTGCGGCCTGGTCATCACCGACCCCAGGGGGCACCACCTCTTTACAGGCGGCAGTAGAGGCCCTTGTCCAGTTTGCTAAGGGACCCTGAGCAGAGGTTGGTGAATGGTTATATTTAGAGACTGCATCATAACTCCGCGGTGAGAGGAGAGCCGCAAGGAGACGCCTGTTGTGCCCCATCGGCACCATTTCTTCAGGGCCTGTTGCACTCCACCGGCATCATTTCTTCAGGGCCTGTTGCGCCCTACCGGCATCATTTCTTCAGGGCCTGTTGCGCCCCACCGACACCGTTTCTTCAGGGCCTGTTGCGACTCACCGACATCATTTCTTCAGGGCCTGTTGCGCCCCACCGGCATCATTTCTTCAGGGCCCTCGCGCCCCACCGGCACCGCTTCTTCAGGGCCTGTTGCGCCCCACCGGCATCGTTCCTTCAGGGCCTGTTGTGCCCCACCGGCATCATCTCTTCAGGGCCTGTCGAGCCCCGTTCCTCCCCGGAATATCGAGGCATCAAGGCAGCTGCATCAGCGTCCTCTACGCGGCCACGCTTGTGATCCTAACAGACCCCTGGAAGGATAAGTTTATTATAGGAGATAAGGACCCGTAGTTTGGTCATACGTGGCCTTTAGCACCCGGCCAAACCGGGTTATTCGCATTTATATAAGAGAGTGATGTTAGGATCGTTGAGTCCCTGCGTGGGCTGGTTATTGTTTACACCTTTGGTTTGCTCAATATAGCCCCAGCGGCTACAGTTTTTTAAAAGTTTATTCCACAAACCACTCTCAGTCTCGTGTCTCGTCACTGCATCCTGCGAACCTGCTGAACCCTACACTGTGCGGGACTGTGCTGGGCTGTGCAGGTACTGTGCGGGACTGAGCTGGGCTGTGCTGGTACTGTGCTGGGCTGTGCAGGTACTGTGCCAGGCTGTGCGGGGACTGTGCTGGGCTGTGCGGGCTCTGCCGAATATTGCGAGGCGAGTAGTGAATTACTCGCCAGGATTCGAGTACCGCGAGTACCGCATTACTCGCCGAGTACCGAATCCTAACGAGTATACTCGCTCATCCCTAGCCATGGTTCTTGACTTAGTTTTGCAAAAGGCATTAGTAAAGCTCATTAAATACCACAGCAATCCGATATAAAAAACAAATGACAATAACCATGAGATAACCGCAATGTATGAATATGGCCGAAGAAGAATGTAGGAATATGCGGGAAAATTTGTCAGAGGGACACTCTGCACAGCACAATTTCAATTCTTTCTTTGCCAAGAATAGCAAATATGAGTCGTATTTTTCTTAAGAAGAAAAAAAAAATAGCCTGCATATTATAATCAGCACAAAGGGTGATAAAGCCATTGTTCCTTGAGAGTCAGATCACCAGCAGTGAAGAGGTACTCTGTGTGCGTGGGAGAGCTCTGAGGAGCGGGGCTCTCCATCATTCTCATTCTGCTGAGGTCTCCGGTGTTTGGCCGCTCATCCAGTTCTTGCTGCAGAGTGATTTGTAGTCAGTGCAGAGCAGGGAACTCCCTGCCACACAAAAGGAAGCCAGCAGCTCATAGCTCCTTACCCAGCAGACACCTGCTGCACCCATGCACACAAAACCCCAGAGCGAACATGTCATTGCTGCAACCTGTGTAGCCGCACAGGGGCCCAAGAGATCAGGGGGCTCAAATCTACCTCCAAAGCAAGTGGAATTGTGCATTATGATGAGCTATTTGGACTGTACAGGGGCGCTTTTCTCCAGTATGCTCCTAACAAAATCAATATATACATCTAAAACACCACCCCGAGCATTCCAAATTCAGGCAGGCGGAAAATCCCAACGCCACACCGAGCAATCATCCCAATCACAAAACAGAATTTTCTCCCTGTAACTTATCATCAAGCTAAAGTATGCATAATTAAAGAGACTGCCTGTTTAGATCAAGAGACCCCTTCCCCCATAAGAGCTGCTTCCACTGGACCGTAATTAAATGCTCTTTGTAGCACTGCAGTGATAATAAGCATTTACATTTACCGTGGTTCAACGGCAATAACAAATGATTACAAGGCAATCCAGCTGGCAGATCCCTTATGATCAGCTTGACATGGGGGTCGACAGTCAATTTTATTAATTTACACCAGCCTACTCCACAGCAGCGTACAAAATTGTTATCACTCCTATGAACCCCTGTACCAATCCTAATGAGAAAACATACAAACTTCTCATGGATGCTGTACTCGGTCAGAGTGTACAATCAAGCCGGCCACACACGTACGTTAGATGGCTGCCGGCCAAATAATGCTTTGACTGATCGTCCAGTTGGCAGCCACCTCGTTCGACTCTCTCATAGAAAGCACCGCTTCTAAAAGGCCCCGTCACACTAAGCGAGATCGCTAGCGATATTGCTTAAGCGTCACCGATTTTGTGACGCAGCAGTGATATTGCTAGCGATATCGCTATGTGTGACACTTACCTCGTACCGGCTCCCCCGCTGGTTATCGCTGATCGCGCGAGATCGTCCTGGGCCGTTTCTCGTTGGCTGCTTCCTGCTGGGCTTCCTGCTGGCGCCGACGGGCAACGCGTGGACGCGGGCGGGAGGACGTCTTCATTGCCGCGTCTGTCAGGTAACGACCGCTGCTGCGTCGCTTCATCGCTGTGTGATCTGCCTTTTTGGAAGCTCACTTGCAACCACTTAGCGATGCACCAGCGATCCTGATCGGGTCATATCATTGTCGGGATCGCTGGTGCATCGCTAAGTGTGACGGGGCCTTAATTCTGCTGAGAGAGTCACCCGGTGGTGGCTTATCTATAGAAAACCAAAGGATCAGTAGTCAAAAAAAAAATAAAAAATTTGGACAATTCATATCAAATTTTTGGAAAATCAATTTCTTATTCACTTTTCGTAAATCGATAAAAATGCCTGCTGCCATTTTACACTATGCAGAACATTTCATTAGCCAGAAAAGGCTCAAGTGACCTAGAATATGGTGGAGCAGGCCTCCCTACAATGCCTTGCAACTATTCCATCACATGTTATAGCACAGTCAGTCAGGAGGGGCCATCATATCCTGTAAAAAAGCTAATGCAGGGAATGTAGCTGCCATTTTGGAGTGAAATTAGATAGTAAGAAGATGGTAGAGACAATAGTTTAAAGGGAATCTGTCACCTACCCTTTGGCGGGCGATGAAAAGGAGGTCGGTCCGGTCCGATAGGCGATGTTCCCGATGTGTGCCGCCTCGACATCCTTGCCCGCCGTCCACAGGTTATTGCTGAATTGGAGTAGGTGTACTCCATTTTTTGTGCATGCGCTAAGCATTCATAGCTAGCGCACGCGCAGTATGCTTTGCCCAACTGCGGGCAAAGCCGAAAAGCCGGACTGCGCATGCGCCGGTTAACTAAGCCCCGGAAGTATTTCATAGGTGTTGAGGTCACTTTGACATTACTAAAGCTGTGTTTGCTTTGGATGAAAAGATTTAAAGGGGTTGTACACACACTTAGAAGGCCTCAGAACGTGATATGGCTTTTAAAGGGAATCTGTCACTCTCTGGGATGTATATGACCTATTAATATGGACATACAGGTAATTGAAATGTTACACTAGTCCTACCTGTATGCGTCATATTAATGGTCTTGTTGTTGAGAAATTTTATATTCTTTCCTTATGCTAATGATTTCTTCCAGGCCCTGGGGCGTGCTGTTATGAATGGGTCACCGAGGAGAAAAAAGAAAAGCAAGCTAAGTCACAGAAAACCAGAGAGGTTGGTAACTATGCAGATTGCAGATCCCTGATCCTACCACACAACTAGCAGCAGCCGTGGAGCGTACCTACGATGTTCCTAGACGCTTCGTCACAGCCGGAGGACTAAATAAGCCTGAAGCATGAAAAGGGGAAAACTAACTGCCCCAGAGCAGAGTCCAAAGAAATAGATAGCCCCCACACATGTATTGACAGTGAAACAAGATGAAGGCACAAACACAGGCAGGAAAATAGGCTGAGCAAACGATGGGGCCCAAACTAACTAGAGAGGAAACTAAAGGAAAGACACTGTCTGCAACCTGCAAAAAACCCTACAAAAATAATGTCCAACACTTCTGATAGCAAAATTAACCCTGAAGTCACTAGACTTCTCCACTATAACAGCACTCTGAAATATTCTGAGACAGAGCAAAAAGAGACCAAACTGGTAAGGGACAAAAAGCAAATTGGCAAAATACTGATAAATAAGAGTGGAAATTCAGCACAGCCCCCAGCAGGGGCTGGCTGACCACACCAAAAAACTGAATAGACCAACAAAATCAAGTGTGAACATTAGCAGAAAAACTTAGCTTCAGATGACTGGAACAGAGCTGAAAACCAAGAGCTGACAAGCCAGAATGAATCACCAGCAACTGAATAGGGTGTCAGCTGTCTTAAATCCAATCTGAGACTCCTGGGGTCCAATCGTCATCCTCATTCTCAGGTGGCAGATCTCCACCAATCAAATCAGCCTCACTACCTCCTGTTACCACCAGAGGGAGTATGGAAGGAGAACTCACAACTGGTGAACCAGAGAATGAACTCACAACAGAGTGCGGTGTCTAGAAGAAATCCTTATCTCCTGTCTTCATTATAATACTATCCTCGCCCCATGCACGCCAGTTCTGGTGCTAGAATCCCACACCTGCGCCCTGCACTCCCCCTCCACAATCCGTACCTTTTCCTCCCTTCTATGGGCACTGCATTCAGGGATCTTCTGCGTAGATAAGTCACTGTGACCTCCAGCGTGCACGACGATAAGGTGCTCTGCCCACTTCTTCTGTGCATAGTCATCATTCACATCTGCTATTAGTTAAAAGTCAAGACACCTCAAACCTTAGAAAGTTGGAAATTAGCAGATTAGGCAGATACTAAAATGATATTCCCAACATAGTAATCTATAGCAAGTAATTAGATAATTTACTGATCGTGAGTATGTGGGCTCTGGAACCAGGGAACAAGGCTCTGCTGCCCTGTCTTGGGGTTGCCCAACCACGTCCTCCGCTTCATTCATTGACTATGGGACTGTTGGAAATAGCAGAGAGCAGTACTCCGCTTTCTCTATCACTGTAGGTAAGCTGTAATGCTGCTGCACTACAACATTAAAAGGGATTGTCCACTATTCAGACAACCCCTATGTTTCCCTCTTGTGAAATAATGAATCATGATGAGCGAATGTGCTCGCATAACGTGTTATCTGAGCATACTCGTGTGTTATCCGAATATCTTGGGCATGCGCAGATAATATATGTTCGAATTCCTGCGGCTGCATGTTGTACGGCTGTAAGACAGCCTCAACACATGCGGGGATAAGCAATCAGCCTTCTAACAGCCGAGAGACATGCAACCGTGGGGACTCGAACATATTACCCGAGCACGCCCAAGATATTCGGTTAACACTCGAGCATGCTCAGATAACACTTTACCCGAGCACGTTCGCTCATCATTAATAATAACATTTAGGCTGTGTGCCCACGATGCGATTTTTAAGCGTTTTTGCCGCGATTTTCAGCGCAAAACGTTTCAAAATCGTGTACAGAACGCCCCTCATGCATTCCTATGGCATTCCGCACATGCTGTGCTAATGCTGCGCTTTTTTCCGCGGCGGAATCGCATCGCGGAAAAAATCGCAGAAGGATCATTCTTTTGTGCGGAATCGCAAAGAAGTGCCGTGATTCAGCACCCATAGGAATGCATGAGAATAGCTTACTTCCCGCATGTGGCTATGCCCACCATGCGGGAAGTTAAGCGTCTCATGTGCGGTTGGTACCCACGGTGTGGAGGAGAGGAGACTGTCAATCACTTTCCAAGCGATGCTTCAAATTGCTTGGAAAGTGCTTGATAAAATCGCGGCAGAATGGCGGTGAAATCGCGCTGGAAAAAAAACGCGCGATTTCTGGGAAGGAGTCCGGTTTTCACTCTGCGTTTTAAAACGTTACGTGGGCCCATAGCCTTAAACTCGTGCCGGTGGCCATTCACGAGGTGTCAGCACTGGTTCTCCTGGGGATCATGTGAAGTGAGAGCTGCTGCTCTCTCAATTTCTCTGGATGTATGTGATATGTCCGAAGGCGAGGAAAGCCAACCTGGCGTCAGCACTGGAGGTGAGTATAAATGTTATTATTTTACAAGGAGGAAACAGAGATTCAGAAGGGGTTGTCCGAATAGTGAACAACCCCTTTAAGAAACCTATGATTAATAATAATAACAATAATAAATTTTATTTCTATAGCGCCGACATATTCCGCAGCACTTTACATTTCAGAGGGGACTTCTACAGACAATAGACATTACAGCATAACAATAATCACATAGATCATAACAGATACCAAGAGGAATGAGGGCCCTGCTCGCAAGCTTACAATCTATGAGGAAAAAGGTAGACATGAAAGGTGAGTGGTAACAATTGCCCTGATTGTTTGGATAAGCCAGAGAGGCTAATAGATGCATAAAGCATTGTGGGAACATGATTCAGGTACCTGGTTATGGTAAAACTTTTGGCTGTGCCACCCAGGGATAGTTAGATTAATGTGTTGGGGCAGTAGGCCAGTCTGAATAAATGCGTTTTCAGGGCACGCTTAAAATTGTGGGGATTGGGGACTAATCGTATTGACCTGGGAAGTGCATTCCAAAGAATTGGCGCAGCACGTGTAAAGTCTTGGAGACGGGAGTGGGAGGTTCTGATTATTGAGGATGCTAACCTCAGGTCATCAGCAGAACGGAGTGCGCGGGTAGGGTGCTATACTGAAACAAGGGAGATGTAGGGTGGTGCTGAGCCATGGAGAGCTTTGTGGGTGAGGGTAATAAGTTTGTACTGGATTCTGGAGGGGATGGGTAGCCAGTGTAATGACTGTCACAAGGTAGAGGCATCGGTGTAACGATTGGCGAGGAATATGATCCTGGCTGCAGCATTCAAGACAGATTGGAAGGGGGAGACTTTTGTAAGAGGGAGACCGATTAGAAGAGAGATACAATAGTCGAGACGAGAATGAATAAGAGAAACAGTAAGAGTTTTTGCCGAGTCAGGCTGTGTGCACACGCTGCGGATTATGTGCGGATTCATCCGTGCGGATTTTGTAAAATCCGCAGGTGAAACCGCAGGTCAAAAGACCTGCGGTTTTACCTGCGGATTGCTCTGCGGTTTTACCCTGCGGTTTTTCATCTCCTCAATGGAGGAGATGGCAAACCGCAGGGGAATCCGCAGAAAGAATTGACATGTCAATTCTTTCTGCGGATTGAAAACCGCAGATAATCCGCGCGGAAAAATCCGCACCGTCTGCACTGCGGTTTTTGATTCCCATAGGGAATCATGGTACTGTACACCGCAGCAAAAACTGCTGCGGGTCCGCAGCGGCCAAAACCGCTGCAGAACCGCAGCAAAATCCGTAGCGTGTGCACACAGCCTCAAAAGTAAGAAAAGGTTGAATTCTAGAAATGTTTTTGAGATGCAGATGACAAGAGCGAGCCAGTGATCGAATGTGAGGGGCAAAGGAAAGCTCGGAGTCAAGTATGACCCCAAGACAGCGGGCCTGTTGCTGGGGAGTAATAGTGGATCCACACACGGAAATGGCAAAGTCGGCTATAGATACATTAGTAACACAAGGAGTTCAGTCTTGGACAGGTTCAGTTTCAGATATAGTGAGAACATGATGTTAGACACAGCGTTTAGACAATCGCTGGTGTTTTCTAGAAAGGCTGGCGCGATGTCAGGAGAAGCAGCGTATAATTGGGTGTCATCAGCATAGAGATGGTACTGGAAAACAAATCTACTGATTGTTTGACCAGTAGGGGCAGTGTACAAGGAGAAGAGGAGGGGGCCTAGGACTGATCCTTGAGGAACCCCAACAGTAAGGGGAAGATGAGAGGAGGAGGAACCAGCAAAAGATACAGTAAAGAAGCGGTCAGAGAGATAGGAGGAGAACTAGGAGAGAATGGTGTCCTTGAGGCCAATGGAACAGCGCATAGTGAGGAGGAGCTGATGATTCACAGTGTCGAATGCTGCAGAGAGATCCAAGAGAATTAGCATGGAGTAATGACCATTTGATTTAGCTGTTAGTAGATCATTAGAGACTTTAGTGAGGGCAGTTTCAGTAGAGTGTAAAGAGCGGAAACCGGATTGGAGAGGGTTGTGAAGAGAGTTATCAAAGAGATAGCGGATAAGACGGGAGTGGACCAGGCGTTCCAGGAGTTTAGAGATGAAGGGAAGATTAGAGACAGGTCTATAGATAGCGGCCCAGTTTTGGTCGAGGGATGGTATTTTAAGTAGTGGATGTATGATGGCATGCTTAATTGAGGGAAAGATACCAGAAGAGAGAGAGAGGTTAAATATTTTAGTTAGGGGAGGGGTGACAGCAGGGGAAAGGAACTGGATCAGATGTGACGGAAATGGGTCACTGGTGCAAGTGGTTGGGCGAGAAGATGCAAGGAGCCTGCTTACTTCTCCTTCTGCGACTGGTTCAAAATCAGAGAGTGAGCTAGATGCAGTGGGGGAGGGAGGACAGTGCAAGGTATGAAGTGATTGGGAGATAATTTCCTGTCGGATCTGGTCAATTTTTTCTTTGAATTAATTGACCAGATCGTCAGCTCGAAGCTCAGTGGTTGGGGCCTGCACTCTTGGGTGGAGTAGAGAATGAAAAGTGTCAAAGAGTCGTTTAGGGTTATTGGACAGTGAGGTGATGAGGGTGTTGAAATAGGTTTGTTTTTAGAGGTGAAGGGCAGTGTTGTAGGTTTGTAGCATAAACTTATAATGGATGAAATCTTCGTGTAGATTGGATTTTCTCCACAGACGTTCGGCGCACCTGGAGCACCGCTGCAGGAAACGTGTTTGCAGGGTGTGCCAGGGTTGTCGCCATCTGTGTTGTGGTGTTCTATGTATAGGAGGTGCAAATTCATCCAGGGCAATTTGTACTGTTTCATTGTAATTAAAGAAGAGACCATATACAACCTGCGAGATTAGCATTTTAAGTAATAACTAAAGCCATGAAAGAGTTGATGATCAGATTGTCCAGATCACATTGAGTAATTGAAGCTCCCTGTTACTTCCTCCAGCCGACATCTGCTTTATGGGGTGTAAATAGATAGGTCTTATAGCAGCACACCTGGAGAACCTTCCTCCTGGGGGAAGAGCACTAGTTATTAGTTTCTGAAATTGCTCTACAAATCTGCAACTTTCAAGTGGCTATTGCCTCCTGACATTGTGTTTTATAATTTCCAGGAACTAGCTGCAGGGGGGCTTCCACTCCAGAGCCTAATTAACCTGGTCTCCAGTCTCTATTCACCATCCCCCCTGCAAACACTGTTGAGTTTATTTAATCTCCACCCAGATTTTAGCCCTTTTACTAGTTTTGCAAGGTCTGATTTATAAAGACCGCTGAAGCATGCAATCCTCTGAAGGCTTCGAAGGGTGATGGGCTGGCCTTACACAATTCATTGACTCACTACATTAAACATTCATACTGAATACGTAATGTTTGGCACTAGTTTAGGGACACGTTCATAGATCCTTATCTCTGATCCTTTGCATTCATGAACATAAAGACAACTAAACTATCATCATATTTGGCCAATGCGTTCTGAATAAATGCACAAAAATTCACGATATTGTACTGGATGGATTCGATTGTTGCCAAAAGAACAAAGCAACTGCTCCATAAGATTGTTTCAGAAAGGTAAATATATGACTAAAATATACATGCCACTACACTATCCTGATTAGAAAGGGAAAAAAAAACAAATATACATGAACTATATCTAGGTGTAAACCAAGACTCGTAAATATGGTTCATTTATAACGTCTTCAAAAATTTGTATGCAAATATTAAACAGATAGTAATAGAAGAAAATCCAGCATCACCTGTTGGAACAGTGAAAAACTATTCCTTTCTTATTTCATACTAGATGGAGGCCCGATGCGGGCGGTAATGTCACAATGGGGGCAGGCTTTGCAGCGTTGAGAATCTCTCCCCCCCTCCATGTGCTCACCCACCTAACCACTCTCTCTTTCCCCATGTGCTGACTTCTCCCGTCTGTGCTCTTCTTTGACCTTTCTACGCCATGTGCTATCCCCCTTGTCTGCCGTCTCTCTCCTTCCTGTGCTGTGTTCTCCCCTCATGTGCTGTCCCGTTTGAGCTGTCTCTCTCTCTTCCCTGTGCACTCTCTCCCCATCTGCTGTTTTCTCCTCTCATATTTCTTCTTTGACTTGTGTACCCCATATGCTGTCCCCCTTGTCTGCTCTCTCTCTCCACCACTGTTCTGTCTTCTTCCCGCATGTGTTCTCTCGTTTGATGGTGGCGGTCAGTGAATCATTTAGCTGATCCCGGCTGGTACCATGCAAGAGGCTACGTATGGCATATACAGGGTGTGTGTGTGTGGTGCGTACAGCATATACAGTGTGTGTGGTGCGACGGTGTTCCACTGGTGGTCCTGCGCAAAAGGCTGGTACCACCAGCAGTTTCTATATTGAGACACCCATCACTTGGGTGAGTCAATATGGTGGTCGGTGAACTTCCGCCGCTTGGAATTCTGAGATACGGACACATCTGGACAGAACAGGATGTGAAGACATTACAAGGTAATTATACTGTATATTAGATGTGACCCAAGCTTAAAATAGTTTCCATAGGTGTTCCAAAGGCAACACGTTTCAGTTAGGCTGGGTTCACATTACGTTGTAGCAGTCCGTTAGACGGAATGCGTTATATATATATATGTATACACAAACCAGACTAATAAGGGAGAACATACAGGGATAAATGAAAATACCAAACATACAAATATGCACTCACAGACAGAAGAACACCAGGGAGATAAGGGAGGTGAACAAAAAAGGAGACGATGAGGAATTGCATACAGCAGAAACACCAAGCAACAATTGCAGATCAACACTCCAAATTCCTCTACCAACAACTGACACCTCCACTCCACGCCAGGCAGTACAAGACTAATACTAGCAATCTAGATTGCCAGAGGCGAGTATATATAGCAGAGGGGAGTGGCTAACACTGAACAACTGAGATCATCCAAGCAGGAAAGCTTCAGAAACTCAAGAGCTGAACAGTTTAACCCCTACACTGCTAACCAAAACCTGCAAAGTTTAATATGAAGTGATTCTAATCAGTGCAGGAGTATGTGAAATCAGTCAGTGTGATCTTTTGGCCCTTCTCTGCTGCGGTAAACCCACGACATTGACCCTGAATGTCAGACATTTAAAACTGGCCTTATTGATGGATTTACTTTATTTATACAATATCCTAATTCCAAGTAAATAAGCTGCATTCTGGTGAACATGAAATACTTCACCTGAAATAATGGATTCTGAGGACGCGTATAAGCAAATCCGTATGATGGCACACTCAATGAGCAGGCGCTCTAGAAAATAAACTACCTGCACCATAAATGATCATGTCATAGAAATCATGTCATTTTTTTACAGATGGTCTAGCCTGTTTTGTTCAAATAAGCGGGTAAATAAACATTTGAGTAAAGTGGAATCCAAAATAATTAAAAGTAATGTAACAAAACACTTGTATCCATCATTGATCAGGCATTCTTTCTAAATTACTATGAAATCATAAATGTCTGCTGTACCCAATGAAAAGCATCCAATGTGATGGTTGGGCCAGTAAATAGGTTATGCATTTGGAAAGGTGCTTTTGAAAACATGAACAAACATTTGCATTGATCTTTTCTCACAATCGACTGAGCACATGGAGCTTGATAGCATTTTCCAGCCTATAGGTGATATGCATGCAATCATTTTTTTCTTTATAATGACTAGGTCACCCAAAGTGATGAATAGCTTCTTCCTATTAATCCATAAGCCTTTCACATTCATAAGGAGGCATACAGAGATTTGTTTTCTCTGATGCTTCCTGCATGAATCCAACATAAATAATTAGGTTATGCTTCATCCCATGCTGTGTTACCAAACTATTCAGTGCTTCTAGGGGAGTATAGCGGACATTGATTCCTGGACCAGGGAACAGAGGTACATGGAGCGCCCGGTGGCTCTGGAGTACGGAGCAGCAAGTGATCTCTGTGGGAGCTAGAAAAGAGCAATTTATTTGTAATTGCTTCTAGAGCAGGGGTGGGAAATTAATTTTGCCATGGGGCCGCATTAGAAATTGGGATAGTGTCAGAGGGCCGGACTAATATAATTAACTCAGTTGTACCCAATACTATATATGTATATAATATATAGTATACATATGCTATCTTTTCATAAACAAGGGGCTTTATTAGGTGCTGACCACTCTACCCAGAGTCCCAGACCCTGGCCTGACGTAAACACCCAGTCCAGACCCAAACACCCAGTCCAGACCCAGTCTAAAGTAATTGATGCTAGCCTTACGTTGCACCACAGTGTCACTGGTCTGCTTGCAGCAGTATAGATCACACCACGCCTCCACGCCCGCATGTTTTAGCACAGAGTTGGAGGCGTGGTGTGATGTATACTGCTGCAAGCAGACACCACCAATGGCATCTACGCATCCCTCTCTCAGACCACGCCCCCCTCCAGCCTCGACCAGTGAGTGCCGCAGGTCTGGTGTGTGGGTGGTGCGCTGGAGGCAATGTTTCTGTACCGCTCCCAGGAGGTCGGGGTCTGCTCCGCTCACCGCCACATCTGCCGGGACTCCTCTGCTTCCTGCTTTCCTCATGAATGATTCATGAGGAAAGCAGGAACCGGAGAAGTCCTGGACCCCTCCGCGGGCCGGTCACAGGCAGTGGGTGCCCTTGCCCAGGTCTGTTCTAGAGTATACATTTATTCTGACCAGAACAACTTCGTGTACTAAGAAAAAAGCAAAATGAACATATACCATTTCTATGCGATATCTTGTACTTTCTACAAAAAGGGGGCTTGGCTCCTCCTTTTCAGCTAAGTATTTAATCTGTATAGCAATGGGTGGCTCACCTTGGCCCTATCCTGTTCTGCCTTATTCACACTGACATTGTTGGACACGTGGTAAGGTTTTTTCGTATACTAGAGACATGTTAGGAGTATCCCGATGGGTACACCTTGTCATGGTGGGATGGCTTTTTAGATCAACATAGCGTTAATGAAGTTCCCTATGTTATTTACATGCATCATTATTCTTCACTTGCTGTAAGGCATATGCTAATTTTGTTGTTTCTTGGGTTTTGTTTCTGAAATGGCCAAAGTGTTAACATGCTCTTACACTTTTGCATGTATACCAGTTTAGAGCCTGGCTCAGTTCTTTGGTTTTGCTGTAATCTATCTACCAAAAGTAGCATAATACTATTTTATAGGATTTTTATATAAATATCGCAAGGGAGGGCAGTTCTGCTCAGCAACAGACAGCAGGGTCAGAAGTAGTTATGTTTTAGGTCTAGCCCTCATGGGGAGTTCTTAGTGATAGGGAAATATCTGTGTTTTCTGGTTAGAGTGAGATAGGTGCTAGAGTCTGAAGAAGAAACAAGTGTGTAGTGCTGGCAAGGGGTGAACAGCAGCATAAAGAGACGTACGGACATAGATATCCACCTTAAAGGGGTCCTTGGATAGGACAACCTGCCATGAGAAACCTAAGGGCTTGCTAGGGCTGAAGGTAAAGACTGATCTAAAGAGGACAGAGCGTGGGACTAGTGTGTGTGTGTGTGTGTGGGGGGGTCAAAATCGGTAGATCCAGGGCGTCCATAGTAATAGGATGCAGAACCACTGAATGAGTAGAGAGAAACTTGATGATCAGGACTGCAGTCAAGAAGCTGGAATGTGGCGAAGTAGGGCAAAACCATATGCTTCACCAGCCCTGGAGTGGACTACAGTAGAAGGAGACTGTGTGTGTTTGAAAATGCTTTTCATTATGAACGAAACAAGCTTAAGACTGTGCACCCGCTATACCTTGTACATAACCCTTATTAAGTTCAATAAAGTCCCCAAGTTATTAATCTATGGAATTCGTGGTCCTGGCCAGCCAACACCATCGACTAAAGGCGGCCTGCACAGGCGCAAGGCCCTCACTTTACCAACACCACGCCGGGACTTGTCCTTTCCTTTAAGGTAACAGTGCGTTATGAAGCAGCAGCTCAGTCATGGCTACCGCTCGCAGTCTCTTTACAACACTGTGCCAGATTTTTTTTCCAGCAAACTTTTTTTTTTAATTATTGTATTTATGGTGTCAGTCAGGTTTCTGCAGAGTTTCTAGTACATTTTTAAAGGAAAAACAGACTTTGCCATGACAAATACCAGAAAACAACACATAAATCCTGATTGAACAACAAAAATGAAGATGTGAACAAAGCCCTAAAGGGCTATTATCAGAATCGATTATTATTTCCTGTCCATAGGAGTGGGACAATGCTAGTTAGGAGGGTCTAGCAGCTGGAACCAACAACGCTCCTTAAATAAAATAAAAAAAAAGGGAATAAAATAGGGAATAAATCTTGAATAAAGGGGTACATGGAACTGCGTGTCTGTTTACAGCGGTCCCATAGACAAGGAGTGTAGCAGAGCTTGAGCATGCATATCTCCCCTTCTTTCAGGGCTGGATTCTGCAGAACCTGCTTCTTGGGGTACTGAGCCCCATTCTCAGGATCACGGCAGGTCCCATCAGTGAGATAACTATCAATCAGTAAGTCCCTATCCTTTGGAGGAGGGATGACTTATGATTCTGGAAATATCCCTTTAAGCTGTCTAAACATTACAACAAAGGAAGCTGAACCTTACGATTTAGGTGGTCGAGTCAACCATATAATGTGTATGGGGCCTCCTTACTCTACCCCAGCAACAGATATTGGGGGAATTGGTATAATGGATTTCAACATGTTCGACCCTTTTTTTCCTTAGAGAAAATAACCTGGTACTAAAAGTGTCTGGCAGCAACTTCCTCCGCTTTTCCCCATTCAGACCACATGTAGGCTCAGCTGACCGCTATCTGACGTGCATGGCCAGCCCATGAACAATTTCCTAGGGCAAATCATAAAAGATAAGAAAATTACATCTAATAGTGACATGGAGGAATATGAGCAGCAACTTTCTTGGCACATCATATTGCTAGAAACAAATACATCTGCAACAGAAGTAGAATTAAACTAGATGTAAAGTTTAACGCCACAGTAAAATGTGTCACCAGTATTGTTGAGTGATACCGTTCGATACCCAAAAATATCGTATCGGATGGTATCGCCCGATACGAAAAAAATATCGGGTATCGCCGATTCCGATACCGGAAGTCCCATTCAAGTCAATGGGACTTCCGGTATCGGAATTAAAAAAAGCCCTTTATTTCCTTGTTGGCTAATTCTACATAATTGAAAACAAATAAGAATCATGTAGAATGTATTGTGGGAGGTGGAGGAGACATTAAAAGCATAGTGGTTTATTCAAATCACATGGCATAGCATTAATTCCAATTTTTTTTTTCAAGACGTTCGGAGTTAAAAAGATATTGACTATGTTAACTTTTTTATATTTAGTCAGATATGTATGTTTCGCAACTTCCATGCTCTTCACCTTCTTTTGTACTTCTCCCACACTTTCTCCTTCATGATCCGCAGCAGTAGCATTTTTTTCATCAACTTTTTCTTCACCTTATTCATCTTCTTCTTCTTCACCTTCTTCCCATTAATTTTTTTTTTCCATTCTTCATATTCTTCTTATTCAGCTATTATTAATTTTCATATGCTATTTCTTCATCTTCTTCCTATTCTTCTTTTTCTTCATTTTCTTATGGTGACAGGCATTCCTGTAGTACTTATCTATAAAAGTTATAAGATTACACCTTACATTCTGCCTGTCACAAAAGATTTACAACAGGATTTGTCCGCGTTCAGTTTGGCCTGCAGCAGCAGGCATTTTCCAGGGGCACCACGAGGAGGAACGGACTCACCCCCATTTACTGCTTAGTCTTCTTCTGCTTATAATTTTGATTTCTTCTATGCTGATTTTTTGTCTTATGCTTAATGTTCTTCTGCTTTCTGTTCTTCTGCTTTTGCTTCTTCTGCTTCTTGTTCTTCTGTCTTTTGTTCTGTATCTTGGTGGTTGTCTTCATGTTCTTTGTCCTCTTGGTCTTATTATTTAGGGTCATATTTCTGGTCTTCTTTGGTGTGGTCTTCAGGGTCGTCATCATCAGGGTCATCGTCATGGAGATCAATAAGGATTACCAAAGACAATTTCAAAAAGCTTGATCTTGGAAATGTAGCAGAAGGTACAAGAAGGCTGAGAAACTGGCGAGAACCAGCAGACAGTGCTGGCACCCGGATGGGTAGCAGAAGGAACAAGAGCCAATGGCACTACCGAGGACCAACTGACGGTGCTGGACCACGGTTACTAAGCAGAAGGTACCTGTGCTAAAAAGCACTACCAAGGACCAGCTGATGGTGCTGGACCTCGGATACCGAGATGGAGGCACCTAGGCCAAAGGCTGTGGCGAGAACCAGCAGACAGTGCTGGCACCCGGATGGGTAGCAGAAGGAACAAGAGCCAATGGCACTACCGAGGACCAACTGACGGTGCTGGACCACGGTTACTAAGCAGAAGGTACCTGTGCTAAAAAGCACTACCAAGGACCAGCTGACGGTGCTGGACCTCGGATACCGAGATGGAGGCACCTAGGCCAAAGGCTGTGGCGAGAACCAGCAGACAGTGCTGGCACCCGGATGGGTAGCAGAAGGAACAAGAGCCAATGGCACTACCGAGGACCAACTGACGGTGCTGGACCACGGTTACTAAGCAGAAGGTACCTGTGCTAAAAAGCACTACCAAGGACCAGCTGACGGTGCTGGACTTCGGATACCGAGATGGAGGCACCTAGGCCAAAGGCTCTGGCGAGAACCAGCAGACAGTGCTGGAAACTGGGTGGGTAGCAGAAGGTACCCATTGAAAGCAAAGTAGCCAGGCCGCAAGCCGGCCGCAGTTACCGAAACCCACAGTCCTACAGGGGGTCCATGTCCCATTGGCACTACGGATCCAGCCTTCAGTGCCAGTTCCCGCAGCCCACATAGGAGTCACCTAAACTGCAGGCACCGTAGAGTCGGCTAACCCGGCCGCAAGACGACAGGACAACGGATTGGTGGCATAGTGACCTTGACACTAACCGGAAACAGCAGGCGTGCTGGAACCAGGCTGGGCAACAGGGAGTCCCCGTGCCAAAGACACTGCCGAGAACCAGGTGACAGTGCTGGAACCCAGATGGGTAGCAAAAGCTACAAGAGCCAATGGCACTACCGAGGAACAGCTGACGGTGCTGGACCACGGTTACTAGGCAGGAGGTACCTGTGCTAGAAAGCACTACCAAGGACCAGCTGACGGTGCTGGACCTCGGATACCGAGATGGAAGCACCTAGGCCAAAGGCTCTGGCGAGAACCAGCAGACAGTGCTGGAACCCGGGTGGGTAGCAGAAGGTACCCATTGAAAGCAAAGTAGCCAGGCCGCAAGTCGGCCGCAGTTACCGAAACCCACAGTCCTACAGGGGGTCCATGTCCCATTGGCACTACGGATCCAGCCTTCAGTGCCAGTTCCCGCAGCCCACATAGGAGTCACCTAAACTGCCAGCACCGTAGAGTCGGCTAACCCGGCCGCAAGACGACAGGACAACGGATTGGTAGCATAGTGACCTTGACACTACCCGGAAACAGCAGGCGTGCTGGAACCAGGCTGGGCAACAGGGAGTCGACACTGTCGAGAACCAAGTGACGGTTCTGGAACCCAGATGGGTAGCAAAAGCTACAAGAGCCAATGGCACTACCGAGGAACAGCTGACGGTGCTGGACCACGGTTACTAGGCAGGAGGTACCTGTGCTAGAAAGCACTACCAAGGACCAGCTGACGGTGCTGGACCTCGGATACCGAGATGGAGGCACCTAGGCCAAAGGCTCTGGCGAGAACCAGCAGACAGTGCTGGAACCCGAGTGGGTAGCAGAAGGTACCCATTGAAAGCAAAGTAGACCGGCCGCAAGCCGGCCGCAGTTACCGAAACCCACAGTCCTACAGGGGGTCCATGTCCCATTGGCACTACGGATCCAGCCTTCAGTGCCAGTTCCCGCAGCCCACATAGGAGTCACCTAAACTGCAGGCACCGTAGAGTCGGCTAACCCGGCCGCAAGACGACAGGACAACGGATTGGTGGCATAGTGACCTTGACACTACCTGGAAACAGCAGGCGTGCTGGAACCAGGCTGGGCAACAGGGAGTCCCCGTGCCAAAGACACTGCCGAGCACCAACTGGCGTTGTTGGAGCCCAGAGACAATCATGGTGTAGGCCAAGGCCTACTTGGTGGTAGTTTTAGATTGTTTGTAGGCTACAACAGACTGTCAAAGTGCTCCAATTAGGCATCTGTCTCCACTCTGTTTCCAGGATTTCACGTGACCACCAACACCGCCAGTTTATGCGTACAGCGGCCGTCTGCCCAATCCACACGTGTTGCTGTGTTACTGGGATTCTGTAATGTCAGCAGATACCCTGATGTGTGTCTGCCACTGTCTCCTGCTCTGTCCACCTTCCCACCGCTTGCAGTGGGAAGGTGGACAGCGCAGGAGACAGTGGCAGACACATATTGGGGGATCTGCTGACGTTACAGAACCCCAGTAACACAGGAACACGTGTGGAATGCGTGGACGGCAACTGTGAGCAGGAACTGGCGGTGTTGGAGGTCAGGGGAAATACTAGAGACAGAGTGGAGACAGAGGCCAAATCAGAGAATGTTTAAATCTGAAGTAGTTACAATTTGGAGGCAGCAGCAGTTTGCCCTCCACACAGCAGGGGATCAGCTGACGTTACTGACCCCCACTTTCACATGAACGAGTGTGTTTTTCTGTGTGGACAGCACTTCTGAGCACCAACTAGCGTTGTTGGAGCCCAGGGAGAACCAGGGTGCAGGCCGAGGCCTACTTGGTGGCAGTTTTAGATTGTTTGTAGGCTACAACAGACTGTCAATGTGCTCCAATTAGGCATCTGTCTCCACTCTGTTTCCAGGATTTCACGTGACTACCAACACCGCTAGTTTATGCGTACAGTAGCCGTCTGCCCAATCCACACCTGTTCCTGTGTTACTGGTGTTCTGTAATGTCAGCAGATCCCCTGATGTTTGTCTGCCAATGTCTCCTGCTCTGTCCACATTCCCACCGCTTGCAGTGGGAAGGTGGACAGCGCAGGAGACAGTGGCGGACACACATTGGGGGATCAGCTCACGTTACAGAACACCAGGAACACAGGAACAAGTGTGGAATGCGTGGATGGCAACTGTGAGCAGGAACTGGCGGTGTTGGAGGTCAGGGGAAATACTAGAGACAGAGTGGAGACAGAGGCCAAATCAGAGAATGTTTAAATTTGAAGTAGTTACAATTTGGAGGCAGCAGCAGTTTGCCCTCCACACAGCAGGGGAGCAGCTGACGTTACTGAACCCCACTTTCACATGAACGAGTGTGTTTTTCTGTGTGGACAGCACTTCCGAGCACCAACTGGCGGTGTTGGAGCCCAGGGACAATCATGGTGCAGGCCGAGGCCTACTAGGAGCCAGGTGTAAAGCTGAGGTATTTTGACTTTGAAGGGAGCAGGACACTTTGCCCTCCACACAGCAGGGGATCAGCTGACGTTACCGAACCCCACTTACACATGAGCGAGTGTTTTGTCTGAGCGGACAGCACTTCTGAGCACCAACTGGCGGTGTCGGAGCCCAGGGAAAATCAGGTAGTAGGCCGAGGCCTACTTGGAGCCAGGTGTAAATCTGAGGTTGTTTGACTGTGGAGGGAGCAGGACACTTTGCCATACACACAGCAGGGGATCAGCTGACATTACTGAACCCCACTTACACATGAGCGAGTGTTTTGTCTGTGCGGACAGCACTTCTGGAGCACCAACTGGCGGTGTCGGAGCCCAGGGAAAATCAGGTAGTAGGCCGAGGCCTACTTGGTGGCAGTTTGCGATTGTTTCTAGACTACTACTAACTGTCAACGTACTCCAATTAGGCCTCTGTCTTCACTCTGTTTCGAGTATTTCCTCTGGCTTCCAACCACGCCAGTTGCTGCTCTGAAATGCCGTCTGCACAACCCACACTTGTTCCTGTGTTACTGGGGTTCTGTAACAGCAGCTTCTCCCTAGAGGTGAGTCAGGCAATGTCTCCTGCTCAGTCTACATTTCCACTACAAGTAGTGGGAATGTAGACAAAGCAGGAGACATTGCCGTGCTCAACTCTGGAGATGAGCAGATGTTACAGGACCCAGGTACCACAGGAACAAGTGTGGATTGTGCAGACGGCACTTGAGAGCAGAAACAGGCGGTGTTGTAGGCCGGAGGAAATACTCAAAACAGAGTGGAGACAGAGGGCAAATCAGAGAACATATTAAATCAGAGGTAGTCAGAAGTTGTAAGCAGCAGGAGAGTTTGCCATACACACAGCAGGGGATCAGCTGACGTTACCGAACCCCACTTACACATGAGCGAGTGTTTTGTCTGTGTGGACAGCACTTCTGAGCACCAACTGGCGTTGCTGTAGCCCAGGAAATAAAGTTCAGGTTATAGAAACATGAACACAACAGGAGACCTGGATCCTGTTGCCAGCCAATTATTTATTCTGGAAGAGGACTGGCAAATTCAGGTGAGATCCAGGCCTTGTTCATTTTCACAAAAGTAAGCCGGTCAACATTATCGGCGGATAGTCGCGTGCGACGGTCTGTTACCACACCACCTGCAGCACTAAAGACACGTTCCGATAATACACTGGCAGCAGGGCAAGCCAGCACCTCCAATGCATACTGGCTAAGCTCTGGCCATGTATCCAGCTTAGAGACCCAATACTTGAACGGGGAAGAGCCGTCTGGGAGAACACTAACAGGGCACGACAAGTAGTCTGTCACCATCTGACGGAAACGTTGCCTCCTGCTGACTGGAGCCGTCTGTGATGGTGTAGCCGTTTGTGGCGGTCCCACAAAACTTTTCCACATTTGGGCCATACTGGCCTTGCCTTGTCCTGCGGCACTGCCTCTGCTACCTCTTTGTGCAGAGCTTCCTCCACTGCCTCTACCCACATGGCTGCTTTGAAAAGCACTACCAGCAACACTTGTGGGGGGAATGGAGAACATGATGGCCTGCACAAGTGTTTCTTGGTACTCCCGCATTTTTCGCTCCCGGTTCAACTGTGGTATGAGGCTTTGTAAGTTGTCCCGGGAGCGAGGATCTAGGAGGGTGTACACCCAATAATCAGCCGTGTGGAGAATGTTGGCGATGCGGCGGTCATTTAACAAGCACTGCAGCATGAAATCAACCATGTGCTGCAGACTGCCAACTGGACCGGAAACGCTGTCCCCAGCTTGAGGCAGCATCTCTGCCTGCTCAGCATCACCCCACCCTCGCTGTACACACTGACTACTAGAGCCTTGTGTACCTCCCTCCTCTGGAGAGATGTGTTCCTCTTCCTCCATTGACTCCTCGTCATCCTCCTCACTAAGTGTCCCCTGCCTGGGCCTTTGTGTGGAAGCACGTTGCGCAGACTTGCCAGAAGCAGATGGCATTTCTGACTGCTCATCCTTGACCTCTTCAAAAACCTCCTCACTTAGTGCTTGTAAGGTTTTTTGAAGCAGACAGATGAGGGGGACAGTCATGCTGATTAGTGCATCATCTGCACTGGCCATCCGCGTGGAGTCATTGAAGGCACGCAAAACTTGGCAGATGTCCCTCATAGTGGCCCACTCAGTGGTGGTGAAGTGTGTCCGGCGCACAGTGCGACTTGTTTGCGCCTGATGCAGCTGGTACTCCATTACTGCTGCCTGCTGCTCACACAACCGCTCCAACATATGTAACGTTGAATTCCACCTGGTGGGAAGGTCACATATGATGCGATGTTCTGGCAGGCGGAATCGGCGTTGCAGAGATGCAATGCGCGATCTTGCCATGCTGGAACGCCGCAAGTGAGCACACTCTAGGCGAACCTTGTGCAGCAGTGCATCAAGATCCGGATAGTCCCTCAGAAAGCTCTGCACGACCAAATTGAGCACGTGTGCCAGACATGGTATGTGAGTGAGGTTGCCTAGGCCCAGAGCTGCCACTAGATTTCGGCCATTGTCACTCACTACCAAACCTGGCTGGAGATTCGCTGGCACAAACCACACATCGCTCTCCTGCTTGATGGCATTCCAGAGCTCCTGTGCTGTGTGGCTCCGATTCCCCAAAGAAATTAATTTAAGGACGACCTGTTGACGTTTGGCCACACCTGTGCTCATATCTGGCCTAACAGGCTCACGCAGTGCTGATTCCGAGGAACTAGAGTAGGAGGAGGATTCAATATGTACAGACTGCATTCCTGCAATCCTTGGAGTTGGCAGAATACGTACAGAGCCACTCTCCAGATCTGTACCCGGCTCCACAACATTGACCCAATGGGCAGTGAGGGAAAGGTATCGTCCCTGTCCATGGCTACTGGTCCACGCATCGGTGGTCAGGTGGACCTTGCTACTGACGGCATTTAGTAGCGCATTTTTAATTTTTCCCTCCACATGCTTTTGCAGGGCAGGGACAGCTTGCCTGCTGAAATAAAAGCGGCTGGGCACATTGTATTGTGGAACTGCCAATGACATAAAGTTCCGGAAGGTGTCAGTCTCCACCAGCCTGAATGACAGCATCTCAAGGGCCAGTAGTTTGGCAATGCCGGCATTCAGAGCCAGTGCTCGGGGATGGTTTGCCGAGTATGGCCGCTTTTTCTCCCATGCCTGTGCTACCGATTGCTGGTGAGTGGCCTGGGAGTGTGCTGATGACTGCGAACGTGGTTCAGTGGGTGGAATTTCACTGGGTCTCTGGACAACAGTGGCAGTGGTTCTTCCATGGCGTTCCAGTGAGGAAGCCGAACCAGCTGTGTGTGAGCTGGAGGAAGAGGCCCCAACACGAGCTGAAGAGGTGGTAGGTGCTGCTGAAGGTTTGCCTACATCTTCAGTGTGTCTGTGTAACTCCACCTCGTGCTTGGTACGCACATGTTTCCACATATTTGTGGTATTGAGGTTGGTCACATTTTTCCCTCGTTTCACTTTCTGATGACACAGCTTGCATTTGACAAAGCAAATGTCATCTGCAACTGTGTCAAAAAAAGACCACGCACTGCAAGTCCTGGGAGCGCCCGTTTGTGTTTTGGAAGAGGATTGCTCCTCACGGGTGCCAAAGTGGAGGCTACAGGCAACCAAGTCTGCCCCCGCCCTCTCCCTCCTCTTTTGGCCGTTCGGGGAATCTCTTCCTCAGAGCTGCTCCCACCACCTTCCTGTGGCTGACGCCATGATGGGTCAAGGACCTCATCATCTCCACTCCCCTCTTCAAGCACCGGCTGGTCCTGGGTTGTCTCGCCAGCACCGTACGCACCAGAAATTGGCAACTGAGTCTCATCATCATCTGATGCATACTGAGGTGTGCTGACCATAGGCACTGGCCCACCCGCCTCTTCAGATTCAGAGGGACAAAGCAGTTGCGCATCACTGCATACTCCCTCTTCTTCACGCTCTAGAATGCTGCTTGGCTGGCCACCTCTTTCCAAGCCAACAGATTCTGAGAACAGAAGTAAAGATTGAGATGGCTCCTGTCCAGGGCTCTCAGACTGTCTGGGCAATTTGGCAGGTGGTGAAGAGACAGATGGTTGCTCTTCAGTGCTCTGGCCTTGGGAGGATGCGGAAGTCATTGAAGTGGATGCGTTAGCTGCCATCCATCCGACAACGGCTTCAATTTGTTCGTCACGCAGCAGTGGGGTACGGCGAGGTCCTACAAAGCTGCGCATGAAGGACTGTTGCCTGGTAAAAGTGGGGGATGCCGGGTCACTGGTGGCCGCAGCAGATACCGAATCCCCACGTCCTCTCCCTGATGAATCCCCCCGTCCTCTCCCTGCTGAAACTCCACGGCCACGACCACGTGCCTTACTCCCTGCCTTCTTCATCTTGGTAGACTGATAAAGATAGGCAGAAAAGTAAAAAAGGGGTGGCTTAGTGTTCTTATTCCTGAACACCTGCTAACCAGTATAAGAAACACTAATTTGGCTAAGAGTGTGTGTACTACACTTTAATATGATCTAATGTGGCCTAGACAACTGTAAAGTGGAGTGTTTGGTGAACTTTATTTCCTTTTTTTGGGTGGGGGGAAAGGAAAGGATGTGACCAAAGTTTGAAAGCTATAGTATCACAAACTTTTTGGAGCGATTAGGCCGGTTTCACATTAGCGCTTTTTAAGCGCACGCACGGCCGGGGGTAGCTCCGCCCCCGAGCCGGCTCTCTGCCCGGCGTGCCCGCCCCTTGCTTGTAGCGCCGCCTACTAGCGGACAGCGGCGCCCCCTATCTTTAGCATAGGGTGCGCAGATCGTGCGCAGGCCATGCGCTAGTTGCGCTTTGACCTGCGCTGCGCACTTTTGACGGTGCGCCGTGCGCGCCAAAATCCGAAAAGTTTGATTTTGGTGCGCACGGCGCACCGTCAAAAGTGCGCAGCGCAGGTCAAAGCGCAACTAGCGCACGGCCTGCGCACGATCTGCGCACCCTATGCTAAAGATAGGGTGCGCCGATCGCAGGCGCCGCTGTCCGCTAGTAGGCGGCGCTACAAGCAAGGGGCGGGCACGCCGGGCAGAGAGCCAGCTCGGGGGCGGAGCTACCCCCGGCCGTGCGTGCGCTTAAAAAGCGCTAATGTGAAACCGGCCTTACAATGCAGGAAGCTAACCTACAATGCAATTGATGAGGCTCCAAAAAATAGGGTGATACTAGCCTGGCTGGCCCTGAAGGGCACAAGCCAGCAAAAAGGCTCCTCTATCTAATCCTATATAGTGTTTGCAGCCAACCAATGACAATGGATGCGGTTGGAAGCACACTAATATAGGAGCAAAAATCTGGCTAAATTAGCTGCAAAAAAAGGACTATGTATGAGGCAGTGACGCACGCTGAGCGGACTACAGCTAGCGGTGGCTGTAGAACACACTGCAACGTGAGCTGCACTCACACACAGAGAGACCTATCAGACAGCCAAAAACAGTGCAGAGAAATGGGCTATAGCACTGAAAGGCTGCTGAAAGGCTCCGCTGTCCACTCCTTTAGGGTTTGCAACCAACGTATATGGATACGTACGGAAGCACACTATACAGGAGAAAAAAAAAGCAGCGATAAAAGAAAAATGTGTATGAGGCAGAGACACACGCTGGCCGGCCTACAAGCAGACGTGCCTGCAGGACACACTACACAGCGTGGGTCTGCACTCACACAGCCCTTGCAGACAGCTGTGAAAACAGCGCTGCTAGGGAAAAGCAAGCTACAGTGGTGGTTTATGTAGCCTGGGTTAAGCACTATATGTTTTGTGGAATCGCTATTTCTAACTGTCCCTCACAGTCTTCAACAGCAGCCTGTCCCTAACTGAAATCACAGCAGAGTGACCAGAAATGGCGGCTGCAGCGCTTTTTATAGTGCATCATGACATCATTTCAGCAGCCAATCACAGCCATGCCAGTAGTTAACATGCCTACATGCCTAACAGGATATGTCCACACTTCTGAGGATCCCCATTGGCTGAATCAAATCGAGCGGGCTCCTAGCATTATGGGAACTTCCGATTCCGGTATTCGATATGAAAAAAGTATCGGAATTCCGATACAGCTAATATCGGCCGATACCCGATACTTGCGGTATCGGAATGCTCAACACTAGTCACCAGGTCAGAAGTGTGCAGATTTTGCTCTTTGACTGGAGTCACACTTGCAAGAAATATGGACGAGTGCTATGCGCAAAAAACAACGCATTGCACTTGGACCAATGTTAATCTATGGGGCAGCTCCCATCAGCGATTTTTTTCTCAGCTGTATTATACGGGATGAGAAAATCGCAGCATGCTGCGATTGTCAGCGTATTATGCCCGTAATTCGCCAATGCAAGTCTATGGAGGTGAGAAAACTACGGATTGCAACACCCGGCTTAATGTCACCTTTTAATAGCAAGGTGACATTAACCCATTATTATTAACCCATGAGCAACCACTAAAGGCAATGGGAATAGAGAGGCTAAGTGCCAGAAAAGGCGCATCTTGTAGATGCGCCCTTTCTGGGGTGGCTGGGGGCAGATTTTTTTTTATCCGGGGGGTGGGGGCATAAACAGAGGTCCCTCTCTAGGCTATTAATATCTGCCCTTCCCTCTCTGGCGGAGAAATTATCACGGGAGCCCACGCAATTTTTTTTAAACAAATTTACCCGTTAAATTAACACCTACATGTCCAAAATTTTACACACATACACTAATCTAATTATTAGTCAAAGACATAAGAAACTAAATGAAATTATTTACTGTATGTAAACCATGGGTCATTTCACGTCGGGTTTTGTGCTATGTAGAACGCTATGAAATATATATATATATATATATATTCTGTGTGTCTATTCTTTAGTTTGTGTTTTAATCTCTCATTGGGATCCATTCTATGTCCATTTTGCAGGCTGGCGCCAAAATCCCGGCATACGGATGTCATATGGATGCTGACGGTAAAATACAGACCGTATTTTTATACGTTGTGTCTGACTCCAGCCTTATTATATTTCTCCCACCCTCGAGTACTGCAGTTTTTTTTTCTTTTGTAAATGTCCATACGGTTCCAGACATAAGATCCTTTTTATGGTCTTTACAAGGGGACGTGGCTCATGGATTCTCTCGGGGCAGGTCTTTAGGCCGCTCTGCATTATTACCCTGCGAGCATCGACCCTTTGGTAAATAACATAAAACTAGAATTATCTAAAGGCCCAGATCTCTGGAACCGTATCGTGGATTTTAAAAAAAAAAAAAAAAAAAAAAAAAAAAAAAGACAAAGAGTGGGATACTTAGGGAAGAAACGGGAATAAAATAAGAGAAAAATTACCTGTATTTGACCAGAGTAGGACATACAGGCATCATAGGTCTAGCAGAGTCTTGCTGTCCGAAACGACTATGTACAAGTTACCATTGTAAAGGCTATTGACTGATCTCATGTTAGGTGTCAGATTAGACTTTTCTGCTCTGTGATATCCCAGTGCAGCGTTATCTGCGTTCTTTAACTATAGATGTTTTTCATGACCATACATATGAATGGTTGACCTATTACTTCAGTTCCCATTACTAATGAAAAGGATTGTTTTTGGTGAAATAACCCCTTTTAGTCCTGCTAAAGTGTAACTGTACCATTATTTAAGTGGCAAGTTTGCTTCTAAGGATTTTTCGCTTTTTAGTCTTTTGCCCTCTATCGTCTTGCTTTGGGTTAAAATAAAAGCAACTGGCACTTATCCTTCCAGAGTCCAGCGTGGCCTCTTCACCATTCCATTGGTTTTTGTTTACTAGCTGCAATGGTGGCTCACGACTATAAGGCCAGGATCACACATGCGAGAAACTCACACGAGTCTTAGGCCTGTTTCACCCTTCAGTTTTTGTCCATCAGTCAAGATCCGCCGTTTTGCAAAAAAAACGGATCCGCCATTTTTCTTGGCGGATCCGTTTTTTTTCCCATTGAGTTGCATTACCGGCGGATCTTGACGGATGGCCATCTGTTTTTTTGCGGATCCGCCAAAATTTTGACGTCTGCTGATATGCCCAAACGGAGCATGTAACGTTTTTTCGGGTGGCCGGATCCGCACTTCTCACTGCGCATGGCTGAAAGACTTCACTCAGATGGAAATTTAACCCTAAACTCTGTTCTGGCGGCTGGAAAAAATCTCTCTCTCCCCTCCCCGGTTCCTTTAAAATTCTTCATTCATCAGATCCGTCAAAAAAACGGTCCGGTGGCATCCGTTCACTTCAGTTTAGCAACGGATCCACTTTCCGCCATTTTGGCGGATTTTAACTGACACAAAAAACTGAAGTGTGAAACAGGCCTTACAAGTTAATACCCGGCACTCGGGAGCGGAGTGTGCGGCTCCATGTATTGCTATGCAGCCGCACCCTCCGCTCCAGAGTGCCGGCGGCAGTTCCGGGTATTAAGATGCAAGACGCGTCCGAGTTTCTCGCATGTGTGATCCCAGCCTTACATACGTCACCTCTGCAGCCAATCGTTGAGCTCAGTGGCTTGTGCCATCTACATTGGCAAAGATGCTGAGCTTAGGCTAGTTTCACACTTGCTTTTTTTTGCAGCGCGTTTTTCCCGCAAAAAAACGCATTGAAAAAACGCATACATAAGCATACAACTGCTGTGTTTTTTTCAAGCATTTTTATGAGCATGCATGAAAAAAACGCAGCGTTTTTATGCGTTTGTATGCGTTTTTAGCGCGTTTTTACCGCGTTTGCGTTTTTTTCCAACATTTTTAGGTGGCCCCTCACAGTACCCAAACCATGACTTTACTAACCCTAACCCTGACCCTAACCCTAACCCTAACCCTGACCCTAACCCTGACCCTAACCCTTAACCAAATCATACTTAACCCTAACCCAAACCCTAAACCCTAACTAACCCTAACCCTGACCCTAACCCTAACCCTAACCCTAACCCTAACCCTGACCCTAACCCTTAACAAAACCATACTTAACCCTAACCCTGACCCTAACCCTAACCCTGACCCTAACCCTAACCCTAACCCTGACCCTAACCCTTAACAAAACCATACTTAACCCTAATCCTGACCCTAACCCTGACCCTAATCCTTAACAAAACCATACTTAACCCTAATCCTGACCCTAACCCTGACCCTAACCCTGACCCTAACCCTTAACAAAACCATACTTAACCCTAATCCTGACCCTAACCCTGACCCTAATCCTTAACAAAACCATACTTAACCCTAATCCTGACCCTAACCCTGACCCTAACCCTAACCCTGACCCTAACCCTAACCCTAACCAAAACCATACTTAACCCTAATCCTGACCCTAACCATGACCCTAATCCTTAACAAAACCATACTTAACCCTAACCCTGACCCTAACCCTAACCCTAACCCTGACCCTGACCATAACCCTAACCCTAACCCCCCTTAACTAACCCTAACTCTAACCCAAACCCCTAAATTCCATGGTTTAAAAAAAAAAACGCATATGCAAAAAAACGCATACATGAGCATGCCAGTGCGCACATATGCGCATCCATAGGCTATAATGGCCATTTTTAGCGCAAAACGTGCGCATATGTGCGCATGCGCTTTTTTGCAGGGCCAAAAAATGCAACATGCTGCGTCTGGAAAATCCCAACGCACACCCCAAAAAAACGCAGCGCATGAAAATCGCATACATGCGCTGACCAGTGCGCAGGTATGCGCACCCATGTTAAATATAGGGGAAAAAACGCATGCGCAGGTGTGCGTTTTTTTCCAGCGCTAAAAAACGCAAATGTGAAACCAGCCTTAGTGATAGGCTGCAGCAGTGATGCGCGATCTACTACAGCCATTAAACAAAGCGGAGCAGCAGAGAGGCAGTGCTGAATTACGGAAAGATGAGTAACAACTGATTTTATCCTTTTGCATGCCGATAAAGGGAAAAAAAGATAACCCAAAAAAAAAACACTTCCAAGTTAAAAGATTGACAGATCTTTTAGGCATCATTTGGTGTTTCATGTACATCATCTAAATATGATTTTCACAAGCAGACTATGGGGCTGTTCACATGTCCTTGCCTTTTGTAAACTGTGTATCCATGCAAAAATCACAGACGTCCATTAGGGATGAAAAGTGCCAATATAAGTCTATGGGTCCATGAAAATCACAGACAGCACTTGGATGGCATCAGCGTTTTGTCCGTGATTAACAGTGCAATGCCTAAGAAAAACATTACCGCATTTTTCGGACTATAAGACACTTTTTTACCCAAATTTGGGAGGGAAATGGGGGTACGTCTTATATAGTAAGAATGTAGCTTACCTAGCTCGCTGTGGTGGAGAGGATGCAGTGGAGCGGTGTCACAGCAGCCAGGTTGCTGCTGCAGGAAGCCAGTGGTGGTCGCCAGCAAAATGGCTCTCCTGGCCGCGCATGTGCACATTGAAATCTCTGTTCTTCATTGAGCAGAGATCCCAACCTGCACGTGCACAGCTGCCATTTTGCTGGAGATTAATCTGAGCATGCACCGTCCCGGCGCCACTTTGCTGGAGATCACAGGGACATAAATGTGTGTGCCATGACAAAATTTCAAAAAGGAGACCTTACAAATCGTGATGACAGAAGCTGTCATCACCATATGGAAGAGCCTCCTTTTTTAAATTCTACTGAAGGGGCCACCTGCCAACGTGGCCCTGCAGCTGTTGCAAAACTACAACTCCCATCATGCTGCTTGCACAGGTTGGAATGACGGAAGCTGTAGTTTTGCAACAGCTGCGGAGCCACACCGGTTCTGCAAACAAGAGTGTTGCACAACCTGTGGCCCTCCAGCAGCAGATCTCCCCCATAACAGCGTCAGAAGACATGTTATTAAATGGTTTACCATCGTATTCTTTGCCTACTATAAAACCTAGCTGCATCTTATGGTCCAAAAAAATACGGTATTGATGCATGCGTGAAAAAACACGGATAGTAAAAACTGATATTGACTAAACACTAATGACACTCTGATCCAAAACACCAATGGTACTCGTATCTTTATGCATGTGAACAAAAATGGACGTTTGAACGAGGTCTTACTAAGGATTTGTTGCCTGACAGCCCTATCCAAAAAAAACTGCAGTTGTTGGGCAGAGTATGATTATCAACCAGTCATCTGAAATGGCACACCTGTGTCCAAGACCGGCAACTGTGCTAACGGCAGATAAGGGTAGGCGCAGCCAGGCAGCAGCAAAACCGGACGAAATCACCGCTTGTATCTAATCAGATTAAAAAAAAGATTAGTAGACCGGTATAATGCTGTAATACATGTGCTACAATATATGTTTGACAAGTACACTGCTGCTATAAGAGGGTGGAAATGATAGGAAAGAAGCACAATACAATATATATAACAAGGAGAGTGGAAAAGGCTAGAATAAAAGGGTCCTCTACCATTTCAGGTTTTACTTTACTGTTATAAATAAAGTATGGCTAAAAAACATTCAAAATAAGATGGAAAATAAAAATTCTCAGTATTCCCAGTTCCAGCACTCGCTATGCATTAATAATTCCTGCCAGCATGATATTTGATAGACAAATGAAAAGCACCACTTGTTGGAAAAGCTCAAGGATATTAGGAAAAACAATAGGGGCATTTTTTTTAGTATCGTGAAACTTGTATAAATCATATATGATAAGATGCATTAAAAACTAACATTCTCTATTCATTATCCTTTCTGGACTACATTAGCAATTCCTTCCTAGGTGGCACATAAAAGAAAAAAGAAAGCATGAGTAATAATTTTAATATAATTTAGAAAAGAATGGTATAAAAAATGAACACTACCGTATAGTAAATATGATACAAATCATACAATTTAAGAACAGACAAGGGCTGGGTCTGCGGCTCTGCCACAGAGAAGGCAGCTGCATACATGGGGATTTCTCTTCTGCTTGCTAAATAAAACATATCCTTTACCACTGGAACGTATAGAACGCAGCTGGACATATAGCTGCGGACACAACGGGGTAGACCACTGACAACGCCTATCTGGACAAAAGTCTGAAGACACAGCAGATAGGAAAGAGACAATTTGACCAAGCCAAGTCTGAGGGCTGCAGACAGACCACCAAGCTTCATCCAGACAAAGTAACCCACTGCATCCATCACCCAGAGCAAGGCTGAAAGCAAATGCATAGTAGCTGATGACTCAAGATATCACACATGGGATTTCTAATGGGCCATGTTTGTTTTCAGCGATACGTCTGTGTTTACAGAATTGCATTTCTGTGCATAAATATGACAATTCCTATGTATATCCTTCTAGGAGTGCTGAGAAATATGGAAGCACAGTCGAACATGGCTTACAATGCGGATATGTTGAGGATCCTTGCCCTGTCGTGCCTGATCTCCATATACATCAATCATGGAGAGCTCATGATTAGAGAGGAGAAGAAAAAAAAAATCTTTAAAAAAAAATCCTATTCTTGATCGAATCTCAAGCCTGATTGATTTTAATTGCAGAATTAAAGCCAAAAAATAGAAAAAAAAATTACACACAAATGATATACAAATATATACCACACTCTACCCATAGAGGTAATGTAGGGATAGAAATCTTGTATATAAAAATCAGTATCAAATAAGGTCTGTGCAGACACAGAGAAGTGCATTATTTCCAGTTTGTTCCCCTTCTCCATTGATATTTGGGGGGGATGCAGGGTCACCCACCATGAATGCAGAGACAACACAGAGACCAGCAAAACAGACAACCAAGGGTGTGATTAAATTCAACAATCATTTTTTAGTGAGGAGTGCAAATAATATGGAGACTAGAAAAGACAAGAAACAACAGGCAATTCTAGGAATCTCACATATTAATCTCATGCATTAGAAATGGGCACCAGATGATACCAGCCATGGATCCCCACCCTAAATCCGATCCCCCTTATTCATCGAGTCTGAATTACAGAAATGTGGCACAAAATTTATGTTACATTTGTAACCTGTGGCTATGAAGAAGAGAAACAGTGCATTGTGAAGGAAGGGGGAAAAAAAAAAAAGAACGAACACCGGGTACAGCGGTCAGACCAGACAGTAAAGACATCAACCCCCTGAAGACCCACCATCACCCCACAGGGGCAGTGATACCCGGACATGTCCACACAGAACGTCAACATTAAAAAAAAATTCAAGTTTCATTATTTCTGGCGGTCGGATAAATTATACGGATTGATGATATGTGGTCCACTTGTCACCTGATCCAGTACCAGGTCTGGGGGCTTCAAACACTTCATACACCATTTTATTACACCTCGCTTTGAGGCTTTGGAGGTTTGAGGGGGCACATATTGCTCAGCAATGACTTCAGCAAGTGAGGGGTTAAATGGCAGGGTCCTGCCCTGCATGTGGGGTAAAACTAGTCCCCCCCCCCCTTGTCACACAGTGCAAAGAGTTGGTGGACATGCCAGCAGCAGCAGATCGCCGGCCACAGCCATGGTGGGCATCTCTGGTGGCATCCTGGCAGCAGCCCAGTGTCATCGCTGCTTTTTCTTCTGCTTCAGCGCCTTCCTCCTCTTGAGGATCATCTCGTAGAGTTTGTCCATGCCTTCCGTCAGCCCCTCGCCAATGATGGCACAGGCCGGCTGGACGTGGTAAGGGGTAGACGGGCTCAGCTCCTGCAGTGCCAGCTGTCTCTCTATCTCCACCACTGCCAGGGACTTGGGCAGGTCCTGCTTGTTGGCGATGACCAGGAGAGGAGTTCCCTGGTTCTCTGCAAACTTCGTCACTTTATGCAGCTCGGTCTTCGCCTCCTCCAGCCGATCAGAGTCCACAGAGTCCACCACATAGATGATGCCGTCAGTGCAGCGGCTGTACGACTTCCAGAGGGGGCGCAGCTTCTCCTGGCCCCCCACATCCCAGAAGTGGCAGCTGATCCCCTTGGCTGCCCCATTGCTCAGTCTTATCCTCTCAGTATTGAAGCCGATGGTGGGCACAGTGTTCACAAACTCATTGAACTTCAGCCGATATAAGACGGTGGTCTTCCCGGCAGAGTCCAGGCCGAGCATGACGATGTGCAGCGACTGGAAGGAGGAGATGTTGGAGGAGATGTTCCCCATGTCTGGAGGCTCAGGCGCAGCTGCGGCACACGGCGATCACCTCAGCCCATGCATGCCCTGACCGTCAGCAGCGTGTCCAGAGGCACTGGGATCCCTCCTCTGTGGACAGTCCCCTGCCTGGCCGCCCTGACAGCCTCACCCAAGGAGCATGTCTGTGTGTGCAGCACAGCGCCGGTGCTACCATCCGCACTGGTCATCCAGGGTGACTGTGGACGGAGGGGTCCCCTGGGTGAACGGAGGGGATGTCATCCAGGTGCACCCTCCTCCGTGTCCGCTCTTCCTCCTCTTTACCTCCAATCTTTCTCCCTCCTCCAGCCCTTCACATGATAATGAATCTGCATCCGTAGTCATCAATCTCCTCCCTCCTCACACCCCTAACACATGGAAGGAGGGGTAGTCTTAAAAGGGCAATTGGAGTAGTGAGAGAAATGCTCTGCTGTGATCGTGCACCTGTACGGCACTGAGCAAAGTGCAAATGTTACGGCCACGGTCACACGCTCAGTACTCGGTCAGTATTTTACCTCAGTATTTGTCAGACAAACCAGGAGTGGAACAATCAGAGGAAAAGTAGAATAGAAACCCGTCCCCACTTCTGGATTTATCACCCACTCCTGGATTTGGCTTACAGATACTGAGGTAAAATACTGACCAAATGCTGAACATGTGAACGTGGCTTTTGTGAGCTTTTGATGTTGCAGATTTTCTGCACCCATTAGGTAAACTAGGTTACTTACTTTTTTTCACAATTACGCATTGTAAAAAACAAACCCAAACCTCATTGTGGGAACGTTACGATGAGCTTTTGGTGCTGCGTATTTTTGCTGTGTCAGCGTCTTAGGCCCGTTTCACACTTCCGTTTTTTGACGTCAGTCAAAATCCGCCAAGTTTTGAAAATAACGGATCCGCCAAAAAAGGGGCGGATCCGTTTTTTCCCCCATAGACTTACATTAGCGGCGGATCTTGACTGACGGTCGTCCGTCCCACCTGTTTTTTGACATCCGTCAAAATATTTTCGTCTCCCGGGCGGATGAGACGGACTCTGCAACATTATTTTTGATTGACGGTCTCTCTCTCTCTTTCCTCTTTCCCCGGGCTGCGGTTCCTTTAAAATGCAGACTTCGGTGGATCCGTCAAAACAACGGTCCGGTGGCCCCCGTTAGTGTCTCAACGGACACGGATCTGTTCTCCGCCTTTTTCACGGATTGCAACGAAACAGAAACAACGTAAGTGTGAAACAGGCCTTAGGAAATCTCACGGCCACTGTTTTTTTCTTTTCTTTTACCTATCGTAAACTGACTTGCGGTGCGTGCTTAAAATCTGCCACCTGTCAATTTCTCGCGCGGGTACGCGGTATTTTATGTGCAGATTATTCCCATAGACTTGCATCAGATGTGGAAAACCTGCAGGCAAATACCCCAACATGTGTTCTTAGTGCGTTTATGCAGCCGAAAAGCCTCAAAAGCGCATATAATTCACACCTAAGTTTAGCAAAACTTTTGTAAAAGTCAGATCCCAGGAAGTATCAAAAACAAAGCAGCGTTATTTAACCCCTTAACAACTGCCAATATGCCTTATAAATGCAGCAGTTAAGGGCACTTATTCTTCAGCGTAGCTTTTTAACGGTGCTGAGAAATAAGTGTATAGCGCCCCTGTAAAACAGCAATTAAATTAAAAAAAAACTCTGATTTAAAATCCATTTCCCTCTCCTCTGATATAACCTAACATATCAGAGAAGAGATAAATGGTGTCCCCAGATCCCTTCCTCCTGCTCCGTCCTCTGGCCCACTGCATCATCATTCTGGGGGAAAAAATGGCTGAGATCTGCTGGACGATACCCGGCAACAATAGGGAATGTTTCCTATTAGTTCCTTTTAATCACTGTATAAGACCCTATCACAGTGATGGAAAAAATAGTAAATCAAATCCCCCTTTGTCACTCCCCCTCTCTTAGTTAGATAAAAATTATAAAATATATTTTTTATTTTTTCGATTCTTTCCTGATGAGGTTGGGGTTAGGGTTGCATTAGGGTTGGGGTTGGATTTGGTGTTAGGGTTGGAGTTAGAATTGTTTTTTTTTCAAACGTAAAAAAAAAATGATGACAATACGATGGCTAGTGTTGAGCACAAGTGCTTGCTACTCAAGTATGCATCGGGTGCTCTGATATGCACGGAGTATGGCAGATCCCTGCATGGTTTTTTTTGGGTGTCCAGCAGCCACAAAACATATGGGGCAGAGACTTGAGCATGTCACTCGAGCACCCGCAATTCTTGGTGCATACCCGAGCATCCGATGCAAACTGGAACAGCGAGCACTTGCGCTCAACAATAATGACGACGTATTCAATATGACAAACTAATGTTATCAAACTCTGTGTCGTACCTGTGGGTTCAAAATGTTCTCTATACTCCGGGATAAAATCCTTGAAGGGTGTAGTTTCCAAAATGGGGTCACTTGTGGGGGGTTTCCACATCAGGTGCTCTCCAAACGCAATATGGCGTCTGCTCTCGATTCCAGCCTATTTTGCGTTCAAAAAGTCAAATGGCGCTCTGTCCCTTCCAAGCTCTGCCGTGCTCCCAAACAGTAGATTTCCCACACAAATGGGGTATCAGCGGACTTTGGAGAAATTGCACAATAAATTTTGTGGTCCATTTTCTCTTGTTATCCTCTTGTTGGTCAAATTAAACCCTTATAACTTCCTAAGGCCGGGTTCCGATTAGCGTTCGGGGGCAGCGCAACTTGTTGTTGTTCCCGTGCGGTCAGCGGGCACGTTAAAACGATGCATCCGCATCCATCCGCATGTCCTGCATACCCAATGTTAAAGATCGGTACGCACGACGTATGCGGAAGTAGACAGGATTTTATGGAGGAAGTATGCAGCCATCCGCAGAGCCCCTGAACGCTAATGTGAACGTAGCCTAACAAAAAAGAAAGTATGTTTCCAAAATTGTGTGGTATCCCAGTACCAGTTCTACTGCTGCTGAGTGAGGCAGTTGTTGTGTGGCAGTAGATTTGTTACAGTGTGTCAGAATTAGTTTGTGCACTGTGAGTTAGAAGATGTAATACATTGTATTGTATAACCACGACTCATAAATGTGCATTGCTGCCATCTACTGGCCAATGTGTGTGTATATGAAAGTTAAGTGTATATTCTCCTCACAACAAGCTGCCATAGAAATGTCTGAGAGGAGTCTCCCAGCTCAGGGCCCACAAATTTCCTGAGGTAACTTCCAGTGCTGGGTGGTTCAAGCTGCCTGAGGGAGCAAACACTACTGCTCCCAGCATAGTTTCAATGTTAGTCCATGCTGGGGGGACATTTTTCACATAATCTCCTCCACAAAGGAGTGAAGCCTCATCTGGTCAGGAGAGATAACGCTGCACATGTGCTCTCCTGCATGCTGGAGATCCTGTTTCCTCCTAGCCAGGACCAGATCGACGTCGCCGCCACGCCACCGACTTTGTATAACCTACCCCTTGCAATAGGGAACGGTAGGCTCAAAACTGTGAGTACTTCCACACTTTAGTGTGTTTCCATGGAGAGTCAATCTGTGAAGGTCTGTCCATCAGTGTAATATTTCTTCGACTGTGCATAGCATTTCCTGTAATAGAAAGTGAAGAGAACTCTGCTCCAGCTGGCCTGAGAGGCCATAATCTCGCCTGTCTCCTGAGGAGAGAACCATTAATTTCATATGCACAATATACTGTGAACTTTGACTTTAAGGCTGGAGTCACACTAACCTGCGCAAAATACGGTCCGTAGTTTACTTGCGTAATACGGATGAATGACCACTAAATAGTGCTCCGTAGGTCATCCGTAAGCAGGGTGAGGTTGCGTATTTTGCGCATGTGTGCATCCGTATGTAATCCGTGTGGCATCCGTATGCAATCCGTATGGCGAGATTTTCTCGCAGTCTTGCAAAATGGACATTTAACGGTTTTCAGGCCTGCAAACAATTTAAATCATTAGCCTGCACCCTATTTAGACACTCAGAAACAGGTGGCTGCCTCCATTCTGTCCATTTGTCACCTTGCTTTCACGAGGTGTGTTGGTGTTCTTTGTGCAGCATGGCAGAGGGTCTGACATTCAATACAACTGAGCAGGTTCTCTTTACCTGGCTTTTGTCACGGCGCTTTGGGCAACCATATCCTGTGATAGTGGATCCGCGGAGGAGGAGACGCATGTGGGTACATCCACTTTTGAGGCAACGACTCACAAGAGGGCATTTTCACCTCCTCTATTCTTCTCTGCGGGAGCATCCGGAGAAATTTTACCAGTACTGTTGCATGAGCATTACCACATTTGATCGCCTCTTGGAGACAGTGCGCCCTGGGATAACCTTTCAGGATACAAGGATGCGCAAAGCCATATCTGCAGAGGAGCGACTTCTACTCACAATACGGTATGTACTACACAACCACATTCTCTATGTTCATAATGTGTGTGCTAAATTATGTTTTTTGCCCTTCTTGGACAAAGTTGAATTCCATCATCTTACTCCAAATATGAATCACCTGACACAGCAGAATGTTACATCTAATATGTCCAGCATATCACTTAGTCATTGTGCCACCAAATATGTGTGTGTTCTTCTCTATCATTTCCTAACAAGTTTGGTCAGCATGTAAATGTTTTTTTTTTACTTTAGCCATTCTAAACTTTACTATTTCTGTTGTTCTACAGCTTCCTGTCCACTGGCCTGTCTTATGCCGCCCTCCACCATGAGTTTCTCATAGGAAAATCAACCATTTCAGGCATAGTGAGGTCTACATGTGCACAAATCTGGACAAGACTCCATCAAGTGGTCATGCCTGAGCCCAGGATGGAAGACTGGTTAAGGATATCAAGGGACTTTGAGGAGGACTGCCAGTTTCCAAATTGTATTGGGGCCCTGGATGGCAAACATATCAGGGTGCGTAAGCCGCCGAACTCAGGCTCCCAATTCTTCAATTATAAGCAATACTTTTCTGTTGTATTGTTGGCTCTGGTAGACCCTCAATACAAGTTTATAATTGTTGACATTGGGGCCTATGGAAGGACGGGAGACTCTAGAGTCTTCAATACTTCCATAATGGCTCGGCGGCTACGCACCAACCAGTTGGATCTACCACCACCACGCCAGCTACCAGGCTCCCCCGAACAATCAGTCCCTTATGTCCTTGTGGCAGATGAGGCCTTTCAGTTATCGCGCAATGTCATGAGGCCATATCCCCGGCGCAACCTTGACCACAGGCGCAGAATTTTTAACTTTCGCCTATCACGTGCTAGGCGACTGGTGGAGTGTTCCTTTGGGATTCTTTCTGCCAAATGGCAAGTACTCCAGTCTGCCATTCAGTTGAGTGAGCAAAATGTGAATGAAGTTGTGAAAGCCTGTGTTGTTCTGCATAACTTCACCAGGATACATGATTGCTCCTCCTCTGATGGTGTTGTGCTTAGGCCGGACAATGCGCGCAGGGTGAGACCACCTATGAACCCTCAACGTAGACCGCTCTCTGGTCTCAAAGTGCGTGATATTTTCACTAATTATTTTATCTCACCTGAGGGGGCAACTTCTTGGCAAGAGCATGCTGTGTCTATGTTATAATTTGTTGTTTTAAGTGGGTCAAAATATATCTTACTCAAGCCTTTATGATTCTATGAGTGTTTCAGTGCATTGGTTGGTGTCTGTTAGTATGTTGTGAGGGATTGTGAAAAATCACACAGAGACGTTAAGTAGAGTAGACAAATATTTAGTTTTGCCTTTTTTTTTTTTTGCACTTATGGCAAAATTATGTTTGCCTTTAACACAAATTTGGCAATGGCCAAAATGACCCTTTGTGCCTTCTTTAACTTGTTGTAAAATGAACATAACAGAACAAAACAGCCACAAACATTAGGCCAAAAAAAATTGCTGCATCACTAGATTACCCTAGATTTGCCAACAAAAGGTGAGCTCCATCACCAAAATAAAGGCAACGAGATAACACTCACATTTCCACATAATGTTAGCCAAACATAGAAAGATTCCACCATGACAGGCAAGGCTACCTCACAGCTTTCACACAGATATTACCTGTCTGTACACCAGACAATATTTAAGCATGCTATACCGGAAAGGATGAAAATACAAAACTCACTTGTTAATACATAGAGAAAGCGGGTTATTCTGAATGCTTGTCGCCTAGAAATTTTGTCCTAGAGATTGCTAACAAAAAAGGTGACTACTTAACTAAGGCGAGCACGCCTTTCCTATGCTTTTGCAAGTGAGTAGTGTATTTTCATCCTTTCAGTTTACAGCATAGTGCATTTAAAGATTCTCTTTTCTACACACATGTAATATCTGTCTGAAAGGCGTGAGGTAGCGTTGCCTGTCATGATGGATTGTTTCATATGTTTGGAAAACATTGTTTAAAAATGTGAATGTTACATTATGTTAGAAATGTTGGTGAAGGAGAACACCTGTTTTTACATTTAGAATAGGAGCACCAGTTACATCTGACTGGACATCTCCAACCATCAGAATCATAAATCCTCATATGTTGGGGAAGGGGAACGTGGTTCAACAGCCTGTGGGTGCTGCTGGACATTGTGGCCAACATCGCCCTGTGTGGGGCCATACTGGTGCCCATGATGCTGGAATTGTCCAGCCTCCTGGGACTGTTGGGGATACTGGCCCGAGTACTGATGATGGTGAGGGGCTTCTTGTTGGCTCTGGTAGGCCCGTGGCTCATACCCACCAAGCTAGCCAGATCGTCCCCAACCAGGTTGGGAGCAGCCTCCAACACTGGGTGGGTACAAGTGGCCATATTGGTGGGGTTGGCTTCAGGAAGACATTTGGTGCTGAGGTATAGACGGTTGGGTAGGGGGAGGAAGGGGTTGAGGTGTTGGCCCACGTATTAGGGGCTGTTCAGACCCTGCTTGAGCAAGCATCTGTGTAGATGGTCTCATGCGCATTAAACTTCGTGGTGAGAGCTGCCACCTCTCCAGAAATTCAAAAACCTCATATGGGGTATTGGGGGGGGTGCTTGCATCAAGCAGGATCTGAATACATCCCCTAATACGGAGCCTGACCTCACGGGTAAGGGCACAGAGATAAAGGGTGAGGCTACGTGCATAGGCCTCCTCACCATCATCTGTTGTTACTCTGGACAAATAATTTAGCACCCCTGTGTCCACATTGGTCCTACTCTCTTGAAGAGTGACCTGGCGCCTTCTTCTTGTTCGCCGTGATACTACAGCAGCCTGTGGGGAGGACCTGATCTGGGCAGTTGGGCTGCTGCTCAAGTTGCCCGGCTCTTCCAGGATGGGTGAGGTGGCAGCAGCAGACCGTCCTGGTGGTGTGGTGTGTAGGGCAGCCATTGTGTGGTCTTGTGATGCCTCATCTTCAGCCATCCTTCTTGTAAGGGGAGAAGATGGGCCAGCCACCTCATCCCCTACCGGATCTATAATGGGCTCTGCCTCTGAGGCTGTTCCTCGATCCGTAAGGTTGGATTGAGTTCTGTTATGAAATAGAACAGAGGCAAAAATACATCAATATTTTTGGCCCTGTTAAGTATTTGTGTAATGTATTTGTGTAATGTGGTGTGAGCTATGTACTTACGGTCTCAGATCCAGAATTGGGGCGAGGAAGTTCAGCCGGTCATAGTATATTTTCGCTTCACATGCCCAGCATCCCCACTCCTGGACCGCTGCTGGCGTTCCCGGCGGAACTGGTCCCGGATGCTTCGCCAGCGTTTCATCACATCTTCCACTGCAATGTGACAGGAAAGATTGTCAAAATCACATATTTGAGAGGTCACATTTTCTAACAGTAGTCTAGGCATGGGGCCTTCTGGGGTGTGCTTTCTACCCATGGTGGCATATGTAATTGGGCCGATACACAGGGTCTCATTAGCTACACTGAAAATAATTTTATTGGCTAAGAGGATGAGGAGCTTGTGGCCTAACCCCTAATTATGGCTGTGTGAAGCCACGTGTCACATCCAAATGTAACGGCCTCATGAGGCTAATAAAATTACATGCCCAGGAAGGGGGGGGGGCTGATTGTAGAATCAATTTTAAGCGTGCGCTAAGGTTAATGATGTTTTTATGGTTGCACTTACGAATTTTATGCTGCTCATCACGTGGTCTGTCACCAAAGTCATGGTACATCTGGCGACAGATGCGCCTCCATGACGCCTCCTTTCTTGTCCGGTTCGCATAATTTACATCGCGTGTGTCCCATATTTTGGGACGCTCCTGCACCAGCACAATGAGCATCTCAACATTAATATATGTGGACGCCATGCTGCTGCTGTACTCCGTGGAGGCGTACTTCCTGGATGTCTGGAGCGCTTTTTGAGCTCATTTGCATGTCTAGGCTTCCTGATGATGGATTGGCCCATTTCCTGTCACCAGCCAAAAGACCTGCGTATTGCTCGCAGGTCACACGTGTGTTCTGTGTGTAATCTGTATTTTTTGCGCACCCATTGACTTGCATTGGCGTACTACGGGCGTAGTACGCTGACAATCGCAGCATGCTGCGATTGGCACGGAGCGTAGGATACGGAAGAGAAAAATACGCCTGGTGTGAGTGACCCCATTGAAAATCATTTGTCCGTGTGTAATGCGTGTTTTTTGCGCCTCTCACGCGCCCGTATTCCTCGCCAGTGTGACTCCGGCCTAAGGCTGGGATCACACATGCGAGAAACTCAGACGAGTCTTGCACGTCAATACCGGCACTTCCGCCGGCATTCAGAGATCGGAGCGTTCAGCTGCATCTATTTCTATGCAGCCGCACGCTCCGCTCCCGAGTGCCAGCGGTAGTGCCGGGTATTGACGTGTGAGACTCGTAATAGTTTCTCGCAAGTCTGACCCCAGCCTAAAAGAGAGACTGCACCCCATTACCTCTTTCAGTGAAATTGTGTTTACAAGTTCTCCCGCGTGACTGGCTGCTTGAGATTGCACAAACACCATGGGCGTTCCAAGACCTGCACCAAGACTCCACCGCTACAGTAGTGCCCCCCGGAGGTCCTATACCATCCACAAGAGTCACCTCCCGCTATTGACAATTGTTGTGGACACGAGGGAAGTGTTGAGGGGCCCACCGACCCACTTCAGCTACTGTGAAATCATTATCTGCTGCCGGTGGGGCTACATGCCCCAGGTTGCCCTTCTGCAACATCTGGCACTTCCCCAGTGGCCCACCACAATTGTGCTGATGTAAAGTTGACATGTGGGAAATGTCATTTATTAACTTATTAATTTAATTTTAATAATTTTTTTAACTATTTTGTTAATAAAGTTAACTGAGTCATAGCAAATAAATTTTACGACTATCATAAAGTACAACATATAACAAAAAAGTCTCTGAATCAGTGGGATCTGTTGAAGTGTTTCAGAGTTATTATCTTATTAAAGTGACACTGGTCAGAATTGTAAAATTTGGCCTGGTCATTAAGGTCAAAATAGGCTTGGTCACTAAGGGGTTAAGGCATGACACAGCTACAAGAGACTAAAACATGCAGCACAAAAAACGAGATAAAAGCTTATGCTAAAAAAAGGCAAAGCGTTTTTATAATATTTGCAGAATTCTACAGCATCAAACACTCGCCAAAAGCTCAATGTGGGAACGAAGCCTTAGGCCAAATGCACATGTTGAGTATTTGGTGAGTTTTTTACCTCAGTATTACCAGGAGTGGAACAATCAGAGGAAAAGTATCATAGAAACACGTCACCACTTCTGTATTTATCACCCACTCCTGGTTTTGGCTTACAAAGGGTTCATACATGCGAGAAACTTGGACGAGTCTTGCACATCAATACCCGGCACTGCCGCTGGCACTTGGATCGGAGTGTTTAGCTGCATGTATTTCTATGCAGCTGAAAGTTCCGATCCGAGTGCCGGCAGCAGTGCTGGGTATTGATGTGCAAGACTCGTCCGAGTTTCTCGCATGTGAGTATGAGCCCAAATACTGATATAAAATACTGAATGTGTCAACGTGACCTTACGTGTATTCTCAGTCTGCAATCAAGATTACTATTTACCTCCATTATGATGAACACATTTTACTCATTTACTTTGAATAAGATCCTTCCTCTACAGGAGTCAGAACTGCCTGGGGGGTTTTGGCATTTTTTGCTCAGTTGGTGAGCTGCCTATCCTTCATGGATCCACATCCTGGAGAATGAATCCAGAGCACAGTTCAGTGCAGTTTCCGTATTGGAAGGGCAATGTGTATTCATTAACACTTCTCCAGTGACTTGTTTCCAGTGGACATGCTGTACCACCACAGCTCAGTGTACAGGATACAGTAATGGCTCTATATGAGCAGCTGAGTGATTACTAACATAATATGGTATTTAACAGGGAGAAATGCAAGATTCTACATCTGGGCAAGAAAAACGAAAATTACATCTACAGAATGGGAGGAATAGAACTAAGCTTCAGAACATGTGAAAAAGACTTGGGCATACTAATAGATCACAGACTACACATGAGTCAACATTGTGATGCAGCAGCAAAAAAGGCAACACAGTTCTAGGATGTTTTAAGAGACGAATAGAGTCTAGCTCATGTGAAGTAATTATTCCCCTCTACTCCTTAGTCAGGCCTCATCTGGAATACTGTGTCCAGTTCTGGGCACCACATTCTAAAAAAAACATTGAAAAACTGGAGCAAGTTCAGAGAAAAGCTGCGTGGATGGTGAGAGAACTGCAAAGTATGTCCTATGAGGAATGGTTAAAGAACCTGGGAATTTTTTCCTTGCAAAAAAGAAGGCAAAGAGCTGTTTACAAATATATGAAGGGATGTGACAGTGTCAGAATCATTATTCTCATTTGCACATGGAAACACCGAGAAGCAATGGAATGAAACCAAAAGGGAGAAGATACAGATTAGATATTAGAAAAAACTTTTCGACAATGAGAGTTATCAATGGAATGGAACAGTCTGCCACAAGAGGTGGTGAGATCTCCTTCAATGGAAGTCTTCAAACAGAGGATGGACAGACATATGTCTAAGAAGGTTTAGTAACTCCTTCATTGAGCAGGGGGTTGGACACGACCCTGGAGGTCCCTTCCAACTCTAACATGCTATGATTCTATGATTCCTGTTTAGAAAATCCCCATTAGTATTGTTTTGAATGTCACAATACTGTATAATACCTCCATACATATAGCATTAGGATCCATCCACAGAAAGAAAGTTTTTCTATAACCAAGAGTAGAAACTCTGATACCCTTCTGTCACCTACAAATTATAACATATCCATTGCACAGGCTGAGATAACTGAGTTCCCTTTAACCCCTTGCTGACATTGAGCGTAATAATATGCCCACGTCAGACTCCCCTTTGATGTGGGCTCCGGCGTTGAGCCCATATCTTTCCCGGCACATCTCAGCTGTTTTAAACAGCTGACATGTGCCGCTAACAGCCACGGGTGGAATCGCAATCCTCCCACGGTTGTTCGCCTGTTAAATGATGCTGTCAATCTCTGACAACAGCATTTAACTCATGCTTACTGGAAGCGTGCTGGAAATCTCATCCATCAGTGACCACGTCACGTGATCTCGGGTCACTGCAGACCTCTATAGTTGTCATAGCCGGGTTAATATGAGCGCCGCCCAGTGGTTGGCACTCATAGCAAGTGACCATTTATGCTACACACAGGCGAGATCTGATCATCGCCTGCATGTAGCAGAGGCGATCAGACAACTGAGGCTTCTAGTCTCCCATGGAGACTATTGAAGCATGCAAAAAGTAAAAAGAAAAAAAAGGTTTCAAAAAAATAAAGTTCAAATCACCTCCCCTTTCGCCCCATTCAAAATAAAACAATAAAAAAGATCAAACCTACGGTACACATATTTGGTATCACCAGTTTCAGAATCGCCCGATTTATCGATATAAAAAAAGAATTAACCCGATCGGCAAACCAGCCTAACGAGAAAAAAATTCAAAACACCAGAATTACGTTATTTTTGGTCGCCGCTACATTGCAATAAAATGCAATAACAGGCGATCAAAAGTTTATACCTACACTAAAATGGTATCAATAAAAATATTAGCACACAAAAAATAAGCCCTCACCCAGCCCCAAATCAAGAAAAATGGAGACGCTACGGGTCTCGGGAAAATAGCCTTTTTTTTTCTTTTACCAAAGTTTGTATTTTTTTTTACCACTTAAATAAAAATTAACCTAGACATGTTTGGTGTCTATGATCTTGTAATGACCTGGATGGAGAATCATAATGGCAGGTCAGTTTTAGCATTTAGTGAACATGGTAGGAAAAAAAAACTGTGGAATTGCTTTTTTATTTAATTTTTTTTTTTGCCGTATGGATTTTTTTCCCCGTTTTCCAGTACACATTATGTTAAGACCAATGGTGCCATTCAAAAGTAAAACCTGTCCTTCAAAAAACAAGCCCTCACTTGGCCATTTTGACCGAAAAATAAAAAAAAAGATATGGCTCTAGGAAGGAAGAAGGGGAGCAAAAAATGAAAATACCTCCGGTCATGAAGGGGTTAAGGCTTCCTTCAGATAGCCATGATTTTTCTCATGCACATAAACATAGACCAATATTCATCGGTGTTTTGTCTGAGTGTCAGTTGTTATCATTAGTTCTTCATCAGTGATTTTTTGTTCTTTTAGGTATGGAAAATAAAAAAGCCCAAGAAAGATTAATACATTTTCAGATTGATATACTAAAACTCTGGCCGCAAATTGCAGAGATGACTGGCTCGGTGTGCAGTTTTTGTGCTCATCCTTATAACTGTGCATACGGTGCGGATTTTTCTGCGGATCCGCAGCGGATTTGCCTCTGCGGATCCGCTGCAGATCTGCAAGCAAGGTACAGTACAATGTTAACCAATGGTTTTTAGAAACCGCAGTGCACATGCTGTGGATTTTCCCGTACGGATTAGCTGCGGTTTTAAATCCGCAGCATGTCAATTCTTTCTGCGGATTCCTCAGCGATTTGACCTCTGTTCCATTGTACAGGTGTCAAAACGCAGAGGAAAACCGTAGGTAAACCGCAGGTCATTTTACCTGCGGATTTACTGCAAATCCGCCTGGAAAAATCTGCAGCTGAATCCGCACTGTGTGCACTCACCCTATAGCTGACGACAGCAGAGACTCATGATATGCATTATCCTGGGCCATAACATGGACCAGACTAGTGTGCGCTGTGATTTTTTTTTTCCACATGAATCATTGGTGATCCTGTGCATTGGCACGTGTTAATAGTGGGTCTGTTGAGCACATGGATTATCACACCGACTGTATAAACGCTCTTGTCTAAGCAAGTCCTTAAAGTTCTTGAAAAAGCAATACTCCATGGCTGTGCCTGGCGGGCCATCTCGCTCACTTCCATACTGCCATTGCCCTTTTAAGAAGAAAATGTGTATTTATTTGAAGCTGTGAGTAGGGAAACCTCTTATCATGTACAGGGAAGGAAGGAGAGATAGCAAGAGAGATTCTGCACTGAGAAGCAAGGAATCAAGGAGTCTTGAAGAATAGGTCAGGTGTATGTCCACATGTGACCAGAATAGTCAGGACCCAGAATGTTTTATCTGTTTTGTCATTTATTTTCCACTTCAATGTAGGTAACATATCATTTGCACTGTTGTAACTGTCTTACACAGCAATATCACGATCTGTTTCCAGCTGTGTGCATCCTTGGCACACACAGAAAACTGCGGGCATCACAGGAAGGGTGTGTGCACACAACCTCTTTTTCAGCCAGAAAAAAAGCACTTAAAGGGAGCCTGTCACCAGGAATAACGCTGCTGACCTGCAGATATGGGGCTAATCTGCAGGTTAACAGCTGTATGATGCTGCCTGGCACCTGCATGCAGCTGAATGCAGCGGGGAGAAAATGTTCTTTATTCTCCCTGCCAGTATTCAGTATTCAGTCATAGGGGCGGGGACGGCGCTTGCTCAGTCACCACTCTGAGTATACAGAGCGGACACTGTAACCACTCTCCCAGCCCTATGACAGAATACTGAATGCTAGCGGGGAGAATAAAGATCATTTTCTCCCCGCTGCATTCAGCTGCATGCAGGCGCTGGGCAGCATGATAAAGCTGTTAACATCGTTATTCCCGGTGATAGGTTCCCTTTAAAAATACTAAAATGAATTGCATTGCAATGTCAAGTCTTTTTGCGTTTCCTTTAACTGCTTCCAGCCTTGAAAGCTGTGAAATGTTGTGACCGGTCCTTCCTTAAAGTGAACCTGTCAGCAAGATTTTGTCAAGTAAACTACAGGCATTGTCAGGTTGGCACTGTTATATTGATTAAAATACCTGGGGTGAAGAAATCCGTCTTGTGGTTCTTGTGTAATCAGTGTTAAAAGTTTTCAGTTTATGATCTGCCTGTGCTCCGAGGCAGGTGTGGCGCCCCCAGGAGTACGGTCGCCACAGTGGCATTACCTTCCTCCTAGGGAGGGTGATGTCATGCTTGGAAGCAATGAAGGATCTCTCTATCAGGTAAATCAGTACACAGCACAGTTCCCACTCCAGGCCAGCAGAGGGAGCTCTGAACTAAACTGGGGAAGGAGCTGCTCTCTGGGGCCAGGAAAGGGAAGTTAGTAGAGTTCTGTGGAGAGAGGAGCTGGAGGATTGAGCAGAATTCAGACTCACTTCTAGCTGTAAGCTCATTGTCTGGAGTCCAGTATCCGAGGTTGTATGGATGCTGATGGTCCTGCAGCAGAAACCGGAGGAACAAGAGGCTGTAAATGCTCTGTTCCCAGCTAAGACTCGGAGGCACAGCAGCAACTTGTGTGAGCCAGGAGAAAAAGGAGGCTACGGCTGTGTGCCATACGAGGGGAGTTAAAAAGATAGCAAGCAAGAGGAACTTCAGTGTAACTCGGTACTGCAAGTAACTCAGATAATCCATCTGCATAGAGAGATTCCTAAGTTGCTTCCAGGCTAATCAGCTCCTGTTCCATCTGTAATCTGGATCCTGGACTGCACTTACGAAGCACAGTAAAGGTAAATGAAACTGCACCCTGTTGTGTCATTGCCTTCTTCCTGCAACCCCTTCAGCACTGCTACATCTCTGTGCCTAACACTGCACCCTCTTCCTCAACATCTATTACTACTGCCCTGGGACTACAGCTCTACTTGTGGGGAGCCCTTACATATTGCTGCCTTATACCATCTGTCCCAGAGGATCTGCCTGCAGCATCGGCTTAACCCCTTCATTGCCGAGCACCACAGGTGGCGTCACGTATCATCCACCTATAAACTTTATTCAGCCACGTTTCACCCCTTTTGCATGGACGCCCAGGGCCATGGACCGTGTCACCGCCACTGTGACACATCCCTCTGAGACACCGGCCCGGTGCCGAGTAACCCCACTGCCCTGGCGGGCGATCCATTTTGGCATCACGAACAGGATTTGCGAAGCCCGGTGCCCCCAGGTCCTGTGTGCCAGAGACTGTATTGTGTGCAATAGACTTATTTTGCAATTGCCGCCATTACCCTACCACTTGGCGCGCACGGGAAGCCAGAGGGGTGTGCTGTCGTGGGCGGAGCCTGCAATAGAGCGCGAAAAGTGAGGTGCTGTGCGCGAAGAGACCAGCGGGCGGGAAGTGAGGAGCAGAGGCCTGCAGTCCCGGCGTCCCCCGATCATCCAGCCTGTGGAGCGGCGACCGGTAAGCCAGCACAACACAGGCCTGGCCAACGTTAACTAGGGGGGAAGAGAATGTCTGAGGCAAGAGAAGATGCAGCGGTGAACGCCACTGCACCCCCCACAGCGCTGCAAAATGCAGGGGCAAGCGCAGCTGTGGCTCCAAGGGCACCGCAGAATCCAGCGGCCAGCGCCGCCTCCAGAGCACTGCAGGAACAAGCGCCCACTGCAGCAGTCCCCATAATGCCACTGTCCATGCCCTATATACTGGGAGCGGCCTGGTTACCACAGTATTCATGGGAGTTACAAACCCTGAGTGAATTCAAAGAGAGACTGTGCAGTTTGTTTGAGGTGTATCCTCTGTCTGAAAGCCAAAAAGTGAACATCCTTATTGGGCAGCTAACTGGTGCAGTGCAAAGAGAAGTAAAAGCCTGGCAGGACACTGAATAAGAGACTGTTAAAAAAATTCTGGCTAAGCTAAAAAGCACCTTTGACACCCGCACTGCAGCTGAAATAAAAATGAGATTCTTTGGGTGTAAGCAAAGAGTACAGGACAGTATATGGGACTATGCTCTTAACCTGCAGGAGGCGCTATGAGCCATAAAGCAGATTAAAACAGACAGTGTGAAAGATGGAGACAGACTGTTAAAGGAGCAATTTATTGAGGGACTCCTATCCAGTACCCACAGAGTACAGCTGCGCATCATAGCCCTACAGAACCCTGATCTAGACATTGCAGACTTTAAAGACAGGGCTATCCGGGTGCTGCATGAACCAAATATCAGCCGTCCAGAGCCTCCTAGGCGCCCAGCAATCACATACCACCAAGAAGCAGCATCTTTCCCTCCAAGCCCTGTGGAGGCTGACGCATAGACTCTGGATAATGATCCATCTACAGAACTGCGCCTTCAGGTCCAAGAGCTGACCTAAAATATGGCTGCACTTGCCAAAACTGTGCAGTCCATGCAGATGTTCTCAAAGGAGAAGATCCAGCTGGCCTCCAGTCCAGAGGATGTCTCATGGCTACGGAAGAAGAGGATCCGGCCACTCCGAGGGAGAGACAACGATCGCTATGACCAGGACGGACATCCCATCTGTCGTCACTGCTGCAAGGCAGGCCACATCGCAAGATTCTGTTATTTAAACGAGCAACCCCTGAGGCAGAGGGCCAACCCCCAGGAGTAGGACCACAAGGCCCAAAGAACTGGCGAGCCAAATATGTTGGAGGGCGACCGGTCCTCCCAGTGGTGATTGACGGCATCCCCATGAATGCTTTGCTGGACACTGGCTCTCAGGTGACAACTATGCCATATATCCTTAACAAATGGTATTGGGTTGACTCTGAACTTACTCGCGGCCCAAGTGATGAACTGACAGTAGTTGCCAGCAATGGTCAGTCTTTGCCGCAAGTGGGATGTAAAGAGATTACCATTAAAGTGGAGTGAAAATCTCAAGGTCTGATAGTTGTAGACATTGATCGACGAGAATGTAACCCAACGATGACCTTAGGTACTAATGTGATTGAAACTTGTCTTGCCGAGGTTATTGTTTTGTTGCAACAGGTAGCTGAGACTGCTGGTTCCAGTGAGCAACGAGTCCTGCAGAAGGAGATCAAGGCCCTAATGCAAAGACAGCAGGTAGAACTGTCTGGCGGAGAAATTGGCAGCGTCAGAGTGAGTGATTCTTTCCCCATTGCGATACCCCCCAGATGTGAAATGTTAATTTGGTGTCGGGCAGCCATAGGCCTCAGAGGAAAAGATTACCAAGCATTGGTTGAGCCCAGGGCCGGCGTCAGCACCCGGCGCACCCGGGCAAGTGCCGGGGCCCTGGCGAGATGGGAGGGCCCAGTCACGCTGTTTGGGATACTTACCGACTGCCGCCATACCCCCCATGTACTGACCCCATCCTGCGCCCTCCACGAGGGACCCACGCAGTGACGCAGCCCCTTACAGCCAGTAATGATCATCGCTTCCTTCGGCTGTAATCTTGTGTGCGGCGCCGGCACAGGACCTGTGATGAGGTCACAGGAGGGGAGGAGTCAGGGGTCACATGATCAGGGTGGCTGCAGGACTCTGCTGTGCTGGTCGCTGGTCATTATAGTGCTGGTCTGGATGGATGAGGTAAAGTTTGTGTGGGACAGTGGGGTCAGGAGGGGTTTTACAAGGTGGATGTAGAAGAGCCGTGTGTGTACTTGTGTGGGGTCAGAAGGGGTTTACAAGGTGGATGTAGCAGAGCCATGTGCGTACTTGTGTGGGGTCAGGAGGGGTTTACAAGGTGGATGTAGCAGAGCCGTGTGTGTACTTGTGTGGGGTCAGGAGGGGTTTACAAGGTGGATGTAGCAGAGCCGTGTGTGTACTTGTGTTGGGTCAGGAGGGGTTTACAAGGTGGATGTAGCAGAGCCGTGTGTGTACTTGTGTGGGGTCAGGAGGGGTTTACAAGGTGGATGTAGCAGAGCCGTGTGTACTTATGTGTGGGGTCAGGAGGGGTTTACAAGGTATACGGAGCGGAGCCGTGTGTGTACGAGGTGTACGGAGCGGAGCCGTGTGTGTACAAGGTGTACGGAGCAGAGTTGTGTGTGTACAAGGTGTACGGGGCGAAGCCATGTGTGTACGAGGTATATGGAGCAGAGCCGTGTGTGTACGAGGTGTATGGAGCAGAGCTGTGTGTGTACGAGGTGTATGGAACGGAGCACTGTGTGTACGAAGCTGAGCCGTGCATTTATGGAGCGGAGCAGAGCCGGGGGTGTAAGGAGTGAAGTGCGTGTGTACAAGGTGTATGGAGCGGAGCCGTGTGTGTACGAGGCATACAAAACAGAGCCGTGCGTGTACGAAGTGTATGGTGGGGAGTATTTATACCTCCCGAGTCCCAACCGTCCCAGATCCAGCGAGACAGTCCCGATTTTGAGAGAGAGACTGCCCCAGCCGGAAGCTTACTTTCCCCGCGGGACACAGGAGTGCACAGAGGAGCCCCAAGGAGCAATTTAAAACTCGCATGTAACGTTCTACCGGAAGTGACGTGCTGGAAGCTGACCAGAAATGAGGTAATTTTGGGAGGAGATTGTGACGGAACCATGGAGGCACTTGAGGGAATGCTTCAGATCCATCACCATGTTATCCTCTGACAGAGCGGACAGCGGGATCGCCTTGGAATCAGGGAAGCCGGGCATTTGAGCGGATCATGATATGTCCTGCACCAGGAGGCTCAGGTGGGCACTACAATGGGAGCTGGGCTGCTATGGTATCTTTATAGAATTTTTCTTTCTCTGTTTCTTTCTCTCTCTGTTCTTTCTCTCTAATTTTTTTTTTCGCTCTCTCTGTTCTTTCTTTCTCTCTCTCGGTTCTCTTTCTTTCTTTCTTTCTTTCTTTCTGTCTCTGTTCTTTCTTTTTCTCTCTGTTCTCTTTCCTCTCTTTCTTTCTCTCTCTGTTCTTTCTTTCCCCTCTTTCTTTTTCTCTCTACCTCTCTGTTCTTTCTTTCTTTCTTTCTTTCCCCTCCTTTTTCTCTCTCTCTCTCCCTGTTTTTTTTTCTGTCCACTCTTTTTCTCTCTCTGTTCTTCCTTTCTTTCTCTCTGTTCTTTATTTCCCCTCTTTCTTTCTTTTTCTGTTCTTTCTCCTTTCTTTCTTTCTTACTTTCTTTCTCTATCTCTGTTTCTTTCTCTCTCTGTTCTTCCTTTCTTTCTCTCTTTTCTTTCTTTCTCTGTTCTTTATTTCCCTTCTTTCTTTCTTTCTTTCTTTCTTTCTATCTGTTCTTTCTTTCTCTCTCTCTTCTATCTTTCATGCGTACACTACTAATCAGTAGCCTCCTTCACATGAACGTGTTTTGCCACAGAGCGAGTGTCCATGTGGATCACATGCGTGTCCGTGTGATCCACACGGAGACAAGTCCGTTTTTGGCCATCACCACGGATGTCACACGGCATGAATCGTGGTATGTGTTAAGGAGGGGCCCACTGAGACTCTTTCGCCCGGGGCCCTCAAAAACCTGGAGCCGGTCCTGGTAGAGCCAGTGTACTCTGATAGCCGGCCCACTGTCCTGACAGCCAGAGGGGTAGTTGATGTCCACAAAGGGAGAATACCTGTACGCCTCTTGAATTGTGGGGAGGAGGAGGCCACGATACCTCGGGACGCCACAGTTGCTAAGCTGTTTACTGTCACTAACAACGCAATACAGGCAGCAGAGCCCTTGGTCTCATCCTACCAGGTGGAGGACAATGGCTCTGTAAAGCAGTTGGAGGACTGGTGTCAGCAGTTGCATGTGGTAACTGACTCCACTCCTTCATACCAAAAGAATGGGGTTTACCGAGTGGCTCAGGAGTATGAGCGGGTATTCAGCAAACACCCTCTAGACATTGGGAAGGCAAAAGGGATTCAACACCATATCCCCACTGGAGATCATCCACCCATTAAAGAAAGGTACAGGCCTATACCCCCAACACAATATCAATGTGCCAAAAGTATGTTGCGGGAAATGAAGGAAGCTGGGGTGATCAGATATAGTTGTAGCCCCTTGGCAGCCCCAATAGTCTTTGTGAAAAAGAAAGATGGTACCATGAAAATCTGTGTTGATTACAGAAAAATTAATAGCATTACACATAAGGATGCCTACCCATTACCCAGAATTGAGTCATTAGCTGCACTTAAAACTGCTATTTTTCCACCTTAGATCTAACTAGTGGGTATTGGCAGGTTCCCGTGGCAGAGGCAGACAAGGAGAAAACAGCGTTTACTACACCAATGGGTCTCTGCGAGTTCACCTACATGCCGTTCGGGCTCTGCACCACCCCAGGCACATTTTAATGGCTAATGGAGTGCTGTCTTGGACACAAGAACTTCGAGACGGTTCAGTTGTACTTTGATGTCATTGTTTTCTCCAAGACTTATGAAGACCATCTGGAGCACCTGGCTGAGGTGTTTGAAGCCTTGTCCAACTTTGGCCTGAAAGTGAAGCCATCCAAATGCCACCTCCTGAAGCCCAAGGTACAGTACCTCAGCCTTGTAGTGAGTGCAGAAGGTGTGGCACCGGATCCTGACAAAGTCACTGTCATCTGGGACTGGCAGAAGCCCAGCAACCTCCATGAGGCGCGTCAATTCTTCGGGTTGGTAGGCTACTACCGAAGGTTCATCAAAGGCTTCACTGAGATAGCCACGCCTATGCAAAATCTTCTGCTGGGCAAGCCCAAGAAAGCCAGGAAGAACAGTCCTACATTTGAATGGAATGAGGAACTGGAGAGGTCCTTCACTCGACTGAAAATGGCTCTCACAGGAGATGAAGTTCGGGCCTACCCAGATTATGACCAACAATTTGTTCTGTATACTGATGCCAGCAACTTGGGACTGGGAGCAGTACTGTCACAGGTACAGAATGGCAAAGAAAGAGTGATCTCCAATGCCAGCAGGAAGCTTCGTCCCACTGAAAGGAACCCTGGCAACTACAGTTCCTTCAAACTGGAGTTCCTTGCCATAGTCTGGGCTGTGACTGAACGATTCAAGCATTACCTAGCTTCAGCCAAGTTTACCATCTTCATGGACAACAACCTGTTGACTCACTTGGAAACTGCAAAACTAGGTGCACTGGAGCAGCGATGGATGGCTCGGCTGTTTAACTATGAATTTACCATCAAGTACCGAGCGGGGCACAAGGATGCTGATGCGCTGTCCAGGATGCCCAATCTGCCAGATGGGGGAGAAGACCCTGAGGCACTCGAAGAAATAGAGTTACCTGCCTTCCACCGGCAAATTGCGGCCCAACGTGACCAAGGAGTGAGAAACAGACGATCTATCGTGAAAGAGGCCACCCTAAATCCATTGCCTCATCATGACTGGGCAGAAATGCAGGATAGCGACCTCACAGTCCGCCTGGTAAAGGAGCTACTGTCACAAGCTGACTCACACCCAGGTCCAGATGCTCCTGAAGAAACCCAGCAGTTGTGGAAGGAAAGAGGCAGGCTGTTCATCTATGAGGGAAAACTGTGTTGGAGGAGTATCAATGCCCGCACTCATGAGCTGGTCTGGCAGATGGTAGTCCCAAGGAGGGAGGCATCGATGGTCTTGGAAGCATACCGCAATGGAGCAGGACACTTTGGATGGAAGAAGTTGGAGGCCTTGCTTCGGGAGAGATTCTACTGGGCTGGTATGAGGAAGGCCATTGAAAATTGGTGCCAGGAGTGTGGACAATGTAACCTGCGCAGGAAGGAACGTAACAGCCAGCGAGCTCCTTTGCAGCCAATAATAACTAAATAGCCACTCGAGTTGGTAGCCCTGGACCATGTGAAGCTGGTCCCAAGCCGTTCAGGCTACATTTATGTTCTTACCATCGTTGACCACTATTCGAGATTCCTGGTAGTCGTGCCTGTCAAGGATCAAACAGCCAGGACAGCAGCCAGAGCATTCCAACTCCACTTTTGTCAACCACACGAATATCCCGAGCGAGTGCTTACAGATCACGGTCCAGCCTTTGAGGCAGAAGTGTTCCAGGAATTCTGCAACTTGTATGGTTGCAAGAAGATCAGGACAACACCGTACCATCCACAGACCAATGGCATGTGTGAAAAGATGAATCAAGTGGTGATCGATCTACTAAAGACCTTGCCTTTGGAAGAGAGGAATCTGTGGCCAGAGACATTGCCAGATCTGGTAAACCTCTACAATCACATTCCTGTGAATTCCACCAACTGCACACCAGCCTACCTAATGAGAGCGAGGCCTGGCAAGCTGCCTATTGATTTGGATATGGGAGTCCTTACACCTGAGGTGACATCACCAGATGCTGACTGGGATACACAATGGCAGCAGCAGTACCGTAAAGTACAAGAGAGCGTAGAAAAGAGTCAAGCTCAGGCGAGACAAAAGCAGGAAAAGAACTACAATCCACATGCACCCTGCAGTTCCCTTGTCACCAGGAGAACAGGTACTAAAGAGGAAAAGGATGATGCATAAATTGGATGACCAATGGGAAGCTGAACCCTACACTGTCTTACCATCAAACTTTAACAACACCAAAGTGTGCCTTATCAGTGAGGATGGAGGAGAAACCTCATCAGCAGTATCGAGGGATCATCTGAAACTGTGCCCTGACCAACTAAAGGAAAAGATGGGAGAGCAAAACAACCTTCAGCCCATAGAGGAAGAAGAGAAAAAGGTCAGCACTGTACTCAGAGAATTTCCTGCAAACTGGACAAGAGTGGATCAAGCCATCGTAGTTCCTGTCCTAATCTTTCCCCAGCCTACTGCAATTGAAGTAGCAGAGACTCAAGACAACTCTGAAAATCAGGAAGTTCAGGCATTGGATGCCACACCAGAAGTGGAGCCAGAGAATCCTCGCCCTGCCAGTGGTGAATCTGTCATGCCCACAGTGAGTCTAAGAGTTTGCAGACGGCTACTACCCAGTTTACCAACAGCAGTAACAGGCCCACTAAAACTAAATAGGCCATTAGAAGTACCCATGCTACGCAGATCTACCTGTAGTACAAAAGGTGAGATCCCAGTTAGTTATAGAGATTAAAGTGCAAATAAAAAATGTAAAGTGTACCTGTAAATATGCAACTTTTCAAGCTTATATGCCTACAGAGACTCTGTATGAACTTTTTGAATATCTTATTTTGTTTTGATGGACAATTGGGCAACTTTACCAACTTGCTCAGGAATTGGACCATGGACATTGACACATGGACTAATTGTCGCAAGGACTATTTTTGAGCTTTGGTTTTTGCAATTTTTCATTTTTTGAAATCTTGTAACAGTTACAATTGTTAATTTGTTTGCATGTTTTCTCAGTCCGGGAGTACTGAATTGCACTAGGGGGGAATGTGGCACCCCCAGGAGTACGGTCACCACAGTGGCATTACCTTCCTCCTAGGGAGGGTGATGTCATGCTTGGAAGCAATGAAGGATCTCTCAGGTAAATCAGCACACAGCACAGTTCCCACTCCAGGCCAGCAGAGGGAGCTCTGAACCAAACTGGGGAAGGAGCTGCTCTCTGGGGCCAGGAAAGGGAAGTTAGTGGAGTTCTGTGGAGAGGAAAAAGAGTGCAGACGTGGAGAGAGTAGATGGAGGATTGATCATAATTCAGGCTCACTTCTAGCTGTAAGCGCATTGTCCGGAGTCCAGTATCCGAGGTTGTATGGATGCTGATGGTCCTGCAGCAGAAACCGGAGGAACAAGAGGCTGTAAATGCTCTGTTCCCAGCTAAGACTCTGAGGCACAGCAGCAACTTGTGTGAGCCAGGAGAAAAAGGAGGCTACGGCTGTCTGCCATACGAAGGGAGTTCTAAAGAGAGCAAGCAAGAGGAACTTCAGTGTAACTCGGTACTGCAAGTACCTCAGATAAGCGCTAGAAAGGAGACTACACAACCCTTCTGCATAGAGAGATTCCTAAGTTGCTTCCAGGCTAATGAGCTCCTGTTCCATCTGTAATCTGGATCCTGGACTGCACTTACAAAGCACAGTAAAGGTAAATGAAACTGCACCCTGTTGTGTCATTGCCTTCTTCCTGCAACCCCTTCAGCACTGCTACATCTCTGTGCCTAACACTGCACCCTCTTCCTCAACATCTATTACTACTTCCCTGGGACTACAGCTCTACCTGTGGGGAGCCCTTACATCTTGCTGCCTTATACCATCTGTCCCAGAGGATCTGCCTGCAGCGTCGGCTTAACCCCTTCATTGCCGAGCACCACAGGTGGCGTCACATATCATCCACCTATAAACTTTATTCAGCCACGTTTCACCCCTTTTGCATGGACACCCAGGGCAACGGACCGGGTCACTGCCACCATGACACATCCCTCTGAGTGTCACGGGGGCTTAGTTCAACTAAGGCTGAAATACCCGGGGCCCCTGTGGTGTCCCTTTACTAGGGGAAACCCTGTCTGACCCTCAACCCAGGGTTTTTGCTAAAGGTGCAAATGCCTGAGCCTCCGACCTTTCCTTATCTCCTGCTCAGCCCTGCACTTAACCCTCCACCCTCCACCCAGTGAGAAGTCACCACCAAAGCTCCCACACAAATAATGACAGACAGGGAGAACTTAAACTGCACTGCGCCGCACACACACAGGAATAAACAGTAATGTGAACAGGGCACAACTAAACACAAATATGGGAAGGAGAAAGGATAACGACGGATCATACGACACCAGATATGAATCTCTCTCTCTTGAACACCTCCACTCCAGACCGGAACCACTTGGTATGAAACACAAGCTATAATCGGCGACGCCCATAGGCCAGCATGACTATTTAAAGACCGTGGGCGTGACTAACCATCCAACCTGGTCTCCAGCAGGATTAACCCCCGAGAGCCTGAAGATCAGGCCGGCGCCACTGAGGCTATAGTGGCTGGAGGTGGAACTACCTCTGCCTGCCGGATGCTGTGGTGTGAACAGCGTCCGACATGACAGTACCCCGTCTTCTACGAGGGACCCCAGGGCCCTCAAGACTCATAGGACCCGGCTTGTCCGGATGACGACGGTGAAAAGAACTGACCAGCCGATCCGCATGTATGTCTGAGGCTGGAACCCAAGACCTCTCCTCTGGACCATACCCCCGCCAGTGCACCAAATACTGAAGAGTACGGCGTACTACTCGAGAGTCCACTACCTTGGCGACCTCGAACTCTAACTCGCCATCCACCATGACTGGAGGTGGCATCGGCGTTGTGTCCACAGAGCCTACCACCTTTTTCAATAAAGCCCTGTGAAACACGTTGTGTATCTTGTACACTGCGGGAAGTTCCAACCGATAAGCCACTGGGTTAATGATGGCAGAAATCCTAAAAGGCCCAATAAACCTTGGACCCAGTTTTAAAGAAGGGATTTTGAGTTTTATGTTCTTCGTAGCTAACCACACCCATTCACCCACACACAGGTCCGGACCTGGCACGCGTCTACTGTCAGCCACCCGTTTGTACCTGGCACTCATGCTCAACAAACGCTGTTTCACCCGCCTCCAGACTGATGACAATTGGGCTCCTAGCTGATCCTCCTCCGGGACACCCCCGGAGTCACCCTGACGTAAGGTACAAAACTGAGGATGTTGACCGTACACACAAAAGAATGGAGACTCTCCTGATGACTCTTGGCGGTGATTATTTAATGCGAATTCGGCCAGAGGAAGGAAAGTAGACCACTCCTCCTGGTTGTCGGACACAAAGCATCGTAAATACTGTTCAAGATTTTGGTTCATGCGCTCAGTTTGTCCATTAGACTGTGGATGAAACGCCGATGAATGTGACAACTTGATCCCCAACCTTGAGCAAAAAGCTTTCCAAAACCTCGCCACAAATTGCGTACCCCTATCAGATACTATGTCAGACGGTACTCCGTGGAGTCTGACCACCTCCTTCACAAATACCTGAGCCAACGTCTTAGCATTGGGCAAAGAAGACAACGCCACAAAATGCGCCTTCTTTGAAAAACGGTCAACCACCACCAGGATGACCGTGTTCCCTGCCGAGGCTGGCAAGTCAGTGATAAAATCCATGGAGATTTCTGTCCATGGCCTATTGGGTACCCCCAGAGGCTGTAGCGTGCCAGCAGGACGGGTTCGGGGTGACTTAGCCCTAGCGCACGTGATGCAAGCTGCCACGTACGAGACCACGTCCTGCCGGATTTTGGGCCACCAGAAACGACGCGATACCAGCTCTAAGGTGCCCTTCACCCCTGGGTGACCAGCCAGTACCGAATCGTGGTGTTCCTTCAACACCTTAGGCCGAAGATGCAGGGGTACAAATGATTTGTTGGCGGGAAGTCCTGGTGGTACCTCCTCTTGGGCCTCGGCAATCTCCGCCTCTACCTCAGTCGTGAGAGCCGAGACCACTACCCCTTTCTGGAGGATGGGTACCGGCTCTTCCCGAGGTTCTCCCCCCGGAAAACACCTAGACAAAGCATCCGCCTTGGTGTTTTTAGCCCCGGGACGGTACGTCACAAGAAAATTGAAACGAGTAAAAAACAATGCCCAGCGAGCCTGCCTAGGAGACAGACGCTTGGCCGACTCCAGGTAGAGCAGATTCTTATGGTCGGTGATAACTGTGACCTGGTGAGCCGCCCCCTCCAAGAAGTGTCGCCATTCCTCAAAAGCCAGCTTGATGGCCAACAACTCCCTGTTGCCGATATCATAATTCCGTTCGGCCGGCGACAACTTCTTGGAGAAGTAGGCGCATGGATGCATCTCGCTCAAGGACGAGCCTTGAGACAGTACTGCCCCCACTCCCACCTCCGACGCATCAACCTCTACCACAAAAGGTTTAGACACGTCTGGTTGCACCAGAATGGGGGCTGAAGCAAAACTATTCTTCAGACGCTCAAATGCACGTATAGCCACCTCAGGCCAGTTCGCCAGATCGGCACCCTTTTTTGTCATGTCCGTGAGCGGTTTGGCGACAGTCGAAAAGTGTTTTATAAATTTCCTATAATAATTCGCAAACCCCAGGAACCGCTGGAGTGCTTTAAGACTCTCCGGCCTCTCCCATTGCAACACCGCTTGCACCTTAGCGGTGTCCATTTTAAAACCAGCTGCGGACACAATATATCCCAAAAAGGGCAACTCCTGGACAAAAAATAAACATTTTTCCAGCTTAGCATAGAGCTGGTTCTCCCGGAGCAACTGTAACACCTGCCTAACATGCTGCAAATGAGTGTCCCAATCGCTAGAATAAATGAGGATATCATCCAGGTATACAATCACAAATCTCCCCAGGACATGAGCAAAGACATCATTAATAAAATGTTGGAAAACGGCAGGCGCGGTGGTCAACCCAAACGGCATAACCAGACTCTCAAAATGACCCTCAGGAGTGTTAAACGCCGTCTTCCACTCATCCCCCTGACGGACCCTTATGAGGTTATACGCCCCCCTGAGGTCCAGCTTGGAAAACCATTTTGCCCCCGCTACCTGGTTGAACAAATCCGGGATCAACGGCATTGGGTAGGGATCACGGATAGTAATCTGGTTTAACTCTCGGAAATCCAGACACGGGCGTAACCCCCCATCTTTCTTCTTAATGAAGAAAAACCCCGCGGCTACAGGCGAGGACGAAGGCCGGATGTGACCTTTGCTCAGACTCTCCGCGATGTAGTCTTTCAGAGCTTGTCTCTCAGGGCCAGAAATATTAAACATCCTGGCCTTAGGTAATTTGGCCCCGGGTTTTAGCCTAATAGCACAGTCATAGGCTCTATGTGGAGGCAGTTCTGAGCAACCCTTCTCAGAGAAAACATCCGCGAAATCCTGCAAAGCCTCCGGCAGGCTGGGCGTCACGGCGGACACACATGTGGCCAAGCAATTGTCTTGGCAGAAACCACTCCATTGTACTATGTCCTGAGTTTTCCAATCAATTACCGGGTTGTGCCTGGACAGCCATGGAAAACCCAGGACCATTTGAGCTGGGAGATTACGGAGGACCCTACATGTAACCGACTCAGAATGTAGGACCCCAATGTGGAGTTTCACCTCTGCCACAAACTCAGTAATCTCCCCTTGAGGGAGGGGAACAGCATTAATGGTCACCACCTGTATGGGGTGAGGAAGTTTTTCAATCTTAAACCCGGCGGTGTGTGCAAACTCCTCATCTATGAGATTGGTGGCGGAACCGCTATCCACAAACACTGATATAGGTAGCTCTCTGCCGGCGACAATAACCTTGGCAGGGAGCATACATTGAGATACCATCATGGAGGATATGCATACGCTCAGTTGGGTCTCCTCCATACCCTCTGAGCTTAACAGTTTTCCGCCGGTGTGACCCTCTTAGGTAGTACCGGGCAAACGTTAACATAATGACCACCTTTACCACAGTAGAAACATGCTCCGGACTTCCGGACTCCCGGAGCGCGAGGCTGAACCTGTGCCACGCCAGCAATCTGCATAGGTTCAGGGGACTCATCTACTTCAACCACACCTGCACCTCTGTTTTCCCCCAGAGGTAGCGTCTCCTGTGCCCCCTGACGAAAACGGCGATCAATACGTATCACCAAACTCATGGCAGACTCCAATGATGCCGGAGTCTCATACATCAGGAGGGCTTGTTTCACCCTCCCTGATACCCCATGAATAAACTGGCTCCGCAGTGCTGGGTCATTCCACTGTGTGTCTACAGCCCAGCGGCGAAATTCCGAACAATAGTCTTCTGCCAAGCGCTCCCCCTGGCGGAGGGCGCGGATTTTAGATTCCGCTAGAGCCAGTCGGTCAGGGTCATCGTAAATGAGCCCGAGGGCAGAAAAAACATTATCGACTGAATGAAATGTAGCAGAGTCAGGTGGTAAGGAAAATGCCCATGCTTGGGGGTCACCACTCAGTAATGACAACACCAGCCCTACTCGCTGGGCCTCATTACCTGAGGATATTGGCCGCATGCGGAAGTATAATTTGCAGGCCTCCCGAAATACGACAAATTTGCTGCGATCGCCTGAAAATCGTTCTGGCAGCGGAAACTTCGGCTCTGCACCGATACCTGCAGATGCCGTTTGCACCTTTGCTACTACCAGGCCCTGCTGCTGAACTGCCCCATTCAACTCGGAGACCTGTATGGACAGCGCCGCCAACTGGCGGGTTATGGAATCCATGGGATCCATGGACTCCTGAAAAAATGTGGGCCGATTATAATGTCACGGGGGCTTAGTTCAACTAAGGCTGAAATACCCGGGGCCCCTGTGGTGTCCCTTTACTAGGGGAAACCCTGTCTGACCCTCAACCCAGGGTTTTTGCTAAAGGTGCAAATGCCTGAGCCTCCGACCTTTCCTTATCTCCTGCTCAGCCCTGCACTTAACCCTCCACCCTCCACCCAGTGAGAAGTCACCACCAAAGCTCCCACACAAATAATGACAGACAGGGAGAACTTAAACTGCACTGCGCCGCACACACACAGGAATAAACAGTAATGTGAACAGGGCACAACTAAACACAAATATGGGAAGGAGAAAGGATAACGACGGATCATACGACACCAGATATGAATCTCTCTCTCTTGAACACCTCCACTCCAGACCGGAACCACTTGGTATGAAACACAAGCTATAATCGGCGACGCCCATAGGCCAGCATGACTATTTAAAGACCGTGGGCGTGACTAACCATCCAACCTGGTCTCCAGCAGGATTAACCCCCGAGAGCCTGAAGATCAGGCCGGCGCCACTGAGGCTATAGTGGCTGGAGGTGGAACTACCTCTGCCTGCCGGATGCTGTGGTGTGAACAGCGTCCGACATGACACTGAGACACCGGCCCGGTACCGAGTAACCCCACTACCCTGGCGGGCGATCCACAGGACTGTGGGCAGAGTCTTATCTTCTTGCTCTAAAAAAGAGAAACCAAGGAAAGACCTGCCCATAGACCGATCCGAAGCCTACGTGGTCTCATTCTGACGCTACATGTGCTTACATAGTAAAATCCAGAGCACAGCATGACCTGGAAAGTCTGTAGAGTGGTGACATCACTGAGCAGAGGAGCAGTGGTCCCGGAGTAAGCGGCGGAAGGTGAGTATATTAATACACTACACTATATGTGTAGACACACACATTTAATGAAGATTATTATTACTGGGAGTGCTTCTATAGAAATGGATGCAACTCAGATGCAAAACTGAAGTATAAAGTCTGCCTTTTTTCATCTGTGCCTCATGGATCCCCATAGACTTTAATGGCGGAGCCTGATCCCAAAAATGGAAGAGAATGGAACATGTTCTGAGTCTCATGGCCCGGACACACAGATCCATTTTTAAAACTGATGACTGTATGGATCAATGAAACTTCATGGGTCAGTGTGCTGTCCGAGAAAAAAACAGATGGCACATGGACGTGTCACATGAATGTGTGAATGTTGCCTAAGGCTGAATTCAGACGTCCACGTTTCACGATCCATACACAGTATGCAATCCCCTGATCGGCTGCGGGTCTCCTGAGCCAAACTAAAAGCCTCATATGTGTTCGGTTCAAGAGTCATTTTCTTCCCATTGGCGATATGTAAGATAGAGCAATAAACAAGGGGCAAATAGTTCCTGGATTATATATGTGTAGAGTAATTGAAAAATATAAAAGTCTTCTTCAAAGACAGAAACTGCTTTGAACAGAGAAAAACAGATTGTGTTCATCAGCTCAGCAAATATGAAGATTTTTAGATTTTTAAATTGTGGAAGTAAATAAGAAAATGCAGAGTTGTTCTATTACTCTGTTTTCCGATGTTTGGAGAGCACCCTGCTCTTGCCTGGGGGTAGCAGCTGCTATACCACTAAATACAAAGTGCTATTCTCCATTGATTCTGATGGTAAGCTGCTTGTAGGTATTGATAGGTCTTAATGGAACAACACATTGCGGCTTTCATGATTAGATATACTGACCATGAAAGTCACACGGGAAACTTTTCACTATATTCTCCATCAAAACAGTCTATGCATAAGGCTGTGTACCCACGTTTTTCCTCGTTTTTACCAGCAAAAACGCTTACAAGAAGCATTCCATTCATTTTAAAGAATTCCGCACTTTTTGTGCATATTGATGCGTTTTTTTCCGCAAAAAAAACGCATCGCGATGCAACATGCTCATTAATTTCGCAGAAAAATCCGCATTTCTAGCTATATTCTATGAGACTGGAGATGCTCCGGAAAACAACGCACGTTTCCTGGGAAGGAGTCCATTTTTTAGTCAGGAATTTTCTGCATACATGGGTACATAGCCTAAATGTAGAATAACAACTCCCCCTTGAAGCCCTATAATATAGAAGAGGTCGATCATTCCGATCTGCAGCTGTCCAGATATCCGTGCATACTCCAGACCATCCAGAGCAAGATGGTCGATCAGGAAAGAAGTAGTTTTGCTTTGAATTTGTAATAGCCATACACCAGTGTAATTATTTAGGGGGAACCAGTTGTTAAAACCAGATGGCTCCTGTACAGCTGCATAAATGAAATGTTTCCCCCATGCCCAATATACTGTTCTTCTTGCTCCAACACTGAAAGGTAACTTATAGGATGCAGACAGACGGCTGTATTTCTCGTACGAGGATCGCATTGCAGTGTACGAACTAGCCTGACACCTCTCTCGATGTACAGTGGGTACGGAAAGTATTCAGACCCCTTTAAATTTTTCACTTTGTTTCATTGCAGCTATTTGGTAAATTCAAAAAAGTTCATTTTTTCTCATTAATGTACACTCTGCACCCCATCTTGACTGAAAAAACCCCAGAAATGTTGAAATTTTTGCACATTTATTAAAAAAGAAAAACTGAAAGATCACATGGTCATTAGTATTCAGACCCTTTCTCAGTATTGAGTGGAATGACCCTTTTGAGCTAGTACAGCTATGAGTCTTCTTGGGAATGATGCAGCAAGTTTTTCACACCTGGATTTGGCGATCCTCTGCCATTCTTCCTTGCAGATCCTCTCCAGTTCCGTCAGGTTGGATGGTGAACGTTGGTGGACAGCCATTTTCAGGTCTCCGTAGAGGGTGTAGGTCAGGTCTCTGGCTGGGCCACTCAAGAATGGTCACAGAGTTGCTCTGAAGCCACTCCTTTGTTATTTTAGCTGTGTGCTTAGGGTCATTGTCTTGTTGGAAGGTGAACCTTTGGCCAAGCCTGATGTCCAGAGCACTCTGGAAAAGGTTTTCATCCAGGATATCTCTGTACTTGGCCACATTCATGCTTCCTTCAATTGCAACAGTCCTGTCCCTGCAGCTGAAAAAGACCCTCATAGCATGATGCTGCCACCACCATGTTTCACTGTTGGACTGTTGGGATTGTATTGGGCAGGTGATGAGGAGTGCCTGGTTTTCTCCACACATACCGCCTAGAATTATCACCAAAAAGTCCTATCTTCCTCTCATCAGACCAGAGAATCTTATTTCTCATAGTCTGTGAGTTCTTCATGTGGTTTTTTTTTAGCAAACTCTATGTGGGCTTTAATATATCTGGCATTGAGGAGAAACTTCCATCAGGCCACTTTGCCATATAGGCTCGAATGGTGGAGGGCCGCAATGATAGTGGAACTTTCTCCCATTTGCCTACTGCATCTGTGGATCTCAGCCACAGTGATCTAGGGGTTCTTCTTTACCTCTCTCACCAAGGCTCTTTTCCCACGATTGCTCAGTTTGGCTGGACGGCCAGGTCTATGAAGATTTCTGGCGGTCCCAAACTTCTTCCATTTAACGACTATGGAGGCCACTGTGCTCTTAGGAATCTTGAGTACTGCAGAAATTCTTTTGTAACCTTGGACAGACCTGTGGCTGGCCACAATTCCGTCTCTGAGCTCCTTAGCCAGTTCCTTTGACCTCATGATTCTCATTTGGTCTGACATGCACTGTGAGCTGTGAGGTCTCATATAGACAGGCGTGTGCCTTTCCAAATCAAGTCCTAGCAATTTATTTAAACACAGCTGGACTCTAATGAAGGAGTAGAACCATCTCAAGGTGGATCACAAAGAAATGGACAGCATGTGACTTAAATATGAGTGTCAGAGCAAAGGGTCTGAATACTTATGACCATGTGATATTTCAGTTTTTCTTTTAATAAATTTGTAAAAATTTCTACATTTCTGTTTTTTTTAGTCAAGATGGGATGCAGAGTATACATTAATGCAAAAAAATGAACTTTTTTGAATTTACCAAATGGCTGCAATAAAACAAAGAATGAAAAATTTAAAAGGGGTCTGAATATTTTCCATACTTACTATATTTCTTAGCAGCTCATTCTCTCGTAATAGGAAGCGGTCGGTCAGGGAAGAACAAGAGCAAATGGTGGCGGGCCTCAGGAAAAATGAGTTGCCTGGACCAAGTGTTCCTGCTGCCAACAAGAGCTGTTCAGGTGGGGACAGTTTGGGCAGACCGGAGGCAAGATCTAGAAATATATTGTGAAACGGGAATCATAACCAGAGGGATCTCTGCCCCCTTCTGTGTGCCACATCCGAATGTACCTGAACTGTAGACTGAAACCAAACCAGTTGACACGGACCCAAGATCTCCTGGTGTGTGTGTTACCAATCCCGGTCCTCAGGGAAGCAGATGTAGCCGAAGTTTCCAGCCCACAAGAAAGTAAAAAACGAGCATAACAATACAACACACGGGGAAAAATATCCATTTACAAAAGGGGTTTCAAGGTGAAGAGAAGTCAGCATCGTCCCTGACCCTCCTTCATAGGCATTCACATTGTGGTACTGATGTGAGGATGAAGTGTGATGTACCCATTGTTACCGTGTCAAATTAGAAGGGGATCAAGCTTGCTCACCTAGGAATGTTCTGGTGTGCTTCTTGCAAGTGGCAGCAAAGAAGGTTGCCAACAGTCCAGAAATTCCAAGACAGTTCATAAAAATAGGGCAATTGCCCTGTCTTTAAACAAAATTTGAGACATCCGTGTTTTTTTATGCTGAAGAAAGTTATACAAGTTATTTTGATTGCAATTATCATTTTGCAGGTCGTACAGAATGTAGCTGATGTCTTCATATTATAATTATGGGTTTATAAAATCACTCTTCAGCATTTTGATTGACAGCCCGCTCTGCAGTGTGTGTGCAGAGCAGGCTGTCAATCAATGTGCCGCGGAGTGATTACAGCGCTCTCACTGTATAGAGAGAGGTGACTGTAATGGCCCCCTCGGAACTGCCATGATGACCAGAAGCGATGGGTTGCACCAAAAATGTGACTTAATTTTCTCCCTATAGTCGCTGCTACAACAAGCCGACTACATGGGGTTTAGACACTATTTAACTGCAGATTCCCCCTGTATCTGTTGGTAGATAGTGTTTCTTTAGAGACATGTTACCCTTAAGCTTTGAGAGAGTGGGAGGTGAGTTTTGAGAGATTTGGAGCATGGTGGCTCAGTGGTTAACACTGTGGCCTTGCTTATCCTGGGTTTGTATGTTCTCCCTTTGTTTCTGTGGGTTTCTCTTGGTTATTCTGATCTCAGCCATGCTGTAAAGACATACTGATAGGGAATTTAGACTGTAAGCCTCAATATGGACAGTGGTTGAGTATAATATATTGTATGTAGAGATGACCCGATGACCGGGTGGGGGGCTTATACAGAGGAGGTACCTCTGTTTTATCTCTCTCTTTCTCTCAGAACAGTAGGAAACCTCACCTGCCTTCCCGACCTGTTATAATAACTGTCCTACAACACTTTATTCAACTTTTGTATAATGATGAAAGATTTAATGTATTTAATTAGCCATTGTATATCTTGTACCTGGTCCAATTTTATGGCTATAAAGTAGTGTTCCCCAACTCCGGTCCTCAAGAGCCACCAACAGGCTATGTTTTCAGGATTTCCTTAGTATTGCTCAGGTGTTTGAATTCTTGCCTGTCCAGGTGATGCAATTACCACCTGTGCAATACTAAGGAAATCCTGAAAACATGACCTATTGGTGGTTCTTGAGGACTGGAGTTGGGGAACATAAAGAGTTAACATTAGCATTAGCCTCTAAGCTCAAAGGAAGGGCAATGATATCTTTACCTCCATTACATATTTTTCTCTTTGTCTTTGTAGATATGAGCCAGTAATTATTGATACCATGTCTATAGTGTGAAGCTATGTGCACACGTCCGGAATTTCCGCATACTTTATGCTTTTTTCCCGCGTTTTTTCACTGCAAAAACGCGGCGTAAACGCTGCAAAAACGCATAAAAGAAGCAACCCATTGTATTCAATGGCATTCCGCACATGCTGTGCTAATGCTGCGTTTTTCTCCGCGGCAAAATCGCATTGCGGAAAAATACGCAGCATCCTCATTCTTTGTGTGGAATAACGGGAATTCCGCACACATAGGAATGCATTGTTCTGCTTACTTTCCGCATGTGGCTATGCCCACCGTGTGCAATAGGGTGACCGGATCTCATATGGGGGGGAAAAAATGTCAGAATCTTGTTTGTCTGGACCCCACAAAACGATTCCCCTTTCCAGATATTGAGATAGCCAAAATTTGAGCTCGATCAAACGACGTTAACCCGTGCCGCTCGTCGCTCAAAGTTTGAAAAAATCCAAATTGAGGTATTTTAAGATTTAGGTATTTTGCATAGTCTGTTAGACTATAAAGAATGTGACAGCAACATTACAGAAATAGCCCTGACCAAATTTTCTAACCATTTGTGGTATTTGAATGCAGAGTTGGTGGGATTATCGTTTTTTGATCCCACCATTACAGACAATGAAAAGTTGTTAATGGCTAATAAATTGCTCAGTAGCACAGATGAACCATCAGAGCACGCTAGGGTTGTAAATCCAAAAGTTAGGAAAGAAAAATTAAAAGAGGTAGGAAGTAACCGACTTTAACGACCTTCTGACAAAAGATGAAGAACAAAAGCAATATGTCCTGCAAGTTGTAAGCAAATGCCGAGCATTATATTCTGACGTTTCAAAAACTACTTTAACAAAAGCTCTAGAATAGATTAGATAACTATGTAAAATTATGAACTCATGTAGGTTAGCGTGCTCTGATGGTTCATCTGTGCTACTGAGCAATTTATTAGCCATTAACAACTTTTCATTGTCTGTAATGGTGGGATCAAAAAACGATAATCCCACCAACTCTGCATTCAAATACCACAAATGGTTCGAAAATTTGGTCAGGGCTATTTCTGCAATGTTGTTGTCACATTCTTTATAGTCTAACAGACTATGCAAAATACCTAAATCTTAAAATACCTCAATTTGGATTTTTTCAAACTTTGAGCGACGAGCGGCACGGGTTAACGTCATTTGATCGAGCTCAAATTTTGGCTATCTCAATATCTGGAAAGGGGAATCGTTTTGTGGGGTCCAGACGGACAAAATTCCGACATCGATTTTTTGCGGTCACCCTAGTGCGCAATGTAAGCGGAAAATGTGCGGATGGTACCCACGGTCTGGAGGAGGGGAGATTCTCCTCCAGGCTCTGGGTACCATATCCTTGTAAAAAATAGAATTAAAACTTAAAATAAAAAATCGAGTTATTCTCACCTTCTGGCGTAACTCGCCGCGTCCCCAGCGATGCTCCCAGCAAGTCCAGTTCCCAGCGATGCCTTGCGACAATGACCTTTGATGACGTAGCGGTGTCGTTTTTATTATTTTTAACATTATATCTTTTACTATTTAGGCTGCCTAGGCAGCCTCAATCGTAAAAAGTTGGTCACACTTGTCAAACGCTATGTTTGACAAGTGTGACCAACCTGTCAATCAGTTTTCCAAGCAATGCTACAGATCGCTTGGAAAACGCTAGTATTCTGCAAGCTAATTCCGCTTGCAAAACACTAGCTAAAACGCAGGAAATACGCGGGAATTACGCATGCGGATTTCTCGCGTATTTCCCACGGCATGGAATTGCAGAATTCCCATGGAAATTTCTGCGGGAATTCCGGATGTGTGCACATAGCCTAACACTTGTATATCTATGCAAATTTTTTGTGAACATGGTAAACATGTCACACAAAAATGTGAGGTAACATTTTTTTCTGAAAATGCAAAAATACTTTATATACAGTGCCTTGAAAGTACCCCATGAACTTTTCCACATTTTTTTTACATTACACCCACAGACTTAAATGTATTTTATTTGGATTTTATGTGGAGAAGAGTAAAGCAGGTTTAGGTTATAAAAAAAAAATGGCCCAAGTTCTGAACATCTCACGTGGAAGGAGCATCATGACACAACTGTATACCTATGAAGACATGATCGTCCACTTAAACTGACATCCCAGGCAATGAGAACACTAATTAGAGAAGAAGTCAAGAGGCCCATATTCACTGTGGAGGAGCTGCAGATATCTACAACTCAGGTGAGAAAATCTATCCACAGGACAACTGTCAAGAACAGTGGCAAGAAGAATGCCATTTTTGGAAGCAAGCCAGAAGTCCCATTTGCAGTTTGCAAAAATCCATATAGGGGACACAGCGAGCATGTGGAAGAAGGTACTCTGGTCAGATAAGACAACACATAACTTTTTGGGCTAAATGCAGAATATTAAGTGTTGCTTAAAACTAACACTGCACATCACACTGAAAACACCATCCCCATTGTCAATCATGGTGGTGGTGGCAGCATCATCCTGTGGTGAGGCTTTTCTTCCACAGGGATAGGAAGCAGCACAGAGTTGTTATTATTTTTTATTATTATTACTTATTTATATAGCACAATTAATTCCATGGTGCTGTACATGAGACGGGGTTACATCAAAATACAAATATCACTTACAGTAAACAAACTAACAATGACAGACTGGTACAGAGGGAAGAGGACCCTGCCCTTGCAGGCTTACATTCTAAAGGATTATGGGGAAGAAGACAATAGGTCGGGGGTTGCAGTAGCTCCGACAGGGCCGCCATCAGGGCATTACAGCCCTTACTAGTGTATGGGGCCCCATGAATTGGGGGGGCCCGGCTGCCCGAGCACGCTGGCAGCCCGGGCCGTGCGCTCGGGCCCCCCCGATGATTTGTTCAGGCAGCAGCAGGCGCTTTAAGCTACGGCCTGCCCCAGTGCATTATGGGTCCCATCCGGCCAGCCTCCCGTGACGTCACACTTTGCTCTGCAGCTCTGCTCCACTTCCTCATTCGGAGCAGAGCGTGCAGCGTGTGTGCACGTGGGTGGCTGGGAGCGGTGGACAGGCGGCAGACACCAGGAGAGAAGAGGCGGCTGCGTGCGCAGCGGACCAGACGTGGAGGCAGCAGGCGAGTGAGCAGGTGAGTAGTTTCAGGGCAAGGGGGGCCCAGCCAGCCACACAGCACCAGTCCCACCACAGCCACAGGGCCCCAGGGCAGGCAGGGGCCAGGGGGGGGCCCTGTGCAGCCAGCCGCACGGCAGCAGTTCCACCACAGCCACAGGGCCCCAGGGCAAGCAGGGGCCAGGGGGGGGCCCTGTGCAGCCAGCCGCACGGCAGCAGTTCCACCACAGCCACAGGGCCCCAGGGCAGGCAGGGGCCAGGGGGGGCCCTGTGCAGCCAGCCGCACGGCAGCAGTTCCACCACAGCCACAGGGCCCCAGGGCAGGCAGGGGCCAGGGGGGGCCCTGTGCAGCCAGCCGCACGGCAGCAGTTCCACCACAGCCACAGAGCCCCAGGGCAAGCAGGGGCCAGGGGGGGGCCTTGTGCAGCCAGCCGCACGGCAGCAGTCCCACCACAGCCACAGGGTCCCAGAACAGGCGGGTCAGGGGGGGCCCTGCGCAGCCAGCCACATGGCAGCAGTCCCACCACAGCCACAGGGCCCCAGGGCAAGCAGGGGCCAGGGGGGGCTCCGTGCAGCCAGCCGCACGGCAGCAGTCCCACCACAGCCACAGGGCCCCAGGGCAGGCAGGGGCCAGGGGGGGCCCGTTGCAGCCAGCCACATGGCAGCAGTCCCACCACAGCCACAGGGCCCCAGGGCAGGCAGGGGCCAGGGGGGCCCTGCGCAGCCAGCCACAATGCAGCAGTCCCACCACAGCCATAGGTCCCCAGAACAGGCAGGGGCCAGGGGGGGCCCTGTGCAGCCAGCCGCACTGCAGCAATCCCACCACAGCCACAGGGCCCCAGGGCAGGCAGGGGCCAGCAGGGCCCTGCGCAGCCAGCTTCATGGCAGCAGTCCCACCACAGCCACCAGGAGAGAAGAGGCGGCGGCGTGCGCAGCGGACCAGACGTGGAGGCAGCAGGCGAGTGAGCAGGTGAGTAGTTTCAGGGCAAGGGGGGCCCAGCCAGCCACAATGCAGCAGTCCCACCACAGCCACAGGTCCCCAGAACAGGCAGGGGCCAGGGGGGGCCCTGTGCAGCCAGCCGCACTGCAGCAATACCACCACAGCCACAGGGCCCCAGGGCAGGCAGGGGCCAGGGGGGCCCTGCACAGCCAACCACACGGCAGGAGTCCCACCACAGCCACAGGGCCCCAGGGCAGGCACGGGGCAGAATGTGAGACATGGGGGCAGAATGAGACACGGGGGGCTGGGAGCAGAATGTGAGACATGAGGGCAGAATGTAAGACATGGGGGCAGAATGAGACCCCGGGGGAAGAATGTGAGACATGGGGGCAGAATGTGAGACATGGGGGCAGAATGTGAGACATGGGGGCAGAATGTGAGACACAGGGGGCCGGGGGCAGAATGGACATGAGGGCTGAATGTGACAGTGAGACACAGGAGGGGCAGAATGGATACGGGGGTAGAATATGAGACACGGGGGGAAGAATGTGACAGTGAGACACAGGAGGGGCAGAATGGATACGGGGGTAGAATATGAGACACGGGGGGGAAGAATGTGACAGTGAGACACAGGAGGGGCAGAATGGATACGGGGCAGAATGTGAGACACGGGGCCAGAATGTGACAGTGAGACACAGAAGGGAGCAGAACGGATATGGGGGTAGAATATGAGACACGGGGGGGAAGAATGTGACAGTGAGACACAGGAGGGGCAGAATGGATACGGGGACAGAATGTGAGACACATGAGGGGGCAGGATGGGAGACACATGGGGCAGGATGGATACGATGTAGACAGATGGGGCAGGATCGGGAGATCATATGGGGCAGAAAGGATACTCATGAGGGCAAGATGAGAGAAAATATGGCTGGAGTCAGGAATGAGACAGGATGGGGGATATTGGAGGCTAGTATGGGGCATATTATTACCATAGGGGCTAATTAAGGGATATTATTACTGCGGTGATGTATTTATTTTATTTTTTTGAGGATACTGTTTTAAATGGGGGGGGGGGTCCTGTTACTGTGCAGAGCGACACTGTCACCTTTTTTTCTTCATCTGGTGTAGAGTAGAAGTTGGGAAAAAAATTAAGTAATGTGTTCTGCAAGTGGAGCTCTAGATAACTGTGTTATTTCCTGCAGAGACAAGCCCTGGCTGGAAGACGTGATGGCGTTCTGTGCTGAATGAAAGATGAAAAGCGAAGATAAAGGACTTCACCTAGACACGACACTGGTGAGTCAGTTTATTGCCTGTACACTGACACTATATACAGAGTGCCTTTGTACAATGTCACCAGTGATCACTGTATAACCTGTGCACTGACACTGTACACTATATACAGAGTTCCTGTGTACAATGTCACCAGTGATCACTGTATTACCTGTACACTGACACTATATACAGAGTTCCTGTGTATAATGTCACCAGTGATCACTGTATTATCTGTACACTGACACTATATACAGCGCTCCTGTGTATAATGTCACCGGTGATCCCTGTATTACCCGTACACTGGCACTATATACAGAGCTCCTGTGTATAATGTCACCGGTGATCACTGTATTACCTGTACACAGACACTGCATACTAAGTTACAGATCTCCTGTGTATAATGACACTTATGGTGATAATATTATGTTTTTTTTTATTAATGATCAGTATTGTTGTATTCTGTCACTGTGGTGATAATATGTGGTCTGGGCATGATGCAGTGGTATTTGTCCTTTGTATGTGCTATTATTCTGTCACTGGTGGTAATTTGTGGCCTGGTCATGGTGTAGCTGTATTTGTTCTTGTATGTGTTATTATTGGTCACCATGTGTTGGTAATATGGTGTCTGGACATGGTGCGGTGGTATTTGTCCCTTTTTGACGTGATATTATTGGTCATTTTAAAAATTGAAAAATAAAATATATACCTAAATTGTATTGGATATTTTAACAAATGTTTAATAGGATAGAGTAGAGTAGGGCCTGGCCAAAAGAGTCTACCTTGTCGTGGTGGCAGATTTAAAAAATCTTTTGGCCAAAACAAGAGCTGCTGGCTATGTGTGTGATCTGGAGATGGGACCTGTTAATACAGTATGTGATTGGTGAGAAGTGGAGTTTTTCCAAGAGAGAGCCGTGGGACTGTGGACCGTTCTGGGGTGGAGCCTGGGCGGAGTCTCAAGGGGGCCCCGAATATTTTGCCAGTATGGGGCCCCGAAATTCCTAGTGGCAGCCCTGAGCTCCGATGGTGTTGAGGTGGCCCTGTGGTCATTACAGGTTGTAAGCTTTCTTGAAGAGATAAGTTTTCAGGTTCCATTTGAAGGATCCAAATGTGGTGGATAACCGAACATCTTGGGGCACAGAATTCCAGAGGATGGGGGATATTCAGGAGAAATCTTGGAGGCGATTGGGTGAGGAGTGAATAAGTGTGGAGGAGAGAAGAAGGTCTTGGGAGGACCAGAGATTATCTGAGGGAAGATATTGAGAGATTAGTTTGGAAATATACGGAGGAGAAAGGTTATGAATGGCTTTGTAGGTCAGTGTTAGTAGATGAAACTGGATACGCTGGGAAATTGGGAGCCATTGAAGGGATTTGCAAAGAGGGGAAGCAGGAGTGTAGCGAGGAGAGAGATTAATTAGTCGGGCAGCAGAGTTAAGGACAGACTGGAGGGATGCGAGAGTGTTGTAAGGTAGGACACAGAGGAGGATGTTGCAGTAGTCGAGGCGGGAGATGATTCGGGCATGCACAAGCATTTTGGCAGAGTGAGGGTTGAGGAAAGGATGGATTCTGGAAATAATTTTGAGCTGGAGTCGACAGGAGGTGGCAAGAGCTTGGATGTGCGGTTTGACGGACAGGTCAGAGTCAAGGGTTACTCCGAGGCAGCGGATTACCGGGACAGGGGAGAGTGTGAATTCATTTATTGTGATAGATAGATCAGGTAGGGAAGTTATGCGAGATGGAGAAAAGATAATTAGTTTAGATTTGTCCACATTGAGTTTGAGGAAGTGAGAGGAGAAGGAGGATATGGCTGATAGACACTCTGAGATTCTGGAGAGTAGAGAGGTGACATCTGGGCCAGAGAGGTAGATCTGAATGTCATCAGCATATAGATGGTACTGGAAGCCATAGGACTTCATGAGTTGTCCCAGACCAAGTGTATAGATTGAGAAGAGAAGGGATCCTAGGACAGAGCCTTGAGGGACACCAACTGTGAGGGGGCGAGATGAAGAGGTAATATGGGAAGAGGAAACGCTAAATGTGCAATTGGTAAGGTATGAGGAGATCCAGGATAGGGCAAGGTCTTTGACACCAAAGGAAGAGAGGATCTGTAGTAGGAGGCAGTGGTCAACTGTGTCGAAGGCAGATGACAGGTCTAGAAGGAGGAGTACAGAGAATTGTTTGTTAGCTTTGGCTGTAAGTAAGTCATTAGCAAGTTTGGTCAGGGCAGTCTCAGTGGAATGGAGGGGACGGAAGCCAGATTGTAGGTTGTCGAAGAGCGAGTTAGATGCAAAGTGAAAGGAAAGTTCAGCATGGACGTGCTGCTCTAGGAGTTCGGAAGCAAATGGGAGCAAAGATATGTGGCGATAGCTGGACATAGCGCTCGGGTCAAGGGATGGCTTTTTGAGGATAGGTGTGATTGTGGCATGTTTGAAGCAGAGGGTAAGGTACCATGATTTTGTGATAGGTTAAAGACATGGATTAGGGATAGGATTAGTGTGGTGGTTAGGTTGGGGAGGAGGTGGAATGGGAAGGGTTCAAGCGTACAATCGAAATTTCCACAGGTTTTAGATGTGCAAAGCTGGTAGAGACGTAGCCAAAATACTTGCAGCAGTAATTGCAGCGAAAGGTGGTCCTACAAAGGACTCAAGGGGCTGAATACAAATGCACATCACAATTATCAGATTTATATTTTTAAAACAGTGTATTTATAAAACCATTTCCTTTTACAAATATTTGCTACTTGGTGTTGGTATAGTACATAAAATTGCAATCCAAATGCATTACCACTGTAATATATTCTCTTTTATGCTAAGAACCAAAAACACAGAGAACTCAAGTTTTATATGTCATGTGAAAGTGCTGATGTTCCACTTACCTACTGTACTGTACCCAGTGTTTTTTCCCTGCCCCATAGATTGTAAATAGTGATGAGCGAGCGTGCTCAGATATCAAGCTATCCGAGTATGCTCAGGTAGTATAACTCAAGCACGCACAAGATACTCTGATAACAACCGAGCATGCTCGCATAACACGATATCTGTGCACGCTCGCTTATCAATAATAAACCCAGCAGGGAATTTTGACCAAGGTCTTTTTTTTTTTCATGTATCATATTTCTGTATGTATTTTGTCAATTTATGTATTTTCAGGATGATAGTGTCAATAATATAATACTAACTCACTGTACTAATCGAGTTCTTTCATAAGGTGTATCATTTGAGATCAGATCTTATTACCTTTTGTTTAATTGCATTATAGCTCCCTCTGTCGGACAATCACTGAAAAACAAGAATAATCATTTCTCATGCATATTGCTACTATAATAAAAGATATTGGCCTGAGATTTACTAAAAATGGTGTAATTTGAGCAAAACCTAAGTATTCTCACTTCAACTCTACCAATCCATAGTTATATCTTAAAGGGTTATTCTCATGTTCTTTAATGGTTAAAATTTCAAAATGTGAAAATTAACAACTTTTCAATTTACTTGTTATTAAAATCCTACGTTTTAAAAAATCCTGAGTTAAAATCCTGAGTTTTCTGGATGAAATTTTAACAGGTATGCGGATGCAAGAGCGCAACGATGAGGAGACAGTGGTACTTAAATCACCACTATTCAAATAACAGAATTAAAGGGGTGCCATCGGCACACTATCAGGGGATAATGGAAAATTATTGCCAATAAAAAACCGTTATTGTCTGAGATGTCTTAAGGGCCTGTCACAGATATCGCTAGCAATATCGCTATAACTTGTGACGTTATAGCGATATTGCTAGCGATATCGCTGTGTGTGATACTTACCTACAACCCGCTCCCCCGCTGGTTATCGCTGATCGCGTGAGAACAGGCTGGACTGTTTCTCGTCGTCAGCTTCCTGCGGCGCTTCCTGCTGTGACGACGAGCGACGCGTGCAGCCGGGCGGGAGGATGCAGGATCGCCTGGTGTGACAGGTAAGTAGCGACCCCCGTCCCCAGCGATGTCGCTGGTGAGATCTGCCTGTGTGGCAGCTCACTAGCGACCAATTAGCGATGTACCAGCGATCCTGACCGTGTCATATCGCTGGTCAGGATCGCTGGTACATCGCTAAGTGTGACAGTACCTTTAGTCCTAAAGGTACTGTCACACTTAGCGATGCACAAGCGATCCTGACCAGCGATATGACGCGGTCAGGATCGCTGGTACATCGCTAATTGGTCGCTAGTGAGCTGCCACACAGGCAGAGCTCACCAGTGACATAGGAGCGGTCGGGGGTCGTTACTTACCTGTCAGACGCGGCGATCCTGACGTCCTCCCGCCCACGTCCATGCGTCGCTCGTTGGCGCCACAGGAAGCCCAGCAGGAAGCTGACGACGAGAAACGGTCCAGGACGTTCTCGCGTGATCAGCGATAACCAGCGGGGGAGCCGGTCGCAGGTAAGTATCAGACATAGCGATATCGCTAGCAATATCGCTATAACGTCACAAAAACCAGTGACGTTATAGCGATATTGCTAGCGATATCGCTTAGTGTGACAGGCCCTTAACACCTCAAACTAAAGGGCATCACTGTCACTACTAGACGCATCACTGTTGTCCCTCTCTAGGCAACACAAAACGTCACACAGGCCCTAATGGGGGTCGACAATACTGACAGCTACGACACAAGTCACAGGATGGTGAGTTACTCTGTACACTCGCCACACTGGCTGCTGTCATTCTCTGAAGCATGGCTCCGATTCCTACTTTATACTGTACATCTACACTGGAAGCAATGGCTCACACAAATATCCCTCTGCTGCGGCCTAGTCGTTGCTCTCTCTCCCTCTTGGCCCTGGTTCTGCTCAGCTCTCCCAGCTCTGTTCTCTATTTGGGTCTTTACTTGGATCTGGTGTTTCTTTACTCCCTTACTCGAATCTGGTCTCTCTGCTCCTTTACTCGATCTGGTCTTTTGTAATGGTGGCTATAAGCCAGCTCGCTATACCGCACATCCATCCACTGGAGGTTTAGGTACCAACTCCTCCCCTTCACTGCCCTCCTGGACCTTTTATAATTACTAACTACACCACAGTTATCACATGGCCTGATGTCTCCCCCAATTTCTTCCCTGAGGGAACATGAACTTTTCCTTTGAGTTCCTGCTAATGCAAGACTGTGGCGACCCTCAAACAAACAGCCCCATTAAACCTCTCTCCCTCCCCCTCCCGGAAACCCAATTACCAATAATGAGACAACACAAGTAGTTGCCCGGTGAGGGTCACAGCTTTAGTTTCTTTTATATGAAAATATATAACAATAACAGGAAGCATTTTAAACTTCCCCACAGACCAGTAGCCAAATGCCCTGCAACATCTACAGGCAAGTCAACCCACTTAGCCTCAACATTCCGGTGCTTCCTTTGTTGAAAACAGCCTCTATGACTTCAATCTACAACGAAAACAAAAATTAAATCGCCCTTAACCAGGGGACGGAGGGCAGGACAAGCACCTCTGGGACCCAAAAGGGAAAAGGAGGATCCACGCAGCTGCTGCCATTAAATACCAGGTACCCGTGGGGGAGGTTGAGAATAGCCCGATGGGCTCCCATTGGCCAACCTAAAAAGGGCCAGACCACAAACTCCTAACAGAAGGGGGGAGGAGGGAGAGAAGGGGAAATGCCAAATAGCTGCAATGACTGGGGAAGGGGCACCAGAGTCAGTGGCACATTCCTTATGCTGTGCCATCTATTCTTTCTGCTATCACTTTCTCTATCATATTTGACCAGCAGATGGTGGTGTTTGCATTCACATACTGTTAGGTATTACTTTGTGCGTCTTCTCATTTGTTTATCTCCTTACAGAAATTTGGACAGCTTTTCATACATTTGTCTGTACAATGACAGCAAAAATATGTAGCTATAGAAAGAAATCTGATCAGAAGGTACAGTATATCTAAAGTATTTGACCCATTATCCCAACCTATATAAGCAAACTAAAACCATGTAGCCCAATACATGGCATCCAATGGAGTATACTGCGTATACGTAAATTCAATATAAAAAAAATCTCTGCTCATTGCTGTATTTAAGAGGTTGTACATGACTTATTTAATGATAGCCTATCCTTAGGCACCCCATTAATCCATCGCTGTAAGCGGTGTACCCTTGGTGGACACAAACAGAAGAGGGCCCCTGTGCAAGAACAGTATACTGTATGAGCCTTTTCCAGTCCAATATTCATCAGAATGCAAAATTCCACCTGTTTTGGAGGTGGGTGTGAACTTTCTTACCCCTGTGCGGCTTCACAAATGGTATGTCCACCGCTGCTGTGTGCATCCTTCTGTAACAGGAGCTGAGCCCATATAGATTACCTATCTCAGGAATAAATCATCAACATATATTTAGGACAACCCCTGTGTAATAGGTTTACTGCAACAGAGAGGAGCAAGAAGACCGCAGTGTCTGATTTTTCCTACTTCTGCTTTGTTTAGAAGCATTTCACCTTAATAATAAATGGGGCAGGTTTCTTTCAGCAGTGCAGGTGTTAATCTGCTCAGTTGAAAGCTCCTGGAAGCTTTCCTGCATTAAGGTTCTCAGCTGTGTACTGTTAGCCACTCCTATCTCCTATATATTCTGGGCCCTGGCTAGCCCTCATTGTCAGAGTAGCTTATGCTGCATGGCTGGTGGTTACTGTTGGAGAAGGTGTTTGGATTTATCTGTGACTTTTTCTAGGTTTTGGGTGTGTGCTAATACCTCTCCTTCTTCTAATTATGTCTTACCCCATTCTTCACTCCCTGGTGTTTACTTCTGTTGTCTGTGTGAGTATATTTGTATGTATGGTATTTTCCTTTATCCCTGTTTGTATTACCTTGTTAATCTGATTGGTATATTATGGACACTACTAGTCCCCTCTTCCCTGGGTGGGGAAAGAGTACAGACTGAGGGTGGATTCAGGAGCTAAGGCAAGGTATGCGGCCCTGGAGTCTTCACCATAAGAAGTAATCCGGGGAACAGGTGTGAGTTAGGCCGCTCCTAGCATTAGGGAGAGGGAAGGAGCACCTAGTACCGGAATACCCGACAACAGAGTTGTGACACCCTGGCTACATTGAGATGTATATCACCCATTTCTAAACTGCATGATACATTCTGAACTTGGTGCTGTATGAGCTCTTTGGCATGAAAATATATTGTATATCTGATTTCAGAATGTGTAAAGGACTGAAATAGTGTCCTTTATTTTGAACTGTCATGGTTTCTAGCAGTTTTGTCAGTAGTACAATTCCTCCTTTCTATACAGTCTCACGCTGATATTTCTGTCCTCCGAATCAATATTTTTTAGCAAGTTAGTAGCAAAGCAAATTCAGTCCTGGTTAATAGAAAAACTGAATTTTACATCAGCATCCAGCTACCTGAGGCCATGTTCCCACGTGTCATGATTTCTTCATTTTTCAGCTGCGTTTTATTGTGCAGAAAATTTGCAGCATTTAAAGGGAACCTGTCAATGGGATTTACCCTTATAATGCAATATGAGAACTTTAACAGGCAATAAGAGCACTTTAACAGGCTCTTCGTAACGTTCCAATCAGAGCTTTATTTCACCTGTTAGTGCAGTGTGTGTAACAATATTTAATCCCGGCGCTTGCACAGCCGGACTAGTCAGGGAGCACTGACACTCATCCTTGCAGTGTTCAGATAGCGCTCCCACACTGGGATGAGGAGAAGGTGGAGAAAAAAATTTCTTCATCTTCGTGTCAGACCAATTTTATCCAAGGAAAAAATTGAACATGTGCACTGCCCTATATCATAACATTGGTTTGGGGGTGATCCAATGATTTGTCGGATCTCCCTCTGACCAATAATATGGTCGTCTGCACGAGTCCTAAAACTAATAAGCGATTAGCTTGCTCATCGAGTCATCAGCAGCCTGTCAATACTGCCTGATTATCAGGAAATTGGGAGTCCCTGGAATGCTCGCTTTATATAAACATTTAGAGTAAGGGTCCTGTTACATTTAGCGATGCACCAGTGATCCCAACAACGATACGACCCGGTCAGGATCGCTGGTGCATTGCTAAATGGTCGCTAGTGAGCTGCCAAACAGACAGATCTCACCAGCGACGCAGCAGAGATG